>NC_084793.1:250584958-251209958 GCF_963169125.1 Humulus lupulus
AAAATAAACGTGATGCAAAAATGCAATAATTAAAACACATAAACTTAGCATTTACTATTCCACGATAAAACTACCGGATAGTTAAAGTGTCACCTTAGGGTCAGTCACGTTAATTTCAGACAGTGTATAAGACACTCTTATCTTTATTATTTAAAACTCAAAATAACTCATATTTTCTCTTTTAAAAATAAAGTATCGCTTGTTTGGTTAAGATACAATTTATCCACTACAAAAGCTTAATTGTATATTTGTGAGTATAACCAATTATTTCAGAATTTATGACTTAACTTAGAAAGTGTCGCCTTAGGGTCGGTCAAACCTAAAATACATCATTCTTTCCTATCTTCGTATGAAGTCAACCTTGATATTTATATGACTAGAAACCTTCCTTAGGGGGATGGAAACAAAGCCACCTCGAGGCCCTAATCACATTTCACAGTGTTGTAGTAATAATGGAGACCATAGGTCGCATTAAAAAGCCATTCTTCACCCACTCACTATTTTAAAATATATGTGCTTCTTATACTAATCAATTAATTCTAAATTAATTACTAATTCATTTATAACCCTGTGAATGTAATTAATTATAAAATCATACAATTATAAAAGAGTCTGTTTCTATAACTAAAGTGATATAGAATAATTACCCATTACTTTCATTAAACTTTACTAAAATATTTTATAAATAAAGTTGGTTATCCTAAAAGGCCTATATTAACTATTGCATTTATTATGGTGTGTTTTACCAAGTTTTAACTAATTTAAGAGTTATTAGTTTACATGCAATTGATTTCACCAAAACAATACACATACACATATAGGGCAATCCTAGATAATCATGTTTCTACAAAATGAGATGCATGATTAATTAAAATGGTGTGGGGTTTCATGTATGGCATGTAATGGACTAATGCATGATCATGTTATCAATCAAACATCAATTGATATTTATTTTAAAAATACAATAAATGATGAACTAAATAGCTATTGGGTATTTCTAAATTTACAACTCATGAAAAAATATAAATTAAAATTAAAAAGTGGGCTTCAATTGATTACAAAAACTATAATCTGCTTCTCCTTCTCTTAGGCACATCTTCATAATCTTTAGGGATCCATTGGGGCCATTAATTAATTATATACTAATTTTTTTAATTAATTTATTCAATTAAAACTTATTTTTAATCAAATAACTGTTTTTATTATCTTTTTAATATAGTTGAATTTAAATAATTAAAAGAATCAAATTCAAATAATTATTTAAACTTAAGATAAAATCATAACCAACTAAAATATATTTTATTTTTCTAATAAAAATAAAATAAGATAATTAACTTTTCAAATTCAAATAATTTAAAAATTAATTTGTTGTGCACCAAACATGGTGGACAAGTCTAGGGTCGGTGGCTTGTGGGTGAGCCCAAGGGGCTCGGGTGGGCAGGCGGCGCATGCAGGCGCATGGGATGGCCCGAGGGGCGGGTGCAAGGTGCTGGGAAAGCGCAAAAGGGCACGGCATGCACATGCCGCAGGTGGCTCGAGTCATGTGCCCTTAGTGGTACATGGCTCGAGTCCCTCCCTTTTCTTCTTCTCTTGTGATCAAAATTTTTACAATACAATTTCTCAAACAAAATTACAAAAATTCCTATGCCTCATAATGGCTTACACAAGATCGATAAAAAAATAAAATTCAATTCCTAACCCAATAGTACCATACAATTAATGATTCATCATTCATAAAACAAAACCATCCATTCAATATACATATCGACATATATATAAAAAATGCAAGAAACCCACACAACATTTAATGGATACATATATGTAGACCGCTCTGGGACACAACAGAAGGGATGGTGTTTTTAAAAATTATTAATACCGAGCCAGTTTCAATACATATATCAATACATTAAATCAACACACAAAAAAAGAAGAAGACTACCTCTAGTAGCCTATCAAGAGTCATTGAGTCTTTTTGTATAATTAAATAATCTTCCTAACTAGCAAATACTCACACCATAGTCTTCCAAGTCGTTCCTCAAACACACAAGGACGTGTGTGGGCACGTAAGATTCACTAGTTTGATTATTTAGGCTCTCTAGATGTTCTCAACACATGAGATCTAGAGAGTTTGGAGAAAAGAGAAGGCTATAGAGAGTTATTGAATTTTTCAGGCTTTGAAAATATTCTATCAATACTTTTGATATGTTTGAAACAATTGACTTAAAAAGAATCACATCTTTTTAGTCTTGTAAAGATAATAAAAGAATTTTATTTTCTTTTAATTTAATTAATTCTAAATGAAATGTTAATTATTTATTTTAATCAAATTGTTGACCCACGAATTGGCCAACGACACTTAGTCACACTACAACAATTTTGACATTCAATGACTCCCTACAATGTCTTACACCATTGGTGTAAGACATTAAAAATTAAGAGGGATTTTAAATGTCTTATGTTGGGAGGCATTGAAATTTTTTATTAATTACTAAAATTGTAAACGTTAAAAAGTGTAGGAAGACGTTGAAAACCTAGGGGCTAAACACGTGTCCAGGGAAGACATCTAATGTCTCCCACTGGGAGACGTTAGTGGGAGACGTTAGATGTCCTCCCTGGCTATTTCTCATATTTCTCTTCTCTTCCTCAGATGCGATTTACATAGAGGCAAAATGGAGTTTTTTCTGGCGATTTCTAGGGCTTCAAAGGTATGGGTTTCTCTCCATTTTCAAGGTTTTGAGTTAAATTTTTTTTAAAAAAAAGTTATAGGTTTAGCATTAAGATGATATGTATATGCGGTTTTGTGTTAGTTTTTTTATGATTATAAGGTTTTTCAATAGATTTGTAGGATTTTCTTGGAGTAAGAACATAAGGTAAGAACTTGAGATTTTGACTCAAAATTATAAATATAAATCATTGTTAAAATGATATTTAGTGAGATTTTTCTTTATTAGTTTTGATTATTAGTAGATTTTTAGTGGGTTTCTAAGAAAATCATTACTTTGTTGACAATGTAGAAAAAATTTCAATTTTACATATCACATTGTATAGATTTGATTAAGTATATACATTTATGATTTTTTTAAAAAAATTATTATTATTTATTTTGAAAATTAGGTATATTTGTATATATATATATTTAAATTTTTTTATTAAAATTCTAGCTATTTTGATTATATATAGTTATGTTAAAATAATTTTATTAAATCATTTTAAAAATTAGAGATATATGAAAAATTATATGTTTTTGTTGATTATTGAGTTTTTAGTGGCTTAGTTGTTAGAGTGTATAAGTCTAAGCTCTATATATACCACATTTTTTGTTTAGGTTAATTAGTGGCTCATTGGAATTTTTTTTATTTGTTTAGCAATCATTTAATTATTAGATGTTTAGTAATATTTGTTTAGTAATCTTTTATATATTAATTAATTTAATTTTGCAGGTTGTGGTTTTGTTGGAGTGAGATTTTAGGGTATTTTTGGCTCAAAATTTGTGTTTCAAGCACACATTTGAGGTAATTAAGTTTCTAAAATTACAAGAATAAGTTATATATTGTTAGATATTTAGTGATATTTTATTTATTAATTATTAATTTAATTTTGTTGGTTGTTGATTTAATAGCAAAGTGGATTGCTGAGTGGAGTAATTTTGCTAGCTTTGATTTTTAATTGCAAGAGGTACATATATATTCTCTTACTTATACTTTTAATATTAAAAAACAAATGTTAGAGTTTGAATATCTTAAATATTCATCCATATTGAAGTAGGTTATGAGATTAAAATTGTGTGTTACGGTGATAACGGAAGATTGAGAACTTTGTGTATTTTAGTGAAGTAGGTTCTGAGAAATTTGGTTGTTTGTTGTGGAGCTATAAGGAAGAAACTTATTGTATGTTGTTTGAATTGTTTGTTTTGTTATTCACATGCAAATGGTTAGGTCACTATTATAGGAGAAATGATGCTCGGTTTTATCTAGGATTACAAACAATGTTATTCAAATTATTGAACTTTTATAATTATTAAGTAGAATAATATGTATGCATTTTTTACTAAGTGTCAATTTAATAATGAATTACTCATACTTTTAAATAATTAGTGTCCACGCCAACCAAACAATGTGGCATGTGGATACTACATAATGAGGATGTTGAAGGATTTGATTGAACATGCGAGTTCAGGACATTACTTGAGAACGGTATTATTAATTAAAATTTATAAATTATTTTTGAAACAATATATATAAATGTAATCAAATAATCAATTAATATTTTTTGGAGCTAGCAAGTATGCCATATACAGATGCACAAATTGATGAGTTAGGACGAGAATAGGCGACAGATATGTTACCAATAATCCAAAGTTACCGACCTCGTTGTTAGGTTTTCTTACTTTTTACTGCTTTCTTAATATATATTGCAATATTTGTTAATTTTGCATATGTCTAACAAATATTTCTTATCTTGTAAAGCAATCTAAATTTTCATTAATGAAGATTTGCAATTTCATTTTAATAATTATATCAATTTCAATTTAATTATGTTGACCCACGATTTGGCCAACTGACACGGAGTCAAAACGCGATTGATATGGACGAATGTATAGAGAAGAACGCAATGACAAAAGTAAAGAAAACACAATAATTTATAGTGGTTCGGCCCCAGGATCTGGTAATGACCTACGTCCACTTAGAATAATATTGATATGAAATCAGAAGGGTGATCAAAGAACCAGGGTTCAATGAGTTTCACACTCTTCTCAAGAACAATACAGATTTACTTGGAGAATTACTATTGCTTCCTATGATTCCAAAGTCCAAAGAACCAAAAAGCTCCCCTCCCTTGAGCTATCTTTTCTTATTTATAGGCTCAAGGAGGGTTACAAGAGATTGTTACAGATATTCTTCCCTGAATAATCGGGTATCCAGAAGATTGTATGAGATAAATTCGGGATTCATAAAAATTTTCCCATAAACGTTGCCTTGTATGTGGAACTACCGACCAGACTGGTCGCGGGTAAGACAGGCTTGCCCTGCTTCTACTGTGTCTCCTGGTCGATACTCTAGCAGACGTTTCCAGGTATCAGCCACGTGTCAAGAGATTATTTGCCACGTCACCAATGCTAATTTATTGGATAACATTTGCCCCCCAAAGTTTAATTACTACGAACAGTAAATAAACTTTGAACGAACAACTCTTTAGTAACTCCTCCTGACGTGTCAGAACCCTTCGTGTGTTCTTGAAAAAAGCAACCCACTTCTGTCTAATCGTGTCTTTTCAGTTCCCCAGAAACGATTTTGACGGTCATCACGTTTCCCCATACTTTGAAAAAGGAAAACTAATGATCACACTTTTTTAATATCAGAGACAAACTTATATAAGACCGTCGGAGCCTCTTCTTTCTTTTTACGCACACCATTATCTTTGCAGAAAACCCTAAAAACCAAAGCTTTCATCATCTCCGGAGACCGTTTTCCTGCACTTCCAAGACTCAGACCGCGGACTCTTTAATCTCCGAAGACCTTTCTTCCACCTCCACGATCACTTTTCTTGGTGAGTTTTCGAAACCCCATGCTTCTAATTTCTCGTGATGCATGCTTCTGGTGGTATGCTGTTTAAGTCTTTCTGTTTCTGGTTGAAAATGCTTGTAGATAGAATGTTTTTTAGGCGTAGTAGAGTTACGAGTTAGTTTTAAAACCCAGGATCATGCTTTTTAGGACGTAAAACCGAAGTAAAATTTCAATTTTTAAGCCAGTTGAAAAATAAATTTTTCCCGCCCTAAGGGGAGTTGAAAAAGCTTTTACAGAAAAACTTTTACTTTCACCCTTTGATCCACTTTTCAAACTGTTCGTGTAGAAAAACTAGCTTTTTGATAGAATGTTGTTGTATAAAAGCCTAACTTTTATACTCGAACAGCGTTATTCTAAAAAGCTTTTTAGAGTTCTATTTCCTCACCTCCCCATTCTTCTGTTTGTAGACTTTAATGCCAGATTTGTGGGGAGGTGAAAGACCCATCGACGACGACCTTCTTGCCCAGCTGCTCAAGGGGGAAGAACAACCAGCTGTTCGTGTCCACGAGATTCCTTTCTCGCGACCCTCTTCCAGACCACATCCTTCCTCTCCAATGGCCCGTTCCAAGTCTTCTGGCAAGAAAAGGCCCGAGTCTGAAAGCAACACTACTCCTCCCGCCCAGCCTGATTCGTAGGCTAGGGCTCCCTCGACCAGTGGTCGAGAAAATCTTGTTCCTGACCCTAATATCCAAACTAGGGCTCGTCCTCGTCATCGGAATCCGCCTGACGTCGAGTGGTATACTCCCCCAGCCAGTTCGGTGACCCTTCGAATGGTTGCCAACTGCTTCAGGAAATTCCCCCTTACGGGGGTAACCATTATACGTCCCACCGCGGACCAGAGGGCTAACCGTCCAGGAGGGGCGAACAGCGCCTGGTCCCGATATCACATTGAGGCGGGAGCTTATCTCCCTCTTCATCCCTTCTTTGTGGGGGTGGCCAATTATTTCGGCGTCGCTCCCTTCCAAATAACCCCAAACGGATATAGAATGCTGGCCGCACTCTATGTCCTGTACAAACTTAACAAATGGCCAGAACCTTCACCTCACGAGGTCAACTATCTTTTTGACCTCAAGTCCAACCCACAGCACAACGGGACGGGCTTTTTCCACTTCTGCCACCAGGAGACCGGCCGGACGTTCTTGAGTGGTACTACCCATATATCAAACATGGGGCACTACAACAAGGAGTACTTCTTTACTCCGGACATAACCAGTGACAACTTGGCCTTCGCGAGAGGAGGTATAAACTTGTCTTCGTCTGGTCGATACTTTGGCATAGAGTGTTTCCTTTCATTTTTTCTCAAACTTAACCTGTTTTTCAGGCCCTTGGTTACGTCCGACCCCAATAACAAACATGGTGTCGAGGTCTAACACTCTGGCCAGGATGTCTGATGCAGCAAAATGTGTCAAGACCCTGACACTTGAAAAGAACTTGAGGTCGTCTGGCCTCCTGGCTCCTCGCCATGAAAATAGAGGGCCCGTGGTGGATGAAGCCACTGCCGAGGGGTTCCCGAGCTGCAACCTCCTGTGCCTCCTCCTAGGAGGAGGCCAACAGGAGTTACGATCAGGGAACCCACGGGTAGCCCTTCCGCAGAAAGGCCTTCTGCTCCCCAAGGCAAGGGGAAAGAAAAGGCCAAAGAACCCATTGTTGACTTGGGAGAATCTTCCGATGATAATGGTAAAGTTATTTCGCTTTTAAATGGTTTGCCGATTCCCTGTCACTTGTTTGACAGGGATGGTAACTTTACATATGCTCCAAACTTAGGGTCAGACTTCTTCATGCCAGATAATGAGTATATGACTAATAGAGTCAATAGTGTAGCGGCCAGTAGTTGTAGCTCGGGTATTTACTTTGTTACCTCCTTTCAATTGTCTAACTTACTCTCACCTGCCTCCTTTTTATAAACTTGCTATGTTTATCTTCATGCAGATATGTCAACTCCCAACATTTTTGACATGTACCAGGCCGAGGAGGAAGAGGAAGTTCCTCAACTCCAACGGAAGCCTAAGAAGAGAACTGGTGAATCCAGTCGAGGCCCTCCAGCCAAGAAGGGTCGACCAGAAGATCCTCCTTAGGGTACGCCTACTGGGCAAAGTCCTGCGCCAACTGGGCGAACTCCTACTCCTCCTCCAGCTTCTTCTGAACAGCAAACTACTCCTGTTCGGCCGAATCCTCCAGCTGCGCCTGCCAGGGAGCATCTTTCTCGTGAAGAGGCTCATGGGGCCAGACTCATGAGCCATGCCATTCGATCTACCAGGGACCGCTTCGATCGCATTGGCAAAGGCGAGCGTGTTAGGGTCGCAATGGTTCAAGCTGAAGAGATGTCAGTCGACCAGATCATGAACAGGGCTTTGAACGAAATCTCCAGCGTAAGTGTTTCTTTATTCTTCGAGTCTTTAGTTTTTTTAGTCCTTGTGATAAGTTCTAACTCCTTTTTCTTCGTGCACAGGCCTTACTTTCTGCCATTGCTGCTCGTACCCGAGCCCAGGCTTACATCGAGCAGGCCGAGGCAAAAGCCATCGAGAGGTATCAGATGAAGGCGGCCGAGGAGCTTTCGGCTGCTGAGGCCAAGCATGCTAAGGAGTTGGAGGCAGTGATCCGAGAGAGGGATGCAGCGGTGACTAAGCTGTCCGAGGCTGAAGCTGCGAAGGAAGCAGCGGTCAAGTTGAGGCAAGAGTACCGGGAGTTCAACAAAACCCATCTCCGCGAAATCAAGCATCTGGGGGAGGTACTCAAGACCAAGGATGAGGCTATTCTCTCCCTCGAGGGCAAAGTGAAGCAGTTGGAGCTTGACAACTCCAAGAATCTGGAAAAGTATAAGAGGACAACACTCCGATGTTTCTACAATTTCTGGAAACATAATCAGGGTGCTGACTTTAGCTACCTTTCAGAGGAAGTCAGAACTGCGGAGCTGGCCCGATGTGCTGCCCAACTGGCCGAAGAGGAGGCAAGAGCCGCGACCCCTGCCACTCTAAGCGTCGCTGGTTTGGAAGAAGAAGATGTTGTTGAGGACGTGACTAACCAGGATGCTGCCCAGGATCCTCCAGCTCCGAGTGCCTCTTGAATTCTTCTCATTTGTTTTTTCTTCTTTTTTGGATATACGACCCAAGGGTCGTGATGTAAAGACAGTAGTTTCTTTTTTAAATTTTGCTGCACGGGCAGCAAATCCTTTTACTTGAACAGTTACACCCAAGCTGCGATGCTTGCGGTGTAAAAGCTTAAATCTTGATGCTATAATATTTATAACATTTGTCCGTATGACCGAACTTAGCATAGTACTTTGCCATGATTTAACAAACATAAATGTTAAAAAATACTCTAAGTATTGTCGCATGCTTTTACTTATTTTGTTCATGTGTTTACATACCTTGAGAAGTATGCTTTGCTATCGATGTGCCTTATATGCCCCCCAAGTGATCGAGGAGCTTTAGGACCTTGGTCACTTGCCTTGACCATAACCTGCTCGAACATTCCTGTTCATAGTAAAACTGATACTTGTAATACAGCAAAACAACACACGTAATGAACAAATACTTGTAAATATAAATTCACAAAGGTTGGCAAGAATGACTGGCTGAGCACAGTCCCTTATAATCTCGTATTAAAAATGGACTAAACATGTCTTTACGAGTGATTCTGAAATAGAATCTTACATATACGAGCAGTTAGCCATACAACGTGGCTAACTCTCTTTGCAAAACTTGTAAAAATTAAAAAGAGAAATTTAAACAAGCCAGTCCTTTAAGAAGGGTTGTTCATTGATAATACTTGCGCAGGTGTTCTCCATTCCAATAGCGTGGAACGAGATCTCCGTTTAAGCATGCAAGTTTGTAGGTGCCTGGGTGAAGGACTTCTTCAATCTGGTAAGGTCCTTCCCAGTTAGGTCCGAGCACTCCAGCAGTGGGGTCGCGGGTATTTAAGAAAACTCGTCGTAGCACCAAATCTCCGACGTTGAATTTTCTTTCTTTAACTTTGGAGTTAAAGTACCGGGCGACTTTTTGCTGGTAAGCAGCAACTCGGAGTTGAGATTTTTCTCGCATCTCGTCGATCGAGTCTAGGGACTCCATCATCAGCTGGCTGTTCACGTCCTGGTCGTAAGTCAAACGCCGATGTGAGGGGGGATCTAACTCGACAGGTAACATTGCCTCATATCCGTAGGCTAGGGAAAATGGGGTATGCCCTGTTGCTGTTCGGTGGGATGTTCTATACGACCAGAGGACTTCAGGCAGTTGTTCTGGCCACGCTCCTTTGGCTTCTTCAAGTCTTTTCTTCAGGGTGTCCTTAAGAGTTTTGTTCATGGCTTTGACTTGCCCATTCGCTTGGGGATGTGCAACTGAAGAAAAACTTTTAATGACTCCATGCCTTTCGCAGAAATCGGTGAATAAATCACTGTCAAATTGGGTCCCGTTGTCTGAAACTATCTTCCTGGGCAATCCATATCGGCATACAATGTTCTTGATGATGAAGTCAAGAACTTTTTTGGTCGTGATGGTTGCGAGTGGTTCAGCTTCGGCCCATTTTGTGAAGTAATCGACTGCCACAACTGCGTACTTTACTCCTCCTTTCCCTGTTGGCAGGGATCCAATCAAATTTATCCCCCATACTGCGAAGGGCCATGGGCTCTACATCTGTTTTAGTTCATTCGGAGCTGCTCGTGGGATCTTGGAGAACCTCTGACATTTATCGCATCTTCGTACATACTCCATTGAATCCTCGTTCATTGTTGGCCAGAAGTAACCATGTCTTAGAACCTTTTTTGCCAAACTCTGCCCCCCAGCGTGATCTCCGCAGAAGCCTTCATGCACCTCCCTCATGAGTTCCTTAGCTTTTTCTGGTGTAACGCACCTGAGTAGTGGCATTGAATATCCTCTTCGATACATAACACCATCGACCAGTATGTACCTAGCGGCTCGCCTTTGCAGAGTCCTAGCTTTGTTTCTATCTGTTGGTAGTGCACCATTTGTCAGATACTCCAAGTAAGGCGCCATCCATGTATCTTCCATTCGAATTTCCATACTGGACTCAGTTGCTTGTATACTTGGCTTGCTTAATCTTTCCACTGGCACAATGTTCAAAGTGTCAGTGTCCTTCGCGCTCGCGAGTTTAGCTAAGGCGTCTGCATTCGAATTTTGGTCTCGCGGGATTTGCTGAAGGGTGTACTTTGTAAACTGGGCTAGCAAATCCTTCGTTTTATTCAGGTAGGCCATCATCTTTAATCCTCATGCTTGATATTCTCCTAGGACTTGATTTACGACTAGCTGAGAGTCACTGTAAATATCAAGCGTCTTTATGCTCATATCTTTGGCCATTCTCAATCCAGCTAGGAGCGCTTCGTATTCCGCTTCATTGTTTGATGCTGCAAAGTCGAACCTGATTGCGCAGTGAAATCGATGCCCCTCCGGCGTTATCAATATCACTCCTGCTCCAGCGTGGGATTCGTTGGATGAACCGTCCGTGAATAGCTTCCACGAAGGAGTTTTGTCTTGAGGCATGGGCGTTTCAAGCTGTTCGCTTTGCTCACCGCCTGGGAGTTCGCTGAACTCTGCGACAAGATTGGCCAAAACTTGTCCTTTGATTGCTGCCCACGGTGAATAAGTTACATCGAACTGCCCTAGTTCAACTGCCCATTTTAACAACCTTCCAGCCGCCTCAGGTTTTTGGAGGACTTGCCGAAGGGGCTGGTCGGTTAGAACTGTGATAGGATGGGCTTGGAAGTAAGGACGCAACTTCCTGGAGGCTAGAATTAAGCAATATGCTAATCTTTCGATTGGCGGATATCTTAATTCCGCACCGATCAACCTTTTGCTGACATAATAGACTGCTTTCTGTACGCCTTCTTCCTCCCGTACTAGTACCGCACTAACAGCAACTTCGATAATTGCCAGATAAATATACAAAGTTTCTCCTTCGATTGGTTTTGATAAGATGGGAGGTTGCGCCATATGAGTTTTTAAGGCCTGGAATGCTTGTTCGCAGTCTCCCGTCCATTCAAACTTCTTATTCCCCCTGAGTAGATTGAAGAATGGAACACACTTGTCAGTTGATTTCGAGATAAATCTACTCAGGGCCGCGATCCTCCCAGTTAAACTTTGTACATCCTTAATCCTCTCTGGCGACTTCATGTCGATCAGGGCTCTTATCTTGTCGGGGTTGGCCTCGATTCCTCTTGAGTTTACTATAAAACCCAAAAACTTCCCTGATCCGACTCCAAAGGAACACTTGAGGGGATTCAACTTTATTCGGTACTTGCTTAGCACATTGAAGCATTCTTGTAGATCCCTCACATGTCCTTCTGCCTTCTTAGACTTTACCAGCATGTCATCCACATATACCTCCATATTTGCACCGATCAGTTCCTTAAACATGTGGTTGACTAGCCGTTGGTAAGTCGCACCTGCGTTTTTCAGCCCGAAGGGCATCACTCTGTAACAGTATAAGCCCGTATCGGTCCGAAAGCTGGTGTGATCCTCGTCAGGGGGATGCATGCTGATCTGGTTGTAGCCTGAATATGCATCCATGAACGAGAGGATCTCATGTCCTGCAGTTGCATCGACCAGCTGGTCGATTCTTGGGAGCGGGAAGCAGTCCTTTGGGTAGGCTTTATTGAGGTCCGTAAAATCCACACAGGTCCGCCATTTCCCGTTAGGCTTGGGGACCAGCACCGGATTGGAGACCCACGACGGATAAAACGCCACCCTGATAAACCCGTTCTCCTTAAGTCTTTCGACTTGTTCTTTCAAGGCCCTTGATCTTTCTTTATCGAGCAGCCTTCTCTTTTGTTGCACGGGTGGAAAGGTTTTATCTATGTTTAGGACATGGCTGATTACTGCAGGATCTATCCTAACCATGTCTTTGTGCGTCCAGGCGAAAACCTCCTGGTTCTTTTGCAAGAATTCCACCAGTGCTTGCTTTATAGTAGGCTCTAAGTTCTTCCCAACCTTTATGACTCTGGTCGGGTCTTTTTTGTCGAGTTGGACCTCCTCCAGGTCCTCGACGGGTCCAACATTTTCTTCAAAATCCCCAAAGCGAGGATCCAAATCTCCATCCTCTCTTTGGGCAACACCCTATTTGGTGACTTCACCACCGGATTGGGCTTGCGTGTCTATTTCCATCTGCGATCGATCTGGGGTAGTGCTCCTCGATGTCCCACTTTTTGCCTTTGTGATCGAGGCATTGTAGCACTCCCTGGCTTCCCTTTGGTTTCCTAAGACGCGTCCTACCCCCGCGTCCGTCGGGAATTTCATGGCTAGGTGCCACATAGAGATGACGGCCCGTAGATCAACCAGGATGGGCCTTCCAATAACGGCATTGTATGCCGAAGGGCAATCGACCACTACAAAAGTGGTGAGTAATGTCCTTGTTGCGGGCGCTGTACCCGTCGTTACTGGAAGCTTGATCATTCCAGCAGGGGCGAGTCCTTCTCCAGAGAAGCCGTATATGGTTTGATTGCAGAGCTCCAAGTCTTTTACGGACAACTTCATGCATTCCAGTGTTGACTTATACAGGATGTTCACTGAACTTCCTGTATCGACCAGAACTCTTTTTACCATCATATTGGCCATCTGGACGTCCACAACCAGCGGATCGGAATGCGGGAACCGGACGTGTTGGGAATCGCCATCAGAGAAGGTTATCTCACCCTTCTCTGAGTGAGCCTTTTTCTGTGCACGGTCCTCCACATTCATCATCTCGATGTCCTGGTCGTGACGTAGAGTTTGAGCGTATCATTCTCTGGCCTTTCCGCTATTTACCGTGAGGTGCGGGCCTCCACAGATGGTTAAGAGTGTCCCGGCCATGGGGGCAGGCTGTAATGGGGGCGAGCGTTGGCGTGTAGACGCCTGCTCATTGCCACCTGGAGCTTCTCGTTGGGAAGTTCCCGAGGCCCGTACGTATCTTCTCAAGTGTCCTTGTCTAATAAGGAACTCGATTTCGTCTTTTAACTGGTTGCATTCGTTAGTGTCATGTCCGTAGTCGTTATGGTAACGACAGAACTTGGTGGTGTCTCTTTTCGAAATGTCTTTTCGAATGGGTCCCGGTTTCTTATAAGGCACACTAGAGCTTGTGGCCTGATAAACCTCTCCCCGAGACTCAACGAGGGTAGTGTAGTTAGTGAACCTAGGTTCATAACGATTACCCTTGGCTCGTTTGTTGTCGGAGGTGGAAGGCTCGTTATACGGCCGTTTCCCACCATTTTTGCCATTATTGTTGCCGTTTCCGTGGCCTTTGTCGTTGCCATTAGGTTTGGAACCATTGGCGGCTTTGGTAGGTTCGGCAACCTTCTTACCCTTGTTCGAGGGTTTTCCATCGTCAGCAATGGCTTCCTCGAGCTTGATGTATCGATCAGCTCGGTCCAGGAACTCCTGGGTTGTTTTAACTCCTTCCTTTCGGAGACTCTTCCAGAGGGGAGAGCAACGCTTTACCCCTGCGGTAATGGCCATCATCTTGCCTTCGTCTCCTACTGTTTTTGCTCCAGCTGCCGCTCGTATAAAGCGCTGGACGTAATCCTTCACTGACTCTCCGTCCTGCTGGCGAATCTCGACCAGTTGGTTTGCTTCGGTTGGGTGCACGCGACCCGCATAGAACTGTCCGTAGAACTCCCTTACGAACATTTCCCAAGAAACTATGCTTGCAGGGGGGAACTTAAAAAACCACTCCTGCGCTGCTTCAGAAAGTGTTGCAGGGAAGATCCTGCACCGAGCGTCTTCGGACACTTTCTGAATGTCCATCTGAATCTCAAATTTATTCACATGCGAGACTGGGTCCCCATATCCATCAAAGTTTGGGAGCGTAGGCATTTTGAACTTGCTGGGAGTTTTGGCGTTAGCTATCCTCTGGACGAAAGGAGTACCTTTCCTCCTGTCGTGGTCGATGTAAGAAGTCCTTCCTCCGACCAGCTGTTGCACAGCCTGATTGAGTGCGTCTATCTGGGCTTGCACTGCGGCAGGAATTGCGGTGGCCTCTGTGGCTGGGGGGATGTTCTTGCCGTGCCTTTCGCGACGATCGTTGTGTACATCTCTCAGGTCCTCTTCTCTTCTTCGCTGTTCGCTACCTCCGAGCCGGTTGAAGACATTATTTTGTCTAGGCTGCCCCCCAGCATCTTGTCTATTTGGCTGGTCACCTTGAGGTACTTGGCTCCTGCCTTTACCTCTTTCTCCATTCCTCCCACCAGCATTTCCCTTGCCTGAGTCGGCCTCATTGTACCCGTGGCCATCTCTGAACCTTGACTGGCTGTGGTGAGACTGATTGTTCCCTCTATTCCCGTCTCTGGCAGAAACGCCCCGAGCGCTAGAGGGTGGCCTGCGCTGGTCGCGGTGTCCCCGTGCATCGTCATGCCGTGGGGGTCCACGGACCGCAGAGCCTAGCTCCGAGTCCCTCCTGTTACCAGGAGGGTAGTGAACTCTGTTCGCTTGGTTTGGCCCATCATTCTCATGGCGCCTAGTACTACGAGGCTGACGCTCGGCCCTATTCTGCCTTTGCTGCGGGGGATTACCCCAAGCAGCTTGGGATGGTGGACTTGAAGGCTGAATTGGTGGGCTAGGATTGGGACCCTTCTGGGGTGGACCATTCGCGGGTTGGTCAGGCTGCGAGGCAGGTGCGACCTGATTTCTAGCCAACAGCAGGGCTGCTTCGAGAACGGCCATGGCTTCGGTCTGGCGGCGATCCACCTCCGCCTATCTCTCGCTCAGCTCCGCACGCTGTCGATCAATCTCCTGCTGTTGCCGCGCCATAACTTCTGCGGCAGTCTCTTGATTAGCCCTCAGACTAGCCAATTCTTCCTGCAACGCGCCCAGGGTGCTCTTCAGCGTCGCATCGTCCATTTCCTCCTCTTCAAAATCTAGTTGCGGCTCATCTTCCGCCATGCTTGCAGGGGGAGGAGGAGACGGTGGATTCGACGGTGCAGCGGCGGTTGCCTGCCCAGTTTTCCTTCCTGCTTTCGCCATTGGTTTTCTTAACAGCAACAAATCAATCTCTCAATGAAAGCACTAGAATGTTGACCCACGATTTGGCCAACTGACACGGAGTCAAAACGTGATTGATATGGACGAATGTATAGAGAAGAACGCAATGACAAAAGTAAAGAAAACACAATAATTTATAGTGGTTCGGCCCCAGGATCTGGTAATGACCTACGTCCACTTAGAATAATATTGATATGAAATCAGAAGGGTGATCAAAGAACCAGGGTTCAATGAGTTTCACACTCTTCTCAAGAACAATACAGATTTACATGGAGAATTACTATTGCTTCCTTTGATTCCAAAGTCCAAAGAACCAAAAAGCTCCCCTCCCTTGAGCTATCTTTTCTTATTTATAGGCTCAAGGAGGGTTACAAGAGATTGTTGCAGATATTCTTCCCTGAATAATCGGGTATCCAGAAGATTGTATGAGATAAATTCGGGATTCATAAAGATTTTCCCATAAACGTTGCCTTGTATGCGGAACTACCGACCAGACTAGTCGCGGGTAAGACAGGCTTGCCCTGCTTCTACTGTGTCTCCTGGTCGATACTCTAGCAGACGTTTCCCGGTGTCAGCCACGTGTCAAGAGATTATTTGCCACGTCACCAATGCTAATTTATTGGATAACAAATTAATTATTAAATAAAATTCATTTTAATTAATTATTAAATCAATTTAAATTTATATTAATTATTGAATCAAATCAAATTAATATTAATTATATTTTAATTTATTTATTTTTAAAAAAAATAAGAGACTTTTCAATGTCTCCCACTAGGAGACATTGAAAGTCCGCATTTTTTTACACCTTTCAATGTCTCTCATTGGGAGACGTGGGATGTCTCTTACCACTCCCAGTGGGAGACGTGGGATGTGTTGGTATTAAATGATCAAATCAAAGGTACGCAATGAAATATATAGACCCATTTTAATAAATATTAACACCAGCCAAGATAATACACAAATATCAATATTAAATCACATACAAACAAATCAGAGATTACCTATTGTAGCCTATCAAGTGTCCTTGAGTCTTTTTGTATAAATCAACGATCTTCCTATCCAGTGTTCTGAGATCTAACACCCTGATCTTCTAGACCAATCCTCAAACACACAAGGACGTGTGTGGGCACGTAGGATTCAAAAGGTTGATTTATGTGACTCCCTAGATGTACTCAACACATGAGATCTAGAGAGTTTTAATAGAGAGAAGATTTAAAATAGTTTTCAGGTTTAGAGAAAAACTATCGCTTTAGAGAGAGAGAGAGCTTGTATTATTATTTCTCAAAAACAATAATGAAACCTTTTTTTCTAGTAGTTCACTGATATAACCAATATATATAGTTTTGTCCTCCATTATTGGTTCGTTAATTAGAGCTGGTCAAAATTATTGTTTTACCCTTATAATTACCTCTTGATCCTTAAGTACCATTAATTCACTAGTGAATAATTAATCTATAATCTAATTATAGATTTGAGCTCAATAACAATTCAGTTCCAGAATCAACCCTTAAGGGAACCAATATTCAATCCATTAGGAAAGCATGAATTCCATTATTGTAATTCATGTTCGCAGTCATCCATGATATTGAATCTCCAAAACAAAAGTCATTAGCCTCATTATTCTAAGAGACCTTAACGAGTGAATCAAAAGATCCAATAAACATAAATAAGAGTTCATGAATGCTCAGGATTTAGACTGATCTACAAATGATCATCTATTATGATAAGAATTAAATCTTTACATCAAACGGAAAGTTTATAAAGATAATTAATTCTCATCGCTCATGCATATATAATCTCTATTATATAAAACACATGTAATAAGGTGTCTATCCACAACATTAATCTGAATCTAGATTGCATCTCGTATGCTTAGCAAACCGTACTAGTAACCATTCATTAAAGATTCATTACTTTAATATGTTACTGACTATTTTATTCATTATATATGATCTTAATTTTGTTGTACTAATACAAAATCATATTCTTATGAATGATTAGGGAATTTTCTTGATATTATTATATAATTAATTCAAACAATAGTTATAACATTCTAATATAATAAAATTGTACTTTTATTTAAAACCAATAAAATGTCTTTACATGCTTTTAAGGCATTATTCCTAACAATCTCCCATTTGCCCTCAAAGCAAGTGAGGCATCTCCCTTAATCCTATATTGTGCATGTGACCCACGAATGACTTTGCATGAAGTGTCTTAGTAAATGGGTCAGCCAGGTTCTGTTTTGACTCTATCTTCATAATAGCCACATCACCTCGGTGTACAATCTCTCTTACAAGATGGTATTTCCTTTCTATATGCTTCCCTCTCTTGTGGCTTCTCGATTCTTTGGAATTAGCTACTGCTCCACTATTGTCACGGTACAAGATTAATGGCTTATCCATATCTGGAACAACTTCCAGATCAGTGTAGAACTTCCTAAAAATAAATTGCCTCCTTAGCTGCTTAACAAGCCGCTATGTATTCGACTTCCATGGTTAAATCAGCTATGCTGGATTGTTTAATGCTTCTCCAGACAACATCACCTCAACCAAGAGTGAACACTAACCCAGATGTCAATTTTTTACTGTCTTTGTCTAATTGGAAATCAAAATCAGTGTATCCAGTAGGGTTTAGCTCACCCCCTGAATATACCAGCATATAATCTCTCGTTCTCCTAAGATACTTGAGAATGTGCTTTACTGCAATCCAATGTTCTAAACCTAGATATGATTGATAATGTCTTACAATCCTAACTGCATAACATATGTCGGGCATAGTACACAACATATCATACATTAGACTCCCAGCTGCTGAAGCATAGGGATACTTTCTCATATCCTCTTCCTCCTGAGGTGTCTTAGGACATTGTTCCTTGGAGAGAGTAATTCCATGTCTAGTTGGTAATTGACCTTTCTTGGAATTCTCCATAGAGAATATTTCAAGCACCTTATCTATATAATTAGCCTGAGAAAGTGCCAAGATCTTGTTCTTCCTATCCCTTAGGATTTGGATTCCTAGAACATAGCCCGCCTTGCCAAAATCTTTCATTTGGAACTTTTTGGCTAACCAGTTCTTCACGTTGGACAATGTCTCTACATTGTTCCCAATGAGAAAAATGTCATCAATGTAAAGAACTAAGTAAACCACCACTTTTCCTTTGATGTATTTATACACACATGTTTCGTCAACATTATGTTCGAAGCCATATGTTTTAATTGTTTCATCAAAAGTTATATTCCAAGATCTAGATGCTTGCATTAATCCATAAATGGATTTCAGCAACTTGCACACCTTTTGATCTTCCCCTTTCTTTATGAACCCTTCTGTTTGTACCATATAGATACTTTCATCAAGATAGCCATTCAGAAATGTTGTCTTGACGTCCATTTTCCATATCTCATAATCATTGGCAGCTGTTATGGATAAGAGGATACAAATGGATTTGAGCATGGCCACAGGAGAAAATGTTTCTTCATAATCAACACCTTCTCTCTGAGTGTAACATTTGGCTACAAGTCTTGCTTTGAAAATCTCTACTTTCCTATCTGCACCTATTTTCTTCTTGTATATCCACTTACACCCTATGGGCCTGACATCTTCAGGTGGATCCACAAGTTCCCAGATAGAATTGGAATACATCGATTCCATTTCTTGGTTCATGGATTCTTGCCATTTATCCTTTTTAGGATCATCCATTGCCTCTTTAAAGGTTAATGGATCGTCTTTGTCTATATATCAGAAATAAGGACATGTGCCTCATGTTTGTACCAAACATGTTGTCTCACAATCCTCCCACTATGACGTTGCACTGGGGTTTCTTTTTCAGAAATCATGGTTTCCTCAATTTGTCATTTATCGTTTAATGATGAAGATGATTGTGATGGAATCTTATCGGTTGTGAGTTCCTCCAATACTACGTTGCTCCAAGGTTTATAGTTATTCATATAGTCATGTTCAAGGAAGGGCGCATTTGTGGAAATAAATATCTTTTGATTATTGGGAATATAGAAATAACCACCTCTTGTTTCTAGAGCATAGACAACAAAAATGCACACTTCTGATCTTGATTCAAGTTTCCCTGATTTAAGTCTAAGAACATGAGCATGACAGACCCAAATGCAGAAATGGTGCAAACTAGGTTTGTTTCCATTCCACAGTTCCAGTGGCGTTTTGCTAATGGTCTTAGATGGGACTACATTCAAAATGTTCTTCACCGTTTGAAGTGCGAATCCCCAGAATGAGAAAGGAAGTGAAGAGTAGCTTAACATAGACCTGACCATGTCCAACAAGGTCCTGTTTCTTCTTTCAGAAATAGCATTTTGCTGTGGTGTTACTGGTGTTGTGAGTTGGGATAGAATACCATGCTCCAGCAAGAAATCTTTGAGTTCTAAATCCAAATATTCTCCACCTCGATCAGATTGAAGTGTCTTTAGAGTCTTATCTAACTGCTTCTTGGCTTGAGATTTGAATTCTTGAAACTTACCAAAGGTTTCAGATTTCCTAAGCATTAGGTAAGTATGACCATATCTTGAGTAATCGTCAATAAAAGTGATGAAATACTCATACCCACCTTTTGCTTGTACATTGATTGTACCACAGTCATCGTTGTGTACAAGCTCCAAAGTTTCTTTGGCTTGATTGCCTTTCGTTGAGAAAGGACGTTTGATCATTTTTCCTTCTAGACAAGATTCACAAACTGGAAGAGTTCCAACTCTTAGTTCTCTCAAAGGTCCATCTTTTGTTCACTGGTTTATCCTATCTAGACCTATATGACCAAGTCTAAGATGCCAAAAATATGTGTCATCCTCGTTTGAAACTTTTTATCTTTTGTTACCTTGCAGTTTTTCTACTTTACATAATTCTGAATTATTGAGCATTCATTCATTTGGTTTGAGCATATACAGTCTGTTATTATGCTCTGTTTGACATATTTTGAAACCATTCTTTGAAATAACAATCGCATTATTACTAAAAGAAATATCAAAAAATTGTTCATGAAATATACATAAAGAAAGTAAGTTTCTAGATAATTCAGGAATAAAATAAGCATTGTTCAAAACTAAATATTTGTTCCCAAAAATTAAACGGATTGTCCCTTTGCTCTTGCTGAAACAAGCGCTCCACTTCCAACTGGCATGATCACCTCACCATTTTCCAGCTCCCTTGATGACTCAAGTATCTGCATGGAAGAACAAACATGGTTAGTGGTTCTTGAATCTAAAACCCAGGATGGCATATCGTATTCCACTACACAAGCTTCAAGTACAAGCAAGTCATATTTACCTTTCTTTTTTAGCTCAGAGAGATACTTCTTGCAGTTTCTCTTCCAGTGACCTTCAACTCCACAGTGGAAACATTTTCCTTTTGGTTCTTTCTTCTTGGAGTTGTTGCCATTCTTGTTCTCCCTGGCTTTTGGTGCCTTATTTCTTTTCTTGGACTTCTTGCCCTTTCCTTTGTCCTTATCATTGTTCTTCTTTCTCTTCTTGGATTTCTCCTTAGAGTTTGAAGGTTTCTCCTCTACCACATTTGCTTCAATCTCTTTTGTAATGATTTGTTAAGAGACTCAAATGTCTGCAGTTCATTCAACAACTGGGTCATGTTGAATTCCAACTTATCCATAATATAGTTGGTGGTGAACGCAGAAAAGGCAGGAGTGAGTGATTCCAGTATAATGCTTACTTGTGTACTCTCATCAATGACAGCCCCATGTATTTCTGCTTCATGCATCATGTTAATCGTGTGTAAAATATGTTCACATAAAGAAACACATTTCTTCATCTTAGTAGTCATGTAGGTTCTTGTAGCCTCATGTCTACTTTGATCAGATTGCTGCCCAAACATGGCCTGCAGAGAATCCATTATCTCAAATGCAATTTCCATGGGTTCATGCTTTGTTCTCAGAACATCATTCATGTCACAAGCATGTAACACCTTACCTTATTATTGGATTGAATCCAGGCATCATACTTGTCCCGAACATTCTTCGAGGCAGTTGCAGCGGGCTCTTCAGGATATTCCTCAGTCAGGACAAATTTGTGGTTCTCACATATTAACATAAGATTTAAATTTGATTTCCATCTTATAAAATTATCACCATTAAGTTTTTCAAGTGATAGTAAAGTGGTAATTGGATTGCCACCGTTTGACATTACTTAAATAAATAAAATACAATAATATTATCATTTGAAATAAAATATCAATGTTTTGGAAAGTAAACATGATGCATGAATGCAACAATTAAAACACATAAATTAACATTTATTTATCCACAATAAAACTACCCAAGAAATAAAGTATTGCCTTAGGGTCGGTCAAGTTAAATTTATATAGCTTATAAGACAATCTTATCTTTATAATTTAAAACTTAAAATATTCTTTATTTTCTCTTTTAAATATAAAGTACCTCTTGTTTGGTCAAGATGTAATTATCCACCGCAAAAGCTTAATTACATCTTTGTAAGTGTAACCCATTATTTCAAAATTCATGACATAACTTATAGAGTGCCGCCTTAGGGTCGGTCAAGCCTAAAATACATCACTTCTTCCTATGTTTGTAAGAAGTCAACCTTGATATTAATATGTCTAGAAACCTTCCTTATGGGGATAGAAACAAAGTCGCCTCAAGACCCTATTCATATCTCACGGTGTAGTACTAATAATGGAGACCATAGGTCACATTGAGATGTTCACATTCTCCCACTTACTATTTTAGATTAAATGTGTCTTATTAAACTAATCAATTAATTCTAAATTAATTATGAGTTTATTAATAACCCTATGAATGTAATTAATTATAAAATTCATAATTATAAAAGAGCATGTTTCTATAATTATTGTTATCTAAATAATTACCCATTACATTCATCTAACTTTACTAAAACGTTTTTTTACATAAGGTTGGTTATCTTAATGACCTATAAAATCTATTGTCTTTATTATGGTGCAAGTTAACAAGTTTGAACTAATTTAATACTTAGTAGTTTACATGCAATTGATTTCACCAAAATAATTCATATAAACAAATAGGACATTCATAGATAATCATGCGTTCTAAAAGATGCATGATTAATGAGAAACTGTGTGGGGTTTCATGAATGGCATGTAATTGACTAATGCATGATCATGTTGTCAATCAAACATCAATAAACATTTATTTAAATAAATACAATAAATAAATAATGATGAACCGAGTACTAATGGGTATTTCTAAGATTTACAACCCTTCGAAAAAATTAGAAATAAAATTTCAATCTAAGCCTATGTAGTTTTCAAGACTCTCCAAGAATGTTCCTCCTCTCCTTTAGGCTTTCTTGCTAATCTTTTGGAACTTTGTTTTGCCTAACTTATTAATTAGAAACAAACTTTCTAATTAATTTATTTAATTAAAACTAACTTTTAATTAAATAACCATTTTTGTCTTCTTTTTAATTTAGTTGAATTTAAATAATTAAATAATCAAATTCAAATAATTATTTAAACTTAAGATATTAAAGTATCTTAACCAACTAATATATATTTTATTTTCTAATAAGATAAATAAACTTTTAAATTCATATAATTTAAAAAATTAATTAAATAAAAGTTATTTGCAAAAAAAATAGAAATTAGGGTTTGGGCATCAAGATGGTGCCCTAGGGCCGACGGCGCAAGGGGAGCCAAGGGCTTGGGTGGCTAGCTGGCGTGCAGGGGCTTGGCCAGGGGCCTGGTGCATGGGCGCAACAGGTGTGGAGGCATGCAGGTGCATGGCACGCGCAGGGAGGCATGGGGCGCACGCAAGGAGTCGCGAGGCTGCAAGCAGGGAGCTGTGGGGCTAGAGGTTGCGTCTGGCGCACGGCTACAGGAGGCTCCGACCTAGGTGTGCACGTAGGTGAGCAGGGGCTTGGACCGTGTGCCTCTTGGGTGCATGGCTCGGGTACCTCCTCATATTTGTGTACAAATTTTTAAAATACATATTTCTCAAATAAATTTACAAAAATCTTATGCCCTTTATGGCTTACACAAGATCTAGAAAAATAATAAAATTCCTAACCCAATTGCACCATATAATTAACGATCCATCATTCAACCATACATTCAAAAAACATATCCATCCATTCAATATATATATATCAACATACATATAAAAAAATGCAAGAAGCACACACAGTATTTAATATATATATGTATAGATTACTTTGTGTAACGACCCAAATTCACTAATAAGGCTTAAGGGCCTTGATTAGCGTGCCTGGAGGGCATAATGGGAAGTATGCGTGAATTCAATGAGTAAGATGCATGACTATGTGTATTATGATATGTGATCATTTTAGCCCGTTGAGGGCATAAGTGTGATAATTATGTGATGTAATTTGTACCACGTGGGTGTGGTGATATCAATGCGATGCACGTGCCGAGACGGTCCTAGAGAGCTAGATAACTCATAAGTCACAACGAGGATTTTATACCCGGCTCGGGAGGAGTCTAGGGGTATTTTGGGGATTTTGTAAGTTAGCTCTTGTGAGATAATGGTAACTGGTAATTTGGTAACTTGTGTAACTGCTAGTAACCATAGAGAGTAACAAGATTGGTTAAAAGAAGTGGTAGAATTGTAAGGAAGTAGAAATGACAAGAAGGGCCTTGAGGTTTAGTTGGAATGGGAGTTAGATGGAAGGGTAAAATGGTCAATAGGCAAGGATTAGGATTACTTCAGCTGTAGGAAAAGGGAATACGTATTATACTTTGTTATATTTTGGTTTATGCTGAATTTGAAAGAAAGGGCTAGAAAGAAAAGGGAAATGAAGAAGGGGCTGAACTTGGGACCTAGAAGGAGACTCAAAGGGAGTTTGAGGCAATCAAAACCAGGTTTAAGCTAGGATTTCTCAAAGGTAAGAATTGTGCTCTGTTTAAGTTGAATTTAAGTCTGAATTTTTAGAGATTAAGTGAGAAAACTTAAAGGGAATATGGCTGGTTTTACTTTGAAATTCAATTAGGGTAATCAAGAGCAAAGAGGTTGGGAGCTGGAATTGGGAGGAGTTCAAGCTGAGTTTGATTGAGGTAAGAATCTTTAGCATGTTTAATTTCGTAATTGGTGTGGCTTAAGACTTTTGAAGCATGATTTGTAGTTTTGGAAGCCATGGTTAAAGTTTTAGGAATTTGAAACTCAAGATAGGATTTTGGGGTGTGTTTGTGTGATTGGGGTTGTTTGTGATGTTTATACGTTGTTAAAAGGGGTTCATTTGGGGTTCTGAATTGATTTTGAGGCTTAGGTATAAGTTTGGGGTGATTTGGAGTGTTATGGGTTCGGGAAAACGCAGGGGAAAAACCCATAATTCTGGGCTCGCGAAGGAGCGCCGCGGCGCTGTTCTAGCGCGCCGCGGCGCAAGGCTGTTTCTGGGCGGTGCGTGTGCTCTCTGACTTGCTGGGCGCCGCGGCCCTATGGGGCAGCGCCGCGGCGCTAGGCCATTTTCAGAATGTGATATTTTGCAATTTTGAGCCTTTGCTCCGGGGATTCGGGGGATGTCTTTGGTGCATTGTTTTAGGGATTTGGGGCATTAAGAGAGTGTGGGATTGGTTCCGGGAGGTAGATTTGGATTGGTTAGTGATAAAGGATGTTTCGTTTGTGTTGTGACTAGGTCTTTGGTGAGGCTCGGGATAGAGGACCGTGCTCGCGGCGTTGGGACATCGGAAGCTCGGGATACAGGTAAGAAAGCTGCACCTGAGTATGTGGTTAGGTTGGGACTAAGTGTTCCCTACGTTTGTATGCATTGTTATGTGAATGTGATTAACCATGTGGACACGATGGGACTAAGAGCTCCCTACATTTGTATATCATGTCGTGAGATGGTGTTATTATGCCATGGGACATGCGATTACCGGCCTAAGGGTGTCGGAATCAATATTTGCGCACTGGGGCGCGGCTCGGCCACTGGTAGCTGAGGCAGCTTGTTTATCACTGAGCTCGGTTAAGCTGGCCGGAGTCAGTGAGTATTACACTAGGGGCGGCCCTAATGAGCCGAAGACAGTGTGTTAAATAGAGGGTGCGACTAAGGGCGCCAACCCTGAATGTTATTTGATGGATATGACAATCTATTGGTTATGAATGTGAATATTGTGTTATGAATATAGTTGGTTGATAGTTTGGATGACAAACTGTTATGAAATATTGAATTCTTGGTTGAGCATTGTGAAATATTTGATAAGTGTTGCTGATCTTGCTATGTTATTATGCTTTCTTGCTGGGCCTTGGCTCACGGGTGCTACGTGGTGCAGGTAAAGGCAAAGGTAGGCTGAATCAACCATGAGTTAGAGAGCTCTGGGGGCGAGGTGTACATCGTCAGCAGCTTGGCCGCCACGGTCGAGAAATTATACAGGAACGGAAACCTAAAACGTATATTTTGCCATTAGAGTGGCTTGAACTATTTGTAACTTCTAGAATTTGTTGTAACTAAGACATCTAAACCCTGCTTTGAGTCTCCATGTATTAAACCGTCATTTTTAATGAAAATAGCCTGTTTGTGACCAAAATCTTTTTATTCTTACTCTGATAATGGTATAGAGTTTACACTTTGTCTGAGTGACTTGATTAGCAAGTCTTGCACTATTTTAAACACACAGTGTAACGGTCTTGGTTATCCAGGGCGTTACACTCTGGTACCAATTATTGGTATTAAATGATCAAATCAAAGGTATGCAGCGGAATATATGGACCCATTTTAATAAATATTAATACCAGCCAAGATCATACACATATATAAATATTAAATCATATACTAGCTTATCAAGTGTCCTTGAGTATTTTTGTATAAATCAACAATCGTCCTATCCAGGTTTCTAAGATCTCACAGCCTGATCTTCCAGAACAATCCTCAAACACACAAGGACGTGTGTGGGCACGTAGGATTCAAAAGGTTGATTTATGTGACTCCCTAGATGTACTCAACACATGAGATCTACAGATTTTTGACAGAGAGAAGGTTTAGAATAGTTTTCAAGTTTAGAGAAAAACTATCACTTTAGAGAGAGAGTCTATATTTTTATTTCTCAAATATAATAATGAAGCCTTTTTTTCTCTAGTAGTTCATTGATATAATCAATATATGTAGTTTTGTTCTTCATTATTGGTTTGTTAATTAGATCTGGTCAAAATTATCGTTTTACCCTTCTAATTACCTCTTGATCCCTAAGTTCCATTAATTCACTAGCGAATAATTAATCTACAATATAGTTATAGATTTGAGCTCAATAACTATTCAGTTCCAGAATCAACCCTTAAGGGAACCAATATTCGATTCGTTAGGAAAGCATGAATTCCATTATTGTAATTCATGTTCCCAGCCATCCATGTTATTGAATCTAAAAAAAAAAAGTCATTTGCCTCATTATTCTAAGAGACCTTAACGAGTGAATTAAAAGATCCAATAAACATAAAACAAGAGTTCATAAATACTCAGGATTTAGACTTATCTACAAATGATCATCTATTATGATAAGAATTAAATCTTTAAGCCAAACGTCAAGTTTATAAAGATAATTAATTCTCATCGGTCCTATCATATATAATCTATATTATATACAACACATTTACTAAGATGTCTATCCACATCAGTAATCCAAATCTAGATTACTTACATCTCGTATGCTTAGCAACAATCGTACTAGTAACCATTCATTGAAGATTCCTTACTTTAATATGTTACTGACTATTTTATTCATTTTTTATTATTTTAATTATCTCGTACTAATACAAAATCATATTCTCATGAATGAATAGGGAATGTTCTTGATATTATTATATAATTAATTCAAACAATAATTATAACATTCAAATATAATAAATTTGTACTTTTATTTAAAACCAATAAAATGTCTTCACATGCTTTTAGGGCATTAATCCTAACAAGGTGTGCACTTACAATGGCTCCACCTACGATGTCTCCCACTTTTAATGTCTCCCAAATAAATTCACAAAACCCTTATATTGTTGTAGTGTCAAATAAATGATATGAAATAAGAACCGAACTTGAATATAATAGACAACACAAGATTTTTATAGTTGTTCGACCCCAAATTAGTAATAACCTACGTCCACTTAGTACTCTAATTAATGTAGAATTCCCAAAACCCCCGATTAGATGAATTTGATCAACTAAGTTTCGTGAGTTTGAGAGAGAGAGCACAAGAACATGTATAAAAGCACTTAGATCTATCAAATCTTCTGAAGTTAAAGAATTATAGCGTAAGAAAAAATGATTCACTGGGTCTCTATTTATAGACTTAGGAATGTACATAAATGGGTTGTGGGCCTACATAATTTGCATAGTAAATGGCAATAGAATAATACAAATTAACTGACTATTACATAAATATCTCGTCTTTAACTAATTCTGAGGCTTCTTCGCGTACCATCGAGTAGCTTTGGTCGTAACTAGCAACCAGCTTGATCAACAGCTACCCCACTATGCTTGCAGACCCAATTAGTATGAGATTACATATACTTCTATCTAGTCGAGGGTTGACCATGTATTCATTACGTAGGCTACCATGTGTCATATACTTGTGCCATGTCATCATGCTAATTTTTAGGGAAACATTTGCCCCCCAAGTTTATTATGATACAACCAGCCTCAAATAAACTTATCTGATCAGCAATGTCTAACTTGTCACTTTCGTTGTACTTTTATTTCCTTAAAAAAGTAAATAATCGTGATTTTACAGTTTCCAAGAGAAAAACTGGCAGCTTCACACTTCCCCATGCTTTGAAAATCCCTTTTTGATCATGTCTTTTCACCTACCCTACTCGAGTATATAGCCCTTCACTTCCTTTCTCACTTTTCTCCTTAGCTTTCTCTTTCTTCAAGAACACTTTAGTTTTCTAAGCAAAACTCATCCAATCTGGGATCAATCTGAGGTGTTCCATGTAATTTCCAAGTGATTTTTCCTTCAATATTCACTCCAAGTACGTTTTCGCACTACTTTCCTCTATTTTTTAGCAATTTTCTCACATGATTGCCGTGATTTTTGAAATTGTAACTGTTGTTGGAGTCTCGAATAGTATTCTTGAGAAGTTCAAAACTTTTTGGTAATTATTATGTGTAATTCTAGTGTTTAAAGGCATTTTAGGTAGTGCTTAGGTATGTAAAGACATTAGGTAGGCTTTAATATGGTATCGTAAATGGTTTTAGGTCCAGATTTTTGGAAAAAAAATCTAGTTTTTTCCTTCTTGTAACAAAGACGAAAAGTTTTCTTGAAAAAACTTTTCATTTTCACTTTTTGATTTGTTACATTCACTGCTCGCATATTACAATGTGTTTGTTGTTAAATAATATTGATCGGACAACAGACTAAATTTTTATCCACGAGCAATATATATTTTCTTTTTAGTTCTATTCATTCTATTGGTCGTATATTCTCTCTTCCCATTCTTCTTCTTAGATATTCATGCATGCCTATTGGGGGTGAGAGGTCAATAGATGACAACCTTTTAGTTTTGTTGTTTGAAGACAACGGGAAGCCTATTTTACCAATATCTCAAGTTCCTCCTTCTTGACCAAAGGCATTGACTAGCTTTCCTAGGACAAACCCTTCTACCATCCGTCCTAGACATAAACGAAAAAAATGAAAAACCCCAAAGGCCCGAGTAAAACAAGTTGCTAAGAGAAAGAAAAAGAGCCTAGACCCTCACGTTGGTCAATATGCAGCCAATGCTGAAGGTTCTATAGCCAACCCTCAGCCAGAAACCACTGAGCTAGCTTTTGAGCTACTCCTTACCCACGCCCTTATCAAGGTTGGCGTAAACAAAAAGAATGTACCTTGGTACATTGCCCCTCCTAGCATGATCTCGAGCAGGATGGTGGCCAAATATCCCAATAAGTATGAGCTTACTAGGATAACCTTATACAAGCCCTCAGCCGACCAGAGGGCCAATGTGCCTGAAGGTGCTTATATCGCCTGGTCGAGGTACAACATCAAGGCAGTGGCACTCTTTCCTCTTCAAGATTACTTCAAGGGGGTCGCAAATTATTTTGACATAGCCCCTTTCCACATTTCCTTGAATGGATATAGAGTACTTTCAACACTCTATATCATTTATCATCATATGAGATGGCTCGAACCTACTCCCCACGAGATCAATTATCTCTTTGATCCCAAGTGAAACCCTAACAAGAATAACACATGGTTTTTCCACTTCTACCACCAATTTAGGCCCATGGTATTGACTAGAACCTACCCATGACATTATGGAGAGGGTCGCCATCCTAGCCAATTCGACACCTATCGAGAATAGTGTCAACGAACTAGTCATGGAAAATAACCTGAGGATGGTCAGTCTCCTGGAACCCCACCAGGATGTAAAGGAGTCAACCGCAGGGAGTGCCACTAGCAAAGGCAATGGGGAGAAAATCCCCTCCAACCAGCCCCAAGATGTCTCCAAACTGCCTAGGCCTCAAGAAACTTGGTCAGCATCAGAGAGCCCAGTGTAATTCCCCGACCAGCACCAATTCCTCCCACTTATAGAATGGGGAAACAAAGATTGCCCAAACACCCTGGTCAGGTAAAAGATTCATGAGAGGATGAAAATGGTATGAATTTTTCTATACTCCTTGCAATGTTGCCCATCCCAAATAGCTTGTTCGATAGGGACGAAAATTTTATTTCTTTGACCAGTAGCTTTAATTCAGATTTCTTTGAGGCAGATAGTGTATGTTATAGCAGTAGTAGTGTAGAAAATGTAACGACCAATATTCATAGATCGGGTATTTTCACTAGAATTACACTTATTATTTTTCTTTCTGCACATGTATACTTGACTAACTTCTTGTGTCTTTTGCAATCATACAGGACCCTAATTCCTTCAACATTTATGCCTCGGGCGGTGCCACTACTAGCACAAAAAAATCGTTCAGAAGATAAGCTGGGGTTACAAGTGGGGCTCCTCCAACTAAGAAAACTCGACCAGCTGACGTCCCTCCGACAAGAGAAACAACTCCACCACCTTCAAAGACTATCACTCCTTCGCCTTCCTCTCAGCAAGAGTCCTCCACCGAGCTGGTGGGTGGACCCTCCGTCAATGAGATGTTGAGCAATTCCACCAGCTCAACAATTGAAAAGCTCCACAAGGTGGCCAAACACAAGCTAAGAAAACAGGCGTTTGCTTCTCTCCAAATTCTGAAACCTGACCAGATCCTCGGTCAGAGTTTTAACGAGTTCCTCGACGTAAGTTCTTGTTTTCATTTCGTGTTTTGCTGCTTGAGATTTTTGTACATCTGTTTTTTTATGATATTATTCCTAAATTTTATTTTAATCGCAGGCCCTCCTGACTTTTAACAATGGATGGAGGCGCGTTGAAGAGGAGAGCAACAGGCTTGCTGAGGAGCAGAAACAGTGGGTCACCAAGCGGCAGAGTGCATCAGACACTATCAAGACTTTGACTGAGGAGATTAAGAAGACCAAGGATGACTTGGACAAGGAAATTCAGTCAAAGGAAAAACACAAAGCTCTGTCGAAGACCAACCACGATGAGGCGGTCAAGCTATAGGAGGATCTGGTTGCAAGTATAAAGGAGTGTAACGAGCTCGAAGAGAAAGTGAAGCAGCTCGAGGAAACAAACACGAGCAATTTGGAGCGATTCCAAGGCGCAATTTTTAACTACTTCTATATGTTATGGAAGAACAATCAAAATGTCAATTTTGATTACTTCCCGAGCAAATAAAGCAGGATGAACTTGTGAAATGTGTTGCTCGCTTAGCCGAAGAGAACAACCCTCTCGCTTCTTCGAAAATCTCCTTGGCCATAGGGATTGATGGGGGAGAATATGAGACTAGACCGGTCGTCAACTAACAGCCCCAACAAACTCCTATTGCCCAGTAATTTTTGTAATAATTTTATCTTTTGAAACACCTGAATAACATGTTCGTGGTGTCAAGACAATACACTACCTAAGGCAGTTATCTTTTATTTGTATTAGTTTTTTATTACATCCGAGCAGTACTACTTGCGGTGTAAAAGAAAATCATTTTAGTACTATAATGTTTTATAATTATAAAACATGCACATATGACCTAATCTATCATAACATTTTATAGGTTCTTTAAAAAATATTCCAAGTGTTTTTGCATGCTTTCCCTTATTTTGCTCATGTTTTCATATGTTTTGCTTATCCTTAGTATCTCATATGCCCCCAAGCGATCGAGGGGCTTTAGGTGCTCGATCACTTGCCATAGACTAATACCTATTCGAACATAAGTGCTTGTATACCTTCTAAATAGTCATGAATATATCAAAACAACACACTTAAAGAGCAAATACTTGTAAAAATACAATAATTGGCAAGAATAACTAGTTGCGCATAGTTCCTTTTATTTCTCATAAAAAATGGACAAAATTCGTGTCTATATGAGCGATCATATGATCTTACACTTATAAGCGACCAGTCAAAATATGACTAGCTCTTATTCAAAACTTGTAAGAAAACACTTAAATACAAGCCACCCCTTGAAAAATAGATGTTTTATTCATAATACTTGTGTAGGTGTTCTCCATTTCAATCGCGAGGAATGAGATGTCCGTTTAACCGAGCAAGTTTATATGTTCCTGGTTGGAGGATTTCTTTGACTTGATATGGGCCTTCCCAACTTGACCCAAGGGCTTCGACAGTTTGGTCACAAGTGTTTAGGAAAGCTCCTCTAAGTACTAAGTTGTTGGGAATTGTGCCCTTAAAGCAATTGTAGTTGACAATGGTTTTAATGAAATAAATGAATGGATTGAATTATTGTATATATGTAGCTTATGTACTATATTATTGTTAAAAATATTAAGTAAATATCATAAAATTTCCATGTTCATATATGTGGTCTCAATCTCATATTAGTATGAGAGGATCGAGATTGAGATAATGGACTTAAATAGTTCACAATAAAATAAAGTTATGGAATCTTTAGATTAATTACTGCTAGTACAGTCCACTAGTGTTATGAATAAATTTAACCTAGATCCGGGTTAATAGTGTAGTAGGACACTTTAGTGGAGGTGCTCTGCATACTAAGAGTATGTATAACTGGACCAGATGTGATTTAATAATAGTTATTTGAATATCATTTCGTAGTATTACAAAACACACCAACTGATGATCATATATAAACTGATCTTAATCCTGAAGTTACTATGAGCTCCTATATATGTCATTTGATCCTTTGATTCATGCGTTACGATTTGTCATAATGATCAGGCTAAGAACTATTGTTTTGGGGAGTCAAAGATGTATATGGTTGGGGACATAGCTTAACAGCTATGGAATCTACACCTTCTTATAGATTGAATGATGGTTCCTTATTGGGTTGGCTTTTGGAACTGAAAAGGTTATTGACGTCAAATTCATAATCAGATTATTAATTAACCTTCACTAGTAAAGTCAATGGTACACTAGGAATCAAGATATAATTAAAAGGGTAAAATTGTAATTTTATTCCCACTTGATTATGAATCATCAATAGATGATTAATTTTTATGTAATGATTATATCAATGGACACTTTATGGTTACAATAAAGTACTTAGTAAATATATGTCTTTAATTCTCAAGAGTGCAGTCTCATATTTATAGTGGAATAATCATAAGATTAATAAATATGATTATTAAATCAAAGAGTTTGGGTAATAATCTTTTATTTATTGGAGCTTGGAATTATTGGTCCATAGGTCCCCGGGGCGGCTCTATCAACACTATTCAAGGTAAGAGTTGATACAAGGGTTGAACTGTGAATGGGCTATTTGAGAGAATATTTATTCTTTGGGATAAATATGCAATTATGTGATAATTGAAGTTGTACAATTTATTATTGCATTAGTGCAATTTTCGAAATTGTGTAGAAATAAAAGAAGTTGATTTTAATCAATTATTTTATTTAAGTGTGAAAGGATAAATATGGATAGTCAAAATTGGTTTTGAATATTATATTTATTTAATTAATAAATAAGATGATAATGGAAATTCAAATTTTGAATTTTGAAATTTAAGTTGTTATATTTTCCTAAACAAGATGATCCCTTATTTGAATTTCTAATTATTAATTAATTAAAATAAAAATGCATGAAAAATCAAATCTCATTTTTTAGGGAAGAGCTACACGCGTAAGGCTTCTTGGACTGCCCTATGTGTGTACCACTACTGATGGTGATCAGCCATTGGTTTTTTATTTTATTTAATTATCAAATAAAACATTTTGAAAAGGGTTTTAAAAATGGAATGTAAGACTTTGTCTTTAACCATTTATTTTATTATCATTAAAGATGATCAATTTATTATTATTATTATTATTATTATTATTATTATTATTATTATTATTATGTTGTCTATATATTATATATGATAGAATATAGGAGAAGAACTTTTACACAGAAGAAAAACTGATCATTTTTTTCACACAAAAAGAAAAACTTTTTCTCTCTAGCCTATAATCAAAAGTCTCATGTGTTGAGAATACTTTTGATTCACAAATATTTATTATTGTTCTCTATGTTCCCACCCACATCTTGAGGTGTAGAGAACGTCTTGGAATATCTAGGTGTGAGTATTCTAGCAAGGATAGGAAGATCGAAATATATATGAAAAGATTCAAGGATTCTTGATAGGCTACAAGAGGTAAATCATTTCGTATTATTTTTACATATACATATTACATTGATTAACATATTTCATATTAAAGGATCCTCATATAAAGTCGTTTATATGAAGAAGAAAAAATTAGTGTATACAATACTACCATTACCGCAATTTTCGATGCGCACTAGGAGTTGTTCCTAACATAAGTCTCCCACTGCAAACTTCCTTTCGCATACTTTAGAGTTGAAATATCGAGTGACTTTTTGTTGATGACTTGGTACTCGTAGTTGTGCCCTTTCTCGACGTTCTACTATCAAGTTTAATGACTCCGTCAAAAATTGGTGATTGGTATCCTGGTCATATGTTAGCCTTCTGTGTGAAGATGGGTCTTACTCAACTAGTAGCTGGCCTCATACCCATATGCTAGAGAAAATGGTGTATGGCTAGTTATTGTTCGATGTGTTGTTCTATATGACCAGAGGACTTCAAGTATTTCTTTTGGCCGACCTCCTTTTTCCTATTCGAGTCTTTTCTTCAGTGTGTTCTTAAATTTCTTATTCACAGCTTCGACTTGTCCATTTTCTTGCGAATGAACCACAGATGAAAAGCTTTTATGTTATTCCATGTTGTTCACAGAAATCAGTAAAAATGTCACTATAAAACTATGTGCCATTATCTAGCACTATTTTATTTTGTAGTCCATAATGAAAAATTATATTCATGATGAAAAAATTAAGGACCTTCGTCGTGATTGTTGATAGAGGTTTAGCTTCAGCCCATTTAGTGAAATAGACGACGGCTACAACTACATATTTAACACCACTATTTTCTATCAGTAAATATCTGATCAGATCTATTCCCCAAACTGCGAATGACCAGGGGCTTTGCATCTGTTTTAACTCGTTTGGAGTTGCTTGATGTTTTTTAGAAAATCGTTGGCTTTTGTCACATTTTCATACATATTCCATAGCATTCTCTTTCATAGTTGGCCAAAAGTACCCTTCTCGTATTATCTTTTTTGAAAGACTCTACCTCTAGAATGGTACCCACAAAAACCTTCGTGCACTTCCTGCACAGTTCGTTGGCTTTTTCCTTGGTAATACACAGTAACAATGGTAGTGAGTGTCCTCGTTGACAGAGGATTCCATATTATGGCTGATCCGGTTTTTAAACATATGATTAACTAGTCGATGGTAAGTCGCCCCATAATTTTTTAGACTGAAAGACATTACCTTGTACCAGTACAATCCAGTGTCGGTCTGGAAACTGGTGTGCTCTTCATCTGGTGGATGCATACTGATTTGGTTGTATCTAGAATATGCATCCATGAGAAAAAGTGTCTCATGCCCTAAGGTAGCATTGACCAGTTGGTCGATCCTTGGAAGTGGAAAACAATCCTTCGAGCAGGCTTTTTTGAGGTATGTATGATCCACTCATGTCCTCCATTTACCATTCGGTTTGGAGACTAGTACAGGATTAAAGACCCACGATGGATAAAATGCTCCCGAATGAATCCATTTTCTTTAAGCCTTTTTAATGTTTTTAACCTATCTTTATAGAGCAGCCTTCATTTTTGCTACACTAAAGGATAAGTTTTGTCTATGTTTAAGACATGGCTGATTACAATTGGGTCGATTCCAATCATGTCTTTATGCAACCAGGCAAACACTTCCTGATTTTTTCTAAAAAATTCCACCAGTTCCTTTTTTATTGTTGTCTCTAAGTTTTTGCCGACTTTTACAACTCTGGTCGGATGTTCTTCTTCTAGCTGGATTTCATCGAGATCCTCCACGGGTTAAACTTCTTCAACAAAATCCCCGAAGCGAGGATCTATATCTATGTTCTCGCTTTGGGAAACACCCTATTTGGTGACCTGATCACCTAATTGGGCATTTAGTTCCTTAACAACTCCTTGCAACCCATTCCTTTGTCCACTAGAGCTGGTCGAGGAAATAAAGCTTGTGTCATCTCCACTTTCTTTTGCTTTTGTAATCAAGGAGTTATAGCATTCCCAAGCCTCTCTTTGGTTGCCAAAAATACATCCAATTTCTGAGTCAGTTGAGAATTTCATGGATAGATGCCATATGGATGTTATTTCTCACAACTCTACCAAAATGGGCCTTCCAATTACAACATTATATGCGAAATGACAGTCAACTATGTTAATTCCATTTTTGGCATATTTAATTTGACAAAAATATTTTGTATTTTCTTATTATATTCGGTTGTATCTAAATATATATTATTGATATACGTTTTATTTGTTTTAAATAATAAAGGTATAATTGATGACAAAATTTTCTATATTAGGAAAGTTTGCCAAAAATAGTGTGGCTTTATTATTGTAAAAACAAATCTTTTTGAGCTGTCTTTTTCCAGCCGATTACCTCATTATATCTTACCATATAATTGAGTTTTATTGCATGATTAGGTTATAAAAGGGAAGCATTGATTCCTACATCAAATGATGGATTGTTACCATATATAGCTCACGATTTTGTAGCTACAGAATCAGGAAATCTTGTCAAATTGAAGAATTCTTTTAGGAAAGTTTCCTTGTGGGCTTAGGTCGATTTAGACCGTGTATTAGTTTCCCAATACGAGTATAATGACTATAATTATTCATATTGGCTGCTAGGTTTTAGTTACCTCTTTTTGTATTTCATTCTTCTTTGTAAAAGAGAGTCTTTGTTTTGTAGAGGTGACTGAGTTTGACTCTACCTCTGTTTTTCAGTGTCCTTGTAAGTGTTTTGAGTCTTCAAACAGTTCTACAAAGGAGGAGAACAAAGTGCAAACCTTCGGGAGAAGGTTCTTCAAGCCTTCAGGAGAAGTTGGTTCAAGTCTTGCTTCGGGAGGAAGCAAGCACACCTCAAGCAAATCGAAGGGAGTTCGTATTCTTGAAGGGTCAGCAAGGTTCATTTGTCAAGGTGGAATACATCAAGCTTGCACCATATAATAAGAGGGAGTCTATTTATGCATAAGTCAAAAACTTTGTATTTTTGAGATCTTATTAATGAATCTTATCTCTGGGCGTGGCCCCGTGGACTAATAGCAATCTGCAAGGATTGCTGATACCACGTAAAAAAACCTTGTGTGTTTTTATTTTCTGCGCTTTAGTTTTTTTCTGGTTTTCTGGACATATAATAAGAGGGAGTCTATTTATGCAGAAGTCAAAAACTTTATAGTGTTGGAGTTTGCGCTTGCTATCAGGGAAATCCCATGGAATCTCATATTTCTGCTGTGAAAAGAATCATTCGCTATGTCAATAGCATTGTTGATTTTGGGATTTGGTTTTCAAAAGACACTAACTCTAATTTGGTGTGCTTTAGTGATGCTAATTGGGCAAGAAATGTAGATGATAGAAAAAGTACTAGTGGCGGATGTTTCTATCTTCGAAACAATTTCGTTTCATGGCACAGTAAGAAGCAAAATTGTATCTCTTTGTCAACTGCAGAGGTTGAATACATTGCTGCGGGTAGCTGTTGTACCCAATTGTTATGGATGAAACAAATGATGGAAGATTATGGGTTTGATTTGAAAACTTTAACCATTTTCTATGATAACACTAGTGCTATAAATATTTCAAAAAATCATGTTCAACACTCTTGCACTAAGAACATAGACACTCGTCATCACTTTATTAGAGAGCTTGTAGAAAATAAAATTCTTGTCTTAGAATATGTTGAAACAAGCAAACAAATAGCAGATATTTTTACTAAAGCTCTTGATTCGGTCCGCTTTATTTCTCTAAGGAAATCCTTAGGGGTTTGTACCATTTAATTTTGTGTTCTTTATGGTTCTTGATATATTTCTTTGACTTGATGTACATAATGTTGTTGTTTTTGTTTTTGTTCCAGAAGAAAGTTTCAAACTCAAGAGAATTGTTGATTACTATTTTTATTGCTAATTTTTTGGTGCAATGTTTTCATACAGGTTTAGTTCAGGAAAATATTATCACTCCTCCTAGAAATATTTTGGTCATCCAATCATTGTTATGTGCATGCTACCATTTTCAAAAAAATAAAAATAAAAATAAAAATAAAAAATGTGTGTTCAAGCTCCATTGAAAGAATAGAGCTACCTATCTCAATGTGTGAAAGTCGTCACTGAGTAAGTTGGTACTATGTAATTAGAAGTTATGTAGAGGATACGCTACCATTGAAAAGGGCTACCATTGAGGTAGTGTGACAGCGTCTCCTTTGGTTACAAATACTCAGAAAAAGTCTATTTGGCAAATTGGGCAATGTTCCCTACTTACACTTTCACACACAAATGCTTGACACATTTTTTTCGAAAAAAAAAACAATTGCATTAACATAAAAAAAAATGGTTTTAAAAAGTTGTTACATACTGATTGAATTTCTTAAAATATTTTTGGTGACTGAGTAAATTCTTTTCCTGCGTAACTTGTATGGTCTTATTGCAATACGAAATTAGCTTGGTAAAATAATATATGTGCATTCTTTCGAGTTTGATTTTTTCATCAGGAACAAAGGCAAAGCAAACATGGTGTTTCATATTGTTGGCAAAAATATCAAGGTTTGATTTATTTTTTAAAAAAATAAATAATTTGTTACCGATTTTCATGTTGAGCTTAAATAAAAATATTTGTTTCTTTGTCTAGTTTTAATTCTATTATTAGACAAAAAATTTTGCTCTAAAGTGTTGGTTGTTTGTCTTGTGTTTATTGGTGTTTTGTCTTTATTTGTTTTCTTTTTCGTTTTTTTTTTCTCATAAAAAAATATATGCATAAATTGAAAAAAATCATTAAAAATAGGGGGCATTATTTTTCAGCTGGTCATTTATTTTTAATCATTTTTTCATTTTATTTGATTTGGGGTGTCCTATTTTCATGGGATTGGTTTCTTTTTGGAAACTGTTGATTTAATTGCAAAATTATAATGTTTGTTTCCCTTTTATTCTTTTCGGGTAAGTCAAAGGTAAAGAAAGGTTATTTTTTATTTTCTAATATTATGGGAGTTATTGCATTAATTGAAAATCTGGTTTAGGTAACTTCCCACTTTCCCGTTCTATTCCTTCTCTTTATATTTACCCTAACCCATGATCTAATCCTCTCACTCACACTCTCTTCTGTTTTTTTTCCCTCTTAAATTTCTCTCTGCGTGTGTGAGTTCCTCTCCAGGGTTTTTCAAAGTTTCATGCTTTCAATGGCAAAAACCAAAAATTCACAAGGTGGTTCGAAGAGGCATGTTCGTGGTTCCCCATCTGTTCCAGCTTCTCCTCCGACTGCTCCTCCTGCTCCAGCGACCGCAACTCCAGCGCATGTTCCTGCTACTGCAAAACATTCTGGGAAATCAAAAACACAGGCGAGAAAAAAGGCATTCACTCTGAATTCCCCACCTGTGATAGCTTCTCCAATCGCCTCAACCACCCCTGGTCTCAGTGGTCATGATGAAATTCTTTCATCTGAAAAATCTTTGTCCAAGTCCTCTTCTTCTCAAAAGGGAGGTTCCTCAAGAACAATCTTTGAAAGGGCCATTGTTCCTGTGCCAATGGTGAGTTCTCGAACACGTTCTCAGACCTCCACTCAAAAAAAAACTGAGGTGCTTCGTCCCCATGGTGTTCCCAAAGTCAAGGAAGTTGGTTCTTCCTCTCGGGTGAAAAAATTAAAAAAATCACCCCCCTTATGCATCTTCTGCAGATTCAGAAGAAGAAACTGAGAATTTGGAACAAGAATCAGAGGCTGAATCTGATCCTAGTGCAGAATTTCAAGAAAAAGAAAAATATTTGGGAGATTCTGGTTCTGAAAGTGTTGCATCAAAAAAGGAACCTGTTGTTACAGAACTTATTACTGTTGTTTTGAAACCTGCTGCTCAAGACAAAAGCAAAGGAAAATGTCCCTTGGCTCCTCCAAAGTCTGCTCCTCCTCAAAAAAGGAAAAGACAATCTGGTATCTCTCTTGAAAACTTCAAACCTCATTCACATTATTTTTGCTATAATGATCATGAGAGAGATATGAAATTTTATGAGGCAAGAAACAAGTCGTTTGGAGTTGTTAGTTTGTTAAAGAAAGGCAGTGGATGGACACTTTGATTGGTTTTACTGGCTATGTGGATCGAGTTGTGAAGGAATTCTATGCCAACATCACCGATGAGTGCCTAGATGAAAACTCCTTCATGTTTGGAAAAGTGTATGTGTGTGGTTACTGGTATTCCTTTACAGTGAATGATGGGGCTGAAGTTCTTCAATTACCAATTGGGGTGGAGCCATCTGATGTCATGTTTGATCGTCATGAAGTATTTTCTTAACTCACTAGAGACAAGGATGTCGAGCTCACTGATGCTATGCACATCTCTCAACTCACTTATCAACATGCAGTGCTTATGAGGTTTGCTTTGTCCAATTGGTTTCGTTGCTCCAATTTGGTAAATATTTTTAATGGTCTTGCCTTTCTATTATACAAAATCTCTACTTGTGCTCAATTTGATTTGGCTGATCTTATTTGGGAACAAATTATGTCTTTTAGAATTGGTAAAAAGCCCAAACTTAACCTTGTGTTTCCCAATTTGATTTATAAGATCTTATCTGCTCAAAGGGAATTGATTCTTGACAATGAATCAATTGAGCCTCCCACTGTTGGTCAGACATTCAAAATCTCAGAAAAACCCTCTCAAGGAAAGTCTTCTAAGAAATCGGGTCGTTCTGCTTCTCCTGGAGTACCAGATGCTTCACTTGCTGCCACGGCTTCAACTTCTGCACCTACAGAACTGGCAGAAATCAATACTCGTTTGGCTAGGCTGGAGAATAGTCAAGGACAGCTTCTAAGGAAGATGGACAACATCATGAAGTACTTTCAAAGTGGCTAGGATGGCTGGTTGAATGAATGTTTATGTTGCACTTTCATGTCATTTTTTATTGTCTTTTGTGGTTTTTGGCTCCTTTGATAGACAAAAAGGGGGAGTAGTATTATTTTTTGGATTACAACTCTGGACCCTATTTTCAGGGGGAGTTGTTTGTTTGTGGTTTTGTTGAACTTTTTCCGTTTAAAAAGTTATCATGTTTTTAGTTATATGTGTTAGTAAGCTTTCATCCAGGGGGGAGTATTTTTATACTCTCATTTTTTGTTCTAACACTTTGTTTTGTAGATTCATCGTTGTTTGTTTTCTTCAAAATATTTTGTCAATCAAAGTGCCAAAAGGGGAGATTGTTAATTCCATTTTTGGCATATTTATTTTGACAAAAATATTTTGTATTTTCTTATTATATTCGGCTATATCTAAATATATATTATTGATATATGTTTTATTTGTTTTAAATAATAAAGGTATAATTGATGACAAAATTTTCTATATTAGGAAAGTTTGCCAAAAATAGTGTGACTTTATTATTGTAAAAACAAATCTTTTTGAGCTGTCTTTTTCCAGCCGATTACCTCATTATATCTTACCATATAATTGAGTTTTATTACATGATCAGGTTATAAAAGGGAAGCATTGATTCCTACATCAAATGATGGATTGTTACCATATATAGCTCACGATTTTGTAGCTACAGAATCAGGAAATCTTGTCAAATTGAAGAATTCTTTTAGGAAAGTTTCCTTGTGGGCTTAGGTCGGTTTAGACCGTGTATTAGTTTCCCAATACGAGTATAATGACTATAATTATTCATATTGGCTACTAGGTTTTAGTTACCTCTTTTTGTATTTCATTCTTATTTGTAAAAGAGAGTCTTTGTTTTGTAGAGGTGACTGAGTTCGACTCTACCTCAGTTTTTCAGTGTCCTTGTTAGTGTTTTGAGTCTTCAAACAGTTCTACAAAGGAGGAGAACAAAGTGCAAACCTTCGGGAGAAGGTTCTTCAAGCCTTCGGGAGAAGGTGCTTCAAGTCTTGCTTCGGGAGGAAGCAAGCACACTCAAGCTGATTGAAGGGAGTCCGTATTCTTGAAGGGTCAGCAAGGTTCATTTGTCAAGGTGGAATACATCAAGCTTGCGGCATATAATAAGAGGGAGTCTATTTATGCATAAGTCAAAAACTTTATATTTTTGAGATCTTACTAATGAATCTTATCTCTGGGCGTGGCCCCGTGGACTAGTAGCAATATGCAAGGATTGCTGATACCACGTAAAAAAACCTTGTGTGTTTTTATTTTTTGCACTTTAGTTCTTTTCTGGTTTTCTGGTCTATAGTTACAGAGCACTGGTCTATAGCTACAGAATATCTATTTCAGTACCAACTTAATTATTTCGCATTTAATTAGTTGATTAATTAAATAATAAGTTGGTAATTATGAAATTTGGAATTTCAAACTAATATAAAAGCAATGAGTATTGTTCTATTCGTGATGCAGCCCCTGCTATTACTGGAAGCCTGATCAATCCTGTTAGTTGAAGCCCATATCCAAAATAACTAGAAATGGCTTTGTTCCACAAATCTAAGTTATTGTGCCCCAAAATAAGATGGATTCAATCATTCAGGTTGGGGGTACAGCTGGCAAATAAACATATGGAGAAAGCATGCGAGTAGGACATTTAGCTAACTTTGATGTAAGCAGCTCGAGTTAAGACTTGGTAGTATGACAAGCAGATATTCTCTAGAACACCTCTCAGGATAATAACCTAGTTTGAGACATGTGATGGCTATATCGCCTTCTTCATACTCTGAACTTGGTCCGTACCAAAGTTTGTTTGCTCTTCGATCACCAACTTGAGGAAGATGTTCAGCTCATGGAAACCTGGTCATGATGCACAGTGAAGGATCCCAAAAGACTCAAAGGTTCCTTATACACTCATTAATGCCCAGGTTGTACTACATATATATTGCCCGAGATAACGGGTGTAAATTCAATAGGCAATCACATCCCTATGTAAATGGGAAATTATCCTGATTGATTATTTTCTATATTTATGCACGCAGTTACCCAAACTTGTCCAGGAATATCCACTATAAATATCAGGGATAATGGATAAGAAAAAGGACTGCTTTTTAAGATACAGAAACTCTGCAGAAATTGTAAGAGATTAATAATATTGCCTCGTGGACTAGGTGGATTTTAACCACTGAACCACGTAAAAGTGTGAGTGTGATAAATTGTTCCTTTAGTTAATTACGGTTTAGAAAAAAGCACTAATCTCTCTTTTATCGGATTTCTTAATCCACTATTGGCGAAAAACTGCGTCAACATATAGTGCTTTCATTGAGAGTTAATTAATGCTTAATCCCCTGCGCAAAGTTTCACTCAACGTTCATCATGGTGGTCACCCGATCTATGCACGACAATGAAATGGAGCAGCCTGGTGATCAAGAGGTGCATCACATGACCGTTTCTATTGGAAAAGGCCCAGACGTTCAGCAACGCCTTGGAAAGCAACACATGGACCAAGACGATACTGGGAGTTCAGCATCACGTCCACCAAATCCTAACCCAGGATATCTAACATCCATCGAGATGGAAAATGCCTAATTAAGGAGCCATCTCGCTCGGGCTAACAGGAAAATTGAGGAGGTCCTGGCTCAGTTATCCTCTCTTGCAACTGATGTTAACGTTAGAAAGAGGCAAAGTGGGTCACATAGGTCCCACAGGAATAACCGACCCAATCCCAGTCGTTCTGTCAGGACTGCAACTCCAAGCTCTATACCTTCCGATCGAAATCAGCAAAGTGCTCAACCTACTAATCCTCATAGGAACCATCATCCCCATGTTAGTCGATCGATCAGAACTGCAACCCCCATCTTCGTGCCTTCTGAACAGATTCCAAGGAATGTTCACAACAACCCAACATAGCGAGCTGGGACTAATTAACGGAGACAAAACACCTCAGCAAATCAATCTGTCTTGTGATTAGAGCCTCTGGCATAGAGGATACGGGAGATCGGGATAGAACAAGACGGGCTAACCTAGTGCGCCCCAATGGAACGAGGATAGCCTCACCGAAAAGGCAGTAGTAGCAGATCGGAGCAGGTCGAACCCCTTTTGCAGTTGGATAACAGCTTCTAAGGCAATCGTAGCGTCTCTGTGACGACGGTTCATTTCTGCATGTCTATCATTTAATTCTCATCATTGTTTGTCGATCTCCATCTATTGCATGATCATAGTCTCAGCAACATTTTCCTAGTTAGCCTTTAGAGTAGCCAACTCATCATGAAACATTCATATAGGTGCTTGCAGGGTCTTGGCATCCATCTCTTCGCTAACTTCTTCCAATTTCACCTGAGGCTCTTCTCCAGTGACTCCTGGTAGAGGCAATGGATTCTTGGGTTCTCAGGTGCCTGACCAGCCTGTTGACCTTGAGTGTTCATGGATTTTACCATGGTTTTAATTAACTCTGACTATTGACCTCATTGAGTTCAACTTTCAATGAAAGCTCCAAAATGTTGACTCGTGAATTAGCCAACGACACTGAGTCAAATAAACAATATGAAATAAGAACTGAAATTGAATATAATAGATGACCCAAGATTTATATAGTGGCTCAGCCCCAAATTGGTAATAACCTACATCCAGTTAGTACTTTTATTAATGTAGAATTCCCAAAACGCCCGATCAGATGAATAGGATCAACTGAGTTTTGTGAGTTTGAGAGAGAGAGTACAAGAACGTGTATAAAAGCACTTAGATCTATCAATTCTTCTAAAGTTAAATAATTACAACGTAAGAAAAAATTATTCACTAAGTCTTTATTTATAGACTTAGGAATGTACATAAATAGGTGGTGGGCCTTACATAATTTGTGTAATAAATGGCAATAAAATAATACAAATTAATTGACTATTACATAAATATCTAGTCTTTAACTAATTCTAAGGATTCTTCATGTACCATCGAGCGGCTCTGGTCATAACCAGCGGCCAGCTTAATCAACAGCTACCCCACTATGCTTGTAGACCCAATTAGTACGAGAAGACAAATACTTCTATCTGGTCGAGGGTCGACCAAGTATTCATTGAGTATGCTACCATGTGCCTGCACTACTACAAAATACCCTTTATGGGTCACCTTTTTAGGACACACACCTGAATGCAAGCCCTTAAAAAGATCTATGGAGTTTTTAGGGTGCTCATTGAGAGTCCTTAAAATACATTTTTTAGGACGCGCAATAGGTGTCCCAATAAAATATGGGGGTCCTAAAAAACTCTGGGAGAGAATTTGGGTTTGAAATTGGGCAATGACTTTTAAGGATCACGTTGCATGCTCTAAAAGAGTATTAAGGGCACCCAGAGCGTGCCCTTAAAATGTTAAAAAAAAACGGGTCAAAATCTTTATTAGGGCTTAGGTATTAATTTTTGAATTAGGGCTTGCACCTAATATGTGTGCCTCTACTCTACCTCTCTGTCTATTATCACTCCGCCTCTCCCTCTATTTCTTTGTTCAAGTATAGATCAGGCGACCCTCTCTCTTTATCTCCTTCTCAATATTTTACCTCAAATCACCACCTTTCACTTTGGATCGTATCCAGCATGTATAGTTTATCTTTCTCTCTTTTTTTTTTTTGGTATTTTTTTCTTGTGGAAGTCAACTGTCACTACTCTCTCACTCAATGTCTCTCTCATTAGATGAATGTGCTCTTTCATTTTGTCTCTCTCACTCGATCTCAGGTAGTTTTTTTTTCTTTTTCTCTTCTGTTTTTCTACTGTTCTTGCCATGTTTTTGTTTAATATTTTTTATGTTGTTTTGATTTTTCTATTTTTTTTAGGGATCGATTCGAAGTTGGGGTACCTATCTATCTAGCTCTTCTCTTGTTCTCACATGTAACAATATACATATATATATATATAGTTATCAAGTTTATTTTTGTCTATGAAGTGTGAAATTTGTTTTTCCTTTGGTTATGGTACTGCTCTCGTAGATGATCAATATGTGATTGGTTTAATATTGATTGATGGTCCTGGGGTATGATTTATTTGGGTGGTTTTGCTTCTAATCTATATTCTAATTCACTTAATGCATCAATAACTTCCAAAAAAATTATTATATATATGTGTATATATAATTTTAATTGGATTTGAGTATGGTTTATGCAATTTCGTTTGTTACTTTGTCTTGTTATAAGTTGAAACAAGTTCATGACAACTTAGAGCTAAGTGATTCAAGTATATCATATGCTTGATTGATGCTTGTAGCTTAGGTGTTTTCTTTCTACTTCTTATTTAATTGCCTGCAAAAGTGTTTGATAAATTGCTTCATTCCATATTCAGATATTTTTGAGAGTGGCCATATATAATTTGAAGTGTTTGCAAATTCGTGGGTTTCAGGAACTTAAAATGATTGCAAAGTGATTTGTTCCAACATGTTAAAGGCGACATATATTTTAAATGAATTATGCATATTACCAAATCATTTTATGAATTTATACAATTTCATTTTTTTGTTATTAGAGTATCCTTAAAATATTCTGTGATATCTAATTTATCAAATTAGTCTATTTGATTAATTCAATGTGGTCACATTAGAGATTCGTTGTGTTTATAATATTTATTTTGTATCAAAAGATCATCAAGGACTGAGACTTGTCATGACCTGTGATGAAGAATTTGTAAAAGAAGATTTGTCATTTCTAACAACATTTTGTTCTCTGACTTTTATGTTGATTTAATGTACTTTCAGTCTGTAGAGAAGATAGAAATTAGCTGAAGCTTGGGCGTGTTGGGAAAAAACTTTTACAAGATCTTATTTATTTTCATGTAAATCATATATTAAAAAAATTAATATAAGACAATCTAGAACATGTTTCTATAATTGAATTTAAACAGAGATAATGATAAGAACACTTACATTATACGCAGTGGAATGAATAAATTATTCCTTCAGTTTATCTCACCCTTGTATCCTTTCTGTTTCAGGGTATCACCAAGAAACTAAATCGATCTTCAAATTTCTTCACAGCCTTCCAAAGTATCCTTAGAATAACCTAGACTAGAGTGGGCAATTCTCAACACATGAGATAGATACAAAGAGAATAAGAGAAGAGAATATAGAGGCTTAGAAAAAGACTTTTGTTGTAGAGTGAGTCTAAAACCCTAAAACAACAAAACTAGATCTTTTTTTCATCTATTTAGACCTTCTGTGTGACAGTCAGTATCCCGTGATCCGTGCGGGGAAGACCGGGTAAAGCTGTGCAATCCCACATCGCTTGGGGAAGGTTAAGTGTGATGATTCTAAGACTGTGTAGATATGGGACTACGCAGCTAAAGAGATCATAAATGGATTAATGGGTACTAGACATGCCAACAAGATGCATCTTCTTTTTAGTAGCCCATCACTTGAGAACTCCAAAGTTAAGTGTGCTTGACCTGGAGTAGTCTCATGATGGGTGACCTCCTGGGAAGTTTTCCCAGAAAGCGTGCGAGTGAGGACAAAGCACGCTGGAAAGACTCGTGTTGGTTTGCAGGGCCAGTCGTCATTCCAGGAAGCAGTCATAGTGACATGGGGCATTACAAATGGTATCAGAGCCTTGACCCAACTGGAAGTGTGGCCGACGAAGACGTCGGACTCCAAAGGGGGATGATTGTGACAGTCAGTATCTCATGATCCGTGGGGGAAAGACCGGGTAAACCTGTGATATCCCACATCGACTGGGGAAGGTCAAGTGTGATGATTCTAAGACTGTCTAGGTATGGGACTACATAGTTGAAGATGGCTTAAATGGATTGATGGGTACTACCTATGACAACAAGATTCATCTTCTTTTTAGCAGCCCGTCACTTGAGAACTCCAAAGTTAAGCGTGCTTGACCTGGAGTAGTCTCATGATGGGTGACCTCCTAGGAAGTTTTCCCAGGAAGCATGTGAGTGAGGACAAAGCACGCTGGAAAGAATCATGTTGGTTTGCAAGGCCAGTTGTCATGCCAGGAAGCAGCCATAGTGACGTGGGGCATTACATAAATAGTCAGAATCCCATGATTCGCAGGGGGGAAAGACCGGGTAAAAGCTGTGTAATCCCACATCGCCTGGGGAAGGTCAAGCTTGATGATTCTAAGACTGTGTAGGAATGGGACTACACAGTTGAAGAGAGCTTAAATGGATTGGTGGGTGCTAGCTATGCCAACAAGATGCATCTTCTTTTTAGTAGCCCATCACTTGAGAACTCCAAAGCTAAGTATGCTTGACCTGGAGTAGTCTCATGATGGGTAACCTCCTGGAAAGCTTTCCCAAGAAGCATGCGAGTGAGGACAAAGCATGCTGGAAAGACTCGTTGTTGTTTGCAGAGTCAATCGTCATTCCAAGAAGTAGCCAATGTGACATAGGGTGTTACAATTGGTATCAGAGCCTTGACCCAGCCGAAAGTGTGGCCGATGGGGACATCGAACCCCTAACAGGGGTGATTGTGACAGTCAGAATCATGTGATCTGCAAGGGGATAGACCGGGTAAAAGCTGTACAATCCCACATCACCTAGGGAAGGTCAAGTGTGATGATTCTAAGACTGTGTAGGTATGGGACTACACAGTTGAAGAAAGCTTAAATGGATTGATGGGTACTACCTATGCCAACAAGATGCATCTTCTTTTCGGTAGCCCATCACTTGAGAACTCCAAAGTTAAGCGTGCTTGACCTAGAGTAATCTCATGATGGGTGACCTCCTGGGAAATTTTCCCAGGAAGCGTGCGAGTGAGGACAAAGCACGCTGGAAAGATCGTGTTTGTTTGTAGTGTCAGTCGTCATTCCAGGAAGCAGCCAATGTGACGTGGGGCATTACATTCTGTTTTCAACTCTCACTTTGCATTCCTTTTATAGGCTTAATTAGGTCACTTATTTAATTAAAAAATCAATAAAATAATAAGTAATATCAGCCATTAGGTCAAAATTATAATGGGCTTTAGGTCCATGAAATTTCTCATTTAATTATAATCCCGATGAACTTAAAATCAAGGCACATATTATTTTCTATTAATTAATTAATTATTTATTTAAATCTATTATCAAATTAATTATTTATAATTTGAATCTTGATTTAAACTTATTTATTAATTTATACACTAATTTTTCTTAATTAATAAATCTGCCCTAAAATCTATTTTCTTATCTAATTTGCATAACTCTGAAACTATCCAAAATTATCCTAGTCAACTTTGATAATTCTAATTGATAATTAAATCAATTAGTTAAGACTATCTATATGATTTTATCCAAGGTATTTTGGGGACCATAGACCTATGAAATCAAGCTCCAATAAGTTATCATAACTTTACTAACTTATTAATTCCTCGTGACTTCACTAAAGACTCATAATTGCACTCTTGAATTCATAGAACACTCTATAAGAAATATAGATACATTATTAGTTATCCATTGCTACAACCACAATTATCACTCAATCCTTTATAGATGGTCTACAATAAGATGGGACTAAAATACTGTTTTACCCTTCATTATATTTTATCCTTAAAATACTTAGTTCCTTGTAAATGATATTTCAGTAAACTAATATTAATTACTGAAATGAGATTTCTATCATTTAGCACCTTGAACCAAACTAAAAAGAAATCATCGTTTTACTTCTTCATCAGAGGCTATAGATATTCATATCTATGATTAATACTCCCACTCAATTATACTACCGAGTTTCCAAGATGTAAGTATGGGCTAGTCCGTAGGGTAAGCTGGTAATGAACAAGTCAAAAAACTCAAATAATACAATAAGTTAGAATACTAACCACTCAAAATTGAGATTGAATTGACCTATGGTCAACTATATGATATGACTAGAATAGATAATGACAGTATGTTTATCTACTATCAATATCGGTCCAGTCTGATGTAACAAATCCATCCGATCTTTTCTACTTTACTAATGTTCTGGAAAGAACATAACACTACAATATGTAAGTAGATCATATCATGGATTGGCAAGTCAGTGTAACTCCTGTGCACAGACTAATCTTAGGACTAGCTTATTTTTGAACATATAATCATATTTATATTCCATTGTGATTACGTCACTATAAATACAATTAGCTATATGCTCGGGATTTAATAGAAGTTTTTATTAAACAAATAATCATGAAAATAAAACATGTGAGAAAAGTGATTGAACAAGTCAAAATTGATTTCTATTTTTTTATTGATAATAAATGAGATTACAAAGAAATTGATTTTTAATTAGGGCATAAAACCCCAACAAACTCCCACTTCCACTAATTGAAACTAATGCCTTAATTCTACTAATCGCATTTCCTTGATATGTTTATCAAATGTAGCTTCTGGTAGTCTTTGTAATCGCATTTCCTTAATTCTACTAATCGCATTTCCTTGATATGTCTTTGTAAATGGATCTACAAGATTGTCTTCAGATACAATCTTCATAACCTTCACATCTCCCCTAGCCACATATTATAAAATTATGTGGTACTTCCTTTCTTTATGCTTACTCCTCTTGTGACTTCAAAAAAATTTCAAGTTGGCTATCGCTCCTGTGTTGTCACAAAACAACATAAGCAGTTTATCCATATCTGGAATAACACCAAGATCTGAATAGGACTTCTTTAGCCAGACTATTTCCTTAGCTACTTCAGACGCAGCTATGTACTCAGCCTCCATGGTGGAATCTGAGATCGCAGACTACTTTGCGCTTCTCCATATCACAGCTCCATCCCAAAGAGTCAACACCATTCCATAATTAGACTTCACGTCATCGACATCAATCTGAAAATATGAATCGGTGTAGCCTATAGGATTCAGAATACCACCCTTGTAGACTAACATATAATCCTTAGTTCGTCTTAAATACTTCAGAATATTCTTAACTGTTATCCAATGTTCTGTTCCTAGGTTTGACTGATACCTTCTCACTACTCCCACTACATAGTAGATATTTGGTCTAGTATACAACATAGCATACATCAGACTTCCAACTGCAGATGCGTAAGGAACTTTTCTCATTGCATCTTCCTCTTCAAGAGTCTAGGGAGACTGCTTCTTTGAAAGATGAATTCCATGGCGGGACGGTAGACATCCTTTCTTGGAATTTGTCATTGAAAATCGTTCAAGCACTTTATCAATGTAAGTTGCTTGAGATAGGGCAAAGAGTTTGTTCTTTCTATCTCTAATGATCTGGATACCTAGAACATAACTTGCTTCACCCAAATCATTCATCTGGAATTGAGTGCTTAGCCAATTCTTCACATCTGATAATTTCTTAACATTGTTTCCAATGAGTAAGATATCATCTACATAAAGAACCAGGAATACCACTAGTTGTTTTTCCTTCAGTTGGTAAATACAAGGATCATCAATATTTTTTTCAAAGCCATAGGTTTTGATTATCTCATCAAACCTAATTTTTCAAGAACGAGAAGATTGCTTAAGTCCATAAATGGACCTATTCAACTTGCAAACTTTTCCTTGTCCAGCTACTTTAAATCCTTCTGACCGATCCATATAAATGACTTCGCCAAGCTTCCTGTTAAGAAAAGTTGTCTTGACGTCTATTTGCTACATCTCATAGTCGAGAGCGACTGTTATGGATAGGAGGATGCGAATGGACTTGAGCATGGCTACTGGACTAAAAGTTTCCTCATAGTCCACACCTTTTCTTTAGGTACAACCATTTGCCACTAATCGAGCTTTATAAGTTTCAATATTTCCATCAACACCTCGTTTCTTCTTGTAGGTCCACTTTCACCCAATGGCCCTAAAGTCACTAGGTGCTTCCACAAGATTCCAAACGAAATTTGAGTACATGGACTCCATTTCCTGTTTTATGGATTCGAGCCATAGTTCCTTTTCAAGGCTAGCCATTGCCTGTTTGTAAGACAATTGATCATCATCTCTAGTGTCACCAACAACCATATTGGTTTCACCATCCAAACCATAGCGAACTGGGTTCCTAGAATCCCTCCCACAACGACAAGGCTCCGTGATTGTTTGCTCAAGAACAGTGATATTTTCTTCATTTAAATTGACTTGCGTCGATTGGATATGAAGAGTGAGAATTTCATCATCAACTTACATTGATGACAATGGAACATTGGTTGGAGTCAATTCTTCAACCAACTCCTCTAAAACTACTTTGTTGTACAGTTTGAAGTTTTGGACATAGTCATTTTCCATAAAAGTAGCATTCGTCAAAGTAAACACTTTCTTTTATGAATGACTATAGAAAATTCCACCCCGAGTGCCTTTAGGATAGCCAACAAACATGCAAACTTTGGTTTGCGGTTCTAGCTTTCCTTCCTTTTCCTTAGGACGTGGGCGGGACACCCCCAGATTATAAAATGACATAAACTAGGTTCATGACCATTCCAGCGTTCTAAAGGTATTTTGGGAATTGATTTGGACAGTATGACATTGAGAATTCCATTCGCGATTTTAATTGCATGTCCCCAGAATGAATTTGGTAGAGTTTAGTAACTAAGCATGCATCTAACCATTTCCAATAAAGTTCTATTCTGGCGTTCGGCTACGCCATTTTGTTGCGGAGTACCTAGGGCAGTAAGTTGTGATAAAATCCAAAGTTCAGTTAAATGATCTTGGAACTGCATATCCAAATATTCTCCACCCCTATCAGATTGCAAGATCTTTAATGTTTTACCTAATTGGTTCTGAGCCATAGCTAGGAATTCCTTAAACTTTGAAAATGCTTATGATTTCCTATGCATTAGGTAAAGACATGAGTATCTAGAGTAATCATCATTAAAAGTGATGAAATACTCAAAACCACCCCAGACTTGTACATTCAAAGGTCTACAAACATCTGAATGAATAATTCTAAGTGGTTTTTTGGCCCTATCACCATTTGCAGAGTATGGATGCTTGGTCAGTTTTCCTTCTAGACAAGATTCACAGACAGATAATTCACCTAAGGTGAGTTCCCTCAATGGCCTGTCCTTTTATAATTCTTTGAATTCTATCATAGCCAATGTGACCTAGTCTCAAGTGCCATAAATACGTCACGTTATCGTTATCGGTCTTTTGAAGTTTATTGTTCCTAGGTTTAGCTACTTTGAATAAATCATTATTAAGTGCCAGGGGTTCATTAGGTCGTAGAATGTAAAGCCCATTTTCCAAACATGCAATACACAATTGTGATCCATTGAAAGAAATAGATATATTCGAACTTGTGAAAGTCATAATAAACTGTTCTAATTGCAACATGGAAACTGGAATTAAATTTCTACTAAAATCCATAATAAAAAATACATCTTTCAAAATTAAATATTTATTTCCGAACTTCAGGCAAGCTCTTCCTCTAGCTTGGACCGCAACAAACGCTCTATTCCCAACTCTAAGCTTTAAGTCGCCTTCGTTCACTTCCTCCCGCGATTCAAGAAGATGTAAAGAGTTACAAACATGTTTAGTAGATCCAGAATCAACAATTCAAACGGAATTATCATTCTCTAAAACACATGTTTTTAAGATAAATGAACTATAATCATTACCTTTGTTTTTCGCTGCTAGAAACTTGGGGCAATCCTGTTTCCAATGCACCTTCTCATTGTAGTGAAAGAACTTACCATTACCTTTCTTATTTTTCTTTTTCTTCCCCTTAGGCATATGTGCACTTGGTAGTGCACTCGTCTTTTTAGGCCTGGGGTTGGTGTTTTGTCCATCTATCCTCTTATTTCCAGCTTTCAAAGATGAAGCTAGGTTAGCTTCAGCCTTAGTTGGATCAGCAGTAGTCTTCTTTTCTCCTCCCTTACCTGGTCCACCCACGATTGACTCAAAGTCTGAAGCTCGTTCATGAGCTTTGTCATACCATAGTTGAGTTTGTTCATCACATAGTTGGTGGTGAATGCTAGGAAAGCTGGAGAGAGATTATTGAGGAATAAGCCGACTTGAGTCTCCTCATCTATTTTTGCTTTATGCAGTTCAGCTTCTTGAAAGTAGTTGGTCATCTTGATCAAGTGATCATGAACATGCTGAGAAGGTGCCATCCGAGCATTGACATACTTTTTGGTGGCCTCAAAACGAGTATGCACAGACTTTGCCCCGAACATGTCTTGGAGCTAATCCATGCTTTCGTAGGATGTCTCAACATTCTCCATCTTTTTCTTGAGAGTGTTGACCATACTTGTCAACATGCAGTACCGTGCCTTGTTATTAGCTGCCTGCCAACGCTTGTTTTTATCTCTAACAGTCGTGGTAGCTCCTTCAACTGGAACTTCTATGGATTCCTCAGTCGTGACGAACTTGGCGTTGTCAGCAATCAACACTATGTTGATATTCTGCTTCCTCTTAAGGAAGTTTTCTCCGATGAGTTTCTCCATAGAAAGTTGAGAAAGGATGAGAGTAGACACAACCATAATAATACTACATATTATCAATAAAATAGATATCAATCACATTTTCTGAATAAAACTTCTATTCACTCTAATTTCAAGATATGGAAAAAATACAAAAATAATCATATATGTATTTCTTTATGTTTTTAACTATTCTATGATATCGTTGTCCCAATTGACGAGAGTCAAAAAAAACATCATTAATTAAATAGAGTTGTAAACTCATTTAATAATGAAAATCATTATTAACAACCTACTATTCGATCAAAATAAGAAAACAAAATCCCTTATTATATGAGCTAGACCCACGGTTTCGATAATCATAGATTTAGTCCTAGTAGAATTTGACCTATAATTATCTGTCTTTTGAAATCTAACATTGTCAAAATAACTAATGAACATCTTATGTAAGGGGACGAATCAAAGTGGCTCGATGCCCCCATCAAACTATTGACATTGTTAAACTAACGGTGGAGATCGAATATACTTCTTAAAATAAGCTCATTATTTAATTAAAAATAGTATTTTTACTATTAATTTATCAAAAAATTAATGACTATGGTTCTCCAAAAAATTGTAAAATTAATTTTTTAAAACCAAAGTCCTATAATTTTCTATTAATTATAAAGCTTCACATTGAAAAAAATTCAAATAAATTAGAATTAATTTGTTGCTAATCAATATTTAGGTTTAACTATTATAATGAACTTATACAATTAAGTCCAACTCAGGCAAATGGGCCTTAACAATTGGGCTTGTATGGAGGAGGGATGGGTCCAGTATGTCATTCCCACTACTAAGGCCCCCATACTTCCATACAAGGTCCAAAAGACAAAAATTTAAACCTTCCTTTTATTAATTATTATTAATTGATTAGGCCCACTATAGTCATGCAAAGCAAATGGGCCTTCACAAGTGGAATTACTCACAAGAGAATAATTTAAACTTTACATTTTCTAATGGGCCCAAATAAAACATATCATGTTATGAATGTTTTATTTAGCAAAATATAATATATTAAGCAAACAAATGGGCCACTATATGCATCTAAGCCCAATTGCAAAAATAACACATATAGTGCAAACAGACATGTTATAATTGGATGGGCCTAATCAAGTTACTATATAAGCAAGTATATGAATTTATGCAAAAATACCACAATTTATTTCATTTGCAAAAATATCATAAATAATTTTCTAGAATTTATCAAAAATTCGAATTAATTAATTTTTTGCAAAAATAAATAAGTCGATTTAAATTAAATTTATCAACAATTAACAAAAGTTAATTTAAATTTCATTTATCAACAATCAACTTAGTTTAGGTCATTTTAAAAAATACTAATTTAATTTAAATAGAATTTAGCAATAATTAACCAAAGTTAATTTAAATCTCATTTATTAAAAAAAATTATTAATTGGTTTGCAAAATGTGATATTTTTAAAAATTTAACCAGTTATAAATTTTTAAAACAAATAGCATTAGTGGTTTTTGAAAAAATATATTAAACAGTTAAACAAATTCAAATTTCCATAAAATTATCTAGTCAACAAATTTTCAAATAATTTAAATATTAAAATCCATAGAATAATTAGATATTATTATTTTCAAATAAAAGTGTAACGACCCAGAATTGCTAATAGGGCTTAGTGACTTGATTATCGTGCCGGGAGAGCATAATTGGATATATGTATGTTTAATTTATTAAATGCATGACTATGTGGCATGCATGGTTAATATGATTATATGAATATATTATATGCATGTTTATGAGTATTAGATATGCATGTAGACCCTTTATAGCTTATAAGGGCATATTAGTCATTTTGGCCCGTTGAGGGCATAAATGTGATTTTATGTGATATTTGGTTGAGACCACATTATTATGTGGATATATTTGCAGTTCACTGCTCGAGACGGTCCTAGTGAGCAGATTAGCGAAATAGTCATAGCAAGGTTTAAATACCCGACTCGAGGGAGCCTGGAGGTATTTTGGGAGTTTAGAAAATATATTTTGGCATTTATTGGGTAACGAATAAATATTTGGCAATCAATTAGACGTGACGGGGTTAATTGGTTAACAGTAGGAACACTTGAGGAATTAGCGGGAAAACAGGGGTGGAATGACCATTTTACCCCTAGAAGCAATTAAAGGGTTGGGAAATCTTGAGGGCAATTTGGTGTTTTTGGGTTAAGGATATGCATAGAAAGCCTTAGGAATTAATTAGAAACATCATGAAAACACTCTCTCTCTCTCTCATATTCATGTTCTCACTATCACCCTCTCTAGAACCTAAGCTGAACTTGGAGAATTTGAAGGAGAAAAGCCAGGGATTTGAGCTGGGAAGTTAACTGAAGATAGTTGGGAAATCAAAGCTAGGGCAACTCAGAAATTTTTGAGGAATTTAAGCTGTAAGTTGAGGTAAGATTACAAGTTGAAAATCTTAAAATTATGTTGAAACTATGTTAAAAGTTAGAGTTTGCATGAGTTTTGGTTTGCTAGCTGATTTTAGGTGTTTGATGGTGTAAGAAAATTGTTATAGGTTAGTTGTGATGGTTGGGACATAAGGATAGATTTCTGGGCTCAATTCTGAGATTTGCTGAGGATTTGGGGTGTGAATTTGAGGTTAGGTTCTATTGCGTAAATTTAAGCAATTAAAATTGTGCAAGTGTACACAGTCGACAAACAAGTAATAGAGTGAAAAGTTAAGTATCGTCTCCACAGAGATTGAATTAGCAAATAATTGTGCATAAATCAATTACCAAACAATTTAATAGTGATGAAAAATAAATTGAAAATGCTTGAAAATAAACTAGGATGACAATCTAAAAGCAAGAAAAATTCAATTTGGTGAAATGAGCGTGAATTATTATATTCATCTATGCCAATTGACCTATACGTTTTGGTGCAGCAAAATCTCAGCAAAATTACCCAGAGTTAACAAGAATTCCAAATTAATTCATAGAAATTTTCCAAATCCTATGGTATTAATTTTTTCACCTAATTTAACATATTCCTATGCCAATCAAGTTTAAGAACCCATAATTTAAGCATCAATTCATAATGGCTAGACAAGGTAAATAACACATTCCTATGCTATTCACAAACATTACCTAACAAGATTATTTACTTGTGTCATTCAAATCTATCAATTATATTCAAACTTCCCAGCACAAATATAACTCAATATCTTGTCATTAGTGGCCAATCAACAACAAGAAATCATCAATAAGCACATTTGAATGAACAATGGGTAAATTGCTAAAATAAAATGCTAGAAGATTAGAATTAAGACATAGAGTTAATTAATAACTCAAGCCTCAAAAGATTTAGTTCATGGCTGAACTCAAGAGCAAAAATCCAAAATCAAAAGAGTCCATAACAAAATAAATCATAGTTCAGAAAATACAAGAAAAAGAAAATAAAATATTAAGGAGAAGGGTAAGAGAATCAAGCCAAAAATATGTTCCCAAAATGGTCATCCTCTCTTGATTCCTTCTCTTTCTTCATCTTTTTCTTTTTCTTTATTCTCCACTTTTCCTCTCTAATGGCTGCTGGTTATGTCCCTTGCTGCTACTGTACGTGTGTTACAAAAGTGAGGATGATCATATATGATACTAGGGCTCCCATTTTCTTTCTTTTCCTTAAGCCCACGTGGGCCTTTTTCTTCTCATTTGTTATCTTTTTGCTAAACACGCACCAACACAATTAAAGGCCCAAATATCTTCATTTAATCTTCAGCCCAAGTCAAGTTAATTAAAAAAAATAGATTTACAATGCTGAGGTGGAAACTTCTCACGTTGACCCAAGAAATGCTTGCTGCCCAGACAGAATGCTTCAGCATTGCTGCAGCAACCTGAGAATTCCTGCACCAAAAATTATCATTTTAAATCACATTAGCTCATTTCCAATTCACTCAACTTCATCCAATTTATCATTTTCTTACTTATTTTACCTCATAAAACCAAAACTAACTCCTAAACCCAAATAAAAGAAAATGACTCAATTCTAAAGACAAAGACACAAATCACTCATCTTTTTAATCAAATTATAAGCTAAAAGTATTAAAGATAACTCTATATTCTAGAGTTATCAGATTCTTAGAAAAACATTGAGAAAATTTGGTTTTTCTGTGTTTAGGGGCTCGTGTTGTGGCCCTGTTTTTCTGACACTGCGGCCCGCATGAATTTTGGAGGTTGGGAACCTCTGTTCGCCAAGCGCATCGCGACTTAGAGGAAAGCAAGTCGCAGCCCGTGTCCCCCTGCTGATGGGGATTGAACCTCTATCTAAGGGGCGACCCGTAGCCCTCAAGGGCAAGTTGCGACTCACAATGGGGAATTAAGGGGAAATAAGGTTTAAGGTTTGGGGAAGCTCGGGAGTTCAAACTTAGGCACTTGGGATGAATTCTGCTACCTGATTTAGTAGAATTTGAGGTCCCGGAGACTAATATTTGTTCCCTAAGTATTTAATTGGATTAGAAATTGATGGTTACCCATTGACACTGTGACTAAGTTTATCGCCAAGGCTCAGGACTGAGGATCATGCTCGGGATCATTCTGTATTCTTTGCTCGGGATTCGAGGTAAGAAAATTGCACCCTTGTGAATATGAAGGGGTATGAGGTTCCCAATATCTGATTATGTGTACTATGTGATTGTATGAATGTTATGATATATGAAAATGGACGGCCTAAAGGTGTCGGGGCTGATGATATGCGTACTGAACGCAGCTCAGCCTAAGCGAGCCAGGGTCAGCTAGATAAACAGAGGGCTCGGTCTAAGCGTACCAACCCTGCATATATGTGTAATTGGCTAGAATATGAACTTGAGATTATATGTTTACCATCGGTTAGTTTGATGCTTGTATATTGTTATTTAATTGAACTAGTGAGTTATGATTGATTAAATATCATTGTTGCTATGTGTGTCTGTTATTTATGGTTTTCTTGCTGGACCTTGGCTCACGGGTGCTACGTGGTGCAGGTAAAGGCAAAGGAAAGTTGGACCAACCATGAGTTTAAGAGCTCTGGCGGTGAGGTGTACATAGTCAGCTACTCGTCCGCCATAGCCGAGGGAAAGTACAGGGATAGAGATCTAAAACTTGTATTTTTCCATTAGAGTGGTTTTTTTATTGTATTAACTTTTGAGGGTTGTAAATTATCACTTATATCCTGTTTTTGGGATCTCATGTACCAAAAATCTGTTTTAATGAAAATTAACTGTTTATAATCAAAATCCTTTAACCTTAACCTGATAGTTGACTTTAGGAACACATTATTATTCAAACGACTTGATTAGCAAGTCTTGCACTATTTTAAAATACATAGTGTAACAATTTTGGTTATCCAGGGCGTTACAACTTGGTATCAGAGTGGTCTAGGTTTAAGGGTTCCTAAATACTGGCTGGGCATGTACACTCACCGCTAAAGACAAGCTCGACTCAGGGTTTGGTAACTGTATATATATATATGTGTGTGTGTGTGTGTGTGTGTGTGTGTGTGTGTGACTGCATGCTTAAATGAAATGTAAATATTCTAATTTGTATGATTAATAGGGAGCATGAGATACTAATAGGGCCTGGCCCTTGACTGAGGTGTGATTATAATAAGGCATGCTTATTAGCATTGTTGTTGCATGTGAATGAATATTTAAATGCTTATTTGCATCTTGATTGCATATTGCTGGTTGAGTTTCAATGGTGGACTATGGAAAGATTGTTAACATGTCATCATTGCCTCACTGCCGAGTCATTGATTGTAGATAAACTTGGATAGATATGCATCCAAGGCGATCAATACAACTAGCCGACACAGGGTCCAAGGCTTGCGATGATGAACAGGGCCAAAACCCTCCGCTAGTCCCTAAGAACTGGCAACAGATACTTGCTGATATGCAAGCCTGATTATAGAGTCAAGAATAGCATATTCTCCTTCTGAGACAGCAGGCTCCATCAAGGAATGTTTCCCCTATTATGCCACCTGCTGTGGCATCAATTGTATAGCCACCTGAGGTTGGGAGTAGGTGGGAGCCACTGTATGAGTGGTTCAGGAGACAGCATCATCCAACTTTTGAGGGAGGACCAGATCTACTTAAGGTTGAACAGTGGATGAGTATGATCACTTCCATCTTGGATTTCATGAGGGTGGAAGGTAATGACAGGGTGGCATGTGCCACCTATATGCTTAGGGAGGATGCCCATATTTGGTGGGAGGTGGCATCACAGACCAGGGATATTTTTACCTTGAGGTTGGATGGGTTTAGAGATCTGTTCAACTAGAAGTATCACAATGTTTCCATCAGGGCAGCAAAGGTGAATGAATTCACGGGTCTGGTGCAAGGCATCATGATAGTTATAGAGTATACCCTGAAGTTCGATAGGCTGGCGAAGTTAGCATCAGACTTAGTGCCTACAGATGCGGCCAGGCAGGACAGGTTTGTTCAAGGGCTCAATGCTATGATAGCCCGGGATGTGAGGATTACATCGATACCTGAGCAGACGACTTATGCCCATGTTCTTAAGAAGGCTCTTACCACGGAAGAGGTAGAGAATAAGATTTAGAGGGAGAACGTCGTGAGACGAGATGTGCACAGGGTAGTGCCACCATCCACAGGGTCTGGGAGGGGCGGAGGCCCCAGTGATCTAAAAAGGAAGACCCCTAACACTTAGAACACTGGTGGTCTTGATAGGAGGGGTCAGGGTGCTCAGGGTGGCCGCCAGGGAGGCGGTGAGACATGGATAAGTTACCCAGAATGCACGAGGTGCAGGAAGCGACATCTGGGCGAATGTCAGAAAAAGGCTTGTTATCTGTGCGGGGTGGTGGGACACCTCAAGAAGGATTGCCCAACCATGAAGAAAGAGGAACCAGGTTAGGTGGACAGCTTGACTCCAGCTCGAGTGTTCACCTTGACGCAGGCAGAGGTCGAGGCTAGTCCCTCGGTAATGACAGGTCAGCTTTCTAGTGCTAGCTCTTCATATACTATATTGATTGACTCTGGTGCTACACATTTGTTTGTTTCTAGTAAGGTAATTGATAGATTGTGTAGACCTAGTGAGTATTATACTGTAGGTTTTGAAACTATATTGCCTACAGGGGAGCTGGTAGTTTCTAGGAGATGGATTAGAGCACTACCAGTGATGGTAGATAGTAGGGAACTATTAGTAGATTTGATCGAGTTGAGTATGGATGATTTTGATATGATTCTAGGGATGGATTGGCTGGTCAGATATAGGGCTACTGTAGATTGCAAGAAGAAGATGGTGACCTTTGAGCCTGAGGGTGAGGATCCCTTTGTTTTCGTGGGTGTTGTGCATGGACCCCGCGTACCCATGATATCAGCACTAAGGGCTAGGGACCTACTACAGGGAGGTTGTATAGGTTTTCTAGCTAACGTGGTGGATACCACCAAAGTTATGCCATCAGGGTCGGGAGAGACTAGATTGGTACGCAAGTTCTTGGATGTGTTTCCTGAGAATTTACCAAGACTGCTGCCACACAGGGAGATTCAGTTCGTCATCGAGTTAGCGCCAGGTACAGAGCCAGTGTCGAGGGCACCATATCGGATGGCTCCGATAGAACTAAAGGAGTTAAAGATACAATTGCAAGAGCTTCTTGATTTAGGGTTTATCATACCTATATTTTTACCATGGGGTGCTCCAGTTTTGTTTGTGAAGAAAAAGGATGGGACTCTGAGAATTTGTATAGACTACAGGGAGTTGAACAAGTTGACCATCAAGAATAAATACCCCTTACCAAGGATCGATGATCTGTTCGATCAGCTGCAGGGAAAGACAATGTTCTTGAAGATTGATCTTCGATCTGGTTATCACCAGCTGAGGATCAAGGACGAGGATATTCCGAAGACATCCTTCTGAACAAGGTATGAGCATTATGAGTTCTTGGTCATGTCGTTTAATCTGACCAATGCCCCAGCAGCATTCATGGATCTGATGAATAGGGTGTTCAAGGACTTCATAGATTAGTTTGTGATTGTCTTCATCGACGGAATCTTGGTTTACTCCAGTTTAGAGGTAGAGCATTAGCGGCATCTCTAGCAGGTATTGCAAAGACTGAGAGAGTGTAACGCTCTGGATAGCCAGGACCGCTACACTGTGTACTTATATAGTGCAAGACTTGCTAATCAAGTCTTCAATTTAAAAATGTGTCATTAGTTTAAGTGTTCTAGAGTTAAAAGACATTTTGGTCTCAAAAGATACATTTTATAAGTTATAAATAGTTTATAGTAGGGATCCCCAAAACATCAGTGTTCAAAAGCTGGTTTACAGAACCCAACAGTTAAAAGTAAATATTAGCCATACTAAGGCAAAATACAAGGTTCTGGTCCTCTCGTCCCTGTAATCTCCTCAACCGTGGCAGCTGAGCCGCCTGTCATGTACATTCACCCTGCAGAGCTCTCCAATCAAGGTTGATCGATCTTGCCTTTGCCCTTACCTGCACCACACAGCACCCGTGAGCCAAGGCCCAGTGATATCGCCCAATATTTCCTAAGCGGTCGCAGTAGTAATCGGGCTATGTCGTATCCACAGAGAGGCAAACCCAACTAAAAATTTGATTAGTAAATAAAAGATAAAAATAAAGTAGAATTGAAGATATGGATTTTGTGAAATTAAAATTATAGATTAGAGAAAATGATCAGATAAAGGGCATGGCAAGGTAGAGATGCAGTGCTGTAAAACCTATTCTAATATTGATATTAATTCAAAACACAGTTGCAATTCTACACCATTAATTGCAACTGGAAGATGTATATGTTAAAAGCACAAATTAAATAATCTAGATTAAATTGAATCTAACTCCTAATTTCATAGCATATCATATTATATATCCAAGAGCGACAAAATACCACTGGCAGAATGCAGTAAAAGACATACAATATAACAAATATACTAAAATAAATTAACAATCTAAGTTACATAAGAAAAGCATGACTGAACTTATGTAAAAGATGCTAAATAATTTTAGAAAAGAAATTAGAAGATGAGAAACAAAATAATTAATGAGATATGGAAATGAAGCATAAGAAGAATCAATATCACTATTGAGAATAAGAAGTACAAAAACTACACTCTAACCTCACCAATATTTCTAAAATAATTCACTCATTTTTGTCACCTAAAACAAGCAAAATTAAACTAGAAATAAGAAAAGAAACAAAATAATAAAGTGTATTTTCCCCACTCTACAATCTGATAATTTACACTGGCTTTGGTTATCTATTTGTAGAGAAAATAGGACAAAATCGTGTACAAAATAGTGGGGGAAGTGGCTAAAAAAGCTGATGAAAATGGGAAGTGGATGCTGGTGAAGTGGGGGACAAGCGCGTCAGACGCGTCAGGCGCGTCAGGTGGCAGGCATGCGTCAGGGGGCAGTGGCGTCAGAACGTGTGTCAGCGTGGCAGGTGCGGATTGGACAGCGCGTCAGTCGTGTCAGCGTGGCGGCTGGCGGCTGAGCTTCTTTTTGGGCCTAGTTTTGGGCCATTTCATCTTCAAAAATGCCATTTTCTTCATAATTCTCTTCAATTTTAATTCTTTCTTTCTCCTTTCTTTTTCTTTGTGTCAAAAATATATTTTATTTCCTGAAAATTAACCACAAATTAAATTAAAATTAATATTTTTAAATATAAAATATATGACAATAAATCCATGAAAATATTAATTAAAACATAATTAATTTTACACTTTAAGATTAATAAAATGATATTTTTGAGCACTAATCACCCAGCAAGAAAACAACATACGCAACATATATAGCAATCTCAAATAGATATTCTAACAAGCATGTTCAGTTATCAAATCCATAGCATATAAGCTATTTCAAGGTACAAGCAACTTCAACCACACTTAGATTACTCAACAACCTCATCTATAACCAAATACAGTATTCAATTTACACAAATACTAGGGCCGACACCTTATGCCACACCCTCTGTTTAACCCACTGACTCCGGCCCGCTTAAACTGAGCTCAGTGCATAATAAGCTGTCCTCGGATACCAGTGTCCGAGCTGTGCCAATTGCACAAGTTAACCGTGGCTCGCTTAGGCCGTTGGTTACAATTTACGTGGCATAATACCACTCTTTCAACCATCTATATCAAGGAGCCCTTAGTCCCGTTCAAATATTCAACCGGGTGTAGTTTTCTTACCTATAGTCTGTACGGTTATTGACTTGTGAGCAACGCCCCTTAAGCACGATCTGTTCCCGAGCCTAAGCCTTTATCACCTAGTCACAACCAAAGTATAGGGTTCCATTAATACTCGAATATAGGTTTCTGGTTACAAAACTGACTCCCGGGACTCCATATTCCACCAAGCATGGTGGTGAAATCAATCCTGAGCATACTAGACCACTTTCCCATGCCTAAAATCCTCAAAAGCTCAGGTGTGCAACCAAGGGCTGCGGCCCTTGAAGCTTAGCCATGGCCCTTGCCTCAAAACAGAACCAATGCCATCTTAAACAAAACACGCGCCGCGGCCCTTGCTTTGGGTGCCGCGGCGCCCTCCCATGGCCGAGCCTCCTTGGCCCTTTTTCATCCTAAGGCCGCAGCGCTCTAGAACAAAGCCGTGGCCCTTCCCTTCGTGCCTAGAAAACCCATCATTTTAAAGCCCAAAACCTCAACCAAAACCACCCCTAAGCTTCCTACTTCAACACCCAACATATCTCCAACTCATGCTACACAATTTCAACAGAATTTCAGCTCAATAAACCATAGAAGATTCACCTCCAATCCTTAAGACTCTAAGAACACAAGCACCCTGTTATAACCAGTCAAAACTCAAAATCAAATCATCAATTCATGAAACAAAGCTTACCTCCTTGATTGGACTCCTCCCTTAGCCAAAACTCAGCTAATTCCAAGGATTTCCCCTGCTCAATTCCACCCTAATCATCAATTGAACAATACCATCAATAATCCAGCTGAAGCTTAAGGTTGAATTTCAGAAAAACAGATGGATTAAACCCTTACCTTAGTCTTGATTCAGTCCTGGTTTATTCACTGAGCTAAGCCTCAAGATTTACTCTTGAATCTCACTAAACTTCCAACAATTCTTCAGCTCCAATCCCCAATTCCCTTGAGTGCTTCTAATTTAGTTCCCTTTGTTTTTCCTTGAGAGTGAGAGTGAGAGTAGCCAGCTGAGTAAGAGATTAGGTCGGTTTATTTTTCCCTAAAGGCTTCCTAACTCTTGTCTTACTTGTTAAGCTAATCCCAAGGCTCGGGGTGCCTGAACTGTCCCCGAGGCCAAAACGGTAAAATCCCCCAATATTCCCGCCTAGACATCCTAACCTCAAATATATCTCCACATATTTATTTTCATGACCCGATAGTTCAAATCACTACCCGATACCTAAAATACGTCTGACTTGTCCAAAGTCATATCTTAAGTCCCGTTGTGACCTTCCCCGCTATCTGACCCTGGGATCGTCTCGAGTTGCGCTCTATGAACCTGGCCACATAATAATGTGGTTCTCACATATATCACATAAATATTCATATTATCACATAATATCATTAATCACATATGCGCACTAAGTCAATAATATTCACTCTAATCCCAGTTATGCCCTCCCGGCATACTAACCAAGGCCCTTAAGCCTTATTAGCGAATTTGGGTCGTTACAGAGAGCATCAGTTGTATGCCAATTTTAAGAACTATAAGTTCTGGCTACCAAAAGTGACATTCCTTGGTCACATTGTTGGTGAGGATGGGATTAAGGTGGATTCAGCTAAGGTAAAGGCAGTGAGAGATTGGTCGAGGCCAAGGAACCCCTCAGAGGTTAGAAGCTTCCTTGGATTAGCGAGATATTACAGACGGTTCGTGGAAGGGCTCTCAAAGATTGCTGCACCAATGACAGAATTGACACGGAAGAATTTGAAGTTCAACTGGTTAGATAAGTGTGAGAATAGCTTCCAGAAATTGAAGTGATGGCTGATTACTGCTTCTGTGTTGAGTCTTCCTTTAGAGGGAGGGAAGTTTGTGGTATACTGTGATGCATCGAGATTAGGATTGGGATGCGTGTTGATGCAAAATGAGAAGGTTATTGCTTATGCGTCACGACAGCTGAAAGAGTATGAGTAGCGGTACCCTACCCATGATCTGGAGTTGGCAGCAATGGTATTCGCACTGAAAGTTTGGCGACATTACTTGTATGGAGAGAAGTGCGAGATATACATTGATCATAAGAGCTTGAAGTACTTCTTCACCCAAAAGGACTTGAATATGAGGTAGAGACGTTGGCTGGAATTGGTAAAGGACTATGATTATGATATCCTTTACCACCCAGGGAAAGCCAATGTAGTGGTTGATTCATTGAGCCGGAGGAACCCGGGACAGTTATTTAGCTCTACACAGATATCAAAGGAGTTGGCAGAAGAGATGGCTAGAGCAAGGATAGAGGTTGTTGTGGGTCGGTTGGCCAATATCACTTTACAGTCGACCCTTCTAGAGAGGATAAGAGAGGGTTAGTTGGATGATGCACTATTGCACGAGGTCAAAGGGAACGTCCTAGCTGGAGTGGCTAAGGATTATTCTATTTCAGAGAAAGGTTTACTAGGTATAAGGGTCGGATTTATGTCCCGATAGATGTGGTTATTAGACGAGAGATACTTGATGAATCCCATACTACACCATACTCACTCCATCCAGGCACCACAAAGATGTATCAGGACTGCGGACTTATATTGATGGCCTGGGATGAAGAAGGATGTAGTGGAGTACATGGCCAAGTGTTTGACCTGTCAGCAAATGAAGGCTGAGCACCAGCGACTAGTAGGGTTGCTACAGCCTTTGGGTATTCCCAAATGGAAGTAGGAGGACATTACAATGGATTTTTTGGGAGGTTTACCCAGGACAGTGGGGCTACATGACTCGGTGTGGGTGATAGTAGACAGATACAACAAGTCAGCTCATTTTCTTCCAGCGAGGACGACCTATACTGTGGATCAATACGTGGATTTATATGTAAAGGGAATTGTACACCTCCATGGGGTTCCCAAATCTATTGTATCAGACCGGGATCCCATATTTACCTCTAAGTTTTTGGGTGGTTTGCAGAAGGCTATGGGGACTCAGTTGAAATTCAATACAGTCTTTCATCCTCAGACAGATGGATAGTCTAAAAGGACAATTCAGGTATTGGAAGACATGCTTAGAGTGTGTGTATTGGACTTTGAGGGGTCTTGGAGTAAGTACCTTCTGTTGATTGAGTTTTCATACAACAACAGTTATCAATCAACGATTGGAGTAGCTCCATATGAGATGTTGTACGGGAGAAGATGTAGATCGCCCATTCATTGGGATGAGATGGATGAGAGGAAGTATTTGGGACCAGAGTTGGTTCAGAATACTAGTGAAGCTATTGAGAAGATCCGAGCTTGAATGCTCACTTCACAGAGCAGACAGAAAAGCTATACTAATCCTAAGCGTAGGGACATGGAGTTCCAAGTAGGGGACCACATGTTTCTGCGAGTGTCACCACTGCGAGGGGTGAGGAGGTTTGGAAAAAGGGCAAGCTGAGCCCTTGATTCATAGGACCTTTTGAGATCTGGGAGAGGATCGGGTAGGTGGCCTATAAATTGGCTTTGCCACCATTGTTATCAAGGGTTCACGACGTATTCCACATTTCTATGCTTCCGAAATACGTCTTAGACACGACTCATGTACTGAAGTATGAGGATTTGGAGTTGTAGACAAATTTGACATATGAGGAGCGACCAGTTCAGGTCCTAGACAGGAAAGATAAGGTTATACTGAACAAGAAGATTCCTTTAGTCAAAGTGTTATGGAGGAATAGCAAGGTCGAGGAAGCGAACTGGGAGCTTGAGTCAGGTATGCAGGATCAGTATCTCGAGTTATTCAGGTAAATTTCGAGGACGAAATTCTCAGTATGAGGGGATAGTTGTAACGACCCAAAGTTGCTAATAGGGCTTAGTGCCTTGATTAGCGTTCCGGGAGGCCATAATTGGATATATGTATGTTTAATTGATTAAATGTGCGACTATGTGGCATCCATGATTAATATGATTATATGAATATATTATATGCATGTTTATGAGTATTAGATATGCATGTAGGCCATTTATAGCTTATAAGGGCATATTTGTAATTGTGGCATGTTGAGGGCATAAATGTGATTTTATGTGATATTTGGTTGAGACCACATTATTATGTGGATATATTTGCAGTTCACGGCTCGAGATGGTCCTAGTGAGCGGATTGGCGAAATAGTCACAACGGGTTTAAATACTCGGCTCGAAGGAGCCTGGGGGTATTTTGGGAGTTTAGAAAATATATTTTGGGGTTTATTGGGTAATGAATAAATATTTGGCAATCAATTAGACATGACAGGGTTAATTGGTTAACAGTAGGAACACTTGAGGAATTAGCGGGAAAACGGGGGCGGAATGCCCATTTTACCCCTAGAAGCAATTAGAGGGCTGGGAAAGATTGAGGGCAATTTGGTGTTTTTGGGTTAAGGATATGCACAGAAAGCCTTAGGAATTAATTAGAAACATCATGAAAACACTCTCTCTCTCATATTCACGTTCTCACTCTCACCCTCTCTAGAACCTAAGCTGAACTTGGAGAATTTGAAGGAGAAAAGCCAGGGATTTGAGCTAGGAAGTTAACTGAAGATAGTTGGGAAATCAAAGCTAGGGCAACCCAGGAATTGTTGAGGAATTTAAGCTGCAGGCTGAGGTAAGATTTCAAGTTGAAAATCTCTAAATTATGTTGAAACTATGTTAAAAGTTAGATTTTGCATGAGATTTGGTTTGCTAGCTGATTTTAGGTGTTTGATGGGGTAAGAAAATTGTTATAGGTTAGTTGTGATGGTTGGGACATAAGGATAGATTTTTTGGGCTCAATTCTGAGATTTGCTGAGGATTTGGGGGGCGAATTTGAGGTTAGGTTCATGAAAAACGTTGAGAAAATTGGTTTTTCTGGGTTTAGGGGCTCGGGTCGCGGCCTTGTTCTTCAGGTGCCGTGGCCCGCATGAATTTTGGAGGCTGCGAGCCTCTATTCCCCAGGTTCGCCGCGAGTTGGAGGAAAGCAGGTCGCAGCCCATGTCCCCCAGCTGAGGGGGATTAAGCCTCTGTCTAAGGGTTGGGTCGCAGCCCGTAGTGGGGAATTAAGGAGAAACAAGGTTTAAGGTTCGGGGAGGCTCGGGAATTCAAACTTAGGCAGTCGAGATGAATTCTACTACTCGGTTTAGTAGAATTTGAGGTCCCAGAGACTAATATTTGTTCCCTAAGTATTTAATTGAATTAGAAATTGATGGTTACCCATTGACATTGTGACTAAGTTTATCGCCAAGGCTCAGGACTAAGGATCATGCTCGGGATCGTTCTGTATTCTTCGCTCGGGATTCGAGGTAAGAAAATTGCACCCTTGCGATTATGAACGGGACTGAGGTTCCCAATGTCTGAATATGTGTACTATGTGATTGTACGATTGTTATGATATATGAAAATGGAAGGCCTAAGGGTGTCGGGGCTGATGATATGCGTACTGAATGCAGCTCAACCTAAGCGAGACGGGGTCAGCTAGATAAACAGAGGGCTTGGTCTAAGCATACCAACCCTGAATATATGTGTAATTGGCTAGAATATGAACTTGAGATTATATGTTTACCATTGGTTAGTTTGATGCTTGTATAGTGCTATTTAATTGAACTGATGAGTTATGATTGATTGAATATCATTGTTGCTATATGTGGATGCTATTTATGGTTTTCTTGCTAGGCCTTGGCTCACGGGTGCTACGTGGTGCAAATAAAGGCAAAGGAAAGTTGGACCAACCATGAGTTTGAGAGCTCTGGGGGCGAGGTGTACATAGTCAGCTACTCGTCCGCCATAGCCGAGGGAAAGTACAGGGACAGAGCTCTAAAACTTGTATTTTTCCATTAGAGTGGCTTTTAATTATATTATACTTTTGAGGGTTGTAAATTATCACCTACACTCTATTTTTGGGATCCCATGTACCAAACATCTATTTGAATGAAAATTAACTGTTTACAATCAAAATCTCTTAACCCTAACGTGATAGTTGACTTTAGGAACACATTATTGTTCAAACAACTTGATTAGCAAGTCTTGCACTATTTTAAAATACACAATGTAACGGTCTTGGTTATCCAAGGGGTTACAAAAAGATTTCAAAAAATATCAAGTATTTAAAACAAATATCTTTAATATATAATAACTTAATTCTAATATTTTAATATATTAAAATGTTTAAATTTAATTAGTTAACCTATTTTTAAATTTGAATTTAAATCTTTGTAGAAAATATCTAATTTTTAAATATCAAACAACAAAAATATCGTATTTCAAAAAAAAATTAAATAATAGAAAAAATCTAATATTTTTGTATTAACCTATTTAAAAATACATTCAAAATTCAAAAATTAAGAAAAAATTTATCACAGGCCGCAGCCAGTGAATGTTGGTGGTCGCAGCCACAGGACTAATCTTAGCAAAACACGCGTGCTAGCCGCGGCCAAGGGTTTAAGGTGGCCGCGACCACTAGTCTCGAACTCCTAGGTAATGGCCAGTGAAACCTGGTGGTCATGGCCACTGTAACGTCACATAAAATCTCTTAACATAATTTGTGGAAAAACATAATCATTTTCTAAAATAAGGTAACCGAAAATCCATATAAAAAATATTTCAAAACATGCAAGAGTTCGGAAGTATGCGCATACTTAAAAGTAAATTACTGTGTCATAAATTTAAAACATTCAACAAGCCCAAAATAATTTCTTAGTTATCATATGGGTTCTAGTCCCCAAAACATAAATTTCCAAAAGGTCTGTCCACATGTACATCCTCGTAGATAAACTCCAGTGCTCACTAATCCACTTTACCTTTGAGCTTACCTACATCACGAAGCAACTAGGTAAGCGAATCGCCTAGTAAGAACAACTTAACATACATAACCACATAAACAAAGCAAGAACTTAAACTAACTATAACTAGGCAGATAACCAACCAAGAATAGGATTCTGATGAAACCGAACCCTAACATATAATTTAAGAACGTTTGAACATCCTGGCAAACTTATGGTTATGCCTCATAACCAAAATTCATATCCTGAAGGTACACCTACACGCAAAAAATTCCAGAGCATACATACAGTCTTAACTGGTAACTTACATACTTACTTACTCAATCATATCTTAACACACATACTTACTTATTCATTCATATCTTAACATACATACTTAGTCATTCATAATTTAACGTACATACATACTTAGTCATTCATATCTTAACGTACATACATACTTACTTAGGGTTCCAGAGGAACCTTCAACATATCTTCACATATCTTAGCATAGCTTAACCAATCTTAGTACATCTTAACATATCTTACCATAGCATTGACGGTTGTAAACTAGTTACACCAGTTACCCAGACTCCTGGAAGAATTTGACATACTTTCTTAGTCATAGAGATTTGATTCTAGAATTAACTTACTGACGTGTCACGGGGTTTAATCGGACTCTTATGTCATAGGTGTTAAATCGGACTTCTTACATGTTGCGATGGCCAACCAACCTTAGTTACATAGTCACCGGTGGTGAGTCAGTTTCTTACTTAGTTCCCTGGTGGTTAGCTGAAGTTCAGAATCAACCTATTTTGTGTCCCGGAGTTTAACCGGACTCTTATGTCACGGGCGTTAAAGCGAACTTCTTACATATTGTGGTGGCCAACCGACCTTAGTTATATAGTCACCAGTGGCAAATCGGCTTCTTACTTGGTTCCCGGTAGCTAGCCAGAGTTCGTAGTCGTCGCGGTAGCTAGTCGGACTGCTTACCTTAGTCATGAGTATGCGAACCCTCTAGGACCACGGTCTTTAGTAAACCTTCTAAGATTAGCTCAAATTGTTAGATTATAACTTAGTTATCTAAACTAGTCATTAACGTGTTGTAGCCAAACATTTCATAAGTTGTCTTACCCGAATTCCTTAGCGCTTGCTTGTGGAAATATTTTATTCAGAAGCGAGTCTTCCCGCTTAGATAACACTGTAGTGAAACCACATAGTGACTCGGATTAATTATGGCATTTGATTAATTAAGTTTATGTCTTTAAGTTGAGCGATTAGGAATGAACTTAACAAATTTTCAATACTTTACAAAGCATTTGCTCTTAAATCTTAAAACTTAGACTAAACCCTATAATTTATAGCCTTATCACATTATTCATAAAAAAACAGGCCTACAAATAATGGTGCTGGAAATTTGGAAATAAATTCTCAATTGCATAGAGAGACCATTTTCTGCCTAAAGAAAACTTTCATTACCACTTTCTTATTTTCCTTATAAAATAAAAGTGTTAAACGCTATCTCCCGCTTTACTAAAATTATAAATAAAAAATGTCCATTTTCAGTAAATTAAGAAACTCATAAGTATTATTATTCAAAAAGATTTTATTTTCTCAATTAACCAAATAAACAATTTAAGTCTTATCTCACACAAGAGTAAAATCTTAAGATTTTTCAATAAAATGTAAAACCTCATTATATTTTAAGTCACTTAAATCTTAACCATTAATCAATAGAAAGTTGTCTTATATTTACTTAAAGAAAAAGAAACATGATTTGACTAGTGAATTATGACTTAAAGTTTTAAAAAAATAAATTTGTCCAAAACATAATTTGATTTGACAACCTTTTTAGAAAAAACAAAACTCACAATCTATGGACTATTTCTTAGTCAACTATTGCAAAGATTTTAATTAATATAAAAAGAGTCCAAATAATTAAAACCATCTAAAAATATTGATTTTAAACTTGTCAAAACGTTGCTCCAACATGCACTCTTCAAGCTGTCAATTTTTCACTCCAGCTTGCACATTAATCACAAAAAGCTTATAACTTGACCTAGATATAACGTTTTTTAGTATTTAAAAATGCTAAAATCAAGTACTCTTCCTACATATGAAATGCTGAAAGTCCCATTTAAAAATTTGACCAATAACCTAGTGTTTTTCCTGTTGGAAGCCACTGTAACAAAATCATCTTGGCAACAAACAGTTTTGAACATCTAAATTGGAAAATTTATAACTCCCAAACTATAGTGAATTTTTAAAAATTGTTTCATAAGTTTAATATTAAATATGTCCAGAACATTCAGTAAAAATATCAGCCAAAAATAATAATGTTTATCTACTCAACTAACTATTCAAAATTTTGAGGTCGGAACTGCCAAACCATAATCCAGCTTGCACTATATTCCTAACAAGTTCATAACTTGAGTTATATAAAACGTTTTTCAGTGGTTCAAGATGTTAAAATCATGTAATATTTCCAAATAATGAATTACAAAAACTCTCATTGGATAATTAGGTCGTTTAGGTATGATTTGGCTCTTTGGAAGCCACAAAAAATTTTGGCAGCAAACATGCATCAACCAATCCTATGGAACTTTGGATTCCAAGCTACCAAACATCACATAAACCACATGCATGGATCATCAGCCCACTAAATAATCTTATTACAACCCAAATAACTAATTTAACTCACAAAACAACAATCAAATTCAAATTTCCTAAAGCCATTAAAATGTTATGGTAAGAATCAAGATTTTTACCTCTTTATGTTCAAGCCTTTGGGGTGGTTGAACTCTTAGGGTTTCAGATCACTTATCAACACTTCACACACTTAAATCTCTTCCCATAAACACTAAGAATCAGATTATAGAGCTAAAAAAAGAAAATGAGAGGGATGCTTAAAAAGAGTTTGCTCTAGGTTTACCTCTTTCAAAAATTTCCTTCTAAGCTTGCATGCATGTAGATGATGGTGCTCACACTTGCATCAACATGCATATAGTTTTAGAACCCTTAAAGGTGCGGTCAACATAGGAAGAAGAAGGAAAGAAAAATGGTAAGAAGAAACAAGAGAACTCACCCTTTTTCTTAACTTTGGTTCAAGCATTTTGTGAAACATTCAATGGAGCTTCTTCAACTTTTAAGGGGTTGAGATGAATAGTGTTTCATGAAGTAGAAAACAATTATTAAAACTAGCCATGAATAAGAGAAAAATAGATGGAGAAAAAATGACATAGGTAGAGCATTTGTACCTTAGGATTCGTAGAGTTTTTTTTTCTTCAATTGTGCTCTAAACTTCTAGAGAGATAAGGGAGCTTTGAGAGAGATGAGTGTGTGCTAAAAAAAATATAATAGAGTAAGAGAGAGGGAGGGTTCGGTTGGGGTCTTTGGGTGGTGAGGTTGAGTGTTGAGTTAGCTTAGTTTTCTTTTCAATTAAAAAAAAATTATAATATGGGAAAATAATGATGGATATTTTCTTGAAATTATATTATGCAAGTTTTTCCCACTGAAGCACGCTACATAACCAGCCACGCATGCCTCATAGTGCCCTTAATTTAAATTTTATTAATCCTCAAATAAGCTTGAACATAAGGTCAAAAAGGCATTTAGCATAGTGTATAGTTTTGATTAATTTTTCTTAGTGAAGAAAAATCAATTTAAATAAAATGTGACATCACCAAACTTATCATATTTTATTATTAAAATAACTTGTAGTTGTTTTTTAAAGTTTATGCTCAAACTTAGTTTTGCCATAATTATTCCCTCAAGAATATTTTATCCGAGATTTTTACCCGGTTAGGGCTTTTGACCCGGTCCACGACCAAAGGTCTCAGTTTCTAAAAAAACTGCACTTACCACAATATGGCTAGCATTCAAACATCATGAACTTCTTGTAATAATACATAATACAGGGAATTAAAATACCCAAACTAGGGTTTACTTGATGCCCTAAACACGGGGTGTTACAGCCACAGCCCAAAAAATATTTTCAAAAAAATTGTGTAATTTTTCAACCCAAAAACATTTTCTAAATAATTTTTACCATGTTTTACATTAAATAAAGCATTTATAAAAATTAATTTCATAGAAAATACAACAAAATAACCCAAATTTGCTAATGATCACATAAATATCAATATGCTTCATAAAAAAAACATGAAATCCATCCAATTACTCAACACATCAAATAATTCAATTTTTTTTAACATGTTCATGCATGGAAATAAAGATTACCAAAGGCTCTGGGGCCAGTTGTGTGGAAAAAACTTATACAGGATCTTATTTACTTTCATATAAATCATATATTAAACAAATTATTATAAGACAACCTAGAACATGTTTCTATAATTGAATTTAAATAGAGATAATGATAAGAACACTTACATTATACACAACAGAATGAAGAAGTCATTTCTTCAGTTTCTCTAACCCTTGTATCCTTTCTATTGCAGGGTATCACCAAGAAACTGAACCGATCTTCAAATTTCTTCACAACCTTCCAAAGTATCCTTAGAATCACCTAGACTAGAGTGGGGAATTCTTAACACATGAGATAGATACAAAGACAAGAAGAGAAGAGAATACAGAGGCTTAAAAAAAGACTTTTGCTGTAGAGAGAGTCTAAAACCCTAAAGCATCAAAACTAGATCTTCTGATCATCTATTCAGACCTTCTGTTTTCAACTCTTACTTAGCATTCCATTTATAGGCTCCATTATGTCACTTATTTAATTAAAAAATAAATAAATTAATAGGTAATATTAGTCATTAGGTCGAAATTCTCATGGGCTTTAGGCCCGTGAAATTTGTCATTTAATTATAAGCTCGTTGAACTTAAAATCAAGGTCTGTATTATTTTCCATTGATTAATTAATTAAATAATTATTTAAATCATTTATCAAATTAATTATTTATAATTTGAATCTTGATTTAAACTTATTTATTAATTGAGACATTAATTTGTCTCAATTAATAAATCTGCCCTAAAATATCTTTTCGTCTCCAAATTGCATAACTTTGTGAAACTATCCAAAATTGACCTCGTCAACTTTGATAATTCTAATTGATAAATTAATTAAGACTATCTAGATGATTTTATCCAAGGTATAGTGGGGACCATGGGCCTATGAAATCAAACTCCAATAAGTTATCATAAATTTACTAACTTATTAATTCCTCGTGACTCCACTACAGACTCAAAATTTCACTCTTGAATTCATAGAATGTTCTATAACTAATATAGATACGTTATTAGTTGTAACGTCCCAAATTACCTAATAAGGCTTAGGGCCTTGATTAGGGGGTCAAGATGGCTAACTATGGAAAATTATGTGTTTATGTGATATTTATGAGTATCATTGCATGATTATGTGAGTTACATTATTATATGACTTGATATGCATGTTTTGGTGTATTAAATATGCATGTGGGCCCGCTTCTTATTAGAAGGACAATTTTTTTAATTTGGCCCATTATGGGAATATTTGGCATATATGTGATATATGTGTTGGACCACATTATTATGTAGATATATTTGGGTTACTCGGCACGAGGTGATCCTAAAAAGCAAACTAGTGGGAAAGTCACAATGGGATTAATACTTGACTCGGGGTGAGTCAAGGGGTATTATGGGTATTTAGTACATTACCAGGATATTGGGTAATGGGAATGAATATTTGAGGATATATTGGGAGTTAGTGAGATCAAGAGGAAATTCTGGGAATTTTGACTATTTTACCCTCGGGGGCGTTTTTGAGACCCAAGCCTTGGGTCTTACTTAAGGTTACTTAAGCTCAAAATAACCTGACAAAAACAGATATACGTTCAAATACTTTTTCTCTCTCTCCCGTTATCCCTTTTTACTGTTCGTTGCATTTTCGAAGGAAACTCGAGTTTTAGGACTCGGATTCAAGCAAGGTTAGAGTTATATCAATTCAAGAAAAGATTAGAAGCTTGTTAGTTGGAGGATTTAGCAAGAAACAGCATAATCAGAGGTAATTTAATCTTTGAATTTCCAAGTTTTTGTTTCCTAAAGTTTCTTAAGTTTTGAATTTGGATTCTATGTTTTGATGAGTTTTTGAGTTGTTTGAAACTTAGGTTTTGATGGTTTTGGGTTATTGAGATGATTGGGAACTTTATTTTGGGATTTGGATATGTTTGGATAGGTCTATGGAGGGTTTTGAAATGGGAAAATTGAGTTTGGCTGGGTTCCAGGTCGGGCCGCGGCCCAAGTTTGACGAAGAAGAGGACCTAGCTGACGGGCACTTAGGGTCGCAGCATCTGATAGGCACACCGCGGCGCTAGGTGCAGGCAAAAAGGGGCAGAGGCCTCTGTCTTGAGGTAGGTCGTAGCTCAGGAGATTGAGGTCGTGACGCTTAATGGGATTTTTGGCCTTAGAGAGGTTTTGAGTGCGGGAACTCAAACCTAAGGGCTCGGGATTAATCCTAACGACAATAGCGCTAAGCGCTGGTCGAAATGCATTGACTTATGAGTCAAGGGCGACAATAGCGCGTAGAGCATTGGTCGATATGATTAGATCTAATCAAGAGTGCACTATACCCTTGTCCGACCCAATGGTCGTAGAAAACAAAAGCATCAGGTACGTTGGGTGATGGACCCAAAACGGGTATGTTTTAAATATTTATAAATCGCAAGCGCACGAATCGTTCATATAGAATAGTGATCGTGTAAGCAAGGATGTCGAACCCACAGGAGTTGTCTAAAATCGAAAAGAAAACTATTTTAAACCAAAATTAATAAATTCTAACCTAGCTCCAAATATTGATGAGATTTTTGTATAATGAAAATAAAATAAAAGATAATAGTAAAGAAATTAAAGACAATATATAAACATAAATTAATAATAGAAATCAAGATGGTAAAAGAAAGATTATTAAGATAATAGAATCCACAAAATATAAGTTCAATAATATTTATAAGTACATTGATTCCCAAGTTTTAGTGATAGTTAAAATAAATCAAACTATCATTTTCAAAATAGATTTATAATTTTAAGCACAAATTACTTCTAAAAAGATAGGATTTTTCTTCACTTTTCAAAATTATAATTTCAAAGCATTTAGTGTAAATCAATCTAATGAAATAACAAATAAATCAATGAACATTATTTATAAGGCAAAACATAATATTTTTGTTCTAAGCATGGATGTGTATAATTTAATGACACATCTTACACAAAGAGTATTATGTTTTTGCACTAATGAAGAACAAAGTGTAAATATGTGCTAACAATCCAAAATACATGATATTTAAGATGAAAGAAGATATTTGAATAAACTTTGTTGCACAAATGGGAAATCAACATACAAAATAAATACTATCTAGTTACATATTGTTTCATCATCACCTTAATAATCTTAAAAAGATTAGAAACACATAATTAGAATAGAAAATACAAACAAAAAAATTACAAACATAACTAGGAAAATTTAGAGGAAAACTCCCAAATTGTTCCTCTAAAAATACATAGAAAATTAACCAAAAACAAGAAGAAGATGAAGAGAATAGAGAGGTTTGAAATGTGTAGAAATTGTAGTGTAACCTCCTCCCTCAAATTAAGCACCTAATTCCCTTATTTATAGCCAAAAAAATGTGTTTAAAATAATCAATTCAAATTAATTAAATTGATTAAATTAATGATAATATGGCAAATAGGAGTAAATTATAGGGTGTAATGATGATGTTTTGGGGTAAAATATGTAGAAAAGTTTGGGTAAAAAATGTGGTATTTTGGGACAAATGGGCAAGGGGACAAAATGCATTTTGTTGGGCTCAAGGGGAAATGGCAACTGTGGTGGTTGTTTTGCAGTGAGGTGAAGCTGGGCTTGGGTATTGAAGCAGGTGGATTGGGTGGCTGCTGAAGGCTTCGATTGGGAGTGTGGGGCAAAGGTGCTTCGGCTGGGCCACTTGGAGGCTTGGGCCTGGGAGAAGAGGACAGGCGCTGGAGGCTGTTGGTGTTGGTTGCTGAGTGCTGAGTGCTGTGTTGATGGTAGGAGCTTGGGTGACTTCGGGCCCAAAGGAGATGAAGGGGCTGGCTGGGCAGCTGAAGGGAGTTGCTGCATGGGCCTAGGAGCTGAGGAGGCGGGCTGGGCCGAGAGGAGCTTCTTGCTGGCAGGTGGCATCAGGCGTGGGCCTGGAAGAGCTTGGGCCTGGTTGGCTGAAAGTGTTTAAAAATGTCATTTTCCACTTCTTTTTCAGCTTTTTATCATTTTTTCCAAACACAAAAATACAATAAAATCCCTACAAAATAAACATAAAATAAATAATAATAAAATATTTTCAACTATAAAATAAATAAATTTAATTCTTTGAAAATATTAATTATAACTTAATTTATATTTAACATTTAAATTCAATAATACAACATTTTTTTACCTCAGATTCAACTACAATAATTCAAATAATTAACTACATCATTTTACAACAAAATAATTATATAAACACACAAAAATATATAAAATCAAAATAAACCCAATAAATTCAAAATTACTTTGAAACTTAATAAATCAATAAAAAACTCAAGAATTAAGCAACAATTAGCACATAAAAAGTGGTAAAATAACTCTATTTTGTAGAGTTATCACTAGGCCAGCTCCAAGGCTGGTTATTCAAAAGACTGGGCAATGGGCCCCAAGGTGACTTATTAGTCCCAGATCCTAGGGCACTGAGCCCTAGTACGATTTATTAGTCATGTACTTGGGCAACGAGTCCCGATATGATTATGTTAATCAATTAATTAAGGCATTTAGTCTTATATGACGTTGTAGTCATTTATATGAATGGCATGCATGTGTGGGTAGTGTTATTACTGCTGGCATGTTTATTATGATATAGAAATGTGTTATTCACTGTTTGTGAGCATGTTTAAGTTTTCTTGCTGGGTATTGGCTCACGGGCGCTATGTAGTGCAGGTAAAGGGAAGGAAAACCTAGACCAGCCATGAGTTTGAGAGCTTAGGTGGCGACATGTACATATGCGGCCGCTTGACCACCACAGGCAAGGTTTCTGAGAGGAACTAGGTTTAAACCCTATTTTTGTCGCTTAGGTCGGCGGGTTGTAACTTTTGAGTTGTAATGACCATTTTGGAACTGTAAACGTTATTATGGGATCATATGTACAGTTTAATTTTTTAATGAAACATCCATTCCTTTTAACTGAAATTTTAACCTTAGACCAGTTTTCACACCTAGATGCACATTTATGGCCTAATGACTCCCTTAGCGAGTTAAGCACTATTTAAAATAAATAGTGTAACGGTCTTGGCTAACCAAGGCATTACAACTTGGTATCAGAGCGTGACAAGGTTAAGGGTTCCTGAAGACAGGTTGGGCATGTACACTTGCCACTAAAGACAAGCTCGACTCAGGGTTCGGTAACCATTTATGTGGTTATGTGTTTAACTACTTAAATAGGATATAAACGCCTTATCTGCATGCCTTATTAGGTAGCATGAGATATACTGATAGGGCCTGGCCCTTGACTGTTTCATGATATAAAAGGATGTGCTTATTAGCACTGATATTGCTTGTGAATGCGGAGGAACCGCTTATTAGCGCTGTAATATAGATATGCAGGTCAGGACAAGCTCATTAGTGCTGTCATAGATACATGTATGCCAGAAAATGCTTATTAGCATTGTTAATTGTTATGAATATCAAGAAGTGCTTATTAGCACCAGACTTGGATATGAATATGAATCGACATGCTTATTAGCATGACTATTGAATGTGAATGATTATGTGCTTGATCTTGGACTGTGAGGCGACAAGAGGTTTAGTTATCACTACCTAACTGACTAAATTGATTATTGCAACAAGGTATAAGCTTGGAAGTATTCTTCCAAGGCAGATTGAATCATTAGTTGGCTAAGAAGATCAGGGCCAGAATGATAGACAGGGTCAGGATAATGACCAGGGTCAGATGCCTACGCCAGCTCCTGAAAACTAGCAGCAGGTGCTTGCTTATTTGTAAGCTAGGATACAGAGGCAGGATGAGGAAATCCTCCTCTTAAGACAACAACAGGTTCTTGTAGGGAACATTTTACCAGAGGCACCACCTATGATGGTGCCAACTGTTAAGCAGCCGCCAAAGGTTGGGAATAAATGGGAACCTCTTTGTGAAAGGTTTAGGAAACAGCACCCTCCAATCTTTGAGGGTAGTGCAGATCTAGCTAAGGCCGAATAGTGGAGAGTATGGTTACCACCACCCTAGACTTTATGAGGGTGGTTGGTAATGAGAGGGTGGCTTGTGCCACATATATGCTTCGAGAGGATGCCTAAATTTGGTGGGAAATGATATCCTAGACCAGACATGTTAATGCCCTGGATTGGGAAGAGTTTCGGACTCTGTTTAATGAAAAGTATTACAATGATGCCATCAGGGTGGCAAAGGCTGAAGAGTTCATCAGATTACTTTACGGCAACTCATCAGTGATTGAATATACCCTAAAATTCGATAAACTGGCAAAGTTTGCCAGGGAACTGATGCCCACTGATGGGACCATAAGGGAGAGGTTTCTCCAAGGGCTATAACCTATGATAGCTCAGGATGTTATTACCACTGTGCCGGGGCTGACTACCTATGCACAGGTTGTTGAATAGGCGCTCATTGCTAATAGTGCAAAAAACAAAATCTGGGGCGAGATCGCGGCCAAGAGAGATATTAGGAGGGTGGGACCTCCATTTGTGAGTTCAGGTAGGGGCGGAGGTCCCAATGATCAGAAAAGGAAGGCTTCTGATGCCTTTCTAGCTCCAGGCCCTAATAGGAGACCACGTGGTATTACAATAGGCTGCCAGGGCGGCAATGAGGGCTGGAAGACTTTTCCAAAATGCGCCAGATGCAAGAGGCACCAAAAAGGGGAGTGTCGAGCAAAGGCCTATTTTTTTATGCGGGATAGTGGGACACTTAAAGAAATATTTCCCGAAAGCAAGAAAGGAAGAACCAAGAAAGGTGGACAGCTCAGCCCCATCTCGAGTGTTCGCATTAACACAGGCAGAAGCTGAGGCTTGTCCCTCAGTAGTCACAGGTCAGCTTTTTATTGCTAGAACCCCTTATACTTTTTGATTGATTCTGGTGCTACACGTTCTTTTGTTGCTAGTAGAATTATTGATAGATTGTGTAGACCATGTGATTATTATACAGTGGGGTTCGGGACCTTATTGCCCACTGGGGAGTTAGTAGTATCCAGAAGATGGGTCAGATCATTGCCAGTGCAGTGGAGGGCAGAAAGTTATCAGTTGATTTGATAGAGTTGGTTATGACAAACTTTGACATGATTCTGGGTATGGACTGGTTAGTGAAGTATAGGACAACCATAGATTGCAGAAGGAAAATGGTAACCTTTGAGCCTGAAGGTGAAGATCCTTTTGTATTTATTGGCACTGTGCATGGACCTCGTGTACCTATGATATCTATATTGAGAGCTAGAGATCTATTGCAAGGTGGTTGCATAGGATTCTTAGCCAATGTGGTAGATACCACTCCAGTCGTGCCAGTGGGACCAGAGGAGACTAAATTAGTCTGTGAATTTCTGGATGTGTTTCTAGAGGATTTACTAGGGTTGCTGCCACACAGAGAGAATGAATTTGTTATTGAACTTGCTCCAAGGACAGAGCCAGTATCTAGGGCACCTTACAGAATGGCCCCAGCAGAGTTAAAAGAAATAAAGGTACAGCTGCAGGAGCTGTTAGATTTGGGTTTTATTAGACCCAGTTTCTCACCATGGGGTGCACTAGTCCTATTTGTAAAGAAGAATGATGGTTCTCTGAGAATGTGTATTGACTACAGAGAACTAAATAAGTTGACAATTAAAAACATGTATCCTCTGCCAAGGATAGATGATTTGTTTGATCAGTTGCATGGTAAAATGGCTTTCTCAAAGATAGATCTTCGATCTGGTTACCACCAGCTAAGGATCAAGGAGGGAGATATACTGAAGACTGTTTTTCGCACTAGGTATGGGAATTATGAGTTCTTAGTCATGTCCTTTGGGTTGACTAATGCCCCAACTACTTTTATGGATCTGATGAACAGGGTGTTCAAAGATTACTTGGACCAGTTTATGATCATCTTCATTGATGATATTCTGATTTATTCTCAATCAGAGCCAGAACATGAGCAACATCTAAGGTTGGTTCTACAGAGACTGAGGGAACATAGGTTGTTTGCTAAGTTCAAGAATTCTGGTTAACTCAAGTAACTTTCCTTGGTCATATTGTCAGTAAGGAGGGGATCAAGGTGGACCCAGCCAAGATTGAGGCAGCAGAGATTGGCCAAGGTCAAGGAATGCTTCAGAGATCAAGAGCTTCCTTGGATTGGAAAGTTACTACAAGCATTTTGTAGAAGGGTTCTCAAGGCTTGCTACTTCATTGACTAAACTGACACACAAGAATCAGAAGTTTGTGTGGTCAGACAAGTGCAAGAACAACTTCCAGGAATTGAAGCAGAGATTGATTCCAGCTCCAGTTCTATGTCTCTTGACAGATTAGGAGAAGTTTGTGATTTACTGTGAGGCCTCACATCAGGGTTTGGGTTGTGTTCTTATGAAGTCAAAGAAGGTGATTGCCTGTGCATCACGCTAGTTGAAAGAGTATGAACACAGATACCCCACTCATGATCTAGAGTTGACAACAGTGGTAATTGTATTAAAGGTATGGAGGCATTACCTTTATGGGGAGAAGTGTGAGATATACACTGACCACAAAAGTCTGAAGTACTTTTTCACACAGAAATACCTGAACATGAGAAAGAGGCTTTGGCTGGAGTTGGTGAAGGATTATGATTGTGAAATCCTGTGCCACCCAGGGAAGGCCAATGTGGTGGCAGATGCCTTAAGCCGGAAGGGTCCGGGACAAATATATAGTGCAAGACAGATATCCAGAGAGTTGCCAGAGGATATGACCAGAGCTGGTATAGAGTTGCTGGTAGGCAGTTGGCCAACATCACGCTACAGTCCACGCTATTAGAGAGGATAAAGGAAGGTCAGTTGGGTGATCCCCAACTGACAAAGATCAGATAAGACATCCTAGCTAAAGTGTCTAAGGACTATACAGTGTCAGATATGGGCTTGTTGAGCTACAAGGGTCAGATTTGTGTTCCGATGGACACTGTTATAACACGGGAGATTCTGGATGAATCTCATACTACTCCTTAATCTTTGCATCCAGGCACCAAGATGTATCAGGATGTGAGATTGTTGAATTGGTGGCATGGGATGAAGAGGGATGTGACAGAATATGTGGCTAAGTGCTTGACATGTCAACAGGTCAAGGTTGAGCGTCACAGACCAGTAGGGCTATTACAGCCTCTGGACATCCCATAGTGGAAATGGGAGGACATCACAATGGATTTCATGGTGGGGTTACCCATGACTGTGGGTCAACATGATTCAGTGTGGGTTATCGTGGATCGATACACCAAGTCAGCTCACTTCTTACCAGTGAGGACAACTTATACAGTTGACCAGTACGCAGATCTCTATGTGAGAGAGATTGTGCGCCTTCATGGGGCACCGAGGTCGATCGTGTTAGATCAGGACCCCACATTTACTTCCAAGTTTTAGGGAAGTTTTCAGAAGGCCATGGGTACACAGTTGAAGTTCAGTATTGCTTATCATCCTTAGACAGATGGACAATATGAGAGGACGATTAAGATATTAGAGGACATGCTGCGAGCATGTGTGCTGGACTTTGATGGGTCTTGAAGTAAGTATCTGCCTTTGATAGAGTTTTCCTACAATAATGGATATCAGTCAACTATTGGGGTGGCTCCTTATGAGATGTTGTATGGTAGGAAATGCAAGTCTCCCATTCATTGGGATGAGACAGGAGAAAGGAGATACTTGGGTCATGAGGCATTTCGGAGGACCAGTGAGGTTATTGAGAAGATCAGATCTCGGATGCTCGCTTCTCAAAGTAGATAGAAAAGTTATGCTGATCCTTGTTGACCCTGATTTTGGTCAACGACACGGAGTCTAGAAAATGATAGGAAAGTAATATAGGGCTTGAGAGAATAATCTAATGGAAAAATAAAGAACACAGAGATTTATAGTGGTTCGGCCCCAGTGATTGGTAATGACCTATGTCCACTTGATACTATTATTAATATTGAGCTCCAAAGGTGTGATCAAAGAACTAGGGTTCCTGAGTTTCACAGACCTTAGAGGAAGAAAGCAATACAAACGATGGATAATAGTACTATAATTCCCCAAGAAAAAGATCGATCCCCTTCCTTGAGCTATTTCTTGAGTATTTATAAGCTCAGGAAGAGTTACATGAATTAGGAAATAATATCTATCCTTAATAAACGGATCTGCAAGTCATAATGAAGAGATATTCTCAGATATCATCACAACTGTACAGATCTTTACATAAATGAACAGATTATACGACCAGTCTGGTCATATATAAAACGTGATATTTTCATGTGGAAATAATGCTGGTCGATAGGCAAGCCATATCTCTGCTACGTGTCCACCATGTGTCAAAAATCCTTGCCACGTCATCAGCAGCTGATTTATAGATAAACATTTGCCCCCCAAGTTTATTTATTGCGACCAACAATAAGTAAACTTAGGAAACTAACCTTTCGTATGCCCCATGAAATCTGTCAGAGCCTTTCATGCATTTTTTAAAATTGTGACCTAATCACGTCCAATCATGCCTTTTCAGTTTTCAAGAAACCTTTCCGACGGCTGATACACTTCCCCATGCCTTGAAAAAGGTAACTCATGATTACCCTTTTTCGGCACACCTCAGCTTTTATAAATAATCCCCACATTCTTCTTTTAACTCTTTACACGCCATCTCTTTGCCAAGAACTCTCAAGAACTATATTTCAGAGCCTGGAACTTCAAGGTTTCCAATCGCTTTGTTAAGGATCCTTCGCCTGCAAGCCCAAAGCTATTCCTTTTCAGAATCTCCAATCTTCATCCAGGTAAATTTTTTCAACGTTTAACCCTTTGAGATGCCATGCATACTGCTTCTGTGCTCTGAAACTTTTTGTGTTCTTGGGTAGAAATATGTGAGGATTTTGTATATACCGTTTGATGCGTTATAGGGTAGTGTAGTTTTGCTCTGTAGAAGTTAGGAATCAGTTTGATAGTCAGGATCATGGGTTTAGGGCGTAAAATCGAAGTAAAAATTTGATTTTTAGGCCAGCTGAAAAACTAGGTTTTTCCCGCCCCTTCGGAGTTGAAAAAGCTTTTTCCAGAAAAACTTTTTACTTTCACTTTTTGATCCATTTTTCAAACTACTCGCATAAAACTTAGTGCTTCGGTTAGAATGTTGCTGGTCGTAGACGCGAGCAACGTTATTCCAACTTTCAACATAAGCTCCCAGGCTGTGCGTCTTATCTCCTCCTTTGTCTGTTTACAGTTTATATGCAAGACCCGTGGGGAGGAGAAAGACCCATCGACAACGATCTGCTAGCTCAACTGCTCGAGGACGAAGAACAACCCTCGACATTGATACCCAGTATTCCCTTTTCTTGTATCAATCCAAACACTTCCCCAGTCTTGACCCGAAACATGGCTCGCACCAAAACCAAGGCCCAGAAAAGGAAAAACTCTAACCCTTCTCATCGGCCTGTTGCTTCGGCTGATGCTCCCTCGACCAATGGTCGAGATGAAAATGCTCCCTCGTCATTCAGCCGGATGTTGAGTGGTATGTAGTCTCTGAAAGTAGGGTGACGATCATAATGATCGCCAACTACTTAAGGAAATATGGTCTGCCAGGGGTGACCCTAGTCAAGCCCAAACCAAACCAAAGGGCTAATCTTCCTGGAGGCGCCTATAGCGCCTAGTCGCGGTTTCATATTGAGGCAGAGGCCACCTTGCCTCTTCACCCATTCTTTCAGGGGGTGGCCAACTATTTTGGAGTTGCCCCCTTTCAAATAACCCCAAATGGATATAGGATGCTTGCTGCACTCTATATCCTATACAGCCAGAAAAAATGGCCCGTACCATCGCCTCATGAGGTCAACTACCTATTCGACCTCAAATCTAACCCCAACCATGAAGGCACGGGGTTCTTCCACCTCTGTCATCAGGAAACTGGGTGCACTTTCCTGACTTACACGACCCACATCTCAAACGTGGGGAGGTACTACCAAGAGTACTTCCTTACGGCTGACCTGGTGGTGGATAACCTGGCTTTTGCACGAGGAGGTAAAACTTTTGTATCGCTGGCTGACTTCTTCACTTAGTGTTTTCCTCCACAATGTCTTAAACTTTTGATGTCTTCCATGCCCGTGGCTACGACCAAACCCAACTCCGGGCATGGAATCGAGATCGGCACTCTTAGCCAGCATGACTGGTGCTGAAAAGAGTGTCAAGAATCTGGTTACAGAGGCTAACCTTAGGTTGGCTGGCCTCTGGGTCCCTCAATCGGACACGAGGGGGCCCTCGGCAGGGAGTGCTTGGGCCGAAGAGGAACCCGAGCAGCAACCTCAAGCATCACCTCCACAGAGGAGACCAACTGGGGTCCAATCAGGGAACCTACTGGCACTCCTCGAGTAAAGAGGCCCTCGGCCCCCATAGGGAAAGGAAAGCAGAAGGCCACTGAGCCTGCCGACCTCTCTGACGACTCGTCGGATGACAACGGTATAGTTATTTCACTTTTAGACAATTTTCCAATTCCCTGTCATCTATTCGATGGGGACGATAATTTTAATTATGCTCCACACTTAGGGCCAGACTTCTTCATGTCAAAGAATGAGTGTAAGACTAGTAGAGTCTGTAGTATAGCGACCAGTAATAATAGCTCGGGTATCGGACTTTGCAATCCTTTTTTGTTTCTTTTTCTGATGTAATGTGTTTGGCTATTCATGCTATCTCACTGTTTGACTTTGTTCTTTTTTTTCAGACATGGACTCCACCAATGTGTTCGATCTTTACAGCACCCTATAGGCTACCGCTGCCCCTCCAAGCAAGAAGAAAACCAGTAAGCGACATACTAGGGAGAGCAGCAAAGCGCCTCAGGTGAAGAAGGCCCAGAACGCAGGCCCTTCGGAGGACAGGCCCTCTACCACTGCGACTCTGCCTTCTTCCCGCGAGCAAAAGACTCCATCTGCTGCAGCCGGGTCAACTCCTTCTCCGCTGCCCCATCTGACCAACCTCAGCAGGCTAACCCTGCCTCAACTGGGAACGAGATGGTTGGTCTCACCTTCAAGCTGATCAAGGAGAGGGTCAACAAGATCGCGAAGCATGAACGCTACCGAGAGGCAATGGCCGCTACGGAGACGATGGGTGTTGACCCAATTTTGAACCGTGCCCTAAACGAGTTCACTAGTGTAAGTCATCTCCTTTTGTGAAAACAGGTCTTCGTTAGTTTACTGTTTGTCTAATTTTTGTTCTGACTGCAGGCCATGCTAACCCTTACTGTCGGCCGCATCCACCTGGGTGCAGTCACCGAGCAGGCCAGGACCTCGGAGCAATGGCACGAGGATGAACTCAAAGCTGTTGAGGCCAGCCATGCTGATCAGCTGGCGGCGGTGAGTGAGGAAAAGGCCCAACTGGCTAAGGAGTTGGAGGAGAAGCTGAAGTCTCTGGAAAAAGTCCGCGAGCAGAGGCACCAATACAAGGAGTCCAACCACTTTAACTTCAAAACGGCTAAACAGCTCGAGCTAGACTTAATCGTGAGCAGGCAGGAAACCAGAGATTTGGAGGGCCGAGTTGAGGACTTGGAGAAGACCAACGCCGGCAACTTGGAGAGGTACAAAAATGCCACCCTGAGGCTTCTACGATTTCTAGAAGCACAATTAGAGTGCCAACTTTGACTACCTTCCAGAGAATGCGAGGGAAGCTGAGCTGGCTCACTGTGCGGCTCAGTTGGCTGAAGAAGAAAGATCGAGGGTCCCTGCTTCCCCCGAAATCTCACTGGCCGCCGGGATGGAGGGTGCAGACAACGAGCTGCGAGTGCTGTTGACCAGAATCTTCCCCAAGATCCTCCAGCTCCTCAAGCTCCTTAGTCTTTTCTTTTTATATTTCTTTCTTTTTTAACTACACGACCTACGGGCCGTGATGTAAAGACAATATATTTTTTTGGTTTGCTGCATGGGCAGCTCTTACTTTTACTTTAAACAATTACATCCAAGCAGTTACTACTTGCGGTGTAAATGGATCGCTTTGATATTGTACGCCCTGATTTTCCCACGGGCTGATTAGCGAGCTGAGCTGCGGCCTAATCATGATTATCTCGTGAACATCCCCAAAACCGGAGCTGCCATCATAAGATCATACCTCCTTAGCTCGAGTTAACCCAAGGGTTCACCAAGATTGCCTAAGAACTGAGTCCGGACTCTGAGGGCCGAAGGTCGAGTTAAGCATCCAGCTCATGGTACGAGCTAGAGTCGGAGGCTATGACCCTTTGTAAAGTCAACACACACAAGGTAAACGTGCATATATCAAACATCACGTGTCTGATATGCCCCTGACTTCTCGGACACGCAGCAGGAACGTGCGTATTCAGACACCCACGACTGGGTTGGGCCGTGCGGCCCATTATCTCCTTACCTATTGATTTGACCACACTTATGTGTCAGGTTTAGGAATTAATCATGAATGTCACAGAGTTGATACGATAGGTAAGAAGGTCACGGGATGACCTTCTTACCAACTCCCAGGTGCCTTCTCCTATAAATATGGAGACCCTGGGAGTTAATGGAGGTTAGATTATCTCTTGTAAGAAATACCCTGCAATCAAATATCCAGTATATAGCAATAATACTGACTAGTGGAGTAGAAGGATTTTAACCTTTGAACCACTTAAAAAATGTGTCTTGAGTCACCTTTTCATTTCTAAGATCATATATTTGTTTCGGTTCAACATTAGCACTAATCCCTTTCTCTTCTTTTCTTAATTACCTGTTGGCGAAGAACCGCATCAACAGTTTGGTGCTTTCATTGAGAGCAAGTTCGATTAGTGCTATCGCAAACACCCAACTATGGTGACTACTCGATCCAAGCACGGTAACGAGACTGAACAGCATGATGGGCAGGAGGCTCATCATACTGCCACCCCTGGTGAACAAGTTCCTGAAGCCCAGCAGCAGCCAGGAAAGCAGCCGGCGGGCCAAGATGACACCGGAAGCTCAACGCCCCGGCCACCTAATCCAAACCCATGTTATTACACGGCGGTGGAGATGGAGAACGCTCAGCTGAGGAGCCAGCTAGCAATAGCTAACCAGCAGATCAAGGATGTGCTGGCCCGACTACCCCCTCTCACAACCGACGCTAACATTGGAGAGAGGCAAGGCGAGGCTCCTAAGTCTCGCCGGGGTAACCGATCCTGGCATAGCTGCTTGGACAGACTTCTGATAGCCAACTCCACTCCTTCATCACACCATCAAGAGGCAAACTTCGAAGAAGTGCCTGGAGCCAGGCAACAGCAATACAGCCGTTCGGTCAGAACGTCGACTCCTAGCTCCTAACCATCCTCAAGAGCGCCCAAGGGAGCTCGAGGAAATTCCTGAAGGAGATCCGGGGAGGGCTCACAGCATCAGCCCGTCCCCAACAACCATCCTACGCCTCGTCCAAATTGCCAGGCACGGGACCAGCAAGTTGGCAGGGCCGAACGGCCCCCACCGAACTTGATCCGTCCTGATGGAACTAGGATCGCCTCTCTAGTCAGGCATCCTCTGTCTCCAATCAGATATCCGTCTCCTCCTCGGCCCGTCCGAGATATCCCAGCCTATGGGAGTAGCAGGAGAAACCTGCCATCAGCTGGACCTTCCCGGCGTAGCAGGGCGCCAAGGGAAAGCCCAGATCCTCACCACCAAAGGCGGACTCCAAGCCTATCTAGCAGGAGCCACTGGACCGGCAGTCGTCGGAGTGATCTCTCTGGGGGAGACCTGCGTCAGGGTTTGAGCTCGGCACAAAGTCATCAAACCACCCAGGGAGGCGACCTGCGAGATCGCCTTAACTCTCATAGAGGGGAGCCAGCAGGAGGAGATAGCCACGCTCGTTCAGGGGGGGCCCTATCCGAAGTACGTAACGGAGGGAATGCCCCAAATAACCTATCTCAAGATAGGAGGGGCAATAACCCACCAAATATGTACAATGGGTCCGGAGCTGTTGAACAGCCCCGGAATAACCAAGGACATCAGGACCAAACCCTCAAGCGCCTGGCTCAGATGGAGGAGCTGATGAGGAAGCTCCTGTCAGAAAAAGAAAAAGATGAATATGATTCAGGGGACGAGATGGAGCTCTTCGCCCCCAGCATAGCAGCAACGGCTTACCCATCTGGTTTCCGTATGCCGCACTTGTCAAAGTTCAATGGGGACGGAGACCCATCGGACCATCTAGGGATGTTTAACACCCTAATGATGGCCCACAACATTGGCCCCGAGCTGAGATGTTTAATCTTCCCTTCCACACTGACTGGACCTGCCAGGCAGTGGTTCAAGTAAGGTAAAAGACAGTCAATCAGCTCCTGGAAGACTTTCTCGGCAGATTTCAAAAGGGCATTCCTAGCCTCCCAGGCTGCCCGCGTCCAGGCCGACTCTCTGGCTAACGTGAGGCAGCAGCCCAAACTTTAAAGGCCTACCTGAGCAGATTTGCGAATGTCTCTGCTTGGGCCAGAGACGCGGATGACAGCTCCAAACTCATGGCCATGCAAACTGGAATTCTCGTCGGAGGAGATCTCTGGAAGGATATACAAAGGAAGGGAGTTAGCTCGGTTAACGAATTCCTTAATAGGGCCCAAGAATGGATCAACTTGGAGGAGGCCGAAGCCTCAGCTGCGGGAACTAGCCAGGTCCCTGAACAGCCCGCTGGAGTGGGGATGGAGGTCGTGGCAGCGACCCAAAATGTCACACAGAACAACCAGCCCAGTGGAGGCAAGAGAAAGGGGAATGGCGAAAATAGTCAGCATGGCCAAAAGAAGAATAAGTCCGTAGACAAATTCAAGCCTGTCTACACGACTTATACAAAGCTCACCCAGTCCAGGGAGAATATCTTCCTAGCCAACTCTACTCGAGTCCCCTGGAAGAGGCCGGAGCCATTAAAGCACCACAAAGGGAAGAGAGATACCTCCAAGTTTTGTCGTTTTCATAACGATGTTGGCCACAATACCGATGATTGTAGGCATTTAAAAGATGAGATCGAGACCCTCATCCGAGCCGGCCCCTTGGCTCAATACGCACGGAACAGGGTTCCAGCAAGTCGACCTGCTCCAGAAGTCCCGGCCAGTCAGCCCGGGCCTCGGGTAGATCAGGATGTCCCTCCTCCTGTAGTAGGAGGAGAGATATCCACCATCTCTGGAGGTCCGCATATGGCTGGCACGAGCAGGGGTGCCCAGAAGAGATACGTGAATGAACTAAAGGCTCATAACGGAGTAGAGTTCGTCCCGGAGCAGCACCTGCCAAAGCAGCAGCGATTGGAGAAGCAACCGATCATTTTTACGGAGGAAGATGCGGGCCATGTCCAGTTCCCTCACAATGACCCTTTGGTCGTGGCAGTTCAGCTCGCCAATCGGAGAGTCAGGAGGGTGCTGATCGACAATGGGAGCTCGGTGAACCTCCTATTCCGGTCCACGTTGGAGAATATGGGTTTGACCGTCGCCGAGCTGAAGGCGACCTCCATGATGTTGTACGGTTTTTCGGGAGAAGGATCAACAGCAATAGGGACGATCGAGCTGGTGATCACCCTAGGAGAAGGACCTCGAATAGTCTCGAAACTCCTCGAGTTCGTGGTCATTGACTGCTCTGCTGCCTACAACGCCATTTTGGGACAACCTACGCTCATAGATTTTGAGGCCGTCACTTCCATTCGCCACCTCGCGATGAAATTCCCTACTTCCACAGGAATATGCACTGTCCGTGGCGATCAGTTCACTGCCAGGGAATGCTACAACATTTCCATGAAGGGAAAATCTAAACCCGGGCAGCTGGCAATGGCCATTCAAGGTGGTGAAGAGGAATCTCAGGAACCCTTAGCTGATCCTAAGATTGAAAAACCTCAAAGCGCCGAAGGGGAAAATGTCGTCTTAAGTGAGGATATTGACCCCCGGATAGGCGAGAACAGATCCGAGCTCTAGGCTATTGAGGAGCTCGAGGAAGTGAACATTGATCCGCAAAATCCATCACGGATGGTCAAGCTCGGGAAAAACCTCTGCAGCAAGAGGAAGGCAGAGCTGACCAAGTTTCTGTGGAATAACCTGGACGTGTTTGCATGGTCACACGAAGATATGGTGGGAATCAGCCCGAGTGTCATCATGCACACACTTCATCTGGATAAAAGCGTTCCCGCCAAGTCCCAGAAGCAAAGACGTTTAGGAACAACCCGGGCTGAAGCCCTAGAAGAAGAAGTGGCCCGGCTCAAGAAATGTGGATTTATCCATGAAGCCAAGTTTCTGATCTGGGTCGCCAACCCCGTGCTAGTTCCAAAGCCTAACGGGAAGTGGCAGACCTGCATCGACTTCTCTGACCTGAATAAAGCCTGCCCCAAGGATTGTTTTCACTGCGAAGGATTGACCAGTTGGTAGATGCCACGGCGGGGCACGAGCTCATGTCATTTATGGACGCGTACTCGGGCTACAATCAGATCGCCATGAATCCGGCGGATCAGGAGCACACCAGTTTCATGACCCCGACTAACGTTTATTGTTACAAGGTCATGCCGTTCGGGCTGAAGAACACCGGAGCTACCTACCAAAGATTAGTAAATAGAATGTTCGTAGACCAGATCAGAAAAAATATGGAAGTGTACGTTGATGACATGCTAGTCAAGTTAAGGATTGCCGATAACCATGTTTCCGACCTGGAAGAATGTTTTAAGATACTACGGGAGTATGGCATGAGGCTTAATCCACAGAAGTGCACTTTTGGAGTCGCGTCAGGGAAATTCCTGGGGTTCATTGTCAATACCTGAGGAATCGAGGCAAACCCCGACAAGATCAGATCACTGCTCGAGCTTCCCTCGCCCAGGTCGCGAAAAGATGTCCAAGGCCTGACAGGGAGAGTGGCAGCCCTCAATCGATTTATTTCCAAGTCCACCGATAAATGTTTGCCATTCTACAATCTGCTCCGAGGAAACAAGAAGTTCGAGTGGACAGAAGAGTGCGAAAGCGCATTCCTCGACCTGAAGACACATCTGGCCGAACCGCCCGTACTATCCAAACCCAAAGCAGGAGAGCCTCTTTTTCTCTACCTGGCTGTCACTAAGGATGCAGCCAGTGCCGTATTGGTCCAGGAAGAAGACCGAGTTCAGAGACCAGTCTACTACATCAGCAAGAGACTTCTCGAGGCTGAATCCCGGTACCCGTTGATGGAGAAATTGGCGTTCTGCCTTATCACGGCCTCGCGAAAGCTCAGGCCGTACTTCCAGTCTCACTTGATACACGTCATGACCGATCAGCCTTTAAGGCAGGTTTTGCAAAAACCTGAAGCATCGGGACGTCTGTTAAAATGGGCAATCGAACTCAGTCAGTTTGAGATTTTGTACACTCCGCGAACTTCTATAAAAAGTCAGGCCCTGGCCGATTTTATGGCAGAATGCACGGGATTCCAGGAGGATCCCGCAGAAGACTCGCCCCAGGTCACCTCGTCCCGAGCGTCATGGAGGATATATGTGGATGGTTCATCCAACGAGAACGGCTCCGGAGCTGGAATCATTTTGATATCCCCCGAGGGACATAGATTCCACTTGGCACTGAGATTCGGATTCAAGGCCTCCAACAACGAGGCCGAATACGAAGCTTTGCTGGCCGGGCTGAGGATAGCCCAGGAGTTGAAGGCAAGCTCCGTCCAGTGCTTCAGTGACTCCCAGCTCGTGGTAAATCAGGTTCTGGGCGAATATCAAGCACGGGGACCCAAGATGGTCGCCTATCTGGCAAAGGTAAAAGTTGAGCTGTCTGTGTTTGAGCGAGGCTCAATCGAACAGATACCTCGGGAGCAGAACGCTAACGCAAACGCTCTTGCCAAGCTCGCCACCTCTGAGGAGACGGAGACCTTGGGGTTAGTGCCAGTAGAATTCTTGGAGAAACCAAGTATAGGAGAAGTCATGACGGAGGTCGAGATGATCGACGCCAGGCCGACCTAGATGACCGCCATCCTTGAGTATCTCGTCGAGGGAAAGCTGCCTGAAGGGCGTAGTGAAACATGGCGAGTACTCTATCAAGCTCCCAGGTATACGATAGTAGATGGGATGTTATACCGACGTGGGCACTCCCTGCCTCTCCTACGATGTGTTCTTCCAGGTTAAGCAAAGGCCATCCTACAGGAGGTGCATGAGGTTTTTTGCGGAGACCACACTGGGGGGCAAAGCTTGGCCTTAAAGGTCCTGAGGCAAGGGTATTACTGGCCAACTCTGTCCAAAGACTCGATTTCATACGTGAAGAAATGCGACAAGTGCCAGCGATTCGCTGCAGTTGCCCGAGCTCCTCCAGTCAAACTAAAGATGATCTCGTCCCCATGGCCATTCGCTGTTTGGGGGATCGACTTGGTGGGCGCCCTCCCTACTGGAAAGGGCGGGGTCCGTTACGCCGTGGTAGCCATTGACTACTTTACGAAGTGGGCTGAGGCAAAACCTTTGGCGACGATAACGTCCAAAAAAGTGATTGACTTCGTGGTTAAAAGCATTATCTGTCGATTCGGCCTGCCCAAGAAGATCGTTTCCGATAATGGCACTCAGTTCGACAGCGACCTGTTCACTGAGTTTTGTGAAAGGTACAGAATTGTGAAAAGTTTCTCCTCCGTGACTGTTATCCAGATTTCCGGATAGCGTTTAGATGGATATCCTCGGGGAAGCAGAATTATCAATGTCTTTCAGGGTAGATGGCCAGAGCTCGTGGATGGACAGAAAGGCTTCGCCTCTCCCGTTTAGTGTCCGGCTTACTCTTTCAAGCAAACGCGACACGGAAGCTCGTCGACTCTCCCGGACTCCCGAAGGGATATCCTTCGGGGAAGCTCCTTCCAGGAGAAGCTCTTCAGGTTGTCTTCGCGGAAACAGTTCCGTGCCTCGCACGGAACAAGACCAAGCAGTCGAGTCATGGAGGAGGCATAGTTGGAATGATATCCGCCTGACACAGAATCCCGCCTGACACGCCCGACAAGTCAAGGCCGCACACATCCCAGCACGCCTAAAAGTACTATTTCGCCTACTGTTCCGCTGACAACTTGGAAAAGACGGCTGCCTTTGTGCATTCCCCATACTTTCACGTAAATATACCCACATAGAGCCTGGTAGCCAGGCGACTACGGTAATTGTATCCCCTATTTATGGCTGGTGTAATTAAGACTCATGTGAGTAGAGAAAAACCCTAATCCAAAACCCTAGCTATAAAGACCCCCTCATTTTACGATAGGGGGGACGGCCAACAAATCACATAGCAAGAACTCTACTAAAATCTCTCTAGCTTCATCTTCTCCAAGAGAACCCGAGAGAAACACTGTGAGGTTGTGAGTTTCTTGTACACCAGCTGTTTGACTGTTATTCTCTACCAATATAATAACATCGACTCGTGGACTAGGGCTCGTTAACGCCTGAACCACGTAAAAACACTGTTTGTTTATTTACATTTCTGGATTTCTATAGTTCTTATCTTTTTATTATTCCGTTCGTATTCGTTTCCGAAAAACTCGGTAAACATTTTGGTGCTTTCATTGAGAGCTGTAGGAAGTTGTTAGTCAGCTCTTTTTCTGCGTACTGAAAAGATGGTGACTACGAGAAAATCTGTGGTTGACAAAAAGCTAGGGTCAACCCCGATACTATGATGGAAGATGTGGTACAAAATGAACCCTCGGACAACCACGGTGAAGACCCGACATCCCGCCAGAATCGGGTCAGCATTGAAGATACGACATACTTAGAAAGCGAGGAAGAGTATGTCCGAGACGGTTACTACAAAGACGGCTACTACTACGAGAAGGATCCAGAACTGGTCCAAGTAGCCGAAGAACTGGTGGTCACTAAGGCCAAGCTTGCTGAGCAGGAGCGCGTCTCCGAAAAAATGCAGCGCATGATGGAGCGCCTCCAGAGCAAGTTCGGAGACCTAGGCGACTCGGACGAGGATGCCTTTGTTCCAGGTGGTGCTGATGCCACCATGCCGGACCCAGCCGCTGCTGGACCATCCAAAGCCGCCCCTAACAAGGGCAAAGAAAAGGTTGGGGAGCCTGCACGCACTAACGCCCCTGCACCTCCTAAAGGCGTGGATCACCAGGCCGACTGCCCCCCCCCCCCGCGCGCAGAAGGTCTCTGGCGCTTCTAAGCCCAGACGTCCTTCAGCCCCAAGGGGGAACTCTGTGCCTAAAGGGCCCGGTGCTAAGGCACCCAGGCCTAGGGGAAGGAACAACCGCCCCAGTGATTCCGTCAACCAGGACGGTCGGGCTGCGGAAACGCACTCCGAAGATAGTTGGTCCACGGTGGACCTAAGAAGAAGGTTGGAGGCCAAGTATGAAAAGGCCAAAGGAGAAAAGGCCCGGCCTCGCGGAGATGACTTGCGAAATCATCTTAATGACAAGGTCGGGGGACGTGACCTCCCGGAGAGTGATACAAAGAGGCTCGAGGAACAGATCGCTGCCTTGACCAAGCTGGTCCGGGAGCAAAGTGGGGCCCTGTCAGACTCCGAGGAGGAGGACCCGGAACCATGTATTCGGAGGATCGTGGAAACGTCCCTCCCGGATAACTTCAAAATGCCCCACATAGAATTATATGAGGGGAGGACAGACCCGCGCACCCATCTAGCTAAATACAACAAAATGATGCAAGTGGCGCGCGTCAGTGAGGATGCCAAATGCATGTGCTTCTCACTCACCCTTACCAAGTCCGCAGAGGACTGGTGGAAAAGATTAGCTCCCGGATCCATCCACAGTTGGAAGGAGATACAGTCCGCATTCAGAAGGCAGTTCATTGCTGCCCGAGACCACGACATGGAGGTTGGTTCCTTAACCAACATCAAGCAGCTACCCAATGAGAACCTCAAAGCTTTCATTCATAGAATGATGGAAGCTGCTGCTAAGACCAAGGTCAGCGATGACATGAAGCTGATCGCCCTTCAATCCGGCCTTACTGTCGGCTCCCTGCTATGGGGGGAAATGCAAAGGAGACGGGCAGAAACGCTGTCCGAATTCATGTCAAGAGCTCAGGGAATCATCAACCTTGAGGATGCCTACCAGCAGGCATTTGGAGTTCCCCCAGCTCCGACGCCTTCCGTGACTGCGCCGAGCTTTGCTTCGCAAGCTCCCGCACCAGCCCTCACGCTTCCAGGAGCCCAGTTCACTCCAAGCGTGTATGGGCCTTCCGCGTCTGCTCAGACGCCGAGTCAAACCCATTTCTCTGGGTACGGAGCTGTACAAACAGGATGTAGTATCGCTCCCGGACCGTCGCAACCGCAAGCAGAAGGCCCAGAACGAAATCTGAGCCAATCGCGGAATAAACGAGGCGGAAGAAACCCCAACCGGGGAGACCATTCAAAGAAACCCCGGAAGGACTATGAGCCCAAGTTCACGGAGTACACCAGTTTAATAGATTCGCGAGAGAATGTCTATCAGGCGACCTGTAATATGGTCAACTACAGGAAGCCCCCAAAAGTGTCTCACGGAGAAAGGCGTCTGCGAGACTCCAATAAGAGGTGTGAGTTCCACGGAGACGTGGGGCACACCACAAACGAATGCCTTCAGCTGAAGGATGAGATTGAGTCCCTGGCAAGAGCGGGACACCTCGGTCAATGGGTGAGGATACCCATAATCTATCCCGGACAGGGAGTAGTTCACGGAGCTGCATATTCTCCGGGACAGAGGGGGACCGCTAGCGCTCCTGGAGCCGGTCACCCCCAAGCTCCTGGGTCTCAGTTCCCAGCGCTCCCTGCTCCAACCCCTCCGGCACCCATTGCCTTATTGGCTCCGGGACCCGGAAACCCATATCCGCCCGGCCTTGCTCCGCCACCCGTTGACGGACACGTAGCCACCATTTCCGGAGGACCGCACCTTGCCGGAAGCACCCGCAACTCCCAGAAAAGGTACTTGAGGGAGTTAGAACACACTGGAGAGATGTGCGCCTTGGTTCAGTCACCTGCTCAGCGTCCCCGAATGATGGATCTTCCCATCACCTTCACGGAAGATGACGCCCGACATGTGCACTTCCCCCACAACGATCCCCTCGTCGTGGAAGCCCAGATTGCCAATAAGAAGGTATCACGGATCCTTTTCGATAATGGAAGCTCCGTAAATATCCTCTTCAAAGCTGCCTTCCACGCTATCGGATTAACCGAGACAGACCTGACCCCATGCCCCATCCAGCTTCAGGGGTTCAATGGGGATGCACTCATGCCATTAGGCAAAATTCAACTTCCAGTCACCCTCAGAGGAGAAAGCGACGCTTGCGCCTTCAAGCACTGCACGTTTGTAGTGGTCGACTGCCCCACGGCGTATAATGCTATCCTAGGCCGACCGGTCCTAATCGATTGCGGGGCCATAACCTCGATACGCCACTTATGCCTGAAGTTTCCATGCAACGACGGGCGTATTGGCACCCTCCAGGGAGACCAACGAAGTGCACGAAGCTGTTATAACGTCTCCGTCCGATCCGTCTACACGGTCCAGGAGGCGGTTGTTGCCGCTCCTTTAGCGGGAGATTTACCAGAAACTGGGGGTGCCCAAGGGGCGTACGTTGACGAACTCGACCCTAGAGTGGGGGTCGAGAGAGCGATAGAGCCGATGGAGGAAGTCGAAGAGGTGATCCTCAACCCGGGAGATCCCACCAAAGTCATTCAGGTAGGGAAAAACCTTCCATCGGCCATTCGAGAAAAGATCGTGGCCACTGTGAAGAATAATCAGGATATCCTGGCATGGTCCCACGCTGATATGACGGGGATTAATCCCAATGTTGCGTGCCACGCACTCAACATAGACCCATCTGCAACTCCATTCCGCCAAAAGAGGAGGCCGTTAGACCCAGTGAGGGCCGAAGCAGTCAAAGCTGAAGTGGACAAGTTGATGTCCATAGGCTTTCTCCAGGAGTCACACTATCCCGTGTGGTTGGCCAACCCGGTTCTGGTCCCGAAACCCAATGGGTCCTGGAGAATGTGCATCGACTTCACGGACCTAAACAAAGCCTGCCCGAAAGATTGTTTCCCTCTTCTGCGAATTGACCAGATGGTAGACGCTACTTCCGGGTATGAACTCTTGTCCTTCATGGATGCGTACTCTGGATACAACCAGATCAAGATGCATGTCGCGGACCAGGAACACACCAGCTTCCTCACGGACAAGGGTGTCTACTGTTACGTGGTCATGCCTTTCGGTTTGAAGAATGCTGGGGCGACGTACCAGCGTCTAGTAAACAGGATGTTCAAGGACCAGCTGGGGAGGAACATGGAGGTGTACGTAGACGACATGTTGGTAAAGTCCAAGACCTCCGGGGACCACAGTGACGACCTTGAGGAAGCTTTCGCCGTGATCCGGAAGTATGGAATGAAACTGAATCCAAAGAAATGTACTTTCGGGGTCTCGTCTGGGAAGTTCCTCGGTTTCATTGTCAGCTCCCGAGGAGTGGAGGCCAACCCTGAGAAAATTAAGGCGTTCATAGATATGCCTTCCCCCCGGAAGCATAAGGATGTCCAAAGCGTTACCGGAAGGATAGCTGCGCTCAGCCGCTTCGTATCTAAGGCCACTGACAAATGTGTCCCCTTCTTCAATGTGTTGCGAGGAAACAAGAGGTTCAAGTGGACCCCCGAATGCGAAGCAGCCTTCCAACACCTCAAGGAACATTTAACCCGAGCTCCCATTCTGTCCAAACCTGTCGTAGGAGAGGCGTTGTTCTTATACTTAGCTGTGACAGAGCACGCAGTGATTGCCGCTCTCGTTCGGGAAGATGGCCGTATCCAGCTCCCTGTGTATTACGTAAGCAAGAGGTTACTGAACGTCGAGTCCAGATATTCAATGATCGAAAAACTCTCCCTCTGCTTGCTAATTGCTTCGCGGAAGCTAAGGCCCTATTTCCAGGCGCACACCATCAGAGTACTCACCAACCACCCTCTCCGACAAGTCTTGCAGAAGCCCGAGTCTTCTGGCAGATTGCTTAAATGGGCCATGGAACTGAGCCAATTTGACATCCACTACCAGCCACGTGTTTCCATAAAAGGAGAAGCTCTCGCGGACTTTATTGTGGAATGCTCAGGAATGAATAACCTCCCGGGAGATCCTGTCCCGGAACTTCCCACCTGGAAGGTCTATGTAGATGGAGCCTCAAATGAAAAAGGAGCTGGAGCAGGGGTCATCCTAATATCTCCCCAAGGACATCAGCTCCAGAGCGCCATCCGTTTCGCATTCCCAGCGTCCAACAACGAGGCAGAACACGAAGCCATGTTGGCCGGATTGCAACTGGCCAGAGAAGTCGGAGCCCAAAAAATCGAGGTATACAGCGACTCCCTACTTGTGGTAAACCAAATATCCGGGGAATACCAGACGAAAGGCGAAAAAATGGCTGCCTACGTGTCTCTCTCCCGCGGCCTCCTGCAGCATTTCAAAGGCTACCACATCTGCCAGGTCCCCCGGGACCAGAACTCACTCGCGGACACGCTGGCCAAGCTTGCAACAGACCCGGAGATTGAACAATATGGCCTAGTGCCCATCGGGCACTTAGAAGCACCTAGTACCGAGACACAGAGGGTAAATGCCATCATTGACCATTCCCATTCCTGGATAGGACCCATCCTCAGATTTATCACCACCGGAGAGCTCCCCACTGATAAAGCTGACGCAAGAAAGCTCCAGTATCAAGCTCCCTGATACGTGGTTATGGATGGAAAGCTTTACCGCAGGGGGTTGTCCATACCCTTCCTTAGGTGTGTTGCCGAAACCAAAATCAGCACCATCATCCAAGAGGTTCACGGAGGCTTCTGTGGCGACCATACCTCCGGGATGAGCCTCTCCAAAAAGATCCTTCGACAAGGATACTTCTGGCCCACCATTAAGAAGGATTGTGTGGATTATGTCAGAAAATGTGAGCAGTGCCAGAGGTACGCCAAGGTTCCGCGAGCGCCTTCTACAGAAATTACCTTAATGACTAGCCCCTGGCCGTTCGCCGTCTAGGGCATTGACCTAGTAGGTTCCCTTCCAACTGGAAGGGGCGGAGTGAAGTATGCCATAGTCGCGGTAGACTACTTCACCAAATGGGCTGAAGCTGAACCTATGAACACGGTCACGTCTAAGAAGGCACTGGACTTTGTCATCAGGAATATAGTGTGTCGTTTTGGGCTTCCATGAAACATTGTGTCCGATAACGGGAAGCAATTTGATAGTGAACATTTCACGAACTTCTGTGCTTCGCATGGAATTATCAAAAGCTTTTCCGCAGTCGCCAGACCTCAAGCTAATGGGCAAGTGGAAGTAGTAAACAAAATCTTAAAGACCACGTTGAAGAAAAAACTCCAAGCCTGCAAGGCTCACTGGCCGGAAGAGCTTCCGCGAGTACTTTGGGCCTATCGCACAACAGAGAGAACTTCGACGGGGCACACACCTTATTCCATGACCTTCGGTTGCGAGGCCGTCATCCCAGTAGAAACTATGATCCCCTCTCACAGGCAGGACACCTACGACCCTACCCGGAACCACACCCTTCTCCAGGAGTCCCTGGACATGATCGAAGAGCTCCGGGAGCAGTCGCAGGTCCAACTAAAAATGTACCAAGGCAAGATAGCCCGACACTTCAACACAAGAGTCAAGAGCCGTACATTCGAAGTTGGGGATCTTGTCCTACGGAGAGTATTTCCTGCTACGCAGGATCCGGGAGTGGGAGTCCTCGGACCCAACTGGGAAGGCCCCTATGAAGTACAAGAAAAAGTGGGCCATGGGACGTATCACTTAAAGAGACTCGACGGATCTAAAGTCCCGCGCGCCTGGAACGCGGAGCACCTCCGCCGTTACTATCAGTAGGCCCCGGACTATCTAGTCGAAAGTCCTTGGTGGACGTAGAAAAAGTGTAAAATGTGGAGATAAACCTCCCTGCTGTAAAACACATGCCTCACAGGCTAATTTAATGAAACACGGAGAGGTTCACTCCGCTTTTACTGCATTTTTTATCCCTGTGTTCAAGGCTGCGTTTCAACAAGTGACCACGCGGTCCGGAGACGTCCGGACCCCATGCTCACTTGGGGGGGTATACATGGCTAAGGCATAGCCATACGCCCCTTGAACAAAACATACACAGAACACCACTCATGTGCTAGCATTTTTTTTAAATTGTTAAGCTTAGGTTAATTTGTTTTTGCCATAAACATACTTGCATTACATGTCATGTGCGCATTATGTGTTTTTGTGAAAATTGCCATTGAAATGTCTGCCATTATGCATCATGAAAATTATCTCCTGTGTAGCCCAGCGATGAACAGGACTGGGGGTTGGGGCACATTCAGAGAGCTACGCCGAAACACCCCCAACTCCCTGACAAGTCCTTTGCAGAATACTCCGCGACCGCTGTAGAGCTTTGCTTCGCAAGCTCCAGCTCCGGGTCCCGCAAGGCGAAAGATGGCAAGATCCACGACCGTTGAAAGCCTTGCTTCGCAGGCTTCAACTCCGGATCTCACAAAATAATGCATGGCGAGCTCCTCGACCACTGCAAGTTTTAGCTCCAGGAGCAGACATGGTCGATCCCCCACTCACAGCAGGCCCTGCTTCGCAAAGCCCCTGCTCCGGGATCGCACATGGTGGGCGTGGCAATCTCCCCGACCGCAACGAGCCTTGCCTCGTAGGGCTCCATGCCAGGTCCCTGAAGTCAGCCACCATGAGGTTCGCAACGACAGTTAGTTTTGCTTCGCAAAGATCTAACCTTAAGTCTAGCGACGCTCACCAAAAGAACTCCCGATCCGAGCCATGGAACGGCTCACCTTAGCAATCCCAGCGAACAGTATAACTACAAGTCCCGGGATTGGCTATTTGCCTTAGGAAAGCTAAAATACGGTGAAAGGAGTCTGGCCGTTGGAACCAGGAAACCTTCGTAACCTAGAAACTACGTGGGAAAAGACATCAGCCGTTAGAGCTTCAAGTTGGAAGTGCATAGGTTCTGGCCGTTGGAACCAAAACCTCATGCGCCCCTACAGCAGTTTCTACCGTATAAGAGTCTACCCTAAACGCAAAGTTAAATAAAGAACTCGGCAGAAAAGAAAGGAGAATGCTATAATTATGGCAAATATGTATGCAATGAGAAAAGAGTACAAGGAGCTTCGCCCCAAAGAAAAACACAAATGAAAAATAATTAAAGATAAGGCCCCTTCAAGCATTGGGGGTGGCAGCAGTATCCACGTCCAAGGCCTCGAGGTCAGCGGTTTCAACTGGGGCTGGCGGAGTCGGCTCATTGGAAGGCGGAACGTCATCACGGGCAGGGTCAGAGGTCCCCGCCTCTCTGGGATCTCCTGCCTCAGGGGCTCCAGCAGGTTCGTCAATGTTGTAAGTTTGGACGTACACCTCCGGGCCTTGATCCCACACCTGTAGCTTCTCCCTCATGGCGTCGGCATCCTCTCCCAGATAGCCTAGTACCTCTGGGTTCATTTTCCAGAGTTGATGCATGAGGACCACGTGCGATATATTAATCGTCCTGTTCAGTACCACCTCGGCATCCTCCTTCTCCTTCAAGCGCTCAGCCTCGGAGGTTGCCAGCTTTGCCTCCGCGACAGCTAATTGAGCTTTCAGTTTCTCCACCTCGGCCTTGGATGCATCCCGCTCTCCCTTAAGAGAATCAATCTCCTTGCGCTGCACCTTATTTTGGTTCAGCACGGATTGCTTCTCGGTCACATGCCCCCTGGCGGTGAATTGCAAGGCTCCGATCTCTTTATCCTTCTCGGCGAGCCCCAACTCCAGCATAGACACGAGATCCCTACTCCTCTTATGAAGTTGCTCCTCCTCGTGCAGCTTGTTCTGAAGAGTGGCATATTCCTCTTGCCGCTTAAGGAGGAGATCATTTTTCGATTGTAAGCGGGCTTCCAAGGTATCCTTCTCCACCCTGGCTTGGGATAGCTCTTCCCGGAGCTTGGAGTTTTCGGCCTTCAAGTCATCCGACCGCTGTTTGGGTCAGTTTCTGCTTCTCCGCCTCCAAGGCCTGGCGAGCCACCTGGCTCTCCTCCAGCTGAACCAGAACTGCACCCACCTCCCGAAACGAGCGTTCCGCGATCAGAGAGGCCTGCAAGGAAAAACAACAGAATGAGTTAAGCATAACCAAATGTGCTAAGACAGAGGATCCCAAAACACAACTGACGGCTTACCCCGGACAATTGTTGCTTCATGGCATGTGTCAGCAACAGCGGATCCTTACTGCTACTGATGGCCCATTTCTCAGAATTGAGCTCGCACAAGCTCAGGGCCATGTCCTCCATCATCTCCGCTCCGAACGGCGCCAATGCACATCCGAGCCTAGGCACCAGCCTCTTCTCCAAGGTTGGGCCATCCAAAACCGCTCCAGCCGGGTGAAGGGATCTCACCCCCTCGGCCAGCTCAGCTCTCTTCACGGCAGACAAGTTGTCTGCCCTTCCCTGAGTAACAGCCTTCTCAGCCTCCAACCGCCTCTTCAAAAAATTATCGGCCCGTCTTACACCCTCCAGGAGGGCAGCGGGGAAACGGGTTGGTTTCTGAGGGAAGTGGAACTTCAGGCCAGGCAGAGGAAGGTTTGTTTGCTGAGAAGAAGGAGACCCCGAAAGGGTGGACTCCCTTTGGGCTGGAGGAGGAGGCAGACGGGGTATTAAGGACGGAAGGGAAGACACTACCGCCCCGGTCTGTTGTTGTTGCTGGTGTTGCTGTTGTTTTTGCTGCTGCGGTGGCGGAGGTGACTGCCTTTGCTGTTGTTGTTGCTGCCGCTGTGGCGTTGGTGATTGTCTCTGTTGTTCTTGTTGCTGCTGTTGTTGTAGTTGTGGTTGCTGTTGTTGTTGTTGTTGTTGCCTTCGACCGGGAGAAGAGTGTCTAAGGCGTTTCTTCTTGGCGCCCTCAGCATCTCCTCCGGGACGCTTGCTCACCCCAGTCGTCTTCACGGGGAACACAAGCCCTTCCCCGTCGCTGCTACTACTCGAGTTCTCCATGGACTCAGAAGGCCCCTTGGCAGGAGATCTCTCCACCGCCGAAGACACATGCGCCTCGCCACCTGTCTTCTTGGATATGGCAGCTTTACCTCCCCTACCGGCTCCGGCTTTTCGTCCTTTCCCCTTGGACGGATCTTGGCTGGTGGCGGCTTTCTTGATGAGTAAGGTAACTCTCCCCAACATCTTGGCTTCGGGATATTCTGCAAGAAATGTACGAAGCAAGGTTAACGAACCAGCAAGCAATGTGAAAGAAGATAAGCAAAAGACAAGACAATCAACAACATAAAAGCACAAGCAAGTCCGCCAGCAGGGAACAAGGAACAAGGAACAAGAAAAAGAAAAGTTTGAAAGGGACGACCATGCACGAGAAACGTGGATGGCCTTCCCCGAGCAAAACAAAACACCGCTTCCTGCTCCAGGAAGCTCCCGTACTCCTTGAAGTCCGGGAATGACATGCTGAGGGAAGAAGGGTCAACCATGATGACACCTTCTGGCAGACTACCGTCACTCAGACACCCGAGGAGCTCATCTACCCTATCGCAATAACTGTCAAAGGGTATCCTACGCGGATCTAGCCTAAGGAAGCGGGGATCGAACCCCATCTGACAGGTCCGGGAAACCTCAAACAGGCTAGGGGTGTGGATCAATCGAAAACTAGTCTTACCTCTCCCGGAGGTACCAGCTCCCGAAGTCCCTTTGTTGGGGTAAGCTGCGGCGTGGCGAGCCTCAATCTCCTCTTCCTCTGGCTGGGGATCGGGGAACCTCTCCGCCCAACTAGGGGATAAAGTATTCTCGTCCCGGGCTGCTTGGCTGATCACCTTGGACAGCTCCACGGCAATCTGCTCCCGGATGTCAGCTGACACCTGACTTTGCCCCCTGCCACTCATTGGCTCAATGTTTTGGAAAGAGGCGAGTAGCCCATACTCCCTCAAAGATTCGGAGGTCACAAGTCCTTCCACTTTCAGCTCTTCCTCCGAGAGCCCTTCGTAGAATTTTGACCTCCTTATCATCTCCGCACAGCGAGGTGTCCGCGGGACGACTTCTGCAAAATCCAAATACGAGCATTAGAGATCCTCCCGAAAGGCAAATCAAACGTAAAGAAACAAAGTTAAAAAGGAGGGGAAGGAGCACTTACCAGGGACTTTGAAGTCCAAAGATAGGGCTGGCACCCTCTTCAATGGGAAGCCGGTCGTCAGGAACCAGTACTCCCGGAGGTCTGGAACCCTTGCGGTATGGCAGGTAGGACACATCACGTCCGGGTACCTCTCCAGCCTGTAAAACCCCACCTTGTCTGGATGACCTCTCATGGGTTGAGACTTCAGCCCGTAGAAGTATAACACCTCCTCCGGGGTAGGAGCCTCCAGGTCCCGGGACTTGCAAAAGATGTACCACCCCGCTAGGAGCTTGTAGCTGGGGGGAATCAACTGGAAAGGGGCAATCCCCGCCTTCACATAGAAATTGGAAAAATAACTTCTTAGGGGCAAGTGCGCCCCACACACTATGTGTGCCCAGCTCCAGGCACCAAAGCCCTCATGACTCTGGCTAGCAGACTCACCCAGCACCGACAGACGGTGCCACATCAGGCCTGGGATGTTCTTCAGGCCTGCTTCTGAGGAGTACAGCTCCAGCATGCCGCAGTTCCTGAGCAGGTTCGGCTTCTGGTCCATCTCCCAGATTGAACTGTTGATAGTCGGGAGGCTAGCCGCGACCACTTTAGTCTTTCCTTTCCCCGTTGCGCCAGCGACAGGGGAATTTTGCTCCTGGGCAGATTCAGCCTCTACCGCGGCAAGGATTCGTTCCTTTGAGATGTTCATCACTAAACAAGAGAAACAAAGAAGAAAACACTCTAAGCAGTCAGCACCCTTGTCATACCCTAACGGTATCAAAGGCGTCGGGGAGATCCTCCCCGAAAACTGCTTGGAGAGGCTCCCACCGAGCTTGCCGAGGGGTTGACACCATGCCACCCGAAGGACAGCAAGGAGCCAAACTCAAACTACGAGCCTAAGCCCGCCAAGAGGAGTGTTTTCCCAGAGGAAGACACCCTAAAGGCGCTCACGCTTATGCCCTAAAACAGCAAACCAAAACAGCACAAGCAAGACAAGGAACAACTTTCCAAACGCAAATCGTCAAAGCATGCAAAGAGATTACTTATCGACTCACATCAATCGCATGCCTATCAAAGCCCTATTCACGCATGCACATAGGCGATACTGGCAGAAAACTCAACTCTAACAACTACCAACAACCTAAGGTTTGGGAGGAAAGAGCAAAGTAGAAATACTTACTGGTATTCGGGTAGTTGAAGATTGAAGGAGTAACCGGATCACTGCACAGCACGATCGCGAGAAGTAAAAGCTGCAAAGACAAACGGCGATTCAAACCCTGAACTTCGGCGAACAAACCCACTGCCAAATCACAAGAAAAGTTTCTAGATTCCTTACCAAAAGAAGTGGCAAGTTCGAAGGAATGGAAGCTTGGAAGCTTGAAAGTTCGAAGGTTTGGGAATCTGAAAATCCGAAAGATAGAAAATTTGAGAGCGTAAAGAGGAAGAAAGGTCCGTTCCCTGGTTTTTATAGCAGGAGTGAAGTCCTTTCGAATCCTACAAATGGACGGTCCTGATCTTCCCATACCGCATGCATCAGATCCGACGGCTGGAGATGAAGCGCCGATCCTATTTATGACTCCTCGGATGGGAATAAAGTATTTATTTCCCATCATTATACCACCTCGGGCCCGGTGTACCATTAAAAACCGTCAAATCATTACTCAGATGCCTGACGCACGCATACTCAGCCAGTCGCCTCACGCACACGTCTTGGTCACAGAGCCATTCCCGGCATGACGCGTGGCCCTTGCCACACTTGAGTACTTGAGGTCAAACAGAAGAAATTTCCTTTCTTTTTCATACTAACACTCAGGCGAGAAAAAGGAACCCTTCCAAGAACACAGGAGGTGACCCCTCGCCTAATCTAAGAAACCGGAATACCCGGAGGACTGTACAAGCTCCCGGATCTCTCAAAGCTCCGTGACCTTGGGGGGTAAATGTTATCCAGATTTCCGGATAGCGTTTAGATGGATATCCTCGGGGAAGCAGAATTATCAATGTCTTTCACGGTAGATGGCCAGAGCTCGCGGATGGACAGAAAGGCTTCGCCTCTCCCGTTTAGTGTCCGGCTTACTCTTTCAAGCAAACGCGACACGGAAGCTCGTCGACTCTCCCGGACTCCTGAAGGGATATCCTTCGGGGAAGCTCCTTCCAGGAGAAGCTCTTCAGGTTGTCTTCGCGGAAACAGTTCCGTGCCTCGCACGGAACAAGACCAAGCAGTCGAGTCATGGAGGAGGCATAGTTGGAATGATATCCGCCTGACACAGAATCCCGCCTGACACGCCCGACAGGTCAAGGCCGCACACATCCCAGCACGCCTAAAAGTACTATTTCGCCTACTGTTCCGCTGACAACTTGGAAAAGACGGCTGCCTTTGTGCATTCCCCATACTTTCACGTAAATATACCCACATAGAGCCTGGTAGCCAGGCGACTACGGTAATTGTATCCCCTATTTATGGCTGGTGTAATTAAGACTCATGTGAGTAGAGAAAAATCCTAATCCAAAACCCTAGCTATAAAGACCCCTTCATTTTACGATAGGGGGGACGGCCAACAAATCACATAGCAAGAACTCTACTAAAATCTCTCTAGCTTCATCTTCTCCAAGAGAACCCGAGAGAAACACTGTGAGGTTGTGAGTTTCTTGTACACCAGCTGTTTGACTGTTATTCTCTACAAATATAATAACATCGACTCGTGGACTAGGGCTCGTTAACGCCTGAACCACGTAAAAACACTGTTTGTTTATTTACATTTCTGCATTTCTATAGTTCTTATCTTTTTATTATTCCGTTCGTATTCGTTTCCGAAAAACTCGGTAAACAGTGACCTATCCTCAGGCGAATGGCCAGGTTGAAGCTGTCAACAAGACTCTAAAGACGAGCCTCAAGAAGAGATTAGATGAAGTGAAGGGGGTCTGGCATACCGGACCTCGCATCGAACTCCTACGGGTCATACTCCTTTTTCCCTAACCTTTGGGAGTGAGGCACTCCTCCCCGTGGAGGTTAAGGTGCTTTCGCATAGGGTCCAATCTTACAACCAGGACCGCAACCACGAGCTACTGTGCAATTCCCTTGACCTAGTTGATGAAAGGCGAGAAGATTCGCAACTCCAGCTCGCCCATTACCAACAGAAGGTCACTCGCTATTTCAACTCCAAAGTCAAAAAGCGCGCTTTCAGCGTTGGCGACCTGATCCTAAGGAGAGTCTTCTTAGTCGGTAAGGACCACAAAGATGGAGTCTTGGGACCGAACTGGGAAGGACCATATCAAGTCATCGAGGTCATTAAGGAGGGGACTTAAAAGTTAGCTCGGCTTGATGGAGGGGCAGTCCCGCGGACTTGGAACGCCATCCATTTAAAGAAATACTATCAATGATTCACTTGCAAGGCCTAGAAGGCCATTTTTTATGTATTAAGCAATGAAAATCAGCTTTTTGTTTATATTTGTACATGTTTTCAAGTGTAATCTAAAGTAACCACGAAAGACCCTTTCCCAGTTACTTGGGGGGCATATGGTACCTGGATATAACCAGGTCTCCTTAATGACTTAGAAGTTGATTCATATCGATTGACCGTTGTTTTTCTTAAAAAACGCGAGATATTGATAAGGATTAACGCTAACTAAGTCCTATCCTAGATATAACCGGGTCATAAAACTTAGAAGTTGATTTAAATCTATTGATCGTTGTTCTTCTTAAAGAGCTCGAGATATGGATAAAAGTTAACGTGAACTAAGTTTTCAAATTAAGTTCCTGGATATAACCGGGTCATAAAACTTAGAAGTTGATTTAAATCTATTGATCGTTGTTCTTCCTAAAGAGCTCGAGATATGGATAAAAGTTAACGCGAACTAAGTTTTCAAATTAAGCTCCTGGATATAACCGGGTCATAAAACTTAGAAGTCGATTTAAATCTATTGATCGTTGTTCTTCCTAAAGAGCTCGAGATATGGATAAAAGTTATTGCAAACTAAGTTTTCAAATTAAGTTCCTGGATATAACCGGGTCATAAAACTTAGAAGTTGATTTAAATCTATTGATCGTTGTTCTTCCTAAAGAGCTCGAGATATGGATAAAAGTTAACGCGAACTAAGTTTTCAAATTAAGTTCTTGGATATAACCGGGTCATAAAACTTAGAAGTCGATTTAAATCTATTGATCGTTGTTCTTCCTAAAGAGCTCAAGATATGGATAAAAGTTAACGCAAACAAAGTTTTCAAATTAAGTTCCTGGATATAACCGGGTCATAAAACTTAGAAGTTGATTTAAATCTATTGATCGTTGTTCTTCCTAAAGAGCTCGAGATATGGATAAAAGTTAACGCGAACTAAGTTTTCAAATTAAGTTCCTGGATATAACCGGGTCATAAAACTTAGAAGTTGATTTAAATCTATTGATCGTTGTTCTTCCTAAAGAGCTCGAGATATGGATAAAAGTTAACGCGAACTAAGTTTTTCAAAAATTGTAACCAAAATGCGTAGGGGCAAGAAAGAGGATCAATTAAAAACAAAATTGAGTCGAATTGTCTCGAGGTGGAAGCACCTCATGCAACGGTTACACAAAAAATATTAAAAAATAGTGAAGGAAAGGGCACAAGAGAAGAACGCCCTAAGCTCCGCCAGGTGGCCCCTTGGAGGTCGCCGTCTCGCCTTGCTCAGCTGCGCCAGAGCCTTCCCCGGCCTCGGAGGGCGCTTCTTTATCAAGGCGAGCTTGGAACTTCACCAGCAAGCGCTCCCAGAGGCTCGCTGACAGGAAGGAGAAGTCAGCGTCTGGATTGTAGGCCCAGCAATGGTAGAACATGTCTTCCAAGGCCTTTTCCGAAGTTGTCCACTCGGCCTCCAGGGCGGCCTTGGCCTCAGCCTTCGCGGCATCTAGGTCTGTCCGCGCGGTGGCGAGGGCAGTCTCGAGCTCTTGAACCTTTGGGCGGGTCTTTTCCAACTCGGCCTGCGAGGCCGCCAAGGCATCCTTAGCCGCCTGCAGAGTAGTCTGGTGCTCGCTCCTCATATCCTCGAGCTGAGTTTTGGTCCTGGCGATGCTCCGATGAAGGGCAACGGCGCTCTGCGAAGGACGAAAGGCAATTGCCTTAGAAAAAAGAGAAGAAAGAAAAAATGGGGCAAAGTGTAATAATAAAAACCATAAAAAGGTTAAGGTTAGCTTACCGTCATGGCCATTCCCAGGGAAGACTCCAGCACGCCCACCGGGCTCACTGTCTCGATGGCCCGGAGCTCCTTCTCGTTGAACTTGTATATGTGGCTGACGGCGTAGTTCGCAGACTCATACACCGTTCCCCGGAAGGCCTCTAGGATCTTCTCCAAGTCCTGGGGATTGACTGGGATGCGTACCTCGGAGGGTACAATCGCCGAAGCCTCGAGCTCCATTCCTGCGTCCCGAGCAGCAGCCGGAGCTCGCGGAGGGGGTGGGGGCATGCTGCTTTCCCCTGCAGCAGGAGGAACCGCTCCCACAACCTGGGCAGCTGGGGCTTGCTCCTTCTCCTTTGCAGGAGACTTGGTGGGAGTCCCGGCGGTGTGCTTGGACATCCGGAGCCTCTTCATTCTTGGCCCGATGGCCCCAGCTGAGGGGTTCCCCCCGAAGAACGCACCTCGCAGGCTCTCCTCGGGCTGAGACATCTCTTCTGTCAAAACAAAAACATGGTTAGTACAAGAGTTAGCAATCATACAGAAACAAAAACAAAGGGGTAAAGGGAGAAATTCAAGTATATGTATACTAAAGGGAATCCTATCCCCCGAGCTAGAAGAAGAATCTAAGTCGATTACTTCCCGAGCTGGCGCAAGTTCTGGGTCCGAGGCTGACTCAGGGCTAGATTCCTCTACATATTGCCTAAGCCCCGGAGCTACGGCACCCCTCCGGAGTGATGGCCATGACCGAAGGTTGGTCCCATACTCCTCGAATAGGATCGACCTAAAGGCTAGGGTGTTATCTACTACTACGGTACCCCTAGGCCGGCTATCTTGGTAGTCCAACACAAGCCGGTCGACACAGTGGAGCAGGGTTGTGTTCAGGTCCGGATCACTTCGGTGATGATGGACGAGCTGCCTAGGATTGAACCTAGCTAGCCGGGGGTCTGCGGTGGCCCTATCTAAATTCCTAAACATGTAAGGGTTACCTTGGCCAGAAGGACCCGCGGCTGTTCCAGACTGGATCCTCTCCTCGCCCGTCCTCTGGGCGACCTCCAGTGCCTGCTTCCTGTTCCTCACGAGGGGAACTTCGTCGTCCTCATCCTCCTCATCTTCATTTCCCGTGACCTCCTCCACGATGATGGGTCTGGTGTCGCGAGCTGGGGGAGGCCCCCGGGGCCTCCTTAGGTTCAAAGTCTGATTTGGGAAAATCAGCTTGCAAGCTACCATTGTCTCGTCTGTTACGAGCACGCGGTAATCCTTTTCACTGGGGGGCAAGCCCGCCAGTGTCTCGTATTGGGCCCCGAGGGTCACAGATTTCTCTGTCCTCGTGAAGATGGCTGCAGGATTAATCTAAGTCAGAAAGGGATACAGGAGGAGCTAAACGACACTTAACTTACAAGCTAAGGATAAAAAAACACTTACGAGGACGATTGAAGTAGTGGAGCTCGCAGTTCCTGAACCCCGTCGACATGAAGAATTGATCCTTGAAGTCGTTAGGGTGGCTGGGCAGCTCGATGACCGCAGCCGTATTGGGAAATCGGGTTAAGTAGTAAAACCCGTCGCCTCGCCCCCGCTGATCCGGGCTGGCCTTAAGGCAAAAGAAGTACAAAATATCCGCTGGAGTGGGGACCTCCCACTCGTGCTTCAAAAATAAATATCTCAACCCCGCCAACAACCGGTAAGAGTTGGGGAGGAGCTGGAATGGGGCCAACTTCACATAATTTAGGAAGTCAGCAAAATACTGGTCCAGCGGGAGGAAGGCCCCCGCCTTGAAATGCTCGCCGCTCCAGGCCGCGAATTCCTCGTCGAGCGGCGCACAGCTCCGCTCGCCTTCCGCGGGAGGTCGGGCAATCACTGACGCTCTCCCCAACCCGATGTTGTGGGAGAGGAATAGCTTTTTTATCTTCGTCTGGTCGGTAATCTTTGAGACGATCCTCTCTGCATCGAAGAATGCATCAGGAGCCACCTCAAGCTCCTGCTCCACTGCCGGCCCAAAGTTGGGGATCGGGGAGTCCGGCATCACTGCCTTTCCTTTGTCTTGCTGGGAGGCCGAGCTTCCAACAGTCTTCTTTGGAGCGTTCCTCTTCAGTGCCATCTGGTCGCCTAGCAAACAAAAGAAAATATTTCAGAAAAGGCGACCCAAGCATGAGGAAAAATCAAATGTTCTTTGCACGAGCTGAGGTAAGCCCAGCTCGTGGAGAGTGAGACCACGCGGTTCTATGATCACGCGCCTGTGCTCCCAGCAGATCCCCGATTACTCGGAATTCGTGTGTCAGGAGGGTCAGGATAGAATTTGCCTTGGAGGGAAAGTTTCAGTAGGCAAAGAGGGCAAAACCGCCTGTGAAGCGTGTCCCCTAAGCTACCCGGTTTTGCACCCAAAATTCCAAAACTCCTACCCAGAAATTCTCCCCAGAAAATGCATCCTGTAAACCGTACTCCTAAACGATTTCCTACAGCAAAAATACCCTAACTTAAAAGGCTTTCACCCTTCATACCCACAAAAACCAGCAAACCCTTGCATGTGGCTACAGTAAATATTTACCTAAGCTACAGTGAAAAATAATTTCAAAACATGCACAGTCAGGAGACTTACAGAGTGTTTGGCTGGGGAGTGGATGAAGGTATCACCTAGGTTAGAGCTTCGTTGGAGTTGCTGTTTCCAAAGCTTCGAAGGAATCCTCACGCCTGAGCTTCTTGAACACTGAGGACGGCAGTCGTCAAGAGAGAGGGTTTTTCTTCTGAGATGAAGAGAGAAGAAGGAGAGAAGTTCTGAGAAATTTCAAATGAAAGGGTGGCCCATGCGTAGGGTGGCCACCCCTTTTATATACGTGAAGGATCACATAAAGAGGGCAGTTGGATGGCCCTGATGTGGCATCCAAGGCCCTCCACTCGAAATACGAAACGACGGCTGGGCATAGGCTAGGCCATTAAATGCGGTTCTCGGAAGACGTACCGTCACCAACCACGATGTTCCACATATTAGGCGCCTACGTCAAGTATGGAATGCGCAGGGTTCTTGGGGAAGCTTAAAAGCCCCTACTGTGGCCTTATACGACGTCGTTTGCCAAGAGCAGGGGCTTGGGGGCAGATGTACGCCCTGATTTTCCCACGGGCTAATTAGCGAGCTGAGCTGCGGCCTAATCATGATTATCTCATGGACATCCCCAAAACCGGAGCTGCCATCATAAGATCATACCTCCTTAGCTCGAGGTAACCCAAGGGTTCGCCAAGATTGCCTAAGAACTGAGTCCGGACTCTGAGGGCCGAAGGTCGAGTTAAGTATCCAGCTCGTGGTACGAGCTAAAGTTGGAGGCTATGACCCTTTGTAAAGTCAACACACGCAAGGTAAATGTGCATATATCAGACATCACGTGTCTGATATGCCCCTGACTTCTCGGACACGCAGCAGGAACGTGCGTATTCAGACACCCACGACTGGGTTGGGCCGTGCGGCCCATTATCTCCTTACCTATTGATTTGACCACACTTATGTGTCAGGTTTAGGAATTAATCATGAATGTCATAGAGTTGATACGATAGGTAAGAAGGTCACAGGATGACCTTCTTACCAACTCCCAGGTGCCTTCTCCTATAAATATGGAGACCTTGGGAGTTAATGGAGGTTGGATTATCTCTTGTAAGAAATACCCTGTAATCAAATATCCAGTATATAGCAATAATACTGACTAGTGGAGTAGAATGATTTTAACCTTTGAACCACTTAAAAAATGTGTCTTGAGTCACCTTTTCATTTCTAAGATCATATATCTATTTCGGTTCAACATTAACACTAATCCCTTTCTCTTCTTTTCTTAATTACCTGTTGGCGAATAATCACATCAACAGATATTATAATATATTTGCATATTATTATAACACCTATTTATTCGCATGACTGAACTTAGCATAGCACTTTGGTTTGATTTAACAAAATATCAAAATTTTGAAAAATACTCTAAGTGCCCTAGCATGCTTTCACTTATTTTTCTCATGAGTTTACATATCTTTTAACGATATGCTTTGCTTACTTGTACCTTGTATGCACCCCCAGTGATCGGGGAGCTTTAGGTCCTTGGTCACTTGCCTTGACTAGAACTTGCCGAACGTTACTGCTCATAGCAATGCGATTAGAATTATAATACAACAAAACAACACACGTAATGAGTAAATACTTGTAATAAATACAATAGTTGGCAAGAAATGACTGGCTGAGCACAGTCCCTTTTATTCTCGTAGTTAATGGACTAAACATGTCTTTACGAGTGATCAATAAGATCTTACACAAAACTTGTAAGAAGTAAAATTTGTACAAGCCAATTCTTTAAGAAGAAGTGTTCATTGATAATACTTGTGCAGGTGTTCTCCATTCCAATATCGAGGAACGAGATCTCTGTTTAAGCGTGCAAGTTTATAAGTGCTTGGGTGAAGGACTTCATCAATCTGGTAAGGCCCTTCCCAATTTGGCCCGAGTACCCCAGCAGCTTGGTCGCGAGTGTTAAGGAAAACTCTTCTGAGCACAAGGTCTCCAACATTGAATTTTCTTTCTCGCACTTTGGAGTTGAAGTACCGAGCGACCTTCTGCTGGTATGAAGCTACTCGGAGCTGGGCTTGTTCATGCCTTTCATCAATCGAGTCCAAGGATTCCATCAGTAGCTGGCTGTTAGAATCCTGGTCGTATGTTAATCTGCGGTGCGAGGGTGGATCCAACTCGACAGGAAACATGGCTTCATACCCGTATGCATAGAAAAACGGGGTATGACCTGTTGTTGTTCGGTGGGAAGTTCTGTACGACCAGAGGACTTCAGGCAACTGTTCTGGCCATGCTCCCTTAGCTTCTTCAAGTCTTTTCTTCAGTGTATCCTTCAGCATTTTGTTAACTGCTTCGACTTGCCCGTTCGCCTAGGGGTGAGTGACTGAAGAAAAACTTTTGATAATGTCGTGACGTTTGCAGAAGTCCGTGAATTGATCACTGTCAAACTGGGTGCCGTTATTTGAGACTATCTTCTTTGGTAATCCATAGCGACAGATGATGTTTTTTACTACGAAGTCAAGCACTTTCTTTGTCATTATGGTTGCGAGTGGCTCAGCTTCGGCCCATTTGGTGAAGTAGTCGACAGCAACTACCGCATACTTTACACCACCTTTTCCTGTAGGCAAAGATCCGATTAGATCTATTCCCCAAACTGCAAAGGGCCATGGACTTTGCATCTGCTTTAACTTGTTGGAAGCTACTCGTGGGATTTTAGAAAATCTTTGACACTTGTTACATTTTCGCAAGAACTCCATGGAGTCTTCACTCATGGTTGGCCAAAAATATCCCTGCCTTAGGATCTTTTTTGACAAGCTTTGCCCCCCAGCGTGGTCCCCGCAAAAGCCCTCGTGTACCTCCTTCATCAACTCTTTGGCTTTCTCCTTTGTAATACACCTGAGAAGTGGCAGTGAGTATCCCCTTCGGTACAGGATTCCTTTGACCAGGATATACCTAGCAGCTTGCCGCTAAAGGGTCCTAGCTTTGTTTCTGTCCGCTGGTAGCACGCCGCTTGATAGATACTCTACATATGGCGCCATCCATGTATCCGTCATCTGGATGACCAGAGTGGTTTCTATTACTTGGATGCTGGGCACTGATAGTCGCTCGACTGGCACTATGTTCAAAGTGTCAGCGTCCTTTGCACTTGCCAACTTTGCCAAAGCGTCTGTGTTGGAATTTTGATCACGAGGCACTTGTTGGAGAGTGTATCTGTCGAACTAGGCTAACAGATCCTTTGCTTTGTTGAGATAGGCGACCATCTTCAATCCTCGCGCCTGATACTCTCCCAAGATTTGATTCACGACTAGCTGAGAATCACTATAGACGTCAAGCGCTTTTATGTTCATATCCTTGGCTAACCGCAGTCCAGCGAGCAATGCTTCATATTCAGCCTCATTGTTAGAGGCAGTGAAGTCAAATCTTATTGCACAGTGAAATCAATGCCCTTCCGGTGTTATCAATATCACTCCTGCTCCTACGTGGGATTCATTAGATAAACCATCTATAAACAATTTCCACGAGGGTGCTTGGATTTGACATTCAGGATCATTAGGCTCCCCGATCTACTCGCCACCTGCGGGCTTTGTGAACTCGGCGATGAAGTCAGCTAAGGCTTGTCCCTTTATCACTGCTCGCAGCAGGTATGATATGTCGAACTGCCCGAGTTCGACTGCCCACTTTAGCAATCTTCCGGCAGCCTCTGGCTTTTGCAGGACTTGCTGAAGAGGCTGGTCGGTCAATACCGTGATCAGATGGGCTTAGAAGTAAGGTCGCAACTTCCTAGAGGCCAATACTAAGCAATAGGCTAACCTTTCAATGGGGGGATATCTCAATTCTGCTCTGATCAGCCTTTTGCTTACATAATAGATAGCCTTCTGCACACCTTCTTCTTCTCTTACCAGAACGGCACTAGCAGCGTAATCCGTGATTGCCAGGTAGATGAACAAAGTCTCTTTATCGACCGGCTTTGACAAGATGGGTGGCTACGCCATATGCATTTTCAGTGCTTAGAAGGCCTGTTTGCATTCATCTGTCCATTCAAATTTCTTATTACCTCTGAGTAGATTGAAAAATGGGACGCACTTGTCCATTGATTTTGAAATAAATCTACTTAGAGCGGCGATTCTCCCGGTCAGACTTTGGACATCCTTAATCTTCACTGGCGACTTCATCTCGATTAGGGCTTTTATCTTCTTGGGATTAGCTTCAATTCCTCTTGAGTTAACTATGAATCCCAAGAACTTCCTTGATCCAACTCCGAAGAAACATTTAAGGGGATTTAGCTTCATCCTATATTTATTCAGGACGCTGAAGCATTCCTGCAAATCCCTTACATGTCCTTCTGCCTTCTTCGACTTGACCAGCATGTCATCGACGTAAACCTCCATGTTTGCACCGATCAGCACCTTAAACATGTGGTTGACGAGTCTCTGGTAAGTCGCACTAGCATTTTTCAAACCAAAGGGCATCACTTTGTAACAATAAAGCCCTGTATCGGTTCGAAAGCTAGTGTAATCCTCATCAGGGGGATGCATACTGATCTGATTATACCCAGAGTATGCATCCATGAATGAGAGGATCTCGTGTCTTGCAGTGGCATCGACAAGCTGATCGATCCTCAGGAGTGGGAAACAATCTTTGGGGCAGGCTTTATTGAGGTTTGTAAAATCCACGCACGTACGCCACTTGCCATTCGGCTTGGGCACGAGTACGGGATTGGAGACCCATGATGGATAAAATGCCACCGTGATGAACCCATTCTCCTTCAATTTCTCGACTTCTTCTTTCAAAGCTTTTGATCAGTCTTTGTCGAGCAACCTTCTTTTCTGTTGCACAGGTGGAAAGCTTTTGTCAATGTTCAGGACATGGCTGATGATTGCAGGATCTATCCCAACCATGTCTTTATGCGACCAGGCAAAGACGTCCTGGTTCCTCTTTAAGAACTCCACCAGTGCTTGTTTTGTTTTTGTCTCTAAGTTTTTACCGACTTTCACAACTCTGGTCGGATTTTCCTCATCGAGTTGGACCTCTTCAAGGTCCTCGATGGGGCCTACTTCTTCTTCAAAATCCCCAAAGTGAGGATCTAAGTCTCTATCCTCACTTTGGGCAATGCCCTATTTGGTGAGATCATCACCCGAGTGGACTTGAACATCAGTTGCCATTTGCAACTCTTTCCCCGCGGCACCCCTCGATACACCCTTTTTTGCCTTGGTGATCGAGGCGTTGTAGCATTCTCTCACCTCCCTCTAGTTTTCCAACACGCATCCTACGCCTGCGTCCGTTGGGAATTTCATGGCAAGGTGCCATACGAAAGTGACGGCTCGAAGGTCAACCATAATCGGTCTCCCTATCATAGCATTATATGCCGAAGGACAATCAACTACTATAAAAGTAGTGAGTAATGTCCTGTTAGCAGGCGCAGTACCTGCTGTGACTGGGAGTCTAATTGACCCCACTAGGGCGAGCCCTTCTCCGAAAAAGCCATAAATGGTTTGGTTGCATGACTCTAGGTCCTTAACGGACAATTTCAACCTTTCCAGTGAGGACTTATATAAGATGTTGACCGAACTTCCTGTATTGACCAACACCCTCTTTACCATCATATTTGCGATTTGGACATCCACGACCAGCGGATCAAAGTGTGGGAATCGCACATGCTGGGCGTCATCGTCAGAGAAGGTGATCGGTTCCTCCTCTATTTGAGCCTTTTTTGGTGCATGATCCTCGACACTCATCATCTCGATGTCCTGGTCGTGGCATAAGGTTCAAGCATATCATTCCCTCGCTTTTCCATTATCTCCTACAAGATGTGGGCCTCCGTAGATGGTGAGTAGGGTACCTGCCACGGGAGCTGGCTGTAAAGGTGGCGAGCGTTGGTGTGCAGGCGCCAACTCGTTGCCACCTTGAGCCTCTCGCTGAGAACCTCCCGCGGTTCGTACATATCTTCTTAAGTGTCCCTGTCTTATCAGGAACTCGATCTCGTCCTTCAGCTGGTTACACTCATTGGTGTCATGCTCGTAGTCGTTATGGTAATGACAGAACTTTGTTGAATCTCTCTTGGAGATATCTTTTCTTATGGGTGTGGGTCGTCTGTAGGGCACGCTTGAGCTGGTCTCTTGGAAAACCTCAGCTCGGCTTTCAACAAAGGTGGTGTAATTGGTGAATTTCAGTTCGTACCGATTATTTTTGGGACGCTTACTCTCGGAGGCCGAGGGTTCGCCACTCGCCCGCTTTCCACCATTTTTTCCGTTGCCATTCCCGTTGCCTTTGCCGTTGCCATTGGGCTTCGACTCGTTGGCGGCTTTGGCGGGTTCTTCTTTGGGCCCCTTGTCTTTTGCTGGCGACTTGCCTTCATTGGCAATCGCGTCTTCGAGCTTGATGTACCGATCAGCTCGATCTAAAAACTCTTGGGTACTCTTAACCCCATGCTTCCTGAGGCTACTCCAGAGGGGAGAATGGCGCCTAACCCCAGGGGTTAGGGCCATCATCGCCCACAGTCTTGGCTCCTGCTGCGGCTCGCATGAAGCGCTGAACGTATTCCTTCAAAGGCTCCCCCTCTTTCTGGCATATCTCAACCAATTGGTTCGCCTCGGTGGGGTGCACACGACCCGCGTAGAACTGTCCGTAAAAATCCTTCACGAACATCTCCCAGGACACTATACTTGCAGGAGGGAACTTAAAGAACCACTCCTAAGCAGCATCAGAAAGGGTCGCTGGGAAGATCCTGCAGTAAGCATCTTCAGAGACTTTTTGAATGTCCATATGTATCTCAAATTTGTTTACATGAGATACCGGGTCTCCATACCCATCGAAGTTTGGCAGAGTCGGCATCTTGAACTGGCTAGGGGTTTCTGCCACAACAATCCTTTGTACGAAATGGGTGCCTCTCCTTCGATCATACTCGATATGCGATGTCTGCCCCCCGACCAGCTGTTGCACAGCCTGGTTCAGGGCATCGATTTGAGCCTGAACGGCTTCAGGAATTGCTGAGGCCTCTAGTGTCGGGGGAATGTACTCATCGTGCCTTTCTCAGCGGTCGTTTAGTACACCCCTCAAGTCGTCGTCTCTTCGCAGCTGCTCGCTAGCTCCAAGCCGACTAAAGACATTATTTTGTCTGGGCTGCCCCCCAGCATTATGGCCTGCTTGTCAATCTTCTCTAGGTGGGGGGCTTCTGCCTCCACCTCTCTCCTCGTTCCTCTGACCAACATTCCCTTTGCTTGAGTTGGCCTCATTATAGCCATGGCCATCTCTGAACCTTGACTGGCTATGGTGGGACTGATTGTTTCCCATGTTGCCTCCTTGGGCTGGCATTTCCTGTGCGTTAGGGGGAGGCCTGTGTTGGTCAGTGGGTCCCCGTGCATTGTCATGCCGTGGGGGGCCCCTGACCGCAAAGCCTATCTCTGAGTTCCTTCTATTGGCAGAAGGACGCTGCCCCCTGCTCGGTGGATGCGGCTCTTCACCCCCTGGGCGTCTAGGGCTGCGGGGCTGCTGCCCGGCCCTATTCTGCCTCCGGCGCGGGGGATTTTCTCGACCAGCCTGGGACGGAGGCTGCGCCTCAGGATCCCTAGGTGGGATATCATCCTAAGGCATCGGTGGCTGCTCCGGCCTTTGAGGGCTTGTTGGCTAGAGCGGAGGGCTAGGATTGGGACCTCTTTGAGGTGGCCCGCTTAGGGGTTGATCAGGTTGTGAGGCAGGCGCAGCCTGATTCCTAGCCAACAGAAGGGCTGATTCAAGGACTGCCATGGTATCCCTCTGCCGACGGTCCATCTCCGCATGTCGCTCGCTTAGCTCTTGGCGCTGGCACTCTATCTCCCTTTGCTGTGACGCCATTATCTCGGTGGCACTCTCCTAATTGGCCCTCAGAGCGGCCAACTCATCTTGCAACACCCCAGTGTTGTCTTCAGGGTCTTAGAGTCCACCTCCTCCTCATCAAACTCCAAATGAGGTTCGTCTTCAGCCATATTTGGGGGAGGAGGCTGGGATGGTGCAGCGGTAGCCTGTCCAGCCTTCTTGGTAGTCTTTGCCATTAGATTTTCTTGAATTCAAGTCTCTCAATGAAAGCACCAGAATGTTGACCCTGATTTTGGTCAACGACACGGAGTCTAGAAAACGACAGGAAAGTAATATAGAGCTTGAGAGAATAATCTAATGGAAAAATAAAGAACACAGAGATTTATAGTGGTTCGGCCCCAGTGATTGGTAATGACCTACGTCCACTTGATACTATTATTAATATTGAGCTCCAAAGGTGTGATCAAAGAACTAGGGTTCCTGAGTTTCACAGACCTTAGAGGAAGAAAGCAATACAAACAATGGATAATAGTACTATAATTCCCCAAGAAAAAGATCGATCCCCTTCCCTGAGCTATTTCTTGAGTATTTATAGGCTCAAGAAGAGTTACATGAATTAGGAAATAATATATATCCTTAATAAACGGATCTGCAAGTCATAATGAAGAGATATTCTCAGATATCATCGCAACTGTAGAGATCTTTACATAAATGAATGGAGTATACGACCAGTCTGGTCGTATATAAAACGTGATATTTTCATGTGGAAATAATGTTGGTCGATAGGCGAGCCGTATCTCTGCTACATGTCCACCACGTGTCAAAAATCCTTGCCACGTCATCAGCAGCTGATTTATGGATAAACAATCCCAAACATAGGAACGTGGAGTTCCAAGTGGGAGACTATGTCTTCCTTAGAGTCTCACCATGGAAAGGGGTGAGGAGATTTGGGAAGAAGGGCAAGCTGAGCCCTAGAGTTGTGGGACCATTTGAGATCCTAGAGAGGATTGGTCAGGTGGCCTATCGATTGGCCTTACCTCCGGCATTGTCAGTCGTACACAATGTATTTCATATTTTGGCTCTTCAGAAATATGTGTCAGACGTGACTCATGTATTGAGTTATGAAAATCTTGAGCCTGAGGCAGATCTCTCCTATGAGGAACAGCCAGTTCAGATACTAGATAGGAAGGACAAAATCTTGAGAAACAAAATTATACCTTTGGTTAAGGTATTATGGAGTAACAGCAAGGTCGAGGAAGTGACCTGGGAGTTGGAGTCAGATATGCAGAATCATTATCCCAAGTTGTTCAGGTAAAATTTCAAGGATGAAATTTTTGTAAGGAAGGGATAGTTGTAACGTCCCACATTACCTAATAAGGCTTAGGGCCTTGATTAGGGGGCCAGGATGGCAAACTATGGAAAATTATGTGTTTATGTGATATTTATGAGTATCATTGCATGATTATGTGAGTTACATTACTATATGACTTGATATGCATGTTTAGGTGTATTAAATATACATGTGGGCCCATTTCTTATCAGAAGGGCAATTTTTGTAATTTGGCTGTAACGCCCTGGATAGCCAAGACCGCTACACTGTGTACTTACAAAGGTGCAAGACTTGCTAGTAAAGTCATTAATTTGAAAACGTGTCATTAAACATGTATGAGCTAAGGTTAAAAAGGTTTTGGTCTCAAAAGACTCGTTTTTATATAATTAAACTGTTATATACACGGGATCCCAAAAGAAATAGAGTTAAAAGTTGATTTACAGATTTCCAAAAAGGAACATAAACAAAGGTTAGCCATACTAAGGCAAAATAGACAATCTCTGGGTTTTACGTCCCTGCCTAAACCTCAACCGTGGCGGCTGAGCAGCTGGCTATGTACATTCCGCTCGCAGAGCTCTCCAATCAGGGCTAATCAAGCTTACCCTTGCCTTTACCTACACCACGCAGCACCCGTGAGCCAAGGCCCAGCAAGAAACATGAAATGCAACACAATCAATAATATCAGACAGTAAAACACACCAAGCATGAACTTTCATCAAATAATCCACATTAATACCACTCAGCATATACTCAGAGTCATGGATGCAATCAAACACTTATAACATTTATATCACATAATAATCAGGGCCGACAACTTAGGCCACACCCTCTATTTATCCCATTGACTCCGGCCCGCTTAAACCGAGCTCAGTGCATATTAAGCTGTCCTCGGCTACCAGTGGCCGAGCTGCGCCCTGTGCACTAGTGTAACCCTTGGCACCCTTAGGCCGTTGGTTCACTAAATAGCTTGCATGGCATAATACCATCTTCTCAAGCATTCACATTAGGGAACCCTTAGTCCCGTCACATATATTCAACCAGGTGCAGTTTTCTTACCTTTAGTCTTTACGGTTATTGTTTATGAGCAACACTCCTCAAGCGCGATCCTTTCCCGATCCTAAGCTTTTATCACCTAGTCACAACCAAAGTATTAGGTTTCATTAATATCCAAATATAGGTTTTCAGATACAAAACTAACTTCCGGGAAATCGAATCCCACCAAGCACGGTGGCGAAAACGATCCCGAGCATTCTAGACCACATTCCCATGCCTAAAATCCCCAAAAGCTCAAGTGTGCACCCAAGGGCTGCGGCCCCTAAAGCTTAGCTGCGGCCCTGCCCTCAAAACAGAACCAAAGCTACCCCTGAAAGAGGACACGGGCCGTGGCCCTTGCCTTGGGCACCGCGGCGCTCACCTTTGGCCGAGCCCTCTTGGCTCATCTTCATCCTAGGGCCGCAGCGCTCAAGAACAAAGCCGCGGCCCTTCCCTTCGAACCCAAAATTCCCACCATTTCTAGGCTTGAAACATTAGCCAAAACCACCCTTAAGCTCCCTACTTCAACACCCAACAATCCCAACACTTTTAGCATGACTTAAACAACATAATTCCACAGAAAACCCAGCCTAACACACACTAGGATTCTCTTTTCAATTTTTGAAACTCAAGAGCTATAAACACTCAAACCAGTCATTCAAACCCAAATTAAAACTTCTAAATCATGAATTGAGACTTACCTCTTCTACTGGACCACTTCACCAGGCCAAAACCAAGCTAATTCCCAAGCGAGACTTACCCAAAGTCAGCTGTTAAGCCCTGTTGTGACTTTTCCCCGCTAACTAGCCCTAGGATCGTCTCGAGTCGTGCTCTGCAGACCTACCCACATAATAATGTGGTTCTCACAATTACCATATACACATATCACATTAAAGCCAATATAATCACACAAGCATTATTAACCATATAATCATGCATTTAAATCAATATATTCATGCAAACCATATTTATCCCAATTATGCCCTCCCGACACGCTAATCAAGGCCATTAAGCCTCATTAGCGAATTTGGGGTCATTACATTGTCCCATTATGGGTATATTTGGCATATATTTGATATATGTGTGGGACCACATTATTATGTAGATATATTTGGGTTACTCGGCACAAGATGATCCTAGGAAGCAAGCTAGTGGGAAAGTCACAACGGGATTAATACTTGACTCGGGGTGAGTCAAGGGGTATTATGGGTATTTAGTACATTACCGGGATATTGGTTAATGGGAATGAATATTTGAGGATATATTGGGAGTTAGTGAGATCAGGAGGAAATTCTGGGAATTTTGACTATTTTACCCTGGGGGCATTTTTTGGACCCCAAGCCTTGGGTCTTACTTAAGGTTACTTAAGCTCGAAGTAACCTGACTGAAACAGATTTACACTCAAATACTTTTTCTCTCTCTCCCATTATCCCTTTTTATCGTTCATTGCATTTTCAAAGGAAACTCAAGTTTTAGGACTCAGATTCAAGCAAGGTTAGAGTCGTATCGATTCTAGGAAATACTATAAGCTTGTTAGCTGGAGGATTTAGCGAGAAACGGCATAATCAGAGGTAATTTAAGCTTTGAATTTTTGAGTTTTCATTTCCTAAAGTTTCTTAAGTTTTGAATTTGGATTCTATGTTTTGATGAGTTTTTGAGTTGTTTGAAACTTAGGTTTTGATGGTTTTGGGCCATTGAGATGAAACTTTGTTTTTGGGATTGGGATATGTTTGGATAGGTCTATGGAGGGTTTTGAAATGGGAAAAATGGAGGTTTTTGCTTGGGTTCTAGGTCGAGTCACAACCCAAGCTTGACGAAGAAGAGGACCTGGCTGATGGGCACTTAGGGCCACGACGCCTGATAGGCGCGTCGTGGCGTGAGGTGCAGGCAGAAAGGGGCAGGGGTCTCTGTCTTGAGGTAGGCCGCGGCTCAGGGGCTTGGGGTCACAGCTCTTAATGGGATTTTTTACCTTAGAGAGGTTTTGAGTGCGAGAACTCAAACCTAAGGGCTTGGGATTAATCCTACTACCCGATTTAGTAGGATTTGACGTCCTCGAGGCTAGGACTCGGTCTGGAAGCCTTTATCTACTCATTATTGATGGGATTCTATAATTGGTTGTGACTAGGTTATCGCTAGGGGCTCGAGATTAGAATCATGCTTGAGGGTCTTTCTTATTTTACATTACACTCAGACCCGAGGTAGGAAAACTGCACCCATTACGTGATGTACATGATTAGGGCTTCGCCCGAATGTTGAATAAAGTTTTGATTGGGCGTTGGCCCTTGTAAATGCACATGATTATGATTAAGCATGTTGAGTGCTCTGTATATTGATACTTGCTATATGATAAATGCTTGTTAGCATTATACACTTGAGAAAAGCATTGACTTATCAGTCAAGGACGGTAATAGCGCTGAGCGCTGGTTGAAAAGCATTGACTTATGATTCAAGGGCGGCAATAGCATGTAGAGTGCTGGTTGATATGATTAGATCTAATCAGGAGCACATTATACGCTTGTCCAACCCAATGGTCATAGAAAACTAAAGCGTCAGGTACGATGGGCCAGCTCCAAGGCTGGTTATTCAGAAGATTGGGCAATGGGTCCCGAGGTGACTTATTAGTCCCAAATCCTAGGGCACTGAGCCCCAGTATGATTTATTAGTCATGTACCTTGGCAATGGGCCCCAATATGATTCTGTTAATTAATTATTTAGGGCATTTAGTCTCATACAACGCTGTAGTCATTTATATGAATGGCATGCATGTGTGGGTAGTGTTATTACTAATGGCATATTTATTATGATATAGAAATGTGTTATTCACTGCTTATGAGCATGTTTAAGTTTTCTTGTTGGGTCTTGGCTCACGGGTGCTATATGGTGTAGGTAAAGGAAAGGAAAAGCTGGACCAGCCATGAGTTGGAGAGCTTAGGTGGCAACATGTACATATGCAGCCGCTTGACCACCACAGCCAAGGTTTCTTAGAGGAACTAGGGTTAAACCCTATTTTTGCCACTTAGGCTGATGGGTTGTAACTTTTGAGTTGTAATGACCATTTTGGAACTATAAACTACTTTTTAAATGTTATTATGGGATCCCATGTACAGTTTAATGTTTTAATGAAACATCCATTCCTTTTAACGAAAATTTTAACCCTAGACCAATAATCACACCTAGATGCACGTTTATGGTCTAATGACTCGCTTAGCGAGTTGAGCACTATTTAAAATAAACAGTGTAATGGTCTTGGCTAACCAGGGCGTTATATTAGTTATCCATTGTTACAACCATAATTATCACTCAATCCTCTATAGACGATCTACAATGAGATGGGACTAAAATATCATTTTACCCTTCATTGTATAATATCCTTAAAACACTTAGTTCCTTGGAAATGATATTTCAGTAAACTAATATTAATTACTGAAATGAGATCTCTATCATTTAGCACCTTGAACCAAACTAAAAGGAAACCATCGTTTTACTTCTTCATCAGAAGCTGTAGATGTTCATACCTATGATTAATACTCCCACTCAATTATACTACCGAGTTCCTCAGATGTATGTATGGGCTAGTCCGTAGGGTAAGCTGGTAACGAACAAGTCAAAGAACTCAAATAATACAATCAGTTAGAATATTAACCACTTAGAATTGAGATTAAATTGACTTATGGTCAACTATATGATATGACTAGAATAGATAATAACGATATGTTTACTTATCCTATCTACTGTCAATATCGGTCCAATCCAATGTAACAAATACATACGATCTTATCTACTTTACTAATATTCTGGAAAGAACATAACACTACAATGTGTAAGTAGATCATATCGTAGATTGGCAAGTTAGTGTAAATCCTGTGCACTGACTAATCTTAGGACTAGCTTATTTTTTAGCATATAATCATATTTATATAACATTGTGATTACGTCACTATAAATGCGATTAACTATATGCTCAGAATTTAATAAAAGTTTATATTAAACAAATATTCATGAAAATAAAACATGTGAGCAAAGTGGTTGACCAAGTCAAAATTGATTTCTATTCTTTTATTGGTAATAAATGAGATTACAAAGAAATTGAGTTTTAATTAGGGCATAAAACCCCAACATGGTGGCCAAAACCATTTAGAAGTGGGTCAGTTATTATATCATTTTCGTTTCTCTATTTTCATAAGTAGATGCAATTGTTTGTTTGTTTATCATTTATGTGTTTAGAACTTAGAAATGTATCCAGAGTATTTTTGGTTTATCAGGTAACCCATTATTAATGTTTTTTTTTTACTTTCTGCAAGATAAAGTACATGCATTATCTAGTTATATTCGCATATTCCACGTATCTACGACAATGCTAGAATAAATATTGGGGATGAAGTAGTAGCTACGCTCGGTCACAAGAACAAGAAGATTAATGGATGGGAGGCATGCTTCATTTTCAAGTGCTAGTAATTTCAGATGCTTCATACATTTCGAATGCAAAGATGACATTTTTTTTCTAGATACGTTATCCTTATTATTGTGTACCGGACTAGGAATAGTGAAGTTTAGAATATCTTATTTAGCATAATAGAATGGTTTTAAGGAGCTTAGCATAGTGTGGCTTTGTATAAACTTTTCACAATGAAATTTTTTTTGTGTTCATGATCAAAATTGTTTGTGTGAATTATTTAATTTTTTAATGTAATTTTTTATAAGGAATTTTTTGTATATTAATCTCTATTGAAGTTTAAATTTGAGAAATATATTCTATAACATATAAATTACAATTAAATATAATTATAAATTAATCTTTTAAAAAAATAAAAATATAACTTTTAAGGACACTTGTTGCATGTCCTTAAAAGCATTTTTTTAGGGCACGCGAAGAGAGCCTTGAAAACTTTATTTAAAGGCACTCAACGGGATCTATAAGAATGTGCATTCCGAGCACAAAAAACATTATTTTAGGGCTCACAACTTGCGCCATTAAAAAAAATTCACTTTTTAAGGCTCTCAAATAAAGGGCTCACGAGGGGCGTGCCTGCAATGCGAACCCTAAAAAGTCTTTTTCGTAGTAGTGCTGCCACGTGTCATATTCTTGTGCCACAACATCATGCTAATTTTTAGGGAAAAATAAATTAAAACATGTAACACCCTCAATTGACTAACTATTAAATATGAACAATATTTAAATAAAGCTGAAAAATTTAGAATATTATGAGAAAAATATCCAATAGATCTTTTATTCATAACATGCACATAGTTGGATCCGAGTTTTAAAAAAATGCAGTTCATGCACTTTAAAGAAAATGACACCCACTGGTCTTTCATTACAAAATTACAATCATGATAAAAATAGCTTATAACTCTATGGCGTTCTCGATCTTTGTTCGTCCATCTGGCTCCCCACAGGATACACACTTATGTTCTGGATCGATCTCAACTCGCCACACAACATATAAGACATTCACTAATTTCTTGCAGGGGAAAAGGTAAGGGGATGAGCTAAACAACCCAGAAAGGAGAGTAAACCAAACACATAACATTCTCATAAACATATCATAACAAACATAGGATCATCATATAGAAACCTATGTCCGCACTACACACATAAATGGGAGAGATAACACGAGGAAGCACTGGGTCCTCTCTACAACCACCTTGGTCATTACTATGGCAACAAATGCCAAACTTTTACATTCCCATGTATGTGTCATGAAACATTTAGCATACAACATGCATTCCATAAAGAATAACAATCAAGCAAACATGTTTAACCTCCTTACCTTGTCGTGTGTGTGGGGTCTTTGAAAAAGAAAGTGATCTCGCTTAACGATCAAAGCTTATCCATAGAATAATAGTACCTTATTTAGACAATATCATGCTTAAATAGCTATGTTACATGCCCAAAAACTCCTTTGCCGATCCATGCAACACGTAGCTTTATTTCATAAATCAATAATATACCATTCCCATAAATCAAACTTATTCTAATACAAACACTAATCAACGTTCGAAAATAACAAAGACACCTTAAGTAGATGTGTAGGCCGAACCACTACGAAGCACCACCACCTTAGAGATTTCGAATCCTAGCCATAAGAATCATGCCTCTCCAATAACCATCAAAAGAACAAGAAGAGAATAAAGTTGAAGACTAAACCATAAAACCAATATTTTACCTTAAACCTTGTGTCCAAACCTGAGCCCTAGATCTTGAGCTCCACCTTTTGGCCTTTACTCTCTCTCTCTCTCTCTTCTCTTTATTCCTCACGCCCACTATGTTCCTCTTTCTCTCTAGTTCACGTAAAGGAGAAAAGAGAAGTGAGTCTTCTCTTTATATAGGCTCCAAAGGCCTTAGCCCCCAATTCTTCATTAAATGGTAATTGATCATAATTACCAAATCATCACAAAAGCTTGATTTCATAGCATTGATCACTCCCACGATTTTATCTAATTTGTCACATGAATCTAGTCCTCTTTTTAAGCCAAGTTCTTAATTGATTCTCAATCACCATGATTTTCGAAATCACTAACTAACAATCAACCATAAATACTAATTGATCTTAAATTTCTAATCACCATTAACACACTTGATTCCATTCTTGATTAATATCATAAAGACTACGAACCTATCCTACTTTTTGCACCAAGTTCTCATTCCACTTCCAATCACCATGATTCTCGAAATCCTTTACTTCATCATTTTAATTTTGAAATCACTATCAATAGAAAGAAAAATCACCATTTGATCATCCTTTATTTCCTTGATATCAATCACACTTAAATGAGTAATAATCCATTAATCAATTTTCGAAAATTAGCTTAATGAAGACACCTTGAGTTACCAAATCAAGCTCTAAGCCAACTAGCAAATTCCCAATCATATCATAATCACATTAATTCCTCAATTGACATTGAATCACCAAGATTTCCACTCTTCCTTCTCAATGATTATCCAAAAATCAATGCTATCACCTCTTAATCTTTTTCACACACCACACGCCCTAGTAGGCTAGTCACACACTCATGTGCACACATTTTATCACATACAATTAATTCAAAGTAATAAATAATAACAAAAACAAGAAAAATAATTAAATTAAAATAAAATACGCATCCAGATATTACAAAACAATAATTAAATAAACAAATAATATTTAAAATTCAAAATTCAAATCCCAGAGACACATGGCACTATAAGTGGCACCCTAATTTTTCTTATTTGTTTGTTTAATTAACTTTAAGATAATATATATTTATTCCTAAATACAATATAAATATTATTTCAAAAATAAATATTGAGAATTTACTCATTTGGTATTATATGTTTTTGCAAAGTATCATTTGGTACCCTTCTTTTTCAATAATGCACATATTGTACCATGTATTTTAAAATAACACATATTTAATACCCTAGACTTAGATTTGATAAATAAAATTTTGTCCATATAACCAAACTGTCATCAGTTATATGTGATTAAGTAATTAAATTTAATTTTGGAACTCATATAATTGAGAGAAGTTTGATTAAATTGGTAAAATTTTATTAATTAAATTTGAGTTTAGGGTACCAAATATGTACGATTTTAAAATACAGGACACCAAATATGCACGATTTAAAAATACATGGTATCAAATGAGCATTATTGTAAACACAGGGTATCCAAACGATATTTTCTAAAAACATAGGGTACCAAATGATTACCTACCCATAAATATTAGTTAATTCAAAATTAACATTATCTTAATTTATGAGTTTGAATAATTATTATCTTATAATAAGATAATATTTTACTCACTTTAATATTAATATAAACACTGATTAATGTTAATTTCAACTAATATAAATTTTTTCAAATAAAACTAATTAGTCAAATAATTAATTAATTGTACATAATTATCACTTAGCCCCGAAAATTAATTCATTTGCAATTTAGTCTTTTTTCTCCATTAATCTTGCTTGTAACATCTTTACCCTTGACATGCAGGACAAAGGCGACTCGTGGACTATGGACCTATAATACTAAGCTCCAATAAACCAAACTATTAATTAAACTCTTTAATTAAATAATCATATTTATTAATCCACTATAAATATAGAATTGCTCTCTTAGTAGTTATAGAATTATATTTATAAAGTATTCTCTTGTAGTCCATTGATATAATCAATATATGTAGTTTTGTCATCCATTTATTGGTTCGTTAATTAGAGGTTGTCAAGAATTATCATTTTACCCTTCTAATTACCTTTTGTTCCTTAAGTACCATTAATTCACCATTGAATAATTAATCTATAATATGATCATATTATAGATTTGAGCTCAATTACTATCCAATCCCAGAATTAACCATTAAGGGGACCAATATTCGATCTGTTGGGAAAGCATGAATTCCAATATTGTAAAATCATATTCTCAGCCATTCAAGATATTGAATCTCCAAAACAAAAGTCTCTAGCCTCATTATATTAAGAGACCTTAAGGAACGAATCAAAAGATCCAATAAATATGGACAGGAGTTCATGACAACTTATGATTAAGACTAATCTAAAGATGATCATATTTTAAGATATGAATTAAATCTTTATGGCAAACAGTAAGTTTATAAAGAAATTAATTCACATCTGTCTTGTCATATATAATCACAATTATATAAAGTACATTTACCAAGATGTCTATGTACATCAATAATCTGAATCTAGATTACCTGCATCTCATATGCCTAGTAAACTGTACTAGCAACCATTGATTGAAGATTTCATATTTTAATATGTTGCTGACTATTTTATTCATTATATATGATCTTAATTCTCTCGTACGCGTACAAGATCATATTCTCATAAATGAATATGGAATTTTATGATTGTTGACCCAAGATTTGGCCAACTGACACGGAGTCAGAATATGCTTGATATGAATGAATATGATGAGAAGAACGCAATGACAAAAATAAATGACAACACGATATTTTTATAGTGGTTCGGCCCTAGAATCTGGTAATAACCTACGTCCACTTAAACTATTATTGATATAGAATCAAAGGAGTGATCAAAGAACAAGGGTTCAATGAGTTTCACTAACCTCTCCAGAACAATACAGTATCACTAGGAGAATTACTATAGTCTCAAATGATTCAAAAGCCAAAAGTCCCTTCCTTGAGCTATCTTTTGCTATTTATAGGCTCAAGGGGGATTACAAAAGATTGTTACAAATATTCTTTCCTGAATAATCGAATACTCATGAGATTGTGTGAGTTAAATTCAGGATTTACAAAGATCTTCTCATTAATGTTACTTTGTATGCGGAACTATCGACCAGGCTGGTCGCAGGTAAGACTGGACTGCTTACTGCTTCTAATGCGTCTTCTGGTCGATACTCTAGCAAAACTTTTCCAGGTGTCAGCCACGTGTCCAGGGATCACTTGCCACGTCATCAATGCTAATTTTTTGGATAACAATGATATTTATAATTATTCAAGCAATAATTTTAATAATCAAATATAATGAAATTGGACTTTTATTTAAATCAATAAAAATGTATTTTCACATGCTTTTAGGGAACCAACCCTAACAGCATCATCCCCAATGTCGCTCGCATAATATCAGCATCCATCTCCTCACTCTCTTCCTCTAACTCTACTTGAGGTTCCTTTTCTATAACTCCTCGGGGAGGAGGTGGAGGAGGGTCTTGTGGGCCCTTGGGTGTTTGGTCCGACTACTAGCCTTGATTCTTCTTAGGAGACATGATTGATAATTGACAACTGACTGTCGGTGTTCTTGAGTTCTGCTTTCAATGAAAGTACTAAAATGTTGACCCAACGTTTTGGTCAACGATGCCGAGTTAGAATTACGATATAAATTATGAGAACAAAACTACTATAATAAATTGTTGGTATTAATTTGAATAAAATCAAGACGCAACGAAAGGGGATGGTTTTAAAAATTATTAATACAGAGCCAGGATCAATGCATATATTTATACATTAAATCTACACACAAAAAGCGAAAAAGATTACCTCTTGTAGCCTATCAAGAGTCCTTGAGTCTTTTTGTATTATCAAATGATCTTCCTATCCAACGAAGACTCACATCTTAGTCTTCCAAGTCGTTCCTTAAACACACAAGGACATGTGTGGGCATGTAAGATTCACCGGTTTGATTATTTAGGCTCTCTAGATGTTCTCAACACATGAGATCTAGAGAGTTCGGAGAAGAGAGAAGGTTGTAAAGAGTTCTAGAATTTTTTCAGGCTTAGAAAATTTCTATCGTTAAATCTTGACTGATACGTCTGATTCAACTTATTAAAAAGATCGTATCTTTTAAAACTTATATAGATAATAAAACATTTTTACTTTCTTTTAATTTAATAGATTCATAACTGATCTATTATTCTTTTTTTAATTATTTATTTTAATCAAATTAAAACAAATAATATTTGAAATTCGAAATTCAAATCACAGGGACACGTAGTACTGAGTGTGGCACCACTCACTATGCAAGCACAGTGAGTGGCGTGTACCAATTCATTGTATCCCTAATTTTTCTCATTTGTTTGTTTAATTAAATTTAAGACAATATATTTATTCCAAAAATAAATATCAGTTAATTCAAACTTAACATTATCTTAATTTATCAGTTTAAATAATTAATTTATACAAAGATAATATTTAACTCTCTTTAGTATTAATCCAAACACTAATTAATATTAATTTCAACTAATATAAAGTTTTTCAAATAAAAACTCATTAGTCAATTAATTAATTAATTAATTACACATAACTATTACTTAGCCCTAACTATTACATAGCCCCGAAAAATTAATTCCTTTGCAATTTTGTCATTTTCTCCATTAATCTTGTTTGTGACATCCTTACCCTTGATAGTGTATGACAGAGGCCCTCGGAGACCATGGACCTATAATACTAAGCTCCAACAAACCCGACTATTAATTAAACTCTTTAATTAAATAATATTATTTATTAATTCCATTATTACTCCACTATAAATATGGAATTACACTCTTAGTTATTATATAATTATATTTACAGAGTATTCTCTTGTAGTCCATTGATATAATAAATATATGTAGTTTTCTCCTCCATCTATTGGTTCACTAATTAGAGTTGTTGACTAGTATTTTGGTCAGCGACATTGAGTCAAATTAAACGATGGTAAGTAATAAATGAGTTGAATTCAAGTAAAACGACACAAAGAATTTATAGTGTTTCGACCCCAAAATTGGTAATAACCTACTTCCACTTGCACTTTTTTTAATCAATAGGGTCTCAAACTCGAGATCAGAAGAACAAGATTCAACTGGGTTTTCTAAGTTTGAGAGAGAATACAATTCGATAGGGATTTTATATGTAAAGTGCACATGAGAGCGAATGACCATGAGAGATCTCTATTTACAGAGTCTCTTAATGGGCCATGGGCCTTACAAGCATAAAATATGTCCAACATGCATAATGTGGGTTGTTACAACTGAATACACAATAAAAGGATATAAAAGATACATTTAAATATGAGTTCTAAATATATTGTAAGATTCGGATCATTATGGTTGAGTACAACATCCTTCGAGTAAAAACTCCCTTCGAGCAACCTATATAGCTAACACACCATCTACCAGATCCTTGTTGTAGACTACACACCTTTCGAGCAATGATTTGTTAAAATACTCTTCATCTTGTAACTTGACAGAAGCTAATCCTTCTATTGCTCTTGATCGAGAACGACCAGCTCATGAAAACTGACCAACTTGGATGAATTTGATATCTGATGGTTCCACGTGTCATTTTTATATGCCACTTCATCATGTCCAACTTTGGGTTAAACATTTTCCCCCAAGTTTATCTTAATTAGACCAGAACTAGATAAACTTACATGTTGCGACCAGGTTGGTACCTCTTCAAATTCTGACACATAAAAAAGCAGTACCATTATTTTGAGGTAATGACGACATTTTTTATAAAGCAAACGATAGTTTTATGGTTCCAAGGCAGACTAACACCACTTTTTAGGCAGTAATGACAGTCTTTTCAAAAATAATGATAACCTTTTACCTTGATGACGTCAGTTGCTCGCATGAGGGCAATGCTATAAATAGCCCTGCCTTTCCTTCTTCCCCACTTCACTTATCTTCTTCAAATTTTTCTCTTCCTTCAAGAAAACTCTCAAACCTAAAGCTTCCTTCTTTGATTCCTAGAATCTGTGACTCGTTCTTTGGTATTTTCTTCTTCAAAATCAACATTCAAGTAAGTTTCTCGATCATTCTTTTTTTTTTTTACTTTTTTCTTCATCAAATCTGTGATGATTCTGAAGTTTTTTCGTTCGGATTCCTAGTGTTCTTGAGTAAACCGTAAGAACATAGATTTTTTCAAGAAAAATTATTGGTTTTATCGGGAAAATTAGTGTTTGAGAAGTAGGAAAATATGCTCTAGGCTTTGAGGATACCATAATTCTAACTTAATACTAGGAAAAATCATAGAATCGAAAGAAAATTCAATTTTTAGAATCTGAAAAATGGTGGGAAAGTTCCCCCCAAAGAGTATGTGAAAAAACTTTTCAACTGCCTTTTGGATCCAACTTTAATCTTGGTCGAATAAACCATTGTGTTTATTCAAGCAACATACTACTTTAAGTCAATTATATGCTAGTCGAATAACTCACTTCTCCTTTAACTTTTTATCAGATTTATGCACGCGATCACTGGGAAAGTGATTATTCGATAGACCCTAATTTACTCAAAACACTGTTCAAGGACTATGATCAGAATCGACCAGTGACAAATTCCAATCAAGATAATCCTAAACCATCCTTTCGACCAGGGGTTCAAAATCATTATCATTTTCATCTAACCTCGACCAGGAGTATCGCCGTAAGGCTGATGAATTGAATCAAGGAATGAGGGCATTCCTTCCAAGGGATTGGACATACATTATTCATCCCAATACTATTGACACTCTCCTGGTTGGAATCCTAACTAGTGGGAGGAAAACGAGCAAATCTTTTATGGTTGAACAAGCTGTAACAACTACTTTTATTTTCTCCAAATATGGCTAGAGTAAAGCAAACCACCTGTCAGAGGACATCCCAGGATTGTAAGTCACAAGGCAAGCAACTAGCAGAAATAACAATCATCAGCCAAGGAAAAACGAGTAGGCTATAAGGGCTGAAACAATTGTGGAGGTCACAAATACGATTCTACTCCGTGCAAAGCTAAAACCTTGAAAGAATAAAAATGTCACTGGTATATAGTTCTAACGAGCACTCTTTTCGATCAGTGCTTTGGAAGGCTACCCTAAAAAATACCATATTATGGGGATTAACATGGTCACACCTTGAGCCGACTACCGCGCTAACCTGCCTGGTGGAGCCTTCAGCGCCTGGTCACGCTTTCACATACTGGCTGGCGCCACATTGCCACTTCATGAATAATTTAGGCAAATAGCAGAGTACTTCGACATTGCCCCATTCCAAATTACTCCCAACAGCTACTTAATGCTTTCAGCATTATATATCTTATATTACCACAGCAAATGGGAACCTCCAACCCTCCATGAGGTCCACTACTTGTTCGAGCTCAAATCTAATCCAAGCCAGAAGGGCACTAGATTATTTTATTTCTTCCACTAGGACACGACCAAGGTGTTCCTGACTGAACCCACATTCAGAAGTAATGTGGGTGCGTATCACAAGGAATATTTTCTGACGACTGACCTGGTTGCAAAAAATCTATCTTTCCGGCGAGGAGGTAATGAGTCCTTCTCATTTTTGCCCATCTTTTTTCCTTATTAAGGTTGATACTTAGCTATTCTTATTTCGTTGTTTAGGCCCATGGGAATGACCTCCTCCTATTCAAGGCAAGCTTAATTAAGCAGACTTACGGGCAAGCCTCACCCACGATGAGAAGAGTTGTCGATTGTTGGTGAAGAATGCCAACCTTAGGTTGGTCGGTTTGTTTCAACCTCACCAGACCACCAAGGATAGTACAACGGAGTACCACTGGTGGGATAGCCACGGAGCAATAAGCCCATGAAGAAACGGGGCAAAACGAGTAGCCCTAGTCAACCCCTACTCCTCCGAGGAGAAGAGCAGGGGGAATAAGTATCAGGGAGCAAAGCGACACTCCTCATGTCAAGGCCCCAGCAGCCCCTGAAGTTAGAGGGAAGGGCAAACAAGTACTGGTCGATGATCCCCTAGACCTTTCCTTCTCTTCCACTGATGACAACGATGACCACCTTCCAAGCAATGACTTAAAAAATAGTATTACTTCAATAGTAGCTAAGTGTAGAAGTAGGTTTTTTAACTCACTCTCTTCCTTTTCTGACCTGCTCGGAAAGGAAGCAGAGGTACAAATTTTTAATGATTTCTAGGAAGATCTTTCTTGATTGAATAACTCTTCTTTTTTAAGCTACTTCTCGAGCAATAGTATAGATATGGGTACCAAACTTGCTTTCTAACTGTTTTGCTCGATCTCTTTATGCCTTTGTTATATTTTTCTAATATGTTTGTTAATTGTTTGCAGTTATGTCAAACTCTGAGGCATTTGACCTTTACACCTCGGCCTCCCCTCGCACCTTGACTAAGAAAACTTAAAAAAAAGCCACTGCTGAGGCTAGGTTGAGCAAAGAGCAGCCTGTAGCGAAGCAGCCCAAGCAAGACCCTCCTACTCCAGCAGTTCCTCCCACAACAAGCCAGACTCCTCCTCCAACTAGCCAAAATCCTCCTATCACAAGCAACTCTCCAGTAGCCTCGACAATTGATTCCAATACTTCCCCAACAATAATTCAATGCCTCAAGGCATCCGTTGAGGTGATTTGCACTCGAACAACAATGTTATCTCATCATCGCCTGAGTGTTGAAGCGTTTGCAACCCTCGAGGAAACCTCTATGGATCAAGCCTTTGGTCGGGCTATCTCGGAGGTGTTATTGGTAAATGTTTTACTTTATTTTTAGGTTCAATCAATATCTCTTACTCGTATCTAATCTTTAAATTTTGCAGGGTGTGATGACTCTAACTCACACTCGCCCTTGAGCAAAAGCACTCGTTGATAAGCTTAAGAAGGTGAAGGCCTAGGTGGATAAGTTCTTAAACATTGCAAAGAATAATAAGAAGGATGTTGAGACAATAGAGAATGAGCTAGCTGGTAAAAACACTGAGATTGAGCTGATAAAGCAAAGTAATCCAAATCCTGCAGGAAAAGGAGACTAAGCAGACCCGCCTCCTTGCTGAACGCGACCAACGATTGAAAGATAATGCAGAACAGATTCAAAGTCTTAAAATAGATTTTTCTTCGACCAAGGCTAAATTCAAAGGTGTCGCCTTCAACTTCTTCTACATCTTCTGGAAGAACAATAAGGAGGCCAATTTTGACTATCTTCATGTTGAGCTTTAGAAGAGAGAAATTGCAAATTGTGTTGCTCGCAAGGCTGTCGAAGCTGCAACTCCATAAACTCCTGAGGTAAATATCTCATTGAATCTGGAGGGCAAGCAAGAGCATGGAGAGGCTGTCGATCATCCATGATTCTCTATTATTCTTTTTTTTAACCACCTAAGCAACATGTTTTGGTTGTATGAACAAAGGCTATTCGAGTAGCTTTCAATCTCAAGTACTTGTAATATTTTCCCTACATATATATACACTATGTTGCTCGTTTAATTTTAACTAGATATAACTTTTAACTGCTATATATGATTTGTAGCTTACTTCCTCGAGCAAGCAAAGTTTTAATTCCCTGTTCGATTAATCGAACAAAGCACAATACTTTATAAACTTAAAAAATTTCTAAGTACTACTCAGTCATGCTTTTTACTCGCTTGCTTATGTGTGATTATGTATACACTATATGCCCACCAAGTGATCAAAGAGGTTAAATTCCTTGGTCACTTGCCAAATAACCAGTCTTGTTCGAACAAAACTTGTTGTTTGTTAAACATATAAATAATATACTTACAAAAAAACCATACATGTTAAGCAATACTTGTTAAAAATAACAATGGTTTTCGCAAAAAAATCGAATGTGTTAGAGACACCCCCTTATAAATAACTTGTAATAAAATGGACAAAAATTGTGTTTATGAAATTTAAAAAATTGATACAAGCAACAAATGTTTTTGAAAGAAAACATCTCAAAATAATTCTTATAAATGATCAATCGTTAAAAGATGGCATAAACGTGCCTTGCGACCAAATAATGATAGATAGTTTGGAAAATAATTGGTTATTACAAAAATGGGAAAAAATGTGCCTTGACAACCAATAAAAAATACTAGGAATGCACTAGTCGTTCTTAAAAGGGAAAATATGTGCTTTACGACCAGTGCTATATGGAAACTTTTGAACGACAAATTATTGATAATATTTGCGAAGGTGTTTGCCATTCCAGTATCTTGTAATTAGTTCATAGTTTAATTGAGCAAGTCTATACATGCCTGGTTGTAAAACATCTACGATTTTATACGGACCTTCCCAATTAGGCCACAATACTCCTGATGCAAGATCTCAAGTGTTTTGGAACAGTGGCCTCAAAACCAAATCTCCCATTGCAAACTTTCTATTCTTGACCTGAGAGTTAAAATATCGAGCAAATTTTTGCTGGTAAGAAGCTACTCGTAGTTGTGATTCTTCTCGTCGCTCGTTGATTAGGTCAAGAGTTTCTGCAAGTAATTGATGGTTATGATCTTGATCATATGTACTTCACCTATGCGATGGAGGAGTTAACTCGATTGGTACCATTGCTTCATATCCGTACGCCAAAGAGAATGGTGTATGACCAGTTGATGTTCGAGCAGTTATTTGAAATATGATGTTTAAAGAGAATGGTGTATGATGTTTATGTTTTTTGATGGAAAAGTCTTGTCTTTGTTTGTTCAGGGCTTCAGCTACAACATCTTGGGCTGTTGCCTAATTTTCATGCATGGCAACAAATTGTTCTTGCATTTGTCCCACTACTTCCTTCAGCTGCTCAATGTTAAGGTTGAGATCTTCCCCTAAATTCACGTGGGACTCATCGTGACCCATTGCTCCTCGTGGAGGCAAATTTCCAGGTGGAGGGACATGCTGGCCAGGATACAGAGGGGGGAATTGACTGCTTGAGGGGCGATCATGTGGACTTTGGCTTCTAGTGGTTATAACCATTGAGTTAGATTGGTGAATTGAAATTTTCTTGAGTTCAACTCTCAATGAAAGCACCAAATGACACAAATTAAACGACAATAAGTAATAAATGAGCTGAATTCAACTAAAATGACATAAAAAATGTCTACTTGCGCTTTTATTAACAAAAGGGTCTCAAACTCAAGATTAAAAGAGCAAGATTCAATTGAGTTTCCTAAGTTTGAGAGAGAATACAATACGATAAGGATTTGTATGTAAAGTGCGCATGAGAGCGAATTACTATGAGAGATATCTATTTATAGTCTCTTAGTAGGCCATGGACCTTACAAGCATGAAATATGCCCAACACGCATAATGTAGGCTTGTTACAACTAAATACACAATAAAATGATATAAAAGATTTATTTAAATATCGATTACATAAGTATCCCATCAGATTCAGATCATTATGGTTGACATGCTTCAACTAGGAACTCCCTTCAAGCAAGCTGTATAACTAATACACTATTTACCAGATCCTTACTGTCACTAGACACCTTTCGAGCAATGATCTGTTAATAATACTCTTCATCTTGTAACTTGACAGAAGCAAGGCCTTCTATTGCTCTTGAACGGGAACGACCAACGCATGAAAACCATCTAGCTTGGATGAATTTAATATCTATTGCTACCATGTGTCATTTTTATATGCAACATTATCATGTCCAACTGTGGGTCAAACAAGAGCTAGTCAAGAATTACTGTTTTACCATTCTAATTACCTCTGGTTCCTTAAGTACCATTAATTCACCAGTGAATAATTAATCTATAATCATATTATAGATTTGAGCTCAGTATCTATTCAGTCCCAGAATTAACCCTTAAGAGAACTAATATACGATCCGTTAGAAAAGCATGGATTCCAATATTGTAAAATCATGTTCCAAGCCATTCAAGATATTGAATCTCCAAAACAAAAGTCATTAACCTCTTTATATTAAGAGATTTTAATGAATGAATCAAAAGATCCAATAAACATAAACAGGAGTTCATGACTACTCAAGATTTAGATTGATCTACAAATGTTCATCTTTTAAGATATGAATTAAATCTTTATGGCAAACAATAAGTTTATAAAGAAATCAATTCACATCGGTCCTGTCATATATAATCATAATTACATAAAATACCTATAGTAAGATGTTTATCCATATCAGTAATCTGAATCTAGATTACTTACATCCAACAATATGCTTAGTAAACCGTACTAGCAACCACTGATTAAAGATTTCGTACTTTGATATGTTGCTGACTATTTTATTCATTATATATGATATTAATTCTCTCATACGCATACAAGGTCATATTCTCTTAAATGAATATGAAATTTTATGATATTTATATAAATTATTCAAGCAATAATTTCAATAATCAATTATAATAAAAATTGTACTTTTATTTAAATCATAAAAATATATTTTCACTTACTTTTAAGGCACCAACCCTAACATAAATAACACCAAGAATTTGAATTAAGATCTCTTTTAAAATTATGGTGTCCTATACTATGTCAAATCAATCTAATTGTGACACCTCATATTTAAAACTAACTAGCTGTGAAGGAGTGGTAGCAATTTTTTTTTATAAAATAAATATTAAATATGAGGTGTCACAATTAGATTTGTTTGACATAGTATGAGACACACTAATTTGGCAGATGATCTTGATTCCAAGAATTCATAGTGGTTCGACCCCAGAATGGTAATGACCTACGTCTACTTAGATACTCTTATTAATGTTTAAAAGCTCAAACCCACGGTCAGATGAGCTAGAATCAACTGAGTTTCGTGAGCTTGAGAAGATACAATATACTGTGTATAAAAGTATGCAAATGACAACTTGGAAAATAATGATTCGATAAGGCATTTGTTTATAAGCTTAGGAATTTACATAAATGAGTCGTGGGCCTTACATGATTCGCGTAACAAATAATAATAAAATAATACAAGATACATAAATATCTAATAAATATTTTTTTTATTAACTAACTTCAAGCATTTCGTGCATAGCATTCGACCAACTTTGGTCGAGTATACATCGATCAGCATGGTTAGCAGTTTGTTGAATGACATTCTGGGTAAGTCTTAACCAATTGTATGATGAACCTTCTAGTGATTCGTTGTCATCTGGTCGAGGGTTGACTAGACTATTTGCAGAATATGTTGTCGTTTAGTCGCCACATGTTTGGATTCTTTGCCACATCATCACACTACTTTTTAGGTAAAACATAATTAATTAAAATTGATCTAAAAAATATCATTACATGTGGCATGCGTTTAATTGGTTCATATTTGAACCAATATTGTTTGATTATGAATTTTTTTTGTTGGGTTGAAGGTTGAAGAAAGTAAGAGAATATGGGTTTGAGTTTTTTTTTTGTTAAAGAGAAAGAAATTGAAGATGAAGTTTTGTTGATAAATCTATATATATATTTTTTAAAATTTGATTATGTTTATTTTAATTAAAATATATTTACAAATAACAAAAAGAAATTAATTCATTATAGTAGAGGGCAATCTAGTCATTATGAAAAATTTGTTGACCAAATTCAAGTAAAATGTACCATTTTTAATTATTTTTTAAAATTAAGGATACTATGTGAGTATTATTGATAATAGAATGTATCAAAACTATACTTTATAAAAACACAAAATATCTAATGCATAAATTATCTTTTTGTTATTTTGTACAATATTTATCCAAAAAAAAAAGAAAGTTAAACCTATTACTTATTTAGAGCTTGTTCGGTAACATAGAAATAAACAATTTTATGTTTATTTGAATAGAAATGTAACAACAAAACATAAAAATATGTTCGGTAAATTTATTTCTATTTTTTATTTTTTAAAATTTTAATTAATTTTTGCATAATTTTGAAAACAGTTTTTTCTTACTTTTAATTTTTTTTAAACGTTTTCCTTCTCCTTCCTCTTCAGTCTTTTCTATCAAAGGTATTTTTATTTTTTAAAAATAAAAAACAAAAATAGTTACCAAACACATTTTTATTTTATATAAATAAAAAAAACATAAAACAAAAATATATTTTTATTATTGTGTTTAAAAAATTTAAAAATAAAAATTTTACCACACGCAATCTTAGTTATTTATTTATTTTATCATAATGTTTTTTACTTGTCTTATATTATATTTTTAATTATAAATAAAAGTAAAAGCTTCGCCAAATTGGTTACATGACTTCGCAACCGGCCAAATATAACCCAACCTATGAACATTATTATTTTTATTAAATATATTATAATTATAGGACAATTCTCATGTAGGAGCTTCACTTTAAGCCCTACCGGTAGGGCTCTCAGTGTTTCTCGACCCGTGAACAGTTTTCGGCGCGAATTTTTTTATGACCGTATATATTGTAGCTATTTAGAGCATCCTGCAAAGTTTCAAAAAATTCCAAATAGTTTACAGTACCGAAAACTAGGTTCAAACATATTGATTTCCACACGCATAAAAAAAATTAGTCACGCATGCAACAACATGTTTGAACAAAGTTTTCGGTACTATAAACTATTCAGAATTTTCTTAAAATCGCAATGATACTCTAAATAGCTACAATATACACGATCATACAAAAAAACCACGCTGAAAATTGTTGACTGGTCGAGAAACACTGAAAGCCCTACGGTATGACTCTTTTTGAAGGCCCTACCAAAGAAATTTCCAATAATAAGAAGCCCTAACTTTTCTTTTCGGTCCCTCTAGTCTCTTATCTGTATCTACTCTCACTCTCACTCCCTCACGCAGCCAGCCCAGCCTCTCTCTCTCTCTCTCAGCAGGCGCAGCCAGCCCCTGTTTCGTTGTCTCTATCTCTCATCTCATTCTCACAAGTCCGTTTAGCCAGCCAGCCTCTCTCTCTCTCTCTCTATATATATATATGTGTCGTCTCTCCCAACTCCCAAGCCCAACCAGCACCAAAGCACCCACAAATCCAAGCCCAACAACCTCTCGCATCACTCATCCCTCTCGGCTCTCTCCCTCAGACTCTGATTAGCATCAAAGCACCCACTAGCAGGTCTCCTCCACTGGTATCTCGGCAACTTGCACTCTGAAATAGGTATAGGGTTTTCTTTGTATTCAAATTCAATTTTCATTTGGAAAATGCACTTATAACTGAAATAGACAATATAGAATTGAGCAGTGGGTTAATTTATATCTTGTGAATAATTGATGTGGTCACTGGTTTATATGCTCCTGAATTTTTTGTTTCCACTGAAAAGATTCATTTGGTTTGGAGTTTGGTTATTTTTGGTTTCACAATTTTTATTTGGCTCAGCTTTTCATTTCAAAGCACACAAGTTGTTTGACAAAATATCTTACATATAAATTTGTATATATAATCTTTTCTGTGTAAAACACATGTTATGATGATGTGACTTTTAATATTAAAATGGGAAATATGCTTGATAAACCTGCAGGAAATGAAGTGTATATTCATCTTTAAATGCTAATATATTTGAACTAGATGAATCATGTATTACACTCGCACAAGAAGTGAAACTACTACTAGTACTCCTAGTTCTTTATGATCCTTTTAATGGCATCATGAGATGATTGCCTATGGAACATTTTGTATTTGAACTTTATGTAGGTTGACTATTTTGTATTTGAACTTTGTACTTTATGTTGGTTGATTTGAATTTTGGACTTTATGGTGGTTATTTTGATTGTATTTGGAGTTGAACTTTGGACTATATTCATTTTTATTGTAAGGATGAATGTTTGTTTGATGTTTTAAAGTTTGTCTCATATTGTAAGTTTTTAACAATAAAATTAGAATAATGTTTTTAAGCTTCAAAATTGTATGGTATACTTTTAGTTTATTAAAATCTGATTATTTCTCAACACTAAAATAAAATAAACTCGGTTTGGGCAGGTTACATTTTTGTTTCTTATTTGGGCAGGTTACAATTCGAATTTTGCTGCCCACTGGGGTCAGTTGAAATATGCTATAACCCGACTAAACTGATCGATGTACAGCCTAATTGGTCCTCCATTTTTGTATTTATTTTCTAGAAAAGTTTAAATTATCCTATAAACAAAATTAGAAGACAAATGAGGGAATTGTAGCAGTACTAGTATTGGAGTTCGAGTTTTGAGAGGGGAAACCCCCAACTCTGTCTTTTTTGTCTCTCTTCAAGGAACTTTCTCGTAAGCATTTTGGGTAATACGTCGCTATTGTGCCTTTTCTGCCATGTTAATCGCCTAAGTTGTATCGAAAGTTCAGAATTTGTTGCTAAAACGGCTGCTTTTTCTTTGCAGTCTATAAAATGGAGAACAAGGATGAACTGGGTTCTTCTCCAATTGGGTCGAGGCAATCAGATTTGAAGAAGTCATTCAAGCTCGCTATAGGTTCCTTGCTCACTGCCTGTTCTAAGCAGGTATTTCTTTTCATATTCCATGTCTTTTATTTTGGTGTTCTATCATATGGGTAATTTTACATGGAGTGTGATTACTTGGACTTTGGTGATATGGGTTTGCTTCATTTTGAACCAATATAATTTTACAAAGAGAAAGTTTTGACTTTGTTTTTTATTTGAACACAATTTGATTTTGTTTCAATTGTTTCTTCTTAATGAACAAAAAGGATATATGCAAGGCATTTCCAAGTTTTCCTGCTATTGAGCAAGATTATCTCCATCGTCTCTTTATTCAGGTATTCTCCTAAAATTTATTGTTATGTATTAGACATTCTCATTGCAAGTGTTTGATGAAAGGATTAAAGCCTTAGTTAGGGAAGCTCTTATTTATGGTGAGTGGATTACAACCAATAAGGTAGTTACAACAAAAGAGTGAATTAATCAGCTCTAAACAGTCTTAACAAACTAAAACAAAACACTCAACTAACATAACTACTTAAAAACAGACTCCACTAACAAACATTGTCTTCACCCTGCCTCAAGCGAAACGGCCTTGGAAAGACATTAAGTTTGCCTCACTCACAGAATGAAGAATGAGCAACTGAAAGATGTTTTTGTTAGGACATTTGCAATCCGATCTTCAGTGGGAATGTACTTAACCATTAGCTCTTTCTGTAACACCATTTCATGAATAAAATGGAAGTCTATTTCTATATGTTTCGTTCGAGCATTAAACATTGGTTTGACAGCTAAGTGAGTAGTACTTATATTGCCACACCACACATCCGGAGTGGAGGGTATGGAGATTGCAAGCTTTTTGAACAAGGACTGAAACCATGCTAGTTTAGTAGCACCACTAGCTAATGCCAATATTTAGATTCAATGCTATTTCTTGAGACAACTTTTTGCTTTCATGAAGACCATGAGACCAGATTATCGCCAAGGAAGATGCAATAGGCACCAGTGCTTTTTCTATCATAGGGCAAGCAACCCAATCTGCATCTGTAAAGGTTGACAAATGTAGTGTGGTGGACTTGAGTGTTAGATCATGTGTAAGAGTACCTCTCAAATATAGTAAAATAATTTTTACTGCCAACCAGTGAGAATTAGTTGGAGCTTGCATAAACTAACAATCTTTATCGACAACAAAAGAAATTGGTCTTGTCAAGGTGGCATATTGAAAGGCCTCGACAATGCTGCGATATGTGCTAGGGTCCGGCAGCTGTGTGCCATTAAACTTAGACAAAGGCTTGCTAAAATTCTAGGTGTGTCAACAACTTTAGTATCAAACATGCCAGCTCGCAACAAAAGATCTTTGAGGTACTTGGACTGAGAAAGATGAAGTTGATTAATATGGGAGTGCACTTTAAGACCAAGGAAGTATGAAATGGTTCCAAGATCTCTTAAGGCAAACTTGGTATGGAGAGAATGAACCAAGGCTTCAATTTATTAGGAGAACTACATATGACTTGAATATCATCTACATGGGATTATGATGATCATTGTAGAGGCTGAGTTATAGATGAACATAGAATTGTCAAATCGAGCACAAGTGAAACCCCATTCTGCCTATGCTGTGCTAAGCTTTGTGAACCAGGCACGTGGTGTCGGATGAGACGAAGCAACAAAATGAGGTGGTTGTGCCATAAATTTCTTCAGTGAGATCTTCATTCAAAAAGGCATTGTGGATATCAAGTTGTTTAATAGGCCATCCTCGAGATGAAGCAATAGTCAGAACAACTCTAATTGTTGGAATTTCACAACATGACTAAATGTCTCAATAGTCAAGGCCATGAATTTGGTTAAACCCTTTGGTCGGCCACAAGACTGGCCTTATATCTATCTATAGAGCTATCTAGTTTAAATTTCAGCTTGAAGACCCACCTTGATCCGATGACATTAGCATCTATAGGTAGAGGAACAAGAAACCAGGTCCTATTCTTGTGAAGTGCAGCTAACTCATTTTCAATTGCTGCTTTCCAAGTGGTGTTGGAGAGCTTTCCAGTAATTTCAGAACAATCAAGATTGATTGAAAGCATGTAGAACCCGAGGTTTAAAGTTTGAGATTGATTATGTTAGACCTCCGATTAAGTATACCTAAATGTTGAGGTGGGTAGTATAGGGGAGTGAAGGGTTTCAGTGACAAAAATAGAGTTCTATCAAATTGGTATAAAAGATTAACGATCCCAAGCAAGATGGTGTAGACCAGGAGCAATTCTAGTGTACCGGACATGGAGTCTGATTAGTCGGACTTGAGGAAGGTGGATTCTCTACTAGTGTCACAAAATCTGATTTTGGAGCGGTTGGAAAAGTTGTCCTAGGCGATGGAGCAGAGCAAGAAGACTCAAGAAGCTTCGGCAAAGCACAGTTCAGCGACGGTCAGAGAAGGACGATCGACGACGGTAGTTTCGCAGACGGTGCGACTAGGGGTGGCATCGAGTGTGCGACGACTAGAGATGCCCCTCTTTAATGGGTTAGAGGTGGAGCTAGGGATGGCAGAAAATCTGGTGGATCGGGATGGGTCGGAGCCTCAACCCGACGGGGCAACCTCCGATCCGGATATAAGCGGGGTGGATCACCACCTAATCTAGTTTTTTTTTTTTTTTTTTTGTATTTAAAGAAATTTTTTAAAAAATCAATTACTACCATTATTAAGGGTGATCCATTATCCAAATATCTATATATAAGACAGCATATTTAAGAGAGGAGAAAATTAATGTTTTGTCTTGAAGTAAATTAAATTATATTTTATTTTAGCATGCAAGACCATTTATAAAAATTTTGGACAACTTATTTCTGTCTAGTATGACAAATTTTTTTGCCATTTATTTTTTATATTTCATTATTTTAATAAAATAAACTAATTCTTCATTTGTTAAAGAAATAAGAAAAAAAAACCTTATCGGGTCGAGTCTGACCCGCTCTATCACATTCGGGGTGGGTCTGACCCGACCCATCACATCCGGGGCAGGTCTGATCCGACCCATCACATCTGGGGCGGGTCTGACCCGACTGACATCAAAAGCCTTAACGGGGCGGGGCGGGGTGTGAGCTTAGTGGGTCGGGGCCGACCTGCCCCATTTACATCTCTAGGTGGAGTAGTGGCTATTCAAGGCTTAGAGGTATTTTCAAGCGAATAGGTTAGCGGACTCCGAAGGAATTGATGCAGCAGTGGTCTGTTTTGAAAGTATTGCCTTATCGTGGTTTTAATGGTATTCTAGTAGATTCACTATCTCAACGTGGGTGGATCTTTAGATGTGTACGGAAACGTTTTCGTCCGTTAAAGGATGGGTGTTTGGTACAGAGGCTTTTGGCTTTGAAGTCGGTGGCTGAGTTGAATATAGGGACTAATTCGAGATTTTGGCAGCACCATTGGTGAAAATTTCAGAGGATGTACTAGAAGGAGCCTTCTTGAATGGGTTAAAGGAGGAGATTTTAGGGGAGTTGAGTTTGTTTAATCCTTCGGGATTGGTGGCGATCATGGAAATGGCTTAGTAGATTGAAGAAAAGAATAAATTGTTATTCAGACAAAATTGGTCTATGTTGCACACGTCCACACTTGGCGAGTCGACATCCAAGAATTCAATTTTGGGGTTCAAGAATGATGCTAAAATTGAAGTAAGGAGGGAACAAGTCTGTGTTGGGTGCACCTGCTCAAGGCTCGGGAGCTACAGAGATTCCTACGGTCCATCATGGAAGAACGACTTCGAAATTCAAGAGATTGACTCCAGCGGAAGAACAAGAGAAGCGAGCCAAGGGATTATGTTTTTGGTGTGATGAGCGCTTCATTCCGGGATGCACGTGCAAGAACAAAGAACTCAATGTTATTATGGTGTGTGATGAGAAAGTGTCAGATGAGATTGAGTTGGATGATGGAGTTTCGGAAGCATCGATGTTAGCCTTAAGTTTGGATGTCATTGAAGTTTCATTGAAATCTTTGGTGGGGTTAACAGGGCCTAAAACGATGGAGATTCAAGGGATGATTGGCTCACAAGAGGTAGTAGTTTTGATCGATAGTGGGGCAACTCGCAATTTCATTGCCGAAAATTTAGTTGAGCAGTTGGGATTATAGGTGACAAAGACATTTCCGTACTCTGTGAAGGTGGGCACAACGATGACAGTCCAAAAAAATGGGGTGTGCAACGCAGTGGTTCATCCAAGAGGTAGGGGTGACATCGAAATTTCTTCCATTAGATTTGGGCAGTGCAGATGTGATTTTAGGGATTGAATGGTTGGAGACACTAGGGGATGTGCAATTTAATTGGAAAACTTTGAAGATCAAGTTCAAGGTGGGTAAGAAGCGTGTGATTTTCGAGGGTGATCCAACTCTTCACTCTTCATTGGTATCTTTGAAATCCATGGTCAAGACCTTTAAGAAGGAAGATCAAGGTTTTTTGTTGGAAACAGATGTTATTGGTTCTCCAACCGAGTGTTCTTCTTTGGGGGTTTCGCTGGACTTAGGTGCCATTTCTGTGGAGCATGAATAATTAGAGGAATTGTTGGCTGAATTTGTTTCCATTTCTGACATGCCAGAAGGGTTGCCCCCTGTACGAGGCAAAGAACATGCCATAATTTTGAAGGAAGGAGTAGAACCAGTGACTATTCGACCATATCAATACCCTCAATTTCAAAAAAATGAAATTGAAAAACTGGTGGCGGAAATGTTTGAGGCGGGCATTATTCAGCCAAGTAGCAGTTCTTTCTCGAGTCCAGTATTATTTGTCAAGAAGAAAGATGACAGCTGGAGGTTTTGCATTGACTATAGGGCTCTTAATCGAGTCGAGTTACTGTATTGGATACGTTTTCAATTCCGGTGATTGATGAGCTCTTAGATGAGTTACATGGAGGATGTGTCTTCTCAAAATTGGATTTAAAATCAAGTTACCATCATATTCAGGTCCATCCTTTAGATGCCCATGAAATAGCTTTTCCAACTCACGAGGGACATTATGATAGACCACCATTGACTTACGTGTATTCTAGAAAGAAAGGGAAAAGTGTATTGGCTGCCAAGTCAGCTGAGGGCAATGCAGGGAATTAGTCTTTAGAAAGTGGTTATGTGAGATATGGTAGCCTATGGGCAGGTGCAGGGGTGCATGAGTGTACCAAGTAGTAAGAGAATAAGAAAGTAGGGAGAGTAACGAGAGAGGTGTGGATTGTCTATGTAAAGTTGTATTTGGAAGGACCCAGGCTCTTGAATTCCTGGTAGTTCAATGAAAATTTTGCATCCAATGTTGTCATAAGTCTATTTCTTTGTTTCTATAATACTTAATTGGCAGGATATACCTATCAATTGGTTTTAGAGACACGATCCTCTATGGCCAAGAAATTTGAAGCAGTAGTGGAGGTTTTGGAAGGGAAATTCTCAAATCTTCCACAAGAGGTTAAAGCAGAGATGGCAACCATGAAAGGAGATTTGGGAGCACTGAAAGAGGGGATGGCTCAAATGCCTGCAATGGAAAAGGCTCTCCAATTAATCGTTGCGCAGATGAACCAATCAGCCCAAAGAGATGTAGGGGATTCGGCAGCAGTGAGCGTCGACCGAGCTCGTCGAGATGTTGACGAGGAAACAGCGACGGGAAACCAGCCATCAGATTCGCAGGAGGTTCGATCGACACCTGCACCACCGATGTCGCAAGTTGACCAGGCTTTCACTGGTCCGTGGGTTGGACGGGATTATCGCCCTTCAAGGATGGAGTTACCCTTGTTGGATTTACAGAGCAGAACGATATTTCTTGCTGTTCAAAATGACTGATGCACATATATTTGAAACTTCTACGAAGGAAATGCTGACTTGGTTTCAGTGGGAGAACCAACGAAGAAGAATTACATCGTGGGTGACTCTAAAAACTCTTCTCCTTTCTCGGTTTCGTGCTCAACTAGTGGGGTCTCTATCGGAAGAGTTCTTATCAGTCAAACAACTTTTGACTGTGAGGGAATACTGGCTCAAATGGGAGGTGTTAGCTTCTCGGGTACCCGACACCCCAGAGCATATTTTGGAAGGCAATTTTGTGAAAGGACTGAAGGAAGTAATCAGGAGTGCTATCCATATTTTGAAACCCGTGGGCCTGACCCAAGTTATGGATATGGCCCAAAGGATTGAAGAAGGGCACCAAATGTTGGGTGGTCCAAACCCTAGTAATCGGACAGCTTCATCAAAATCGAACCTCAGCCCAATTATTCCAACACGTTTTTGTGATTTTTTGCGAAAATTTATCCTTGTTTTCTTTGATGACATTTTAGCGTACAACTCTACTCTTGAAGACCATGAATGTCATTTGGGGATGGTTTTGGAGCGATTATATTAGCACCAATTGTATGCCAACTGCAAGAAGTGTATTTGCTCAAGGAAAACTAGAGTATTTGGGTCACATCATTTCAGAGGAGGGGGTTTCAACGGATTCAAGTAAATTGACAGCCATGGCGGAATGGCCTATTCCCAAGACCTTACGAGATTTGAGAGGATTTTTGGGCCTTACCGGGTACTACTGTAAAATTGTGAAAGGTTATGGGCAGATTTAAAGACCTCTAACAGACCAGCTGAAGAAGGATGCATTTGGGTGGTCAGAAGAAGCTCAAGCAACCTTTGTGCGCTTGAAGGAAGCCATGTACTTCGTACTTGTTCTAGCTCTGCCTGATTTTTTATTCCCCTTGTGCTAGAGGCTGCTGCATCAGGTAGTGGGTTAGGGGCAATCCTAATGCAAAATCAGCGACCCATAGCTTTTTATAGTCAGGTCCTATCTTCTAGAGCTCGCACTAAGTTTGTCTATGAGCAAGAATTGATGGCTATTGTATTGGCAGTACAGAAGTGGCGTCCTTACTTGTTGGGTTGCAAATTTTTGGTCCGTACAAATCAGCGAAGTTTAAAATACTTGCTGGAACAAAGATGGGTAGCTTCCGAGCATTAAAAATGGCTAACAAAGCTCTTGGGTTATGATTTTGAAATTGTTTATAAGCCGGGTTTGGAAAATAAAGCAACTGATGCTCTTTCTAGGATAAATCAAGAGGTGTCCTTGACTGTAATCTCAATACCAACACTCGTATCCATACTAGATTTACAGGCGCATGTCAAGTCAGACCCGATATTGGCAAAAATTATTCATGCAATTAGCATTGGTCGAGAAACGGGAGGCTATTCTTTAGTGTAGGGCTGTTTGAAGTTTAGAGGACGCTTGGTCATTCCCTCATCATCTCCATTCATTCTTATTTTATTGCCAGAGTGCCACGACAGCAGTATAGGGGGACATTCTAGGGTATTCAAAACATTCTAGAGGATAGCACGGGACTTATATTGGTTGGGTATGAGAAAAGATGTGCAAAAGTATGTTGTGGAGTGTGCTACCTGCCAACAGAGTAAATATTTAGCCCAATCTCTAGCTGGATTACTGCAGCCATTGCCTATTCCGAAGCAAGTTTGGGAGGATATTTCAATGGACTTCATTGAAGGCTTACTGCTGTCCAATGGGTTCGATACCATATTTGTCCAAGTACAGCCATTTTATACCACTTCGCCACCCGTTTTCTGCCATCACAGTTGCCACGGTTTTTGTTAGAGAAGTGGTAAGATTACATGGGATACCAATATCCATCGTGTTCGATAGAGATAAAATATTTCTCAGCCTTTTTTGGAAAGAGCTGTTCCGCCTCCAAGGAACTCAACTCAAGCATATCACTTCGTACCACCCGCAATCCGATGGACAAATGGAGGTTGTCAACAGATGCCTTTGAGACGTATTTGCGATGCTTTGCAGGTACAAAACCCAAGCAGTGGATAGTTTGGTTGCCATGGGCAGAATTTTGGTACAATACTTCGTACCATACTTCACCTGGGATGACTCCTTTTTTGGCTATGTATCACAAAGATTTGCCTCCAGTGGTTAGATTTGAGCATGGGAGTACTAAGGTTTCAGCTGTTGAGGAGAGGTTGAGAACTCGAGATGAGGTTTTGGAGCTACTCAAGTTGAATCTCTAGAGAGCCCAACAAAAGATGAACTCACGGGCTGACCGGAAGAGAAGAGAGGTCCAATGTGCAGTTGGGGACCTAGTCTATGTGAAGTTGCGGCCTTATAGGCAAAGATCAGTGGCTAAACGTCGCAATGAGAAGTTGGTGCCGCATTATTTTGGACCTTTTCCAATATTGGCACGAGTAGGGACAGCTGCTTATCGCCTCAAACTGCCTCAAGACTCAGCCATACACCTAGTTTTTCATGTATCGCTCCTTCGTGCTGCTTTAGGACCACATCGGCAAGCTTCTATCTTCCCTCCAGCGCTGGCAGAAGACATGGAATGGGTTCTAACACCTGAGAAAGTGCTCGATGTGCGTCTAGGAACACACAGAACTCCTCCACAAGCCCTGATCAAGTGGGTCAACCTCCCTGAATTTGAAGCAACATGGGAAGACTTTCCTACTTTGCAGCAGCAATTTCCTGAATTTAACCTTGAGGACAAGGTTAGTCTTTGGGGAGGGGTATTGATAGACCACCATTGACTTACGTGTATGCTAGAAAGAAAAGGAAAAGTGTATTGGCTGCCAAGTCAGCTGAGGGCAATGCAGGGAATTAGTCTTTAGAAAGTGGTTATGTGAGATATTGTAGCCTACGGGCAGGTGCAGGGGTGCATGAGTGTACCAAGTAGTAAGAGAATAAGAAAGTAGGGAGAGTAACGAGAGCGGTGTGGATTGTCCAAGTAAAGTTGTATTTGGAGAGACTCAGGCTCTTGAATTCTTGGTAGTTCAATGAAAATTCTGCATCCAATGCTGTCATAAGTCTATTTCTTTGTTTCTGTAATACTTAATTGGCAGGATATACCTATCACATTATGAGTTTTTGGTGATGCCGTTTGGGTTAACCAATGCTCCAGCCACTTTTCAATCTCTAATGAACTCGGTGTTTAAGGAGGTGTTGCAGAAGTATGTGTTGGTGTTCTTTGACAACATATTGGTGTATAGCCGATCTATGGAGGACCATAAACTCCATTTAAAATGTGTTAAAGATTTTAAAGCAAGAGGGGTTGTATGCTATTAGGAAGAATGTATTTTTGGGTAATCTTCGGTGGAATATTTGAGGCACTTCATTTCTAAGGAGGGTGTTGCGACAGAACAGTCCAAGATCAAAGTGATGCAGGATTGGCCTACTCCTAAAACGATTAAGGAGTTAAGAGGGTTCCTTGGTTTGACGGGGTATTATCGCAAGTTTGTGCAGTCGTATGGCAGCGTTGCTTGGCCTTTAACATAACTCCTAAATAAAGATTGTTTTGCTTGGTCCGCAGCAGCTGAAGATGCTTTCTTGGCTTTGAATAAAGCTGTGATCACAACACCTGTTTTGACTTTACCATAATTTTATAAGGAATTTGTTGTAGAATCGGATGCTTCAGGCCATGCTTTGGGCACTGTTTTGGTGCAGGACCATCGCCCAATTGCGTCTTTCAGTCAGGTTCTTTCTCCTTGGGTGAAGCTCAAATCACTGTATGAGAGAGAATTAATGGCTATTGTGTTGGCTATCCAATAGTGGCGCCATTACTTACTAGGGAGACATTTTTTGGTAAGGACAGATCAAAGGAGTCTTGAGTTCTATTGGAACAACGTTTGGTGGCAGTAGGACATCAATAGCGGTTGATTAAGTTGCTGGGGTTTGATTTTGAGATACACTATAAGGAGGGATTGGAGAACAAGGCAACAGATGCCCTTTCGCGAAAGGTTGAGGTAGCTACTTCAGAATTATTGACTCTTAGTACCTTCTTTGGTGTAATTGGAGCAGTGGATAGCGAAGTTCAAGCGGATTCCAAACTTGTGGTGATATGAGACTGTTACAAGGGCGTTCTGATTTTTCCAACTATTCCTTGCTGAATGGTCGACTAATGTACAAGAATAGGTTGGTTCTCTCTAAGAATTCTTCATTGATTGTGGTAGGGGGACATTCAGGATTTTTAAGGACATATAAGAGACTAGCCTGAGTTGTATTAGGCTGGTATGAAGAAAGATATTTGAGATTTTGTTGAAGGATGCGTTGTTTGTTAACAAATGAAGCACTCTACCTTGTCTGCAGGGGGGCTATTACAGCTATTATCGTGTTAGGAACCCAAGAGTCAACAAATAGACATTAAACATTAATAAGGTAGTGGGGATGGTGGGTTATATTTTGTAATTAAGAATAATAAAGGGGTAAGTGGTTTGAGAAGTGTAAGAGTCCATATTGAGTATATTTAAATAGGGTTGTGGAGATGGAGTACATCCATTGTATGAATCTAAAATTAGGAGTAGTAACTCTTTGGGGAGAGTGGTGGTCTCTCGAATACTGTTGGGTTTATTAGCTATACTATGCTATTTATCTGGTCATTGTTCTTGTAGTGTTCTGTGTTGTGTGTGAATCTATTTGGGACCTAACAGTGGTATCAGAGCATCGATCTTGGTCATGGCAGAACAAGTTTTGGAAGCTCGCAACAGACAGCCAAAGACAAAGGAGGAATCGTTTCAGACATGGAGCCAACAACTTGATAAAATCAATCTGAATATGACTTGAATTCCTGTTATATTGGATATGCTAGATTTTATTCATTCTAAACTCGATGGACTAGGTGTACTGAGACTTTTAGCGACGACAATGGGTAAAGCTCCTCACTGCAATAGTGGAGATGATGAGATATTTTAGAACCAGCCCACTTTCAAAGAATGTGTCTCTGAATCTAACAAAAGTGGTGGTGGTGATGGGGTGTTAAGAAAACCAATAAAGCAAGATTTTTCAAATGGTGAAGGTAAGCATATTCACTATCCATAGTCATCCTTGACAACAAAAGAAAAACTCAAAAGACTAGATGGGGAAGAAGAATTTGATGAAAAACAATACTCTGTCGGAATCGGCGACTGAATCACAATCTTTTGTCTTCATTCAAGTGAGTCGTGAGGAAACGTTGGCACCGCAGGAGGCAGCGACAACAGTAGTTTCAGCTGCTGCTTGGTTCGTTGTGGGTGTGGTGGGGATTTCTTCCGGCAAGGTCGACTTCGTTGTGCTAGCCGTCGTGAAGAGGAGATGCCATGGTTTCTAGTCTTCAGATTCTGCTATTACGTTAGGGAAGGTTGCACGATATAGGCGCCATCTATTTGACAGAGGAAAAAAAGATGACCCAAAATCTTGTGAAGAACCCCACCAACAAAATTGAGGCTGAATTGTCCAAAAGAATATGGGGTCTCCAACAAAAGTATCACATATCATTCATAGAACCCATGAAAATGGATCTGTTGATATCTATAGTTCAACATAAAAAATTTGATCTTCAAACTGAACGAAGACTTGCTTGCAACAAAGTTAGCTTTCTTTTCCTTACCTTGAGGACAAGGTGAATTTTCTTTTCCTCACCTCTGATACCACTGTTAGGTCCCAAATAGATTTACACACAACACATAGAACACTACTAGAACAATGACCAGATAAATATCATAGTATAGCTAATAAACTCAATGGTATTCGAGAGACCACCACTCTCCCCAAAGAGTTACTACTCCTAATTTCAGATTCATACAATGGATGTACTCTCCATTTCCACAACCTTATTTAAATATACTCAATATGGACTCTTACACTTCCCAAACCACTTACCCCTTTATTATTCTTGATTACAAAATATAACCCACCATCCCCACTGCCTTATTAATGTTTAATATCTATTTGCTGACTCTTGGGTTCTTAACATACTGCTGCCGTTATGAGTATGGGATGTGATCACCATGGATTTTATTGAAGGGCTGCCAAGGTCTGAAGGGTAAAATGCCATTTTTGTGGTGGTGGACAGGTTGAGCAAGTACAGCCATTTCATGGCTTTGAAACACCCTTTTTCTGCCAAGATAGTTGCTGAAATATTTTTGCGCGAAGTTGTTCGTTTACATTGCTATACCGAGAATATCATTTCAGATTGTGTGAAAGTTTTTCTTAGCTTATTTTGGACAAAATCATTCAAGTTGCAAGGTACTCAAGTGAAGTATAGTACTGCATTCCATCCCCAAATAGATGGTCAAACGGAGGTGGTTAATCTGTGTGTGGAGACTTATTTGCGTTGTTTTGCATTTGAGAAATCGAAGAGTTGGGCTAGGTGGATTTCTTGGTGTGAGTATTGGTACAACACTACTTACCATGTCTCTGCCAAAACTACTCCTTTCAAGGCATTATGCGGGCGTCCTCCTACTCTTACACGATATGGTCATGTACTCACGGCAGTGTCCGATTTGGATCAACAATTGCTAGAACGGGATCTGATTTTGGAAGAGCAACGGGACAATTTAACTAAAGCACAGTCTCAGATGAAGAAACAAGCAGATGGCCATAGAAGACAGGTGGAATTTGAAGTGGGAGATCAGGTGTATCTGAAGTTGAAGCCTTATCGAATGCACTCTTTGGCTAAGAGGAATTATGAAAAGTTAGCTCCTCGATTTTACGGACCTTATCTGGTGATGAAGCGTACTGGAGCAATTGCTTATGAGTTACAACTGCATGAATGTGCTTAGATGCACCCTGTGTTTCATATATCTCAGTTGAAAATGGCTGTGGGCTCCTCGGATAGAGTTTCAGATTTGCCTCAATTGTTCAAGACATTAGAGTTGCAAGTCACTCCTGCCGAGCTACTTCAGGTGCGTCAGCTCAATTCATCTGTTGTAGTAGAGGTGTTGATCAAGTGGGAAGGTCTACCAGCTTTTGTAGTGACTTGCGAGTCATTTGACGTTATCCGCCACCAATTTCCTGATTTTAACCTTGAGGACTAGGTTCACAAATGGGCGGGGAGTAATGTTAGATCTCCGATTAAGTATACATATGTTAGGAGACCTAAATGCTGAGGTGGCTAGTATAGGGGTCTGATTAGTTAAAATAGTTACAGGGTTGATAGTGAATATAAGGAAAACTTGTAGTTTTAATTGGGGTATCTGGTGATCAATTGTAAGGGGAGGTGTAGACTACCTACAACTAGTTTAACGAATTCAGTTGTAATGCTTGACTGTTCTCTTCTTGAGAGCTAGATATCAATAAAGGTGTGAAAGGTTTCAGTGACAAAAATAGAGTTTTATCAGATTATTAGTACAAACATTGGACTCAATGTGATCACTAGAACATGAAGATTTGGAAAAAGCAGGTCTTGAACCGGGGAATGGTGGAAGCAACTTGAAAGTGATAGAGACCTTTATTTAGACCGCCTTGATGAAGAACATGATAGACCCAATTGAGGGCTAGAACATGAAATCTTACGAGAACCAACAGCAGAGATAGGGAATTTATGACCATTGCCTACGATCACTTTATCTTCACCAGAGTAAGAAGGTGCATTATCAAGATTGTTGTTGTGAGGAGTGAGGTGATGAGAGGCTCTTGAGTCAAGAATCCAGGCATCTTCTTGAGGTTGAGAAGTCGAGGCAACCATTGCTTGAGGACCATTAGATGCTATGTATTGTAGAGAGAGATCAAACCTATGGTAACACTAGAAACCAACATGGCCGGATCTCCCACATAGTTGACATTGGGGCTTCGAGCTATGAGCACTAATGTTTGGACGTGAGTCATTAGAAGGACGAGAATCACAATTGTAGGTGATGGGAGTACACGAGTCACGATTGTAATTGTTGGGTGGAGGTCTATTGTTGTGACGATATGAATATCGAGAGGCATTGGCTTGAATGTCCGACCTTCCTCCACAGTTGGTTGCGGTTGAAGACAATTCTCATGGGCAAAAAGCAAGTTGACAATGTCTTCAAAGGTTGTGTGATTTGCATTAAAAAGTAACAGAGGCCACGAAGGACTTATAATCTGCACTGAAACCTCCAAGGAGATATAGAATGTGATCTTGTTCAGAGACTTTCTTTGAAATAGTAGTTAGACAATCAACATAGCTTTTCATGCGTAGAACATAATCCATCATGGAAAGATTGCCATTCTTGGTAGTTTGAAGCTGTAATCAAAGTTGCATAATCTGAGCTTTAGAAGCTCCAGCAAAATCTCGTTGTAGTGCACTCTTGGCAGCGGTGGAAGTCGTGTGCCCAACGACCTGAGACGTGATTTCAGGGGTTAGAGAAGAAAAAATCTAAGAGAGGATAAGTCTATCCTCACAGCGCCATTGAACATAATCTGGGGACAGAGTTTGAGTTTCGGATAGGTATTGTGCTGGAGCTTGGCACTATCCATCGGTGTAGTTGTTGATGCCATTGGCATAAATCACATTCTCCATTTGAACTTTCTAGAGAAGAAAGTTCATTTGATCGAGCTTCACTGACAGAGTATGATTTAGGGCTTGGGCCAAGACGACAAAGGCGTCAACAATGGAAGTAGTGTGAGAGGCCATAGTAGAGGCGGCAATAGGAATTGGTGGATGAACATTGGAACCAGAATCAGAGCTTGTTGTTGACATTGGAGATAGGAAAAGGGAACCAAGAAACGAAAGAACAAGAAAGTAAAGTGAAAAAGTAATGAAGAGAGAGGTATTGGATCAACGGCTGTAATACCATGCAAGTGTTTGATGAAGCGACTAAAGCCTTAGTCAGGGAAGCTCTTATTTATAGTAAGTGGATTACAATTAATCAGGTAGTTACAACAGAAGAGTGATTAATCAGCTCTAAACAGTCTTACCAAGACTTAAAACAAAACACCCAACTAACATAACTACTTAGAAACACTCCACTAACTAACACTGTCTTCACTCATAGACAACTTTTTTTTTTACTTTTTGCTAAAGTCTCGTGTCTAGAGTGTAGAATTTACTTTAACTTTACCCAATTACCGGAAATGGCTGTGAAATTTTGTGAATAGTAGAATCCTATATAAACTATGTGAGAAAAGGAACAATGGCCGTTCAGAAAACCAAAATCAAGGATCTTGGATCATTTATTCTAGGTGATTATAATGAAGAAGTTTCGAAGTACTCAGCTGGGCAGAGGGGTGGTTTGGTGATTCTGGAATTTTGTAACTTTTATCATTTGTGTTTGCTTGTAATTTCTATTGCAGAAAGTTTGTCAGTTCTTAGAATGGGAAAGATGCAGAAGGCTGGTGCAGGATAAAAGTAATGTTGGATTTTGGTCTCTATAGTTGATCACTGTTGAAGTTGAGCTTTGGTGTTGTGACGTGCTTTGATTGATAGGATTCTGGTTTATATGAACATTACTGAAGACAGAGATTTTGAAAAAAAAACCATGCATTTGTTATACAAAGTTTATGTTTCTAGAAATCCAGTATGGATGATTGGTTACTAGTTAGATTATTTATATATGATTACATGTTGTCCTCATGCATCAGACATCATATTTAAATTATAGGTTTCTTTCAATAATTATTTTATTGCATGTTGGTTATTTTGAGTTAATTGTTTTAGCTTTTGCTCTATGCTATCGGCTTCAAAATTTTCAGGTCGTGGCTTCTTTGCATGGAAATATGGAGGTACCTTTTCTGATGCCAATTTGTTTATCAATACATGTTTTCTATACTCAATAAAGATTGCATAATTTTGTTTTTCTGGAATTATCTTACTTAAATAATTGCTAAATGTGTTGGCACAAGATGGATTTGATTGTGAGAAAGCATTCTTTTTAAGCATTATTATATAATACTATTGTTTTTCCAAGAAAATTTAGAAAATGTATCATAAACTGATTAGTTGAATCTCATTTGTCTCTTCTAAATTTCACAGGAGGAATTTGAATCACTGTGTTTTGAAAGTCAGGTATCCTTCCCTAATTTTCTTAATAATGTTGCTTTACTGTGATGATGTGAATTTGTGCATTGGAACTATTAGACAGTTGCCACATAAATTTACGAAGCAAGTTGAAGTTATTGCTTGTAAACTGAATGAAATATAATACTGAACTAATATCAAAATTCCCCATTTAATATTGCTTTGATTTGACACCAAAGCATCAGTCTATCTTAAATATTATCCTTTGGTTACCCCTCTCATGGTTTTTATTTATTGCCTCTGTCTGATTTTATCATGTCAACTTTCCAAATGCAGGTGGGAACTGCTCTTGATACGGTGGAGCAATTTTTGGAAGAACAAGCCCTTGACCCTTTGCATTCAGATAAGTAGGTTTTTGTTTAAGTTCTTCACCAATATGTCTGTATATTTGATTTGTAAGACATCCTCTTCTGATTGCTCATGTTACATAAATGGATCAAATAAATAAACTGCAAGAAAAAAAAAAGAAAGAAAGAAAGAAAGCCCGGAAGTTTTAGGTCATTTCTTTTTCATTCTTCTTGTTTCCAAGTTAATGGCAATGTTTTCAGTAACAAACCTCTTCTACCTTACCAAAACTGAAATCAGAGTAATCAATTCAAACTTACCAGTATCAGTTATGGCTTTCAAGTGGCCTATTAATTAGATATTGCAGACCTAGAGACAGGAAGTGCATGAAACCAACAGTTCTGTTGTAAATTACTTCCCCAAGACTAAAACCTGCAATCAAGAACTTGAAACTGGCAAAAATAGCATGAACAATAGCACAAAGTAAATGAAACAGTACAATGAACGCCAAAGATTTATACTGGTTTGGCCTTAAAGCCTACATTCAGTTTTGAGAACCATCATGAAAATCCACTATGATCAATTTGAGATTACACCCAGTTGAGCTTAGCTCTGCAACACGCACGGTACAAACTCTCCCCAAGTACCCCAGTGCACATGAGCTCTCAATATTCTTAACAGTCTTGAAGCTTTCCTACTTTTCTTGTGTATTCTCACTTACAAAAACATACTAAAGCACATAAGGACTAAAGTAAACACTTTCCTAAAAATAGTAAGCAAGAACCATTAAGAGTCTTGAAAAGGAAAGTTAGTTAGGATTTGGAGAATTAATCCTAACAAGTTCTGTATCATTTTTTTTACTGCAAGGAATTCTTTTCTATTCTTAGTAAGATTACAAAGGTACTGTTTCTCCTTATTAATGACATTGTTTCATTTTACTATGATATGTTGTGTATGTTGCTCAAAATTAGGATTTCTGATATTGTGGTCTTTCACTTTGTTAACTTTAAACTGCCTCGAGTGCAGGACTAATGTAGTGGATGTTGCTCAGAATGTATTGACATTGAAGAAAAATGAAATCCAGCACTTGGAAAACATGCTGCAAAAGGTTATATTTGACTTTATTGTTTTACTCATTAAAAAAATGATTATTTGGAGATGGCATCATCTTATTTTGTGGTATTACTTAGAGTGCAGACACATTAGGAGCTTTCTGATTAGTAAATGAGGCTGCTTGGTTATCTCAGACATTAGAATTTCATGACACACTAGAATTCAGGTTTTCAGGGTTTAACTTGAAGAAAGGTAAAGAATATAGATACAGTTCAGAAATGTCACTACGCCTTTGGGTTTGCTAGGTTGAAATTTTAGAGATTTTAGTGTGTACTTGGTGAGGCAAGAGTTTGAACTATGCAAATGATGGTACTCCATTTAAGAGTTAAGGGTTTCATTATGCTTCATGAAAACATAAAAGATGGTCAGCAGAGTCTCCACCATTTTGTCTCAAATTTGTGATGAAACTGTTCTTGTGTGTATGACAACAGTGCTAAAAAACACATCTTTCAGTTCTCACTATATGTATTATGTTATTTCAACTCATAAGTGTACCTCTAGATTATCACCGCTTGCTTAGAGAGTTGTTGAAGTAACTGAATCGTCCCTATACCATTTTTACTGTAGGCGGAGGAACAAAATCACCTCATTCGAGCTCAAATTGAAGATTTAAAGGAAAAAGAGGCGGATGTGTCAGTCATGGCCGATGCTGTTGAGAAGGTACATGGTTTAATTCTTTTGTATCCCCTTTTGACTTGCCTCAAATGTTTAAAGTTGAAACATGTGATGAGTTGATCAATTTGGCAAATAAGAAATTAAAAGACTTGTTTCAATCTCAAATAATGTGCAAATTTTGCAGTTGAGACGAGGGAGTTTAAATTATGGGCTACCTGGCGGCAATGACATAAACAACAACCCATAATTTTTGTAAGTGAATAAATTTCAAAAATATAATGTGTACAAATTATGTTATGATTGACGATGAATCTATGTGTGCTTTTACATGTATATTACAAAGTTTACCATTAATATCAATTGACATCCTCAACTTTTCATCTTTTTTAAAGTCCATTTGATTAGTGCCGATAAATAGTACTGTCAAATTGACACCTGCAAGGCACGTGACCTAAGGGGTATATGCCAAAGTTAAGTTACGCCATTGAAAGTGTCATAAAGGTTGAATGCTTAATTATGTGATTATAACATTTTGGCATCTTGTTGGTTGTTTTAGAATTAACTTTTCTTTAGTTTAATTAATACTGTTTTAATACGGGATAATTGCATTTGAAAATCCCTATGTAAATTTTTTTTATGGCAATAATACCAAAGTAGTTAAATTTGTGTGGTCGTTGGTCTTTGCCAACTTATAAATGATTGCTATGTAGTAGCACCTTGGGGCATACATCTAATCCAATCCAATATTTTGTATTAATCCAATCCAATCTAATTAAATGTTGAATTTTAAAAATCAACATATAATCCAATTAAGCACTTGTTCAATTAATAATTGGATTGGTATTGTTTTTTAATTGAATTTCGAGTTGAAACTTGATTTTTTTTCTTTTCAAATTTGAGCTGGAACTTGATATTTTTTATATTAACTTAAAAATATACAAAAAAAAAAATCACATAAAAACTATACTATACTATTCATTTAAGTTCAAATTACATAAAGTTATCAATCTAAAAAGTTCAATGAAACTAAATACTTAAGTAGTATTGAAAATGAGAGAGAATGAGGAGAATGGATGTGTATTTTTATTATTTTTTTTCTCTAATTAGGTATGGAAGTGTATATGACAAGACAAATATTTAGCCAATAATAATTTATTAAAAGAAATATAAATAATTTTTTTAATATATATTATATATAATTGGATTGGATCTGTTTTTAATTAGATCTTAGATTTTAACAATGTCATCTGCCATCTAATCCAATTAAAATTTAATTATTCAAATCAAAATCAATTCTAGTTGGATATTTAAGTTTTTTGTAATTAGATTGAATTTGATTGGTTTTGTGTAATTGGATTGGTTTGGATGCTGCTTACTCCTAGTAGCACCTTATTGACTCAATTCTTATATTAATTATCAAATATTTTAAAATTCAACAATTTTTTTTTCATGATCACTAAAACGATACATTCTTTTCAATTATATACATTCTTTTCAATTATTATTATTATATTTCTCATGGGGAGTAGGAAGGAGGGGATGAGAACTAATTTGTCAAATTCTTTGGTTAAAGAAATGAATTAGAATTATAAATAAATTAGTACTATCATACTCTAGTTGAAATCACAATTGAAGTAGCGCGATTGTTATTATCATCACCCAAATAGGAAGGTTTAATGACACATAAATTCATAAGGAAATTGTGAGATAAATACCTAATATTTTTTATGTTATACAATTATATACCAATTCTTTTTTTTTCGATGACAAAACTACCGAACGTTACGTTTTACTTAGTTCTACTGCTACCAGGTCTATTAAGTGGGAATGGTGGACACGTGGAGGGCTTAGATCAAATTTCTTTATTTTTATGTTTAAATATCAATTTAATTACAATTAACATTTTAAAAACTTAACCAAAACTTAATAATAATTTGAAAAAACAATAAGTAAACCCAATACACAGTCTATCCAATAACCCATTAAAAACCCTAAATCCCCAAGAAAGGGTTGGCCTCCCACGAAGAAGACAGACAGAGTCAAAGGTTGAAGACGACGCTCTAATCGACATGGCCTTCAACGAACCATCATAGGTCCTACAATGGCAGGTGAATATTCTTCTTCATCTCATAGAAGCCCTTGTAGCAATTGGCACAGAGGCATATCGCTCAACAACTCAGTGACGAAGAGGTCTTTTTCGAAATCAAGGGCTCCCAGCAATTGTGATTGGGGGTATCATGGGTTGAGAGGACTTCATGGACAGACACTTATACTGGGAGAAGGTTCATAAGTTGCCTCAAGTTGAGAGTAAGTTCATTGTCTCAAATTTTTGTTCATTTATTTTTTTGTTGAACTTTCAGTCAGAGGGTGGGTGCAATTTTTTTGCCTGGATTGACCTAGAAATTTGTGAAAGATCAAAGTGTTATCCCAAAATTTGAAAATGATGATGTGGCAATAGAATTGACAAGTGGCATGGAATAGTTGGGTGATCTGGCTTAGCAGTAGCCCAATACATCAGTGAAGAGTTTGGACTGCTTGAGAGATGTCATAACCAAGCCAAGTGCACCCGAGGAGAGTACTTGGGCTAGGGTGTGCCCGATCGGACCTTGGTCCAAGGAAAGCATGTGATCGGAACTTGGTCCGAGGAGCCCCAAGAGGTCCGGTCGGACCTTAGTCCGAGGAGTCCAAGTGGTGTGCTCGGACCTTAGTTCGAGGAGTCCAAGTGATGTGCTCGGACCTTAGTCCGAGGGAAGCCCTAAGAGATGGGGTCGGACCCTAGTCCGAGGAGAAGCCCCAAGAGGTCCGGTCGGACCTTGATCCGAGGAGAGCCAAGGAGGGTGGTCGGACCTTGGTCCGAGGAGAACCAAGGAGGGTGTGGTCATATCTTGATCCGAGGAGAGTCTAAAGGGTATGGTCCATATGCATGTGTCCAGCATGCATATGTCCGACCAGCACTTGTGTGTGTCCAGCATGCATGTGTTCGACCAGAAGAAGATATTCATCAAACAAATGGATCAGACTACGTCAAATTCCCAGAAACGGCTTCAGCAAGAATCGGTCTGAGCATCACGGGAATCTCTCATTCCTCACTCAAATTGAGGATTCTGTTGCATTTTTGAATATTTTGTGTAATTTAAATATAATATGAGTAATAGAATATCCCGGGACTAGGGGGATATCAGTTTAGGATCCCAAGCCTATAAATAGAGGGTTGATGGGATCAGAAAAGGACTTTTGGCAATTTGAGATTTGGTCTGAGTTTCTAGAGAGAGAGAGTGCGTTTTCCTTGAGAGAGAACCCTTTTTGTATTCCTGAAAATTTACACTGAAGAAACTCAGTTGACACTGGTTCATCTGATCTTGAGTGTAGATAAAGTAATAAAATCTCTAAGTGGATTAGGCTATTACCGACTGATCGGGGCTGAACCACTATAAAAATCTTGTGTGTTATTTACTTTTCTTGATCAAACTGTCTGTGTCGTTTAAATTCTCTTGAAGGTTTATCGTTTTTGACGTTCTCACGTCGTTGGCTAAAAACACAGTCAACATTTTAGTGCTTTCATTGAGAGCCTGAAGAGAAGAACAGACGGTCTCTGAAGCAATATGGCGCCTAAGAACACCACTGCCGCCTCTAAGAAGACGGGCTCCTTTAAGGAGCATGCTAGATCAGAGGGTCCCAGTGTTCAAGATCGTGAAACTGAGCCTAGAGTCGTGCTTGAGGATGTAGCTCCAGAAGTTGAAGAGCTCCAGGAAGCCATGAGCGCATTCCAGGAGGAGATGGCTCAGTTCAACGCCAGGCAGGAGGCATTTGCTGAGGAAATGGCTAGGCAGAATGCCGCATTCGAGTAGCAAAAATGGGAGATGGACGCTAGGAGTGAGGAGATCCGTCGACAGTAGGAGGAGGCCGACAGGCGACATCGCGAAGCTGCACTCGCTCTAGAGGCAGCTACGCGGCTGACCCGAGCCAATGCCCAGGCTGCACCTGGGGTGGCAGCCACCCCAGAGGCAAGGACCACAGAAGCTGGTCATAAGAAAACTGATAGACCAGGCAGGGGCGGTGGTAACTCACCTGGTCATGAGGAGGATGGAGTCCGATGGCGCACTGCCTCAACTCAAAGGGGGAACTCCAAAACCCCCTCAAAGAGCCACCGATCAGAGACTTCCAGGTCAGGGAGTCATAAGTCAGGCAGTAAGAAAACACCTCTTGAGCAAGAGCACAATAGAGCTCCTCGTGGCAATGAGACTTCCCACTTCAAAGATGGGTATGGGCGTGATGAAGCTGACAGTCATCACACTAACCATTCGAAGGAGAAGAATAATAATAACCACCGAGGAGGGGAGGATCGACCAGCTCAGATAGGAAGGCCACCACGGCATCCCAACCAGCGCAATGGCAAGGAGCACGTTCCACCCAGTAAACCTTCCGAGAAGACTCGGAATACAGTGTTTGATCGGTTGGGAAAGCACACTGCTCAGAAGGACCTGAGGGACATCATTGATGATAGAAGGAGGACCGTCCCGGTCGAAGGGCAAGAGCCAATCCGTCCTACCAGTCGAGTAGAAATACTCGATGATGGTTTGCCGGATAGGAGTGCCTGATCAGGCGGTCCCGAAAATGAGTCCCCAATAGTGGCCCCAGGTATCCAAGCCCAGCTTGATGCTTTGACGGCAGCAGTCCAGAGTTTGTCAAAACAACCAGCTGCGATTGATCCAGTAGACCACAGAAGTGGCAGCCCTTTTTGTGCTCGAATTAGAGCAGCTCAACCACCAAAGAAATACAAAGCACCGGTACTGCCAGTTTATACAGAAAAGGCAGACCCGGTAAGACACGTTGGGAAGTTTGAAGATCAGATGGAGCTGCTCGGGGTGAGTGATGACTATCGCTGCAGAGTCTTCTATTGTGTAAATTTAAGCAATTAAAATGTGCAAGTATACACAGTCGACAACGAGTAATATAGTAGTAAATGAGTATCGTCTCCACATGGATTTTAAACTAAATAATTGCAAAATCAACTAAAGAACAATTTAAAAATAAGGTAACAAAATTAAGAACATGATTGGAATATGAATCTGAAATTTAATGGGTATACGTCATTTCAATTAAAATAAAATGAAGAACTCAAAAAAAAATTAATTCAGAGAAGATCTATGTGAACAATTAGATCTAGATGGCTATTTCCCCTGTATAAATTGCCCAATTGTTATAGCAATAGTTCAGCAATGATTCAGCAATCAAGCACAGAGTTAACCGATTTCACAAAAGATCAGTAAGCTTTTTCCAAAACCCACTGATATACTTTCACAACTCAGTTCAACATATTCCTATATTAAATCAGGTTGCAAAACAGTCATTAAATCACCAAATCTCAGGTTATACAAGGTAGCAAAACATTCCTATTTTACTATTAAGATTTACCTAAAATGGTATTTCTCTTGCATCATTTAAGTGGATTCAGCTAGACAAATTCTTTCCAAAATCAGATCTAGCTAGTTAATTGTTAGTTATGGCCAGTAAACAACAATCATTGAGCATTAATTACACTTAAATGAACAATGGCAAAATGACTAAACTCATGCATTGAATCAATACTTCATCATATAGGGTTCATAGCCACCCAAATCTTAAGGAAATTAGTTCATGTCTGAAATCAAGATTACAAAACCAGCTGAAATGAAATCATCCATAATACTCAGTTCACAAATTAGATAATAAGAAGATACACTACAAAATGAGGAGAGTAGAAGAAAGAGTTAGAAGGATTTTTGTTGTGCTAAATCCTCCTAGCCGTGAGCCTTGTTGACCTTCCTCTTCTGTGTATCCTCTCTGTTTTTCCTCTTTTTTGTTCTCTGTACTTTTTTTTTTCTGATGGTGATGGTAAGAATTAGAAATCTCCAAAATGGTACTGCCCTTCTATTTCGGCTGGGTCCTTTTTCTAGGGTACTTTCCCTTACCCTAATTAGACAGCCCATTTCCATCTTTGGTCCCTCTCTTGCCACCTCAGCCAGCTGACTTATTTCATTAAAATAGATGCCACATAGGTGCTGAGCTAATTACTTAAGTGCAGCTGGCTTTTGTCCACGTCATCTGTCTTCTCCCCAGGATTGCTATGCGATTGGCCTACAACATCGAAACAGCAATGCTCCCCTTTCAGTCCCCGATTTCCTTCTGCTCCCTTTAATTCCCTTTGGCACTTTGAAGGTTCCTTTCCTAAACAACACAGAACAGAAATTTACATAAAATATTTACAAATAATACATCAAATTACCGACTCTTAATATGGACTCGCTACCTAGAACAAAAAGGGTAAAAATTAAACAAATTCACAGTAAACACACTTTCATTACTCTTTTCAACTTAAAAACAAGCTCAAAGATCATAAAAATAACTCTAAATCCTAGAGTTATCATCTTCCCCACCACATTGTCAGACACTACCTAGGAGTGGTACTGGAAATTCAAACCAGATTCCATCACCTCTTGGGAGAGTTTTAGGAAGGAGTTTTGTAGGCAGTTTAGTACTGCCCGAACCCCTCCTGTTTATGCCAATCACTTGGTGGATATTAGGCAGGGTAAAGATGAGTCTCTCAAGAACTACATTCAAAGGTTCATGAGAGAAGCTAACCGAGCTACTGCGGTTGGAGATGAGGGGAAGATGGTGGCAATTTCTTCCGGCATTATCTATCGAAGTCCTTTGTGGGACAGCATCCATCGCCATCCAATTTCAACTTTACAGCAGTTTTAAGACCGGGCAGATAAGTATATGAAGTTGGATGATGCAATTGAGAAGGGAGAAAATGGATTGAACAATCTGAGCGGGTCGAATGATCCCCCCAAGAATGGTGGGAATGATTAGAATGGCAGTAAGAAACGTGGGAATAACGGGTCTGACCGCCACAATGAGAAGAAGGCTAAGTCGGGACCAAACGACAAGCCAACGAAGTATGAACCTCGATTCACCAACTACACCACTCTATTGGCGAGCCGAGCGGAGGTCTATTTGGCTAGTCATCAAGAGGTCCCTTACCAGAAACCCCCACCAATCAAGAAGGAGATGAGTAAGAGAGATATGAACAAATTCTGTCGCTTCCATGGAGACTATGGTCATGACACGAATGAGTGTAATCATCTCAAAGATGAGATAGAGTTTCTCCTCCGGTCGGGGAAGCTAAAAAAGTACCGAGCAGAGAAGACCCAAGGAGAGGGAAGCAACAACAATCCTGGGTTCAAACGGCAACGGTCCCCACCTTTGCAACCCGAACCTATGGACTTCACGCTAGATACTATATGTGGAGGACCACATCTTGTTGGAGACAGCAACAAGGCGAGGGAGAGGTATGTTCGCACCCTTCGTCATGAGTTGGGTGCGACATCCACCTCTGAAGTTATGACGGTGGAGGAGCGACCACCAAAGAACCCAAGATATGAAAGTGAGTCCCTCACTTTCACTGAAGAAGATGCTCGACACGTGAGGTATCCTCACAACGACCCTCTTGTTGTGACAGTCCAAATTGCTAATATGAAGGTGAAGAGATGTCTGGTCGATACAGGGAGCTCTGTAAACATTATTTATAAGTCCTCTTTCGAGAAAATGAAGCTATCTGTCAATGACTTGAAGCCGTGCTCTCAAGTCATTTATGGTTTTACTGGAGAAGGATTATCACCAGCTGGGACAATCAAGTTACCAGTCACGACGGGGGAAGCTCCCAAGCATGAAACCATAATGACCGAGTTCTTGATTGTTGACTGCTCGTCCGCCTACAATGTGGTTATTGGTCGACCACTACTCACCAACTTGCATGTAGTAGTTTCAATCTGGCACCTATCCATGAAGTTCCTGACCAGTGCTGGCATAGGCTGTGTCCAAGGAGACCAAAGGGAGGCTAGGGAGTGCTATAATGCCTCGGTAGCTAAGGCAAAGAAAGGGGCCAAGGAGAACAACATGATTGTATGTGTTGAGAGAGAAGAGGTGGACGAGATGGATGTTGACCAGAGTCTTGCAGTTGTAACCGATGAAGAGATGTTAGAGGAGTTTGGCCAGGAGAGCACTCTTGGTCTAGGAGAGCAGAAGACCCCATCCGGTGATGAAGTCACCAAATAGGGCGTTGCCCAAAGCGAGGGAAGGGACTTTGATCCTCGCTTTGGGGATTATGAAAGTGATGTGGGACCGTTCGAGGAGTTAGAGGAGGTCCTTATAGATGAGAATGACCCGACGAGAGGGGTCAAAATTGGGAAAAAGTTGAAAGCAGAGGTGAGAGCACAGCTGATAGAATTCTTGCGAAGGAATCAAGATGTCTTCACCTGGTCTCACAAGGATATGGTGGGTATCTCACCAACTATGATCAGCCACGTGCTCAACGTGGATGAAAGCTATCCAGCAGTGCAGCAGAAGAGGAGATTGCTTGACAAGGATCGAGCAAAAGCTCTTAAGGAGGAGGTAGAGCAATTAAAGGAGAATGGGTTTATCAGGGAAGCATACTACCCCGCCTGGGTTTCAAACCCAGTGTTAGTGCCCAAACCCAATGGAAAGTGGAGGACTTGTGTAGATTTTACTGATCTGAACAAAGCATGCCCAAAGGATTGCTTTCCTTTACCAAGAATAGACCAGTTGGTAGATGCAACCTCTGGTCATGAGACCTTGTCCTTCATGGATGCATATTCGGGGTACAACCAGATCAGCATGCATCCTCCTGATGAAGAGCATACCAGCTTTCGAACAGATATAGGGCTATACTGCTATAGGTTCATGCCCTTCGGATTGAAGAATGCAGGAGCTACCTATCAGCGCTTGGTGAATGGTATGTTTCGTGACTTAATCGGCAAGAGCATGGAGGTGTACGTAGACGATATGCTGGTGAAGTCAAAGGAAGCTGAAGGGCACGTGCGAGACTTAGAGGAGTGCTTCGCAATACTGAGAAAGTACAACATGAAGTTAAACCCCCTCAAGTGCTCATTTGGAGTGGGTTCTGGAAAATTTCTTGGGTTTATTGTGAACTCCCGAGGAATAGAGGCAAACCCAGAGAAGATCAAGGCCCTCGTTGAAATGAAGTCTCCAGCTAGAATAAAGGATGTGCAAAGCTTGACTGGGCGGATTGCAGCTCTAAGCAGGTTCGTTTCGAAATCAACGGACAAGTGCGTCCCGTTTTTTAACCTGCTTAGAGGAGGCAAGAAGTTTGAGTGGACTGCAGAATGTGAACAAGCTTTCCAGGCCATAAAGGAGCATTTGGCCCAACCTCCTGTTCTTTCTAAGCCAGTTGATGGAGAAGACCTATTTCTGTACCTAGAAGTCACGAAGCATGCTGTTAGTGCTGCCTTAGTACGAGAGGAGGATAGAGTGCAGCACCCGGTGTACTATGTTAGCAAGCGATTGATAGGAGCAGAGTCTCGGTATCTCGTGATCGAGAAGTTGGCTTACTGCTTGGTACTTTCATCACGAAAATTGCGGCCATACTTCCAGGCACACCCCATTAAGGTCCTTACTGACCAGCCTCTACGCCAAGTCTTACAGAAGCCGGAGTCGTCTGGTCGGCTACTTAAATGGGCGGTTGAGCTAGGCCAATTTGAAATCAAGTACCAGCCGAGGACTGCTATTAAAGGTCAAGCATTGGCAGATTTCATCGCTGAATGTACCGGAATCGCTGATGTTCTCGACCAGCAAGAGAGTGTTACTGGGCAGAAAGAAGAAATTCCTACTTGGCAACTTTTTGTTGATGGGTCGTCGAATGAGCATCATTCAGGAGCTGGAATTATATTGGTCACACCAGAGAAGCACCAAATTCATTGTGCACTGAGATTCAGATTTAATGCTTCTAACAATGAGGCGGAGTATGAGGCCCTCCTAGCAGGCTTGCGACTGGCTAGAGATGTACGTGCCCGATCGCTGGAAGTAAATAGTGATTCCCAATTGGTGGTCTACCAAGTATTGGGGGAATACCAGGCAAGGGGCCTGCGCATGGTAGCATACTTAAACAAGACCAAAGATCTGCTAGCATAGTTCGAGGAGTATACCATCAAGCTAGAACCACGGGAGCAGAATTCTAATGCATATGCTCTAGCAAAGCTAGCTAGTGCAAAAGATGCCGAAACTCTGAATATAGTACCGGTAGAATACTTGGCAGAGCCGAGCATTGATAAACAAGAGGCCATGCCGATCACGATAGCCGACACCTGGATGACTCCCATCATTGCTTACCTTGAGCAAGGGACCCTCCCAGATGGTTGTAATGAAGCAAGGAAGGTTATGAGGCAAGCTGCTAGGAACACCATGATGGATGGGGTGTTGTATAGAAGAGGGTATTCCCTACCTCTACTCAGGTGCATAACACCCGACCAGTCAAAGAATTTATTAGCTGAGGTGCATGAAGGGTTCTGTGGAGATCATGCTGGGGGGCAAAGTCTATCTAAAAAAATCTTGTGGCAAGGATTTTTCTGGCCTACCATGAACGAGGACTCTATAGAATATGTGAAGAAGTGTGACAAATGCCAAAGATTTTCTAAAGTGCCCAGAGCGCCCCCAAATGTCTTGAAGCAAATGCAAAGTTCATGGCCTTTTGCAGTGTAGGGTATTGATCTGATCGGGAAGTTTCCCAAAGGGAAAGGAGGAGTGCAGTTCGCAGTGGTTGTAGTAGATTATTTCACTAAGTGGACTGAGGCCGAACCATTAGCCACAATCACATCGAAGAAAGTGTTGGACTTTGTGGTTAAGAACATAATATGTCGCTATGGTCTGCCTAAAAAGATAGTGTCTGACAACGGCACCCAATTTGATAGCGACATATTTACTGATTTTTGCACTCGGCATGGCATCACAAAAAGTTTCTCCTCGGTAGCCCATACGCAAGCCAATGGGCAGGTTGAAGCGGTAAACAAGACACTGAAGGACACTCTGAAAAAGCGCCTGGAGCGAGCTAAGGGTGCTTGGGCGAAAGAATTACCAGAAGTCCTTTGGTCATACAGGACTACTGCTCGGACAACAACTGGACATACCCCATTTTCTTTGGCATATGGGTATGAGGCCATGTTACCTGTGGAGATAGACCCACCATCCCATAGAAGGACCATGTACTACCAAGAGGAGAATCATCAGTTGTTAGCAGAATCCTTGGACCTCCTCGAGGAGAGAAGAGAGGAGGCAAACCTGAGAGTTGCTGCTCACCAGCAAAAAGTGGCGCGCTACTTCAATTCCAAAGTGCGGGATTGAAAGTTCCAGGTCGGAGATTTGGTCCTCAGAAAGGTGTTTGTTAGAGACCCAGCAGCTGGTGTGCTAGGACCAAACTGGGAAGGACCATATCAAATTGAGCAAGTCTTGCCACCCGGCACCTACAAGCTTGCTCGGTTGAATGGAGAGCTGATCAGAAATTACTGGAATGGCGAGCACTTGAGGAAATATTATCAATAAATACTGCTTGCAGAGTAGTAGCTTTGTATCAAGTGCTTAACTTGTTATTTAAGTTTTTTGTTTGTGAACTGGTTATTAGCTACCCAGTCATGTTATTTTGAACAATGTTATTTTGTTTGAAACTCGTTGTCAGACACGTTTTGTCATTTATTATTACGAGTAATAAAAGAGATCACGCGCAGCGTGGTTGAATCTTGCTACAAATTTTGCATATGTGTTGATTATTCTTGCTTGGCAGTGTTCAACTGTCATTATGATTTAAACAAAACAGGTCTTCTAAAACTAAGTGTAAATATATACCGGACAATGTTCAACTGGTCGGTATCATGAGATGAATGAACAACGTTTAAATAATTGCATGTTTTTGTAGTGGTCAACTACTGAAATATGTTTGTATATTTTATGTGTTTCACGAGTAGTAACTGCTCGGACAAATTCGGTCAAGTAGCAAGTCATCAAGGATTTTCCAACCCTCAATCACTTGGGGGGCACATAGAGTATACTGGTGTGTACTTCAACACAGGCAATAAGAGCACGAGCAAAGATATCTGTTTTTGGGTTGACTTGTAAATTTGGAAGTCTAAAAAGGCCATTAAGCTAACTTGTTTGACAAAGCTTAAGTAACTTAGAATTTTTAAAATTTTAAGTTAGAAACAGATATTCGTGTTATAATAAAAGTTATGCTCATAAAAAGTTAGAGCAATAAGAGCATGAGGAAGTATATTTAGTATGGACTTATGAAATGTTTAGAATTTCTAAGTTAGAAAACTAAGTACTCATGTGAAATTTAAGGCATATAGGAACTTTACTATTCACAATAAAGACTTAAAAGTTTAAAGCTAGTCAAAAAAGAAAAGTAAAGTGCAAGTATCAAACTGCTCAATCACACGAGCAAAAGTATACAAAATAAAACAAACTATGATAAAAACTAGTAAGACTACAACTAGTCATGCAGGTGTGCTCTAGCAGGATGAGGAGTCATTGGCGTGCTGCTCTGGTGGGTTGATCAACCCCCTCCTCGGCTTCAGCTGCTCCTCTTGCTCGGAATGATAACGTAGAGGAGGCGGGTGTAGGGCCAGGAGGATTGGCAGCTTCTCAGCAGCCCTTGCTTCACATCTGGCAAGTTCCTCTGCCTGAACCTCATCGGTGAAAAAATCGAGCTTGAGAGGTTTATTCAGTTTCCATACCTGATAAAAGCAGTTGAAGCAAGCCTCCTCATAACAGGTTAAATCAGCTTCCTTCTCTTGCTTCAAATCTTCATTCTCGCTGATTAGTCCCTCATTCTCACGAGCTAACTCCTCATTCTCATGGGTCAGCTTCTCCAGTTGAGCGGTCAAGGACTTGTTGGTTTGAACTTGCTGCTGATTCTCATCAGTTAATCTCCTAAGAGACTCATCCCGTTCAGACACGATCTTCTCTGCCTGCTCCAACTTGGATTTGGAGTCTTTTTCCGAGGCAGTTAGAATCTCTACTTTATCTTGGGCCTCCACGAGTTGATCATTTAGTACCTTGATCAACTCCTTGTAATCGACTAATCGCTGCTGAGCGTGACAGAAGGTCATAAGCGTCTGCATGAAAAACAAAACGTTACTACAAAGCATTAACGTAGGTAACAATCTATCTTGTGGTAAAATACTTACATTTGTCAGCTGAGCAATCCCTCTATCTAAGACAGCATCGACACTGAGTCGAGGAAAAGATTCAAAGCCTTGAATCGTTGATGAGTCATGGAGGGTCTGATCAGCTGCCCCCCTGAGCTTGGTATCAGCAGCTCGAAGTGCCTCGCTCGGGCCAGTCGGGCCTGGGGGAGTTAGGCTCGCTGATGGAGGAAGTGACGAAGGAGTCAACGGTGGGAGTGTAGTCGACCCCTCGGGTTGTCTCCCTCGACTGGGCAGCACTGCCTTTGGAATCTTCCTCGGGGGCGTGGAGCCACTTCCATCGCCAACTTTCCTCTTTGGAGCAGAAGGAGCGATGCACTGCCTGAACATATCTGGATCTGCAAAAGAGGAAAACACAAAATTGTTAGAAATATAAACATAATAAAATGTAGATAAGTATATTACTACTACAACTTTGTTAGTCTCGAATCACCAAGTTATTAAACGTATTCCTATGATTACTAGAACTGAGTTGAGAATCTGGTTGATGAACTCATCCTCGTCGTCCGAAGATGAGCTGAGTTCTCTCTCAATCTGGATGGCTTTTCCTTTCCCGGACTGAGCGGGAATAGCAGATCTGCGCTGAGACTGAGGCTCCCTAATGACAAGGTAACCAGGTCTATGAGAAAGCGGAGAGGGTCCAGGAGAAAACTGGTCAGTCACTATCTCCGTGCCCGCATTGGACTGATCAGTTGTGTTGTTCTCCCCGATGGTACTTTCCACCGCCATATCTTGGTCACACGGTATCAGGCCCACCATCTGAAGGTAGTCTACAGTGACCAATCTTTTCACGTCTTTATCCTCAATACTCATGCTGGCCAACGCCTCCGCTCGTTTGAACATCCCTTCAGTAGGCAAGGGTCGCTGGAATGGACCCGCATGTGTAAAGGCCAAGTTGTTGGCCTTGATGTCCGATGTGAGGAAATATTCTCTGTAATACTTCCCGGGGTTCGACTTGTGAGAGATACCACTAAGGTATGTAGTCCCCCTTTGCCTGTGGTAGAGGTGAGAGAAGCCCGTGTTGTTGTGGGTGGGATTGGTCCTGAAGTCAAATAAATAGTGCACCTCGTGAGGGGTGGGCTCGTCCCAACCTTGCAGAAAGTAGATAATATACAGTGCAGACAATGCCTGGATCCCATTTGGTGCGATCTGGAATGGGGAGACATTGAAATAATCTGCTATAGATCGGAAGTAGGGATGTAATGGGAGTGTCGCTCCGGCGTGGACATGATGCCTGGACCAAGCGCAGTATGCTCCACCAGGCCTGTTGGCTCTCTGATGAGAGCCCGGGCATATCACGTTCGCCCCACTCAAACCTAAAGCCTCGATGTGTTTATGGAATGACCCAGGGTTAAGTTTTGAGGGCTGGGCAGTGAACCCGGAGGGTTCTTCTTCTCTCCCCTTCCGTGACTTCTGAATGGCCAAGTTCTGGATCACGGTGGCAAACTTCTGAGAGGGTGATCCTGAGGGAGTTGCAGTACGGGCGACACTGCGCTCCACCACCTTCTGCACCGCTCTGCACGCAACTTGTGGGTCTTGGTCCTGGGGAAGTCTATTAGATTTCTTCACCCTCATCGTCGACTGTGAAACTTGTTGGAGAAACTGTTCCTCGCGAAGGAAATACAGGGCCGAGCGGGGAAGGATCCGCTTGAAGCGACAAAGGCAGTCCTTTGGAGTACAACTGGTGGACGATTTCGATGAGGAATCGTTGTTTAGAGGAGTCTCGATTGACTGCAGGATAGAAGTGTCGGAGTCCGTATGGTTGTCACCTCCCCTATAATCAGAGCGATTCATCTACAAAAATAAATAAAAAATGGGGAGGTGAGTAACCATACAGAGAAAATTCCACAAGAATAAAATTTATTTTTACACATAGAAAAATTTATCTAAGTGGACAAAGTATAGCATGCATGAAAAAAAGATTTTTAGTGCTTAAAGGTGCCTAAAAATATTTGAAATTTCATAAGTGGTTAAAATTGCCTAATGTCAATGAAGGCTTGTGCATCCTACGAGACACGTACAGGGCTAGAAGTGTGTGTCCAGTCGGACACCAAAGGCCCAAGGAGAGGTGTGCCCCAGCCGCATGCCTCCAAGTGTGAACTTGGACTAAGGGCATGTCCTAGGAGACACTTGGCCAGCGTATGCAAAGGGTCATTAGGCATCCGATCGGATGCCATGTGACCGAGGAGAGGCCAAGGGATGCCTAACGTAGAGTGGTGCGCCTAGTGCCTAGAACGTGTGGGTCCGAGTGGAGAGACGTCCGAGGAGAAGCGTGCCCAACGGTCCGAGCGGAGTGGCATCCGAGCATCCAAGCGGCTTGCGCTGCCTTGCACCACCGAAGAGCCCAGCACCAAGCAGCCCAAAGAGGCCCGATCAAACATGGAATGTCCGAGGAGAGAAGGCACCTAGGGCGTCCGAGGAGTGTACATGTGGTCCGATCGGACCACATGTTTGCCCAGAAATTTAAGTGGCCGATCGGCCACTTCCTTAACTTACCCATTTTTCATACCCAAAACCTCACCAAAAATGCCACTATTTTCTTTGAGCCGAAAACAAGACCCAAACCAAAAGAGAAATGTTCTAGATTCCCTAACATAAACACATTATTTCATCCAAACATACAAATACAAGATCAAAACATGGAAGTGGAAAAGTTTTTTTGATGTTCTTGAAAACCCTCTATGTTATCAAAAACCCCAAAACCCACAATCATGGTTTATGCTAAATTAACCTATTTTTCTTGAAATTTCTATGAAATTGAGGAAAATGTTGGGTTACCCATAGCACAAACATCATCAAAATAGCCACCCAACACATTATACAAGCATTCTTATGAGATTCATGAACAAATTCAAGAAAAAAGCTATCAATGGGGTTTCGGCCATGGCATGGGTTTTTCATGAAATTTTTTGAAAAATAACAACAATGTAAAGGCATGGAGAAGAAGACTTACTCAAGGTTGGAGAACCTTTGACTTGCTTGGAGATTGCTTGAAGAAATGGAGAGCTTCCCTTGAAGTCCCTTGAAGATTCAGCCAAAGAGAAGGAGAAGCTTTGGGGTTTCGGCCAAGAGTGAAGAAAGAAGGAGAGAGGTTTTTAAAAAATGTGATTTTCTTGTGTAAAGAAAAATGTGTAAGAGTAGGGGGTATTTAAAGAAAAAAAGTGGGGCTTATTGTTTATTTTTGGACCCTTAGCATTCCGGGGCTATTTTTTCTCCCCACGATCATGGACAGTTTTTTGCAGTGATCGTGGCCTATAAGTTGTGATCTGCTGCATGGAGGGAAGATGAACAGTTATTTTTTTATATAATACCGTCAATTGTGGAGAAAAAAGTTTATTATGTGAAAGTATCATATAATAAACTTGGGGGGCAAATGTTATCCCAAAATTTGAAAATGATGATGTGGCAATAGAATTGACAAGTGGCATGGAATAGTTGGGTGATCTGGCTTAGCAGTAGCCCAATACATCAGTGAAGAGTTTGGACTGCTTGAGAGATGTCATAACCAAGCCAAGTGCACCCGAGGAGAGTACTTGGGCTAGGGTGTGCCCGATCGGACCTTGGTCCAAGGAAAGCATGTGATCGAAACTTGGTCCGAGGAGCCCCAAGAGGTCCGGTCGGACCTTAGTCCGAGGGAAGCCCTAAGAGATGGGGTCGGACCCTAGTCCGAGGAGAAGCCCCAAGAGGTCCGGTCGGACCTTGATCCGAGGAGAGCCAAGGAGGGTGGTCGGACCTTGGTCCGAGGAGAACCAAGGAGGGTGTGGTCATATCTTGATCCGAGGAGAGTCTAAAGGGTATGGTCCATATGCATGTGTCCAGCATGCATATGTCCGACCAGCACTTGTGTGTGTCCAGCATGCATGTGTTCGACCAGAAGAAGATATTCATCAAACAAATGGATCAGACTACGTCAAATTCCCAGAAACGGCTTCAGCAAGAATCGGTCTGAGCATCACGGGAATCTCTCATTCCTCACTCAAATTGAGGATTCTGTTGCATTTTTGAATATTTTGTGTAATTTAAATATAATATGAGTAATAGAATATCCCGGGACTAGGGGGATATCAGTTTAGGATCCCAAGCCTATAAATAGAGGGTTGATGGGATCAGAAAAGGACTTTTGGCAATTTGAGATTTGGTCTGAGTTTCTAGAGAGAGAAAGTGTGTTTTCCTTGAGAGAGAACCCTTTTTGTATTCCTAAAAATTTACACTGAAGAAACTCAGTTGACACTGGTTCATCTGATCTTGAGTGTAGATAAAGTAATAAAATCTCTAAGTGGATTAGGCTATTACCGACTGATCAGGGCTGAACCACTATAAAAATCTTGTGTGTTATTTACTTTTCTTGATCAAACTGTCTGTGTTGTTTAAATTCTCTTGAAGGTTTATCATTTTTGACGTTCTCACGTCGTTGGCTAAAAACACAGCCAACACAAAGCAAGTCATACTGGGGTTGATTAGAAAAATCAGGCACCTGGAATATGAGATTGGCATTTGATAACTCTACAAAATAGAGTTATTTTACCACTTTTTATGTGCTAATTGTTGCTTAATTCTTGAGTTTTTAATTAACTTATTAAAGTTTTTATGTAATTTTTAATTTATTAGTCTTATTGTAGTTTTCTAGATTTTTATATATATTTTATTATAATATGCTGTAGTTTAATTATTTGAAATTTGTTTTGTTTGATTATAAGTTAAAAAATGTGATTTTATTGAACTTAATTGCCAAAGTAAATTAAATTTCAATTAGTATTTTCATGGAATTAATATGAGTTATTTTATAATTGAAAATATTTGATTCTAATTTAATATTTACTTATTCTGTAGGTTGTACTTTGCATTTTTTTATGCTTGAAAAAGAAGAAAAAAGGAAATAAAAGTGATATTTTTGTAGAAAGTAACAAGAAAAATGGTTGTATTTCCAAATGACCACCAGGCCCAAACTGATTCCTCCCCTGCCTTGCAACCTCACGCCTGGCTTATATCAGCAATCCACCAAATTCCCTCCCAGGGTGACTCCATTAGCAGCTTCATTCCACAAGCTGCCCAGCCAGCTCCAGCAGCATACCCCAACGCCAACCGCCTGGCACCACACGCCAAGACTGCCATCAGCCTCCTACAGCCGCCCAACAACCAAAGCCACAAAGTCTTGAGCCCACAATGTACTTTTTGTCTCTTTTGTCTAAAAATGCCACACTTTTTACCCATTTTTCTACACATTTTTTACCACAACATCATCATTACACCCTATAATTTACCTCTACATACCATATTTATTTTATTTAATTAATCTAATCAATTTAATTAATTTAAATTGATTATTTTAATAATCTCACTTTGGCTATAAATATGGACTTTCAAGACCATTTTAGGGTGCTTAATTTTTGGTTACCATCTTTTTTCTCCCATTTTCTCTCTACCATTCTCTCTTCCATTTGGGTTTTTCAAGAGCATTTTGCAAGTATGTATGTCTTTTATTTTGTAATTTCTATTATAGTTATGTGCTTCTAATCTTTTTCATAAGATTATTAAGATCATGATGAAGCAACTTGTAACTAGGTAATATTTATGTTGTATGTTGATTTCCCTTGTAATACAACAAAGTTTATGGATTTTTCTTCTACATATATTTCTTTCATCTTAAATATCTTGTATTTTAGATTGTTAGAACATATTTACACTTTGTTCTTCATTAGTGCATAAGCATAATATTCTTTGTGTAAGATGTGTCATTAAATTGTACACATCCATGCTTAGAACAAAAATATTATGTTTTGCCTTATAAATAATGTTCATTGATTTACTTGTTATTTCATTAGATTGATTTACACTAAATGCTTTGAAATTATAATTTTGAAAAGTGAAGAAAAATCCTATCTTTTTATAAGAAATTTGTGCTTAAAATTATAAATATTTTTGGAAAATGATAGTTTAAATTATTTTAACTATCACTAAAACTTAGGAATCAATATACTAATAAATATTATTAAACTTACATTTTGTGGATTCTAGTATCTTAATAATATTTTCTTTTAACACTTATTGTCAACTCATTATTGCTTTATTTTTATTCTCTTAAATAGCTTTATTTTTCAATCTTTTATTTTATGTTCATAATATTAAAACTCATCAATCTTTGGAGCTAGGTTAGAATTTATTACTTTTGATTTAAAATAGTTTTCTTTTTGATTTTAGACAACTCCTTTGGGTTCGATCTCGTGCTTACACGAAAACTATTCTATAAATACGATTCGTGCGCTTGCGAGTATAAATATTTAAAACATACCCGTTTTGGGTCCATCAGCATTATTAGAGAACCAATAGAGATTATGGAACACGAACGCAGAATTGAAGGACCAATGGCATGTGGAACCTGCTATTTGAGAGATGAAGCTCCTGAAAATGTAGGCTTTGTCTGGATTAGTGATAATATGAAAATAATTTTTCTTGTAGTTGTGATTGTGCTTGTAATGCTTGTTTGGTTAAAGAATTGAGATGTAAATTGGTGGGTGGTTGTAATGGTCAGTATATGACACATGTCTGTTAGGTGAAATTCATTTTAGAATATGTTTAGCAGGAAAATAAGTTTTATTTTAAAACTGTATGTCAAGTTCTATTGTGAATGAAGGATTGCATAGTGAATTGCCTACATTTGTATTTGATATAAAAAAAATTACTTAATACATACACCATGTCTAAGGTGTCTAAACATTACATAAAATAACAGAAACACAAAAGCAAGTTCATATCCATGCCAACATGACATTTACAAAAGGTGATATCCATGATAAACCATGAATACCTAAAAACAGTTGATCACAAAAGCAACATCATATTATCTAAACATCATCCTTGTTGTTGCTGACTTGGAGAGGCTTCTTCCTTTGCTTTCTGTTTCTTCCTTCTCTCATTTCTTTTAACTATCTCAGGTGTTGGGTTAGTCATTGGTGGTCTACCTCTCTTCTTTGGAAACTTGGCCTGCATTAGTTGAGAATAGTTGCATAAATTTTTGTAAGTGTTATTTACATGATCACAATTCATTTTTCTAGAAGAGTTGTCATGTTCCTGATAAGCAGGTGGATTTTTACAAGTCACTTTAGAATGCCTTTTTTGCTTACAATTACTGCAATGATTGTGTTGACCCTTCCTTGATTGTTTTGTAGCATCAGGTGGCTGCCTGCCATGGAGGTGGAAGTATGGGGTTTAGGCCATTTTGAGGCCACTTATCGGGGCTAGGCATTGGTTGAATTATCCCTGCATATGCAACAATGTAGGCATCTTTTTTTATACCAAGCATCAATGTAATCCATCAATTCCAATCCTGATGTCCGTATACAAGCTAAGGCAAGTGGACAGGGTATGCCAGATAACTCAAAGCCCTTGCAAGTGCACACTTTGGCCACCAAATCAACTACAAATGTTTCTGCCCCCATATAAATGACTTGGAACTTACCATTACCAGCACGGTTGAGTGACAATGTATGGCCAATTTTTTTGTTGTTTTCAATAATGTCTAGGATCCTTCTACCAACTGGATGCACCCATTTTTTAACACTTTCTCTTTTGGTAGAAAATCTGCACATCAACTAGAATCGGATCTTCTCCAGTAGTGTTACAATTGGCTTGTCTCTTGCAGGCATGATTGCTGAATTAAAGCTTTCACAAAGATTATTAAGAAGCATATCACATTTCACACTCACTTTCCATTCTTTCAGGTCTTTCTTCAACAACCACTTGTATGCCTTTTCATCCACTTCTTTAAGCTCATTCATTCTTCGTGTAAACTTTGCAGGTGTAGTTACCCATGCACAAGCCCATAACAAACCCGGATGCTCTTTTTTAAAGCTCAAATGTAGGTGCTTGACACAGAACCAAATCTCAGGACCATCATAAATGTTAGCCAATGCTTTTTCCAAACCCTTCTGTCTGTCACTCATCATGGTGAAGACATTTGGGTTTTGAATGTCAAGATCCTCAACTATTAGCTTCAAAAATCATGTCCAAGTTGTTTTGTTTTCCTTCTCTACTCTGCCATTTTCAGAAGTTATATCACTCTTCTCTGCCATGACCAAAAAGATGCCCACTACTCTATATCTTCTATGCTTCATGTCAAATATCATTACTCTAATGTCCTGATCTGAAATCAGCATTGCACCATCCTTGACCATGTTCCCATATGACCTCCACCAAAACCCAATTAGCAGCTCATATCCAAGCTCCATTGCAACCGTCTCCAAGTCATACCTGCTGAAATATTCCCAATCACTATAATCAAAATATTCAACTTCACCCCTTCATATTTTTTCTCTTCAAAATGAGTGTACCACCTTTCACCATGATGCAATATAACTGTGAACAACTCATAGTCCAAATTTTTCAAAAAAAAATTGATTTTTTTAGTCCCAAAATGACTAACACAAACAAAAAATCCCCACGTTCCAAAGCATACATTCCCTTCCCTTTTACAAAGTCCCTTTTACACAGTCAATAAGATTCATAAATAAGTACGCATACAGTTAATGCACATGAGTAGCTACACATCCTTCCAAACACAAGAATCCCACACTAATTTAATAATACAACTAACTAAGAACCCCACAAAACTTACCAACACAGAAATAAATAAATAAATAAATACACCACTATCATCAAAGTCAATTGTTCAAGCACAAACTCATAAAAAGCAACAAAACCCATTTCAAAATAACAGAAACTCATAGTCAAATCCATTCAAATGACCCATAGGACATTAAGACTTACCATACTCAGGGGGGTCATCCTCACTAAGCCGTCAGAGGGGAATTTCCCACAATCGTCATCAGAGCAGTCAGGCTTGTCGGAGTAAATGCGTAGGTCGAGACGTCGTCTTTGTCTCTCTCCAATAGCTATGTTAGGGCTTGTTTTTTTTTTGCTAGAAATGTTTGGTTATTTTTGGTTCTTGTCGTGACAGGGTTAATGGATTTAAGGGTGTATTCGATTAAATGGATTCTGTATTTAATTATTTTTCTTATTTAGTTTAGTTTATTTCATTAACTAAATATTTATTTTCAATAAAAGTTATTATTGTTTTTTCAAATTTTGGTTAAGTTTTTAAAATGTAAATTGTAATTAAATTGATATTTAAACATAGAAATAAAGGAATTTGATATGGGCCCTCCACATGTCCACCATTCCCACTTAACGGACCTGGCAGTGACAGAACTAAGTAAAATGTAATGTTCGGTAGTTCTTTCGTCGAAAAGAAAAAAGAATGGGTATATAAGTGTATAACATCAAAACCATTAGGTATTTATGCCACAAAGACTCCAATTCATAATAATGAACAAAAATTTAAATATTCAAAAACCGACTCCAAATTTATGGATTACGCAAGTTTAAGTTTTATTCGCCTACTTCTGAAACTTTGAAAGAGATGTCCACTGTTGGATAAGTTGAAAAAAAACCATTCGATTTATGAATATGCAAAGACACAAGGCACCTATCATTGAACATATACTTTTCTTTTTCGTTAATTTGCTATAAATCAACACAAAAAATGAACAATTTTTCCTTTCATACACACTTATTATATATAAAAGATATATATAAATATATATATATATCAAAGCTTGGTGAATAATTACTACATGTATCCTAATTAATTTATCAACCGCTAAATCTCTATAAAAAGAAAGCTTACTTTTAGTCACAACAAAAGTTGTGACTAAAAAATATTAGTTATAAGAGTTGTAATTTATTATGACTAAATGTGTATTTAGTCACAATAAATTTTATCATTATATATAATGGGCTGTGATTAAATGTTATTTTATAGTCGTAAATAATTTTTTGTTGTGAGTAAAAGTGACATTTAGTCACTAAAAAATTATCATTAAATTGTTTTGTTTTTTTTGTTTTTGTTTTTTTTTCAGTGAATATTGGCATGGTTGCAAAATTCATATTATAAACTCATTGACTAACAAATTTCACATTATCATTATCTACATACAAAGATATATAATATATTCGATGATTGAGTTACTTTAATTGACGATGAGATAGTTGTGACCCTAATTAAATCTAATATATTCGATGAGAAATGCATTGTAACCCTAATAGAGAATAATGCATTCAATGAAGAATGTATGATATAACTCTAAATGATATTGACATTGTTTATACATATAGTGATGAGACTAATGCGACCTTAAGATATGGTAAACATGTCACTGAAATTGATGTTGAGATCATTGAAACCTTAAGTGAAGTTAATGCAACCCAAGGGAAGGTGCAATGATGGTGATATGATACTTGTGTCACCATTCGTGCAACTTATGATAAAACTCTTTTCAAAACCTTTGAAAGCTCAAAGGTGAGACTTGAAATCCAAATGGGAAATGAAAAGAGATCAAAGGTACTTGGAAGGGGCTGCATTGGTGTGTTCTTCACTAATGGAAAAAAATGACCCTAATTAATATTTTCTATGTTCCTAATATGACTAGAAACATTATAAGTAGAAGTCTATTTAGTAAACCCGGTATCAAAATGGAGTTTGAATCTGGTAAATTTATTTTGACTAAATTGAGAACTTTTGTTGGCAAGAGTTATTCATGTGATGTGATGATCAAACTATGTACTATTGATAATGACAATAATTATATGTCATATAATTCTTGTAATATGATTAATTCTAGTTCTATTACTTTATGGCATAATAGACTTGCTCATATATGTTATAACACAATTAAAAGAGTTGTTAAATGTGGATTAATTAATTTTGATGTGAATGAGCATGATAAATGTGAATTATGTGTTAAATCTAAAATGGTTAAGAATTTTTTTCCAAGTGTTGATAGATGTTCAAATTTGCTATATTTAATACATAGTGATTTATGTGAATTAAATGACATGTTGACTAGAGGAGGAAATAGATACTTTATGACTTTTATAGATGATTTCTCTAGGTATACTTATGTATATTTTCTTAAGAGTAAAGATGAGACATTTAATACATTTAGAATCTATAAAGTTGAAGTAGAAAATCAACTGGAAAGGAAAATTAAGACTCTTAGAAGTGATAGAGGTGGTGAATAATTTTCAAATGATTTTAATGAGTTTTGTGAACAACATGGAATTATACATGAATGCACTGCAACATACACTCCACAAAAAAATGAAATAGCTGAAAGAAGGAATAAAACTTATCTTGATATGATTAACTCTATGCTTTTACATGCTAAATTATGTTGTAATTTGTGGGGTGAAGCTTTGTTTGCTGCGTGTCATATATTGAATCAAATTCCTATGAAAAAAACAATGATCATGAGTTATGGAGAGGAAAGAAGCCTGACCTAGGCTATCTTAAAGTGTGGGGGTTCCTTTCTTATTGCAAGAGCATAGAGCCTAAAAGGATCAAGTTGGGCCCAAGGACCATTAAGTGTGCATTTATTGGATAGGCCTCAAATAGCAAGGCCTATAGGCTATTAGACGTGAAGTCTAATGTGATAATTGAATCAAGAGAAGTGGAGTTCTTTGAGAACATGTTATATTTGTTGGGGTTTTATGCCCTAATTAAAACCTAATTTCTTTGTAATCTCATTTTACTATCAATAGAAGAATAGAAATCATTTTTTGACTTGGTCAATCACTTTGCTCACATGTTTTATTTTCATGATTATTTGTTTAATATAAACTTCAATTAAATCCCGAGCATACAACTAATCATATTTATAGTGACGTAATCACATTGGAAGATAAATATGATTATATGTTCAAAATAAGTTAGTCCTAAGATTAGTCAGTGCACGGGATTTACACTGACTTGCCAATCTACGATATGATCTACTTACACATTGTAGTGTTATGTTATTTCCAAAACATTATCAAAATAGATAAGATCGGATGTATTTGTTACATCGGACAGGACCGATATTGACAGTTGATGGGATAAGTAAACATACCGTTATTATCTATTCTAGTCATATCATATAGTTGACCATAGGTCAATTCAATCTCAATTATGAGTGGTTAGTATTCTAAATGATTGTATTATTTGAGTTCTTTGACTTGTTCGTTACCAGCTTACCCTACAAACTAACTCATACTTACATCTTGGGAACTCGATAGTATAATTAAATGGGAGTGTTAATCATAGATATGAACATCTATAGCTTCTGATGAAGAAGTGAAACGATGGTTTCCTTTTAGTTTGGTTCAAGGTGTTAAATGATAGAGATCTCATTTTAGTAATTAATATTAGTTTACTGAAATATCATTTACAAGGAACTAAGTGTTTTAAGGATAAAATACAATGATGGGTTAAAAAGTATTTTAGTCCCATCTCATTGTAGACCGTCTATAGAGGATTGAGTGACAATTATAGTTGCAACAATGGATAATTAATAGCGTATCTATATTTGTTATAGAGCGTTCTATGAATTCAAGAGTGCAATTCCGAGTCTTTAGTGGAGTCACAAGGAATTAATAAGTTAGTAAATTTATTTGTTAGATTTATGATAACTTATTGGAGCTTGATTTCATAGGCCCACGGTCCCCACTATACCTTGGATAAAATCATCTAGATAGTCTCAATTAATTGATTTAATTATCAATTAGAATTATCAAAGTTGACCAGGTAAATTTTGGATAGTTTCACAAAGTTATACAATTCAGAGAAGAAAAGAGAAATTAAGGAAGATTTATTAATTAAGATAAATTGATATCTAAATTAATAAATAAGTTTAAATCAAGGTTCAAATTATAAATAATTAATTTGATAAAGGATTTAAATAATTATTTAATTAATTAAATCAATAGAAAATAATATAGGCCTTGATTTTAAGTCTAATGGGTTTATAATCAAATGGAAAATTTCACGGGCCTAAAGCTCATGATAATTTCGACCTAGGGCTGATTATTGACTATTATTTTATTGTTTTTTTAAATTAAATAAATGAACTAATTGAGTCTATAAAAGGAATGTTAAGTGACAGTTGAAATAAGATGACATACACTGGTTATCTAATAGGTTTAGATTCTCTCTAAACATAAGTCCTTTCTAAGCCTCAAATTTTCTCTTCTATTCTTCTTCTCTTTGTATTTATCTTATGTGTTGAGAATTGTCCACTCTAGTCTAGGTGATCCTAAGGATACTTTGGAAGACTGTGAAGAAAATTGGAGATCGGTTCAGTTTCTTGGTAATACTCTGCGACAAAAAAGATACAAGGGTTAGAGAAACTAAAGGAATGACTCCTTCATTCCGCTGCGTATAATGTAAGTATTCTTATCATTATTTCTCTTTGAATTAAATTTTAGAAACATGTTCTAGGTTGTCTCATATTAACTTGTTTAATATTAGATCTACATGAAAATAAATAAAGATCCTGTATAAGTTTTCCTAACAATATCGTGATAGAAACTCTCAAGAACCCACAAGTTTTGGAGAATCTCGTGAAGAGAAAGATCCAAAGGTTGGTGAGCAACCAATATTGCCTTAGAGAAACCAAAGTCTTAAAGAGTTGGGATCAATTGAGAAATGTTCTCAAGTAGAAATACTCTACCTAGTAGAGGGTAGCCTTAGAGAAGTCACATGGAAATTTCCTTTGATTATTCAAGTTGAGGATGATCCCAAAACCTACCAAGAAGCATTGTCTTTGAGAGACTCTGTTTTTTTGGAAAGATGCAATAAATGATGAGATGGATTCAATTATGTCAAATCACACATGGGAATTGGTACACATTCCACAAGGTTCAAAATCAATTGGGTGCAAGTGGGTAGTTTGGAGGAAATATCGCACCGATGGAACCTTACAAGCCTTCAAGGCTAGATTAGTAGCCAAATGGTTTAAACAAAAGGAAGGAATCAATTATTTTGACACATATGCACCGATTGCTAGGAAAATTGCTATAAGAGTATTATTTTCCTTATCATCCATATATAACCTTCATGTTCATCAAATGGATGTCAAAACAACATTCCTAAATAGAGATCTCGCCGAGGAGATCTATATGGAACAACCGGAAGGTTTTGTTCTAAGACGAAATGAACATAAAGTGTGTAGGCTTGTTAAATCATTATATGGTTTAAAACAAGAAAGGAAACAATGACATGGGAAGTTTGATAAATACATAGTTTCAGAAGGGTTTAGACACAAAAATGCAGACAAGTGTTTATACTCTAAGTCTTGTGATGACTATGTCATCTTAGTGTGTCTATATGTTGATTTTGAGTAATGAGATGAAAGGCATAATAGAAACGAAGGTGTTTCTATCTTCCACTTTCAAGATGAAAGACCTTGGAGAGGTTGATACTATCTTAGGTATAAAAGTGAGAAGAAATAGTGGGGGTTATGCCTTGTGTCAAGCTCACTATGTTGAGAAAGTCCTTGACAAGTTTAGTCATCTCAAAATCAAAGAGGAAAATACACCATTTGATTCAAGCATAAAGCTTGAAAAGAATAATGGTAGAGCGGTAACTCAAATTGAATATGCAAGTGCATTAGGGAGTCTAATGTATTTTGCTCATTGTACAAGAGCAGATATTGCATATGCAGTTAGTAAACTAAGTAGGTTTACTAGCAATCCAAGTATGGAACAATGAAAGGAAATTGAGAGAGTTCTAGGGTGCCTTAAGAGGACCAAAAAGTTAGGTCTCCAATATTCAAAGTTCCCAAAGATACTTGAAGGATAATATAATGCAAGTTGGATATCGAGTGTGGGAGATAATCTCTCCACAACCGGTTGAGTGTTTATGCTTGGACGAGGAGCGGTTTCTTGGGGTTCTAAAAAACAAAAATTTATTTCACACTTAACCATGGAGGTCGAGTTTATAGCTCTAGCGACAATCGACAAAGAGGCTGAGTGGCTTAGAGATATCATGTTGGATATCTCAATTACTGCGGATGAGGTATCGATGATCTCGATATATTGTGATAGTCAAGTCACATTAGCTAGAGCCTACAATGACATATATAATGGGAAGTATAGACATATAATTCTAAGACATGAGTATGTTAGACAATTGATTCAAGATGGAATCATATCAATCTCATATGTTGAAACAAGTGAGAACTTAGCGGATCCATTTACAAAACCTCTTGCAAAAAAGGTTAGTAAGTTCCACTTCAAAAGGGATGGGACTGAAACTTCTAGAATAAAATATTCATCAATGATGGAAACCCAACTCCAAACTTGTATACATCAAGGGCAAGAGTTCAATGGGTAAGAACAACTCATTGAGTGAATAGTTTGAACACTAGCATAGTCATGAGTTCCATCCAAGGATGGTTAGGGTTGGTTGCTACCGAGTGAGGGTTAAACCTAGGGATTTTGATGAAGTTCAGTTGTGTGCAACAAGCATCTCAAAAGTTATCAAAGATGTTGTAAGAAGTTCACCTGTGTAAACTTAGAGGTGGTGCCGCCTCTCATGGGAGTTGAAGTTTCTCCCCAGAAAGTTCATGAAATGGATTAGCATAAGGACATGAAAAGTGTTAAGCGAGCACAGTGGGAAAATGAATGGTCAAGTGGAGGAGTGTGAGGTGTTACCAGTTCTATCATTAAGGAGTACTTGGTTAAATCTTCAAGACACTAATGACTTTGATAGGGCTTTGTAATGCTTTCACTAAGATAAAATTCAAATCGAAAGATGCTTTATTTTATACACCAAAACTGTCAAGCTAAGAAGAAAGGATTATATTTAACCAAGTGGGGGTATGTTGAGATTGGAAATATAATGGTTAAGTTGTTTACACAATGAGGTGCAAAACACTTAACAATTTTCACTTATGTTGAAGTGAAAACAAGAGAATGTGTAGTAGGCATCTACAATTGACTTTTATGGGTCTAAAGTGGTACAATGAGGTATCTAAATGTAACGTCCCAAATTCCCTAATAAGGCTTAGTGCCTTGATTAGGGGGTCAGGAGGGAAATAATTGATTTAATTGCATTATTATGTGATTTGATGCATGAATAAATGAATTATGTGAGTTATATTATAATATGATTGTATTTGCATGCATGTGGGTCTGTTTCTTATTAGAAGGATATTTTAATAATTTTGGCCCATTGATGGCATATTTGTATATATATATATGTGTGTGTGTATATTGATTGAGATCACATTATTATGTGGATATATTTGGGTTATTCAGCATGAGACAATCTTAGCAAGCAAAGTAGAGGTTTAGTCATAACGGGGTTGAATACCCGACTCGGGGTGAGCCTAGGGGTATTTTGGTAATTTAGTGCATTACCGGGAATTATCGGGTAATGAGAAAATTGTTTGTTGAGTGTTTGGGATATTGGAATTAATTGTAGAATTATGAGATAATTTGGAGATTAGTGAAAATTGGTGGTAAAGGACCACTTTGCCCTTGGGGGCACTAGAGAACCTAAGTTTGACTAGGGGGTATTTTAGTCATTTCCTGCTTAATGAAGAGATATACTCAGTTAGTTCAGAACTTAGTAGAACCAAGAAACACTTTGAAACACACTCTCAACTCTCCATTTTCTCTCTTTCTCGTTACTTTCTCTCCCTCTCTTAGCCTTGAGGTTTTAGTGAATTTTGAGGAAGAAATGCTCAAAAGTTGGAGGATTAAAGCTGGAACTTGGGAATAGGCAGCTTGGGGTTTGCAACTTGATAGATTAAAGGTAAGAATACTTTGAGTTTGCTGTAAATTCTTCATGTTCTTAAGGTGTTCTTGAGCTTTGAAGCTCAAGATGCGGGTTTTGAGTTTTGGTGGGTTTTAGACCAAGTTTAAGGTTAGGTTTTGATGGTCTTAATGTATTGGTGATGTTCTGAAATTGAAGTTTGAGTTTGGGATGTGTTTGGGATGGATTTTGATGGCTTGGATTCGAAGAGAACGTAGGGGAAAAACCAAAAAATTATGGGTTTGTAGGGGAGCGCCCATGCCCTCGGGGTTGGGCGCTCTTGCGTTGTACTGAGGAGAGCTGGGGAGCACTCTGTTTGGGTCTGGGCACCCCTGCCTTTGCACTGGGCACCCTTGCGCTATGCAGGGGAGTGCTTGGGGGCTTTCTATATTTCTTGGGCACCCCTGCCTTATCTTTGGGCGCCCATGCCCTATACCAATTTCAACTAGGCCCATTTTAAAGCTTGGGAAGGTTTTGGGGGCTCGGAGGATGGTTCCACCACCACGTTGGGTGGGATTGGAAGTCCCGAGAGCACGGGAGTGGTCCTGGAGTTTGTTTTTGGATTGAACCTTGATGAGATTATTACTTATGGTTGTGACCAGGTTATCGCTAGGGCTCGGGGCAGGATCGTGCTCGAGGGTCGTTCATATCTAACTTGTGCTTGGACCAAAGGTAAGAAAATTGCACCCATTATGGGATATATGTGATTAGAGCTTGGCCTGGTTGTTGAATATAGATTTGATTAGGGCTTGGGCCCCTATAAATGTGCATGATTATGATTATGTTTGTGATTGTGTGAATAAGCATGTTGAATGCTCTGTATCTGGATAGTTGATATATAATGTATGCATGTTTGCATTATTTGATTAAGAAAGGCTTAACTTATAAGTCAAGGATGGAATTAGTGCTGAGCATTGGTCTTTATGGTTAGGCCTAATCAGGACCACATTATACGCTTGTTTGACCCAATGGTCATGGAAAACTAATAGCGCCAGGTATGCTGGGCCAGCTCCAAGGCTAGTTATACAGATGATAGGGCAACGGGCCCCAGGGTGATTTATTTGTCCCTTATCCTAGGGCACTGGGCCCCAGTATGACTTATTAGTCAGTTAATTAGGGCAACTGGCCCCGATATGACGTTGTTGTCATTTATATGAATAGAATGCATGCATGAGTAGGGTTATTACTGATAGGCATGCTTAATATGATTCAGTAATATGTTATTAACTGTTTATGAGCATGTTTAAGTTTTCTTGCTGAGCTTTGGCTCACAGGTGCCATGTGATACAGGTAAGGGGAAAGGGAAGCTGGACCAGCCATGAGTTGGAGAGCTTTGGTGGAAACATGTACATATGTGGCTGCTCGACCACCACGGTCGAGGTTTCTCAGAGGAACTAGGGTCAAACCCTATTTTTCTGCTTAGGTCGGATGTTTGTAACTTTTTGAGTTGTAATTACCCTTTTGGAACTGTAAATAACTTTGTAAATGTTTATTATGGGATCCCATGTACAAACTTAATGTTTTAATGAAATAACTATTTCTTTTGATCGAAATTTTTAACCCTAAACCATTAATCACATTTAGTTACACGTTATGGCCAAATGACTCATTTAGAAAGTCTAGCACTATTTAAATATGCAATATAACAGTCTTGGCTACCCAGGGCGTTACAATTTGGCATCAGAGCGTGCCGAGGTTAAGGGTTTCTAAAGACAGGCTGGGCATGTACACTCACCACTAAAGACAAGCTCAACCCAGGGTTTGGTAACTATTTATGTGGTTATGTGTTTAACTACTTAAATAGGATATAAATGTCTTATTTGCCTGCCTTATTAGGAAGCATGAGACATTTTGATAGGGCCTGACCCTTGACTGTTGTATGAATGATAAAGATATGCTTATTAGCATTGTTATTGTTTGTGAATTCAAAGAAAGCACTTATTAGCATTGTTGTATGGACATGTAGGTCAGACACACTCATTAAGGCTATTATAGATACATGTATTCTAGAAAATGCTTATTAACATTATTAATTGTTTATTAGTGCTAGAAAATGCTTATTAGCATCGTTACTTGCTTATAAATGTTAGAAAGTTCTTATTAGCACCCCGTTATGTGAATATTAATCGACATGCTTATTAGCATGATTGTTGAGTGTGAATGTTTGTTTGTTCAGTCTTGGACCGTAGGGAGGCAAGAGGTTTAGTTATTACTACCTAACTGGGAAAATTGATTTCTACAACAAGGTACAAGCTTGGAAGTATGCTTCCAAGGCAGACAGAGATATCAGCTAGTCAGGAAGATCTTGGACAAAATGATAGACAAGGTCAAAATGATAATCAGGGTTAGACCCCTCCGACAGCTCCTAAGTACTGGCAACAAGTGCTTGCTGATATGCAAGCTAGATTACAGAGGCAAAAAGAAGAGATCTGCCTCCTGAGATAGCAACAGGTTCCTATAGGGAACATTCAGTTAGAGGTACCACCTGTGTTGGTGTTGATAGTAGAGTAGTCACCAGGGGCTGGGAATAGATGGGAACCTCTTTATGAAATGTTCAGGAAACAACACCCTTTAGTTTTTGAGGGTAGCGCAGATTCGGCTAAGGCCGAACAGTGGATGAGCATGGTTACCACCATCCTAGATTTTATGAGGGTGGTTGGTAATGAGAGGGTGGCCTGTGCCACATACACGTTTCCATGAGGATGCTCGAATTTGGTGGGAGGTGATATCCAAGACCAAGAACGTTAATACCCTGGAGTGGGAGGAGTTTAGAACTCTGTATAACGAGAAATATTATAATGATGCAGTTAGGGCCGCAAAGGCGAAAGAGTTTAGTAAATTTCTTCAAGGGAATATGTCAGTATCAGAGTATGCACTGAGGTTTGATAGATTGGCCAAGTTTGCTGCCAACTTGGTGCTCACTGATGGGACAAGGAAGGAAAGATTCCTTCAGGGGATACAACCTATGATAACCCGGGATGTTCGCATTACCACTGTGCCTGGGGTGACAACATATGCACAGGTGGTAGAGAAAGCCCTTACTGGAGAGAGCGCAGAGAACAAGATCTGGCCCAAGAACGCGGCCAGGAGAGACACTAGGAGGATGGGACCTCCATTCATGGGTTTAGGTAGGGGCGAAGGCCCCAGTGATCAGAAAAGGAAGGCTTCAGATGTCTTTCCAGCTCCAGGCCTCCACAGGAGACCAAGTGGTATTTAGATAGGCTGCTAGAGTGGCAATGAGGGATGGAGGACCTTCCTAGAGTGCGCCAGATGTAGGAGGCGCCATATAAGAGAGTGTCGGGCAAAGGCCTGCTTTTTGTGTGGGATAGTGGGACACTTAAAGAAAGATTTCCCAAAAGCAAGAAAGGAAGAACTAAGTAAGGCGAACAGCTCGACCCCAGCTCAAGTGTTCACAATGACACAAGCAGAAGCTGAGGCTAGTCCCTTAGTAGTGACATGTTAGTTTTCTAGTGGTAGAACCTCTTATACTGTTTTTATTGATTATGGTGCTACACACTCTTTTGTTGCTAGTAGGATTATTGATAGATTGTATAGGCCATGAGATTATTATGGTGTGGGGTTCGGGACCTTATTGCCACTGGGGAGTTAGTAGTATCCAGGAGATGGGTCAGATCACTGCCAGTGACAGTAGATGGCAGAGAGTTGTTCGTTGACTTGATAGAGTTGGTTATGACCGACTTTGATACTATTCTAGGTATGGACTGGTTAGTGAAGTATGGGGCAACCATAGACTGCAAGAAGAAGATGGTAACCTTTGAGACCGAGGGTGACAATCCTTTTGTATTTGTTGGCATTGTGCATGGACCTCGTATACCTATGATATCTGTATTGAGGGCTAGAGACCTTCTGCAAGGTGGTTGCATAGGAACTAGGGTTAAACCCTATTTTGCCGCTTAGGTCGGCTGTTTGTAACTTTTTGAGTTGTAATTACCCTTTTGGAACTGTAAAAAACTTTGTAAGTGTTTATTATGGGATCCCATGTAACGTTTTAATGAAATGACTATTCCTTTTGATCGAAATTTTTAACCCTAAACCATTAATCACGTTTAGTTACATGTTTATGGCCAAATGACTCATTTAGTGAGTCTAACACTATTTAAATACACAGTGTAATGGTCTTGGCTACCTAGTGGGTCACACTAAATATTCCCTAATAGTTTGGAGGCATTTGGAGACATTTTAAGGTCATGCTCAGGGTGGTTTTGCAGAGGCATTTGTTTTGTGTCGCCTATGGGAGGTGACGCAATGTTTAGAACTTTCTGGGAGACAAAACACCCAGCAGGCGATGCATTGCCTGCAAGGTGGCAACGCATCGCTTGGGTGTAGGCGACGCCTCGCCACCTTGTAGGTGACACATTGCCTAGGAGGTCCGCATGGGACAATATAGTTACGTGAATTAGCTCCAATTGATGTGTTTAAAAGCTCTAATCTTATTGGTTAGGCTTGATGATGGTGCATACACTATATATAAGGGTTTAGAGTTGAAAAGCCTTGATCACACTTTTCAGCTCTCTCTGTAACCTCTCTCTCTCTAGCTCTAAAAGAACATTCATTTTCTCCAAGAAACTCATCAAGCATTGCTTGATTTGTATGTTCAAGGCTTGTTTAATCCCACTTCTCATTCCACTTTGGTGAAGCTTGAAGCAATAAGGGAAGGCTTGGAATTGAGATTTTGGACAACAATATACTTATTGTGTATAAGCCTTAGATGTTCCCCAAGTTTGAGGATCCAAGTTGCTCAAAATAAAAGGTTGTATCCCTCTAAACCCTAACTTTGTAATGGTGTTATTCTATTGTGTTTACATTGTTAGTATTGATGATTAAATGTTTATAAGTTCATCTTATAATCCTTTAATCACTTAATTCTTTATTATCAAGATTTGCATTCATACCATGAATATAGTTCTTTGATTATCAAGATTTACATTCATACTTTGAATAAGGCTCTTGATTATCATCTAGGATTTCTAATATTGAACTATTCTTATTATTCATTGTTGATTTAGAAAGTGTAAAGCCACAAATTCCCAACAATATGTATACTGCGTGGGCCATATGAACTAGAAAATCAATAAAGAACGCCACATGTTTATTTTATCTTTCAAGGCTTTTTAATTAAGTCCAATATCATCTTAGAAATTTAATTAGGATTTTAAAGCCATGTATTTTGTTGTATTAAATGTTTTACTTAAACCTAGATCCAATATTTTTTGCATGTTTTATTATTAAGGTGATATTGGCAAAACAGGTATTTTGTTATGAAATATGTCAAACTATGTATTTTTTTTAAAAGATAGATTATTTAAGGCGTTACAATGTGGTATCAGAGACAAGTTGTTTCATAATGGCCCAAAATATTCTCACAGTATAGCTACGGAAGACTGGAAAGGGGCCCGACTCATTGCGTTGTAAGTATTTTATTTTTTGATGATTGCTTGTTTATTTCAGTTATTAGCACCCAAATTTGGTGTGAGTGCAAGGTAGTCATGCACCTAGAATTAGAGCACCTAAGGAAGTTCTTATCAGAGAAAAATGAGAGATAGTGACGCTTAGAGTTAAAGAGGAGAAAAATGAGTGACTTACAGTGTTTAGATAAATGATAGCTATAAATGATACGAATCTTGCAGAATAAGAGATGAATCTTACTCAGGTCATATGATTAGCTTTGAGTACCCGAATCAACCATGGAGAGTATTATAATGAAGAAAAAAAATTCCGTGAATATACTCTCGGAGATGTTCTAGGAGACCAGATAGAGGAACATTTTGAGTATCGAGTGGTAATTACTCGCTTAGTTGAACAATATGAAGATTATATAGAGGATATGAGTGCTACGGTATAGGAAGACGGAACTATAACCAAAATCAGGCTGAAGGTGCGATTTAAGCTAAGCCAAGGTATCTAGAATAAAGTTACTAGGTCCATCCCTATCTCTAGTGAAAGAGACTATGCCAGAAGTATGGATCCAGATTACCCAATTCTCATCGGAAGGATGCTCGGAGATGAGTGTGAAAGTTAGAATATATCATCTTTTTCAACTTAAGAGTTTTGGTAGTTTAATAAGGCATTAGTGAGCATGTTAAGACTTGAATTGATATGTAAGAGTTATGTTTACGTTAAAGACTTATTAGTTGTTTATGATTATTTCTTGATTATTGATAGTAAAGTCTCAAGTTTTACGTGATTGATTGAGAATTTGAATGTTCAGAAATTCTCCTAGTAAGTTTTTAAGTAATCGTTTGAATTTTCATGTTTAACTAGTATTGTTGGCAAGCAAGTTTGATATGCAAGTAGTTGAGAATTTTATGTTGTGAGTGAAGTTCTCGGAAAACAATTATATGCAGTGTTTAAATGTTCTAAGGTAAATTTATGTTTGAATTGAGAAGATATTTTAGTCATTTATTTTGTGTTATATGTATGTGTATGTTTATTCTTATGTATGGATAGTAGTAGCATGAAAGTGCTTAGGCCGATTAGAATGGTGACTAACCCAATGAAGCTTGGGGTGTTGTCTGAGATGATTCAAGACACCATGCGTATGAGAATGAAGTCATCCCAAGGGAGAATGGAAATAAAATGAACGTGTTGATTTCATCGAAGCAATAAGTGATCAGATTTGAGAGAAAACATGGCTGAAGGCTTACGAATAGTATTGAAGAAGTACTAACTATTGAGAATAGTACTGCAAATGCTATGAGTGCAAATAAAGTGGATCAAGTTTGGTAGATAAGAAATGTCTCAAAGAAAACCCACTATACGTCATGTTAGTTTGGAATTTCATCATTTGATATGCGTAGGATCTGGATAAAGGGAGACTCTATCAGAAGATACTCCTATTTTGCCTAGTAGAGTCGACTCATGATGATACTAAGAAGATCAAAGTGGTAGAGGTTTATTATGACCTCGAATGTTTTTTGGAGTTTGTTTAAAAGCGCCTATCAAGAGAAGAATAGAGACAACTAGAAAGCAACCATGAAAAAAAAAAGAATAAAATGGAAATAAGAATTAACAAGTGATGACTAACAAAGAAGAGGAACACAACTGTCCCGAACGTAGGTGCGGCACCTCAGGGAACAATGAAACTAATTTTTTTGGCTACATGTATGGTCAAAAGAGGACATGTGATGAAAAATAGTCCACAACGAATGAAGAAAAAAGAGAGAATGCAATAATGGACTCAAGAAAAGTTCAAGACAAGTGAAACTGAAAAGAAAAGTCAGCGTTCTACCATAGAACACTCTCAAATGCAAAGTTAATTTTGAAGTACACAAGTCATTAGATAGTCATATCTTGTGAGGTATTTAGGGAGATTTTCTCCATGATATTACTTTCTAGGGGATAATGTTGTTAACTAAGTATATGTGAGTGCTGCTATGAAATACCAAAGATTCTCAACAGACACGATCAATGAAGACATAAAGGGGTGCGACGCAACCCCTTGTATCTATTAGACAACAAAACGAGGCGCGACTGTCAACGAGGCGGAAAGGACAAAGCTAGCACATATTCAAGGAAGTGTAAACAAGAAGGATTCTTTGACGTAGTAGATAAAGATTCAAGGAACGACCAACAACGAACTCATCATATATTCAACACCTAAGACCCTAAGACGTTCACCTACGACACCAAATTTCATAAAGGACGCAAATGATGCTGTAACAATCAAAATAATAATTCAAGGACTACTGATATAGGTTCAGAGCAACAATCGATGAAAAAGATAGTAATATCATTTGCGTAGACAACAAGGAGTGAAAAGTATACAAAGTGGTTGCTACAAGGTTTAAAGGAGCACCAGTTGCAAGCAAGGTAAAGAATGGTATTATTGATCAAGAATTGTAATTTGGAAAAGTACAGTATCCAAGGATGGAGTAACAGTCGGTCTGGCCAAAGTAAAAACAATAAGGAAATGTTAGAATCTAAAGCAATGCAACAAGAACCATAAATTCATTGGAGTGTCAAGGTAAGTTGTAACTGAGGAATAGTTACCACACTCAGATAAGATAAATGTATGGACAGAAGGTCGTGAGTGGGCACAGTCATGGAAAACTTGTTCACACTCAGAACAACACAATGGTTGCTACAATAGAAGGATTACAAAGACGAGAATTAAGTGATGACTAAGAAGTTGGTAAAACCTTATGCTACAGTCAACTCCACTGGAACATAGAGACAAATGGTACTCTACTTAAATAGGAAGGTGTTATCGCCAGAACAAGAGGAAGGACAAGCGGTTATCCTTTAAGAATAAGTTTGTAATGGTGTGAAGAGTAAGTTGGGCGATAGGGACTTAAGGACAAGCGTTACATAAGACACACGAGGTGGGAGTTTATTACCGATATATCCTAAAGCATATGAGAAATCTGAGCAAAGTGATACAAGTATGATTTTAAAGAGTACGTTATTGAGAAGTTATATCATGAGTAAAGAGTTTTGTCATAAAGAGATATATGTTTTGACAAGAAAGGACAGATATGCCACAATATGTTAGATCACATGGGATCTTGGACAATTTGACATATAAAGACACACATGGTCTCTCATGACTTTGGTTGAGAAAGTAATTATCAGAAGCACCCCATGTGTTGTGTTATGAACCATTGGCATTAAAGATAGGACCCGAGTTATGATGATCCAAACTAGTTCATAGAGAAAGGAATCAAGGGGTTGTAACCAAAGAGGGATTCCACCAATTAAGGTCCTGTAGAGAAACTTCCCGATTAGATGAACAACGTTGGAGATGGGGGTATGGTAATGAGGATCATCATGATTGTTTGGTGAGTCAAATTTTGAGGATAAAATTTCCTTTAAAGAAGGTAGATTGTAATATCCGGTAGATATTATTTGCATTGTAATTTTATTTATTTATTTGCATTGTAATTTTATTTATTTATTTGCTTATGGCATAACTAAAATAATACTTGTTGTATGGTATTTTTCTAATTCTGGTGATGCTTGAGTTATTTCTTTTAAATTAGTTTTTATTTTTGTGACAAGTAACGTGTGTGCCAAAAATGACTAAGAAGAAAAGATGAATGTAGTCTTGATCATGGACAAAAGAATAATGAATAGTTTATATTTTTCGAATGGATGATCACAAAGTGTGATTTCAAGAGAATAATGTATAGTTTCCATGATTGGAATGGATAAGCATTAATAATATTATAAGAGTTAACATATTTGGAAAAGATGATCATTATGAGTGATTATCATCTTAATGTTGATTGATCATGGATTTAGGAGACTAAATACTAGAGAATTTCAAAATTTATGGTGATTAGACTTGATTGATCTTGGTGATGGATGAACATGGTATAAACTGAAGACTAGGTGCCATTTTAAAAAATTATGGAAATCAATCCAAGAGGAGATCATGGGAGAGTATCATGGTGATTAGGGTAATCAATGGTCTTGATTAGAATTGATTGAGAGAAGATCATGGACATAAATGGTGATTGAGAAATTAGGATTAAATTATCATTTATGAGGGAAAATATTGGAAATAAATGAAACATGACACTTTCATTTTATTCTTTATAAGAATTTCAACCATAAGCTTATAAATAGGAGAGGATTGATTATTAGTTTCATTTTTCTCATTTGGAAGATAAGAGAAAGGAGTTCGAGCATAGAAGAGAAGAGAAGAGAAGAAGGAAGAGAAGAGGAAAAATCTAGGGTTTAAAGGTTTGGATACACAAAAAAGAGGAGAAGCACTCAAGGGTTGAGAATCACAAAGCAAGGGTTTTGAGACACAATAAAGGGGAAGAGGAAGGTGATAAGCTTGGCTACCACTAATCAAGGGTAAAAAGTCTTGATTTTTGTTGTTGATTATGTTTCTATGCTTTTGATGATAGATCTAAGGTTTGTAATGCTAGATCTTGAGTGTAAGGTATGGAACTAGGTTTGGATTTTAGAAAATGAATGTGAATATTATTTATTCATGTAGGGAATAACTGTGATTAATTTATTCCACAAGGTTTCCTTCGGATTCTCAATCTTGAGGTAAGGACATTAAATGTGTAGCTTGAATGTGTTGGCTGTTTATGTACATGATATATCCTAACATTTCAAGGGAAGTAGTTGGGAAGGTAAAAGATGGACAAAGGTTGCCATAGTTTTGACCAAAGTGGTTGCTGAGGACCCATTGCTTTCTCGTAATTATCTCTCCCATTTCTGTGTGTAGTGCACGCATAGGTTTCTATATGATGTGTTATGTGTTGCTATGTTTATGATGATGGTTGCAGGCACAAGTATTAAGGTAGATGAGTTTACTATGTATGAATGTTTGGCAGACGTGCCCCAGAATTGGACCAAGAGGGCAGTTTCCTCACCCAGTTTTCATTCCATAGTACTTGTTGCCTTTAATGATTATGTATGAATGCCAAAGTTTAACATATGTAATGTCTGAGAATGCATGTTATGGCCTTGTGGGGTTTATTCTATGGCTTGTTTGATGTCATGTCATGCCAAGTAGATGATACTATGACGATTTTAAAAGTTGTGTTTTGATAGATGTCGTGCATGTTAAGACATAAAAGTGTATGTTAGTTCTATGAAAATTAAAAAATATAGATGAATGGTAAGACTTAAGTTAATGCTTTGGAAATGTTGCAACTTTTTTTATGAACCAAGGAAGTTATGATTTTATGTTACTTTCTAAAGTGATTATGATAATTTAAATGTTATGTTTCCATGTTTGTACTTCCTTACTGGGCTCTCGAGCTCACCCCCTCCCCTTACTTTCCCTCTAGTTGTAGGTTTTAGTTGAATGCATATTTATGAGTGTCGCAAAAAATAAATCTAAGTGCAAGTGTACACTGTCAACAACAAGTAATATAGTAGCAAGAACCAAATATCATCTCCACAAGGACTATTTTTATGCTTTTAAATGTGAAAATAAACACTAGCAAAATGATTCAAAAGTACGAAAATAAAATTGATGGTAACTAAACTATGCAAAGAGAACTAATTAAATGCATACAAATAAAATAAAATAAAAACCAACTAGAAGAATAATAACATGAAGTTCCAAATATGAGATGTTAAGCTAGAACAATTTTTCCCCTAATTTGCAAAATACTGACAGTAATGCTGGATCCATGCTACAACAACAAAGCATTTATTAGTCAAGAATTCCAATTAATTTCCCAGGCTTCCGTTGAAGTCACTATGGTTTCAATCCTTTAATTAAATCACATATGTCTATGCTAATTTAATTTCAGAATACAATTAATGCATCAATTCTCTAAGACTATGCATGGTAATAATATTTGTCTATATCACTACAATATTGAAATAGAAGAATTCAAGCAATGCACCTTTCAAATTGTGTGTCAATTAATTCCAACCTTTTCAGAATTGAAAATTAACTCAATTATTTACTAAAGGTGATCAATCAATAGAAAATATTAAACAAGATAACTATTTGAATGAAGAAACCTCATATTGCATTAGCATTAATATAAAAGTGTCAAGACAATCACATATTAGGGTTCCAATGATCCTAACTAATTAGAGTTTAGCTCATAATCATAATCTCAAAAACACCCAAATAATAAAAATCCATAATCTAAATCTTAGAGAATCAATTAAAAGAAATAGAAATAAGGATGAGAAGTTCAAGCCAAATTGATGTCTCAAGTGACTTTGTCTTTTTTCTTTTTTTTTTTCTTCTTTTTCTCCTTCCTCTCTTTTTCCTTTACGTTAATGGCTCTCCAAAATTGGGTCTGAATAATTGCCTCAACCGCTGCCCCCTTTTCAGGTCTGGTTCATGTCCCTTCGAAAGGGGAAAGATGATGATGTATATAAAACTTAGGGCATCTCCCTCTTGTCACGTGGGCCTTGTCCACTCATCTTTTAATTGAATTTGTATTTTTATCACCAATGGATACAAGGAAAAATGAAGCCCAATCATCTATTATTTATTTATCATTCAACCCAATTAAAATAATTCCCAAAGTGACCTGGAGAAATAAATAGTAGCTTCCAACGTGGGTCATCCAAATAGATTAGCTGGCAGGATGCGATGCTGCTGCAATGTTGCAGCATTCCCTCCTGCTGAGACCATTTAAAACTTCAATTTCTTTCCAAATGTCCAAAATTCTACCAACCACCTGCCAAGGCAAAATTTCATAATTTAGGGTATAATTTCCAGCATTATACTAATATTTAATATTATCTTATTATATTTAATATTTGACAAAACTAAAATAAAGACACTACAAAATACCCCAAACCACTTTTTCTTGATAACAATATAAGTTTAAAAGCATAAAAATAACTCTAATTCCTAAAGTTATCAATGAGCGCAACGAGTTGAAGCCCATCTAGATAAAGTATGTATACTGCGGGGGCCAGATGAATTAGAAAATCGATCAAGAACGCCACATGTTTATTTTATCTTTCAAGGCATTTTAATTAAGTTTATTATCATCTTAGAAATGTAACTAGGATTTTAAAGCCATGTATTTTGTTTCATTAAAGGTTTTACTTAAACTTGGATCCAGTATTTTCTGCATGTTTTATTATTAAGGTGATATTGTCAAAACTAGCATTTTGTTATGAAATACGTAAAACTATATATTTTTTAAAGGATAGAATATTTAGGGCATTACATAGATAGATATATATTTCTATAATTGTTATGTTATTTTTTATTAATATTTTAAAAAAACATATATAATTTTAATAAATTAAATATAAATCTTAAATCTAAATACCAATTTTGAAAGAATTTTTAAGAATAGTATTTTGAGGTTGTTGTCCATGTTTTCACTCAGTGACATGTGGCATGCATGGAGAGTAATTAAGTCCTCACGGAAGTTGACTAAGCCTCTTAGGGCTTGCCTAAAGATCCCGTGAAAGAAAGTCTTGCCTTTTATTCCCTGATCACCACCTCCAGAGAAGTATGTCCTCAAGTAAGGGTACTTCTCGAGAACCACATGCAGAATCTCCTCTCCAAATCACTTCTCCTCCAGTCAAGTCCTCTAGGCCTGTGAGATTCCTCCTTCGGGTCTGGAGTAGAGTGTCAGGTGTCAAGCACATCGTTCTTGGACCACAAACAGTCGTCTGACATTCACTATTGCATGAATCGTGGTGTCGAGTTCGTACAAGCAACAAATAGGATGTCTCACGATGCCACTTGACATGGGAAAAAGTGCAGCTACCCCATGACATTGTCGGGGACGTGCCACCCCAAAAAGTAGTGGATTGAAACCTTGTAATTGGGATGTATTCGATGATGGAATGTATTACTTATTGTTCATTTAATGCTCCATTAAGGGAGAATAATTGTAATTACTCCTCATTAGAGAATTAATTGCTCTTGGCCATCCATAAATAGGGATAGGGCAGACATTGTAAATGATCCCAATATTTTTTTTTTTTTGTATTTAGAGCATTTGCCAAAATGCTGCCACAAACTCCATAGAAGCTTGATGTTGAAGTTTGGAGCATTTTATAGAAGATTAAAAAAGAGAAAAAAGGATTGGGCCAAAAAAACAGAGAAAAATGATGTGGGCTTTCTAATTAGGGAAATATTGGTACCCTAGCATCATTAAAAAGAAGGTAGCCACCATTTTATGGAGAATCCTAGAGCTGCCATTGGAGAAAGAGGAAAAAGAGAAATGAAGAAAAATAAGAAGAAGAAGTAGAAATTCCAAGCTTGAAGAGGAGAATCCAAGGAAGAAAAGGAAGAGGAGGAAGACAAGATTATTGATTCATCATCTTTGGATTGTTTTATCCTCTTTAATCTCATTTAAGTTTGAAATTTCTTTAGCTTTTTCTATTTAAATACCCATGGGCTGTTTTGATTTTGGATTTGTGCTCTTGAATTTAGCCATGAACTAAATATTTTGAGGCTTGAATTATTAATTAACTCTATGTCTTAGGGTTTAAATTTCTAGCACTTTATTTTAGAAAAAATACCCATTGTTCATTCAAGTGTGCTTAATGATGAATTCTTGTTGTTGTTTGGCCATCGATGGCAAAATGTTGAGTTATATTTGTATTGGAAAGTTTGAATATAATGGATGAACTTGAATGACACAAGTAGATAATCTTGATAGATTATGTTTTGTGAATAACATAGGAATTGTTATTTACCTTGTATAACAATAGTGAATTGAAGCTTACATTTGTATTCTTAATTTTATTTGACATAGGAATATGTTTCATTAGATGAAAGAATTGATACTATAGAATTTGGGAAAGTTCTATGAACTTATTTTGAATTCTTGTTAACTCTAGGAATTTTGCAGAGATTTTGCTGCAACAAACGTTACATGTTACTTGACATAGAGGAATTTAATAGTTCAAGCCCATTTCACCAAATTGAATTTCTCTTGCTTTTAGATTGTCATTTTAGTTTATTTCAAGCATTTTCAATTTATTTTTCATCACTATTAAATTGTTTGGTAATTGATTTGTGCACAATTATTCACTAATTCAATCCATGTGGAGGCGATACTCAACTTATCATTATATTACTTGTTGACTGTGTACACTTGCACATTATTGATCAAATTATATCACAACAAGTTTTTGGCGGCGTTGTCGGGGACAAATTAAATCCTGAATAACAATTTTATTGATCAAATGAAACAACAAGAAGTTTTTAGGTAACACAAGTATAGAGTTAAATTACTTGTACTCTGATAACTCTTGAATAAAGAATTAATTTTTTTTATACTTTTAAGCTTATAAATATAGAATTAGGAAGAGTGATGTTTTCTTTTTGTTGTTATTTTTAATTAATTTATTTTCCTTTTTTGTGCTGTTGTAAGTTATTGTGTCTTTTTAGTTTTTAAGAGCTGAAAGTGTGAAAACAATGAATTTATGCATGAATTATCCAAGAAAAAAAATGAAAATAAAATTGGTAACACAATGATGCCAAGAACGTGTTGTGATTTAATTTGATCAATAATGTGCAAGTGTACACAGTCAACAAGTAATATAATGATAAGTTGAGTATCGTCTCCACAAAGATTGAATTAGCAAATAATTGTGCACAAATCAATTACCAAATAATTTAATAGTGATGAAAAATACATTGAAAATCCTTGAAATAAACTAAGATGACAATCTAAAAGCAAGAGAAATTCAATTTGGTAAAATGGATTTGAACTATTAAAATCCTTTGTGTCAAGTAACATGTCACGTTTGCTGGAGCAAAATCTCAAAAAAATTCTCAAAGTTAACAAAAATTCTAAATTAGCTCATAGAACTTTCCCAAATCTTATGTTATTAATTCTTTCACCTAATTAAACATATTCCTATGCCAATCAAGTTTAAGAATTAAATTTCAAGCTTCAATTCACAATTGTTACACAAGGCAAATAACACATTCCTATGCTATTCACAAAACATAATCTAACAAGATGATCTACTTGTATCATTCAAGTTCATCCATTATATTCAAACTTTTCAGCACAAATATAACTCAACATCTTGCCATTTATGGCCAAACAACAACAAGAATTCATCATTAAGCACACTTGAATGAACAATGAGTATTTTTGCTAAAATAAAGTACTAGAAATTTAAACACTAAGACATAGAGTTAATTAATAATTCAAGCCTTGAAAGGTTTAGTTCATGGCTAAATTCAAGAGCACAAATCCAAAATCAAAATAGCCCAAAGAAATTACAAAATTAAATGAGATTAAAGAGGATAAAACAGTCCAAAGATGATGAATCAATAATCTTGTCTTCCTCCTCTTCCTTTTCTTCCTTGGATTCTCCTCTTCAAGCTTGGAATTTCTTCTTCTTCTTCTTCCTCTTTCTCCAATGGCAGCTCTAGGATTCTCAATGGTGGCTAAGGGAGGCGGGTAGGGCAATAGGAAAGAGAAAGGAGAAGACAAAAGGAAGAGGAAGGGTATAGGGAAAGAAAAAAAATATTTTTTTTGAGATTTTGTTTTTTTTTTCAAAATGGGAAACCCCCTTACGAGCCAGCGCCCCATTCTTACGCGGGCTCATAGAGCCCTCTGCTTGTGGTATCCCAAGCTGCAATTTTTTTTTCATTTTTTGTAGGGGTGCACTTTTATCTTTTTTCAATTATAAGCATATATACATGGCAAGAAAACATTAAGATGAGACACACACTCCCTCCAAAATAATAATCAACATTGTCCCCAATGTTGAAAACAAGAAAGGAAAACAATGTAAGTACTCACCAAAATACCACTCCTCAAAGGCACACTCCTCTCACCCTCCCTCATGATGCAACACTCAACATATATCCAAGAAAAACCAATGTGATTAAAGGGTATGGTAAAAGGAAGTGAATATAATGGTTGGATTGAAAGGCTCAAACAGTCAAAGGATGACCTAAATCATATCATTGGTTTAGTGTTTAGGATTTCACCTCAAAGTAACCACTAAGTAATTCTAGAAACTTAAGTTCTCCCAAAAATCTAGCAAGATTCAAGGGTTCAAGAAATTATTGGTCAAGCTATGCACATAAAATTGGGATCCACACTATCATTAAGATTTTTAAAACTCCATAAACACTTGAGTATTATTAGCCCAGAACACTAAACAAAAGGTGAGGTGATGGATATGTGACATGTGATGCATTTTTTTTAGTTCATCATCGAGACCTAAGTTAAACACTACTAAAGCAAGCAAAATCCTCTCAATAACAAACGACACACAAAACAATGACTCAAATGAAACAAACCATACATAGATGCACAACTAAACAAACAAAACATATACAAATGCCAAACAAATGCAAATTAAACATCAACCAATGATTTTTGTGAAAGCAACAAACCTAGAAAAAACTCAAGACAACAACTAATGACAACAACAGTACAAAACAGAGCACAAAAAAAAATGAAAATTTAAAGTTGGGTTCAAAAATTCTCATGCAATAATATGCTGAATCATCTTCAAGGTCCTATGCATTAGCCATCTCCAACTACAATCAACAATCAGCAGCGCCTGCAAAACAACAAAACTAAGTGCAAAATACCAATTGTTAATGAAACAAAAGATATAGGAATGAGTTGATGTGGGTGCACTCGAGACACTGATGGATAGAGCTTAAAGAAATAGGAAAGTTTTGAAGCTTGTTGCAGAGACTCTGTTAGAGTTGACATCTGAAAGAATTAAAGAATGGGCAACGAAATGGATTTCAGCAACAGAGGCTGGGGAGAGGCTGAGTTTCTGGGCTCTCGGTGCTTTGGGATCTTGTGGGTTTGAGCTTTGCAGATGCGCGCTAGAATCGACAAAAAGGTGCCTGGGGTGGAATCGTAGATGTGTGGGGCTCGCGAGATGAGAGGGCAGAAAATGGTGGAGACTTCATGCACCTAGATTTGCGAAGATCGCGTACAAATCAGGGTCTCTTGACTTCGGGGTGCTCTCGAATGGACTAGCCTGGGATTTGGGCAGAGGTAATGGGTATTAGGTTTGAGATTAGGGAGATGCGGGGCTCGGGAGCTCTAGGCAGGGATTTACTGAATAATGGTATTAGATTTGTCCCTGAATAATTTTTTCCCTTTTTGTTTTTGTTATCAGCTATGTTGTTCTTGTTTATTGTTGGTGTCTTTGTCTTATTTCTAGTCTGTCCTTGTATTGTTGTTGTTTTGTCATTCTTTTGAGGATGTATTATGTCTTTGTTAGAGTAGTTGTCTAGTTTATCTTAGTTGTATTTTGTTGTCATTTTCTTAAGAAGATTTGTGTTTCTTTAGTTGGTGCTTAACTTAGGGCTCATTAATGAACCATCTAAAAAAATACATCAATAAAATCCACCATTTTTCCTCTTGTTGTGTGATTGACTAATAGTACTCAAGTGTTAATAGAGTTGGAAAAATCTTGATGATCATGCAGATCCCAAATATTGTGTGCATAGCTTGACCAATAATTTTTTGAACCCTTAAAGTTAGCTAGATTTTTGGGAGAGCTTAAGTTTCTAGAATTTCTTAGTGGTTCTCTTGAGGCAAAATCCTAGGAAACACTTAACCAAGGACATGATTTAGGCCATCCTTGGACCATTTGAGCCTTTCAAGCAACCATTATATACTTTTTATCCCTAGTCACCCTTTGAGCTTAATTGAATCCCTTTATTTCTTTACCACATGCTAGCCTAGCTATATACACTTCCATTGACCATAGCCTTTAAGCACTTTGATTTTTCTTGGATATATATTGAGTGTTGCATCATAAGGGAGGATGAAAGGAGTGTATCTTTGTTGAGTGGTATTTTGGTGAGTGCTTACATTGTTTTTCTTACTTGTTTTCAACATTGGGGACAATGGTGATTATTAAGTTTAGGGGGGGGGGGGGGGGGGGGGGGTGGTGTCTCATTTAATGTTTTCTTGCCATGATATATATGCTTATAATTAAAAAAAAAAAGTGTTTGTTCGAAGAAAAGGGTGCAGCCCTAGAAATGAAAAAAATAGAAAAAAATATGGAGTTTGCAAATTATATACATATAGTTAAAAGCAATTTGGGGGGGGGGGGGGGGGTGCTGTAGCATCTTATAAAAAAAAATCATGTCTCATTTTTTTTGTTTCTTTCTTTCTTTCTATGTTAGCAATATTGGATAATGCCAAGAGTAACATTGATTTTTGTGGGGTAATCTTTTGGGGGAAGTGATTGTGAGCTCTTACTTGGTCTTAGGAAAATTAAGGTGTTTTTAAGGTGAATTGAACCTAAAATGACTTCTTTTAACCACCCTCACCTAAGCCTTGCATTACAAGCTTGATAAAGTCCTTTAATCTTTGGTTTAGTGTTTATCTACATTACCGGAGAGGGAATCATTAAGTCAACCTATGGAGACAATTATTAGGCTTTAGGATCAAAGTTTAGTTTGCTTTGGGGGGAGAATTGAGAATGTTTGGAAAAAGCTATGTATACAATTTAGGGAGAAACACTTGATTCTTGGTTTGATAGCATCATTAACATTTAAGAATTTGGTTGAATCATTTACAAGAGGCATATTCATTATCATCATTCATCATCTTTTTAATAAATTTCAGAGTACATTTCCCTTGTTAAGCATAATACTAAGTCAACATTTGCTCTCTTTTGTGTGTCTTTGTGGTGTTTAGCTTTTGTCTTATTGTGTCTTGTTTTTGTTGTCTTTCAATTTTTCTTTTGTTGTTCAATTTTTTTTGTCTTTTGTGTCTTTTTAGATTCATCACTCGAGGATGAGCAATGGCATAAGTTTAGGGGTGTCCTTTCCCATAACACAAACTAAGTTCCCAAGGACCAAGTGCTCGCGAAGCAACACTAAGGAAATCAAAGTTACTTCATGAGGACCAAGCAACACTCAGGGATTTACTGGGCACGCAAACTAAGGAACTCAAAGTTACTTCCTGATGACCAAGTGCCCGCGAAGCAACACTAAGTTCCTAAGAATCTAAATTGTTTTGGGCTTCCAAGATCCGAGTCTCCTAGACTCAAACACAAGTCCCAAGTTGCCTAAACTTGGAGGAACTCAAAGTTACTTCACGAGGACCAAGTGCCCGCGAAGTAACACTGAGTGCTCAAGAGCCAAAATTTGTTAAAGGTTTTAAGGACTTGAGTCATCAAGACTCGGACTTAAGTCCAAAGTTGCATAAAATAAGGTATTTAAGACCTAAGTCTTTTACGACTGAGACCCACATACGATGGAATTAAACAAGGTTGTATAAATAGATTTTTTTCGTGATGTTACATTACATTAAAACTTTGAGAAAAACCTTGAACATTTTAAGTCCAATTTGCATTATTACTAAACGTTATGTTAAAAAACATGTTAAGTGAAAAGGCAAAGAAGGCACGTAAATAGTGCAAGCAAAAGCCATTCTCAAAAAATTATACACGATTGTTCTCGGGGCCTTGAGCATTCAGTTGTTTGTACCCCAAATGAAAAGAGAAAGAGATGGCACGCATGCCTAATTACTTGAATAAAAAAAGAGAACACAGAGACGACCTAGATCTTTGTAGGGGGAGCATCTTCGATGACACCTATGATGGGATCCTCCTCTGGAGCTTTGTCTGCTTCCTTAGCAACAACATTTGTAGCTTTGACAACCTTCGTCGCCCACAGGCTCTCCTCGAAGAGTAGACGAGTCTTTTCAGCCTCTCCAATGAACTCCAAGTCCATGTCTCAGTTGTGGAACCAGGCCACATAGAATGCATCCTCAGGAATGGTGTCGAACTTTTTCTTTAGGATCTCCACATCCTACTAAATAGACTTTGCCTTCTCTGTGACTTGAGGAGATTTTTCCTTGGTCGCCTGAGCCTTATCAAGTGTCGCCATGGCTTCATCACGGGCCTTGGTTGCATCCTCCACGACTTGGGAAGCATCTCTCGCAGCCTTGGCAGCCTCTCCCTTGGCCTGGATAGTCTCCACCTTAGCTCTCCAAGCGTCTTCCTTTGCAGTTTTTAGCTCCTCAGCCGCCTTTTCCACTGCATCCTCGAGGGCCTGGGTACAACATTTCTCCGCCTCCAAAGTTTTCCATAGACGTGTTAGCTCCTTCGAGAATACCTTCACCTTCTCCCTCAGAGTTGCCACCTTTTCTTGGGCTCTCTGGAGTTCAATGAATTTCTCCATCATGATATCTCCCAGCCGTTAACAATCTAAAGTAGTTTGAAAAGACAGTTCCAGTTAGTTTATATAATGCTATGAACCAAAAAATGGGCTATGGAGAAGATCACTACCCTAACTGTTGCATATCGGTAGAAAGATACGAGAGATGCCTTACTGTCACCCAACTGGGCATATCTGCGGGCAGTCAGCTCACACATGGTCGAATGCCCAGAATGAGATTGAATGTCCAGAATGCGAAAAAGGACGCCAAAAATCCTAAACGGTCCATTATGTCTAGTTTTAACACTAACATAGACCTAAGTAGTGCTAAAAGAGGTTAAACTAACCTCTAAATCATAAAATCCAAAGAGCCTAAACTAAAAATCCAGAAAATAGAAAGAACACGCTGAAAAAAAAAAGGCCACAGAAACTTACTCGATATGAAGCTTCTATAAGTGCTAAGTTTGGTTCGAACACGAAAGTATTTAGTGTAGGTCACCCAAAAATAGCTCAATTCTCTCCAGCCTTCCTGGATCAATGACGATAAGCTTGAATGTGTTCTTGACAAAGAAAAGGATTTTTCAGAGCTCTGAAATGGAAAAAATTTCAAATGCAAAAGTGAAGAATGAGAGGCAAAATTTTGAATATATACTCGTGAACTTGGAGAGGAAGTAATCCAACCCCAACCGTTGATCACCGAGGGAATAGGTTGTTGGGAATAGTGCCCTTAAAGCAATTGTAGTTGACAAATGTTTTAAATGAAATAAATAATTGAATTGAATTATTATGTATATATAGAATATGTTTGATATTATGTTGATAATATTAAGTATGTTCTACCCTAATTTCAGCATGAGTTCATTCACTCAGCTCAGGTACATCTAGCAGATAAATACGTAGAAAAATAACCAAGTAGGATATCTGATTGTTATCCATGTGGACAGCTTGAGATTCATAATGGTCAGACCTAGTGTTAGGTGTCCTGACTTTACCACGAACTAAGAATCAGATAGCTGTCAGAGCACAAGCTCATGAGAGATATGTAGCTCGTGGTGATTCAGATATAACACATACTAAAGGATCCCCAAATATTTGAGATTTGTTTATATGCTTATTCATGACCACACTGTCATATTTATTATCCGAGATAGCATGAACATATTTATTTTATTATCAAATCATATCCCAGCATAAATGGGAATGATTTGTGTTAAATATAGACATTATGTAATTATGTGATTGACTCACACAGTTACCCAAACCTGTTCAGGGAATTCCCCTATAAATACTGGGAATATTGAACAGGAAAGGGGGACCATTACTCTGTAATACCGAAACTCTACCAAAATAGAGAGAGAAACAACAATAATATTAACTCGTGGACTAGGTGGATTTTAACCATTGAACCACGTAAAAGTTCTGTGTTTTTTGAGTGAATTCTTGTTATTTTCATTACAGTTTACCATCAAGCACTAATCTGCCCTTATTATTTCTTAATACATTGTTGGCAAAAAATTGCGTCAACAGTTTGGTGCTTTCATCGAGAGAAAATTAGTGCTTCACCAAAATCCCAGTCGATTTCCATCATGGTGCTCACTCACTCAATTCATGATAATGAGACAGAACAACTCGGTGGGCAGGAGGCCCATCATACTGCTGTTTTGAATGAACGTGGCCCTGAGATTCAACAACGTTCAGGAAAATAGCCGGCGGGTCAATGCGATATTGGGAGTTCGACGTCATTACTGCCAAACCCAAACCCAGGCTATCTAAATGCCACCGAGATGGAGAACATGCAATTGAGGAGGCATCTCGCTAGGGAAAACAAGCAGATTGAGAAGGTTTTAGCTTGGTTACCCCCTCTTGCAATTGACGTTAATGTTGGAAAAAGGCAAAGTGGGTCTCATAAGTCCCATAGGAATAATCGATCCAAATCGAGTCGATCAGTCAAAATCGCCACTCCAAGTTTTGTACCTACAGGGCGAGATCACCAGAATACTCGACCCAGCAACCATCACAGGGGTCGTCAGCATGTCAGTCGATCGATTAGGACTAGAACCCCAAGTTCGGTGCCTTCTTCATAGGTCCCCAAGAATGCCCATGACAATCCACGAGGAGGGGCTGGGACAGGCTCCTGAGGACAAAATGCTCCAACAATTCCTCCAACGTCGCTATCGGATCACCAGGCATAGAGAACTAGAGACATTGGAGTAGAACAGAGGCAGGCTAATTTAGTTCGTCCAGATGGAACGAGAATAACCTCACCAATAAGACATCCCTCATCACCTATAAGACATCCAACACCACCTTCAACGGGATATTCCAGCTCATGGAGATAGTAGGAGAAATCCTCCCCCATCTTCCAATACTTACGTCCCACGAACACGTGTCGAGAATCCAGGTCCTCGGCCCCAGCCGCAAGCTGTAAGCTTCACAAACGGGAGTTACTGGACTGAAAGCCATCGTAGCAGCAAGTCCGAGAGCGACCTAAGGAATCATTTGAGTTCAACGTATAGCGCTCAGTATAACCCGTAACCTGATTTGCGCGATCGTCTAAACTCGTAGAGAAGGTATCCAACTCGAGATGAAGATATTTGCTATACATGACAAGAGGGAGCTCCGTCCATAATACGCGATAATGGGAATGCCTCGCAAAACCAAGGTCGAGCTTGGAGGGACAATAACCCATCAAACGCATACAATAGGATGGGAGTTGTTGAACAACCCCCAGGTAACCTAGGGACTAGGGACCAAACCCTTGAAAGACTAGCTTTGATGGAAGAGCAAATGAAGAGGATTTTGTCAAGAAAAGAAAAGGATTATTGTGACTCAGATGAGGAGCTCGAACCTTTCGCTCCAAATATTACGGCGGCCACATATCCGGTAGGCTTTAGAATGCCACACCTGTCAAAATTTGATGGAGACGGGGATCCGTCAAATCACCTCAGAATGTTTAACACTGTGATGATGGCTCACAATGTCAGGCTCGATCTAAGGTGTATTTTGTTCCCTGCAACTCTGGTTGGGCTAGCTAGGTAGTGGTTTAAACAATACAAGAGGCATTCCATAAGCTTGTGGAAGAAGTTTTCTTCTAATTTCAAAAAAGCATTCTGAGCTTCACGGGCAGCTCGGGTTGAGGATGACTCATTGGCCAACATAAAGCAGCAATCTAGTGAGACGTTGAAGGCATATCTGAGTAGATTTTCCAATGTTGCTGCACGAGCTAGGGATGCTGATGACAACTCCAAACTCATGGCAATGAGGACAGGAATCCTCTTCGGGGGCGACCTATGGCAGGAACTCCAAAGAAAAGGAGTTAAAAGTGTAGATGAATTCTTAGCTCGGGCTCAAGAATGGATAAATCTCGATGAGGCACGAGCTTCTATTGCAGGTTCCAGCCAAACCCTTATCCAACCCATTGGAGCAGTAACGGATGTGGCAGCTATGGCCCAAACCGTTACCCATAATAACCAAGGGGGGAATAACAAAAGAAAAGGGAATGGTACCCAACCAGAGCGGGACAAAAAAAAAGCCCGAAGAGAAGTTCAAGCCTATCTACACCACATATGCCGACCTAACGGACACACATGAGCACATTTTTCTGGCCAATTCTAGTGCCCTTCCATGGAAGAAGCCAGAACCATTGAAGAACTATAGGGCGAAGAGAGATCCCTCAAAAATTTTCCGGTTCCACAACGACATCGGTCATAACACTGATAATTGCCAAAAGCTGAAGGATGAGATTGAAACTCTCATCAGGGCAGGACCTTTGGCCCAATACGCCTGAAATCGGGTGAATCCAAGTCAGCTCGTTGGGCAGAACCAGCTACCTGTTCTAGAAGCTCCGACAAGACAACCCGGAGCTCAAACAAATCAGGTCGACCCTCCCTCGATAATAGGGGGAGATATAACCACCATTGCAGGAGGACCTCATTTGGTGGGCACGAGCAGCGGGGCCTAAAAGAGGTAAATTAACGAACTGAATTATCGAAACAGTAGCAATTGGAAAAGCAACCAATCATTTTCACAGAAGAGGATGCTAGCCACGTCCAATTCCCACATAGCAATCCGCTGGTGGTAACCGTTTAGCTCGCCAATCGAAGGACACTAGTGGATAATAGAAGTTCTGTGAATCTACTTTTCAGGTCCACCCTGTAAAAAATGGGGTTATCCGTAACTGATTTGAAGGTGACCTCGATGACTCTGTACGAGTTTTCGGGTGAGGGGTCAGTAGCCATCAGGACGATCGTATTGGTGGTGACATTGGGAGAAAAGTCACGAACTGTTTCCAAATTACTCGAGTTCGTGGTAATCGATTGTCCGACCGCATACAATATGATTTTGGGTCGACCTGCGCTGATGGAATTTGAAGTCATAACCATTATCTGCCACTTGGCAATGAAATTCCCCTCAGCTGCGGGAATATGCATAGTTAAAGGCAATCAGCTCGTTGCCCGGGAATGCTATAGCATTTATATGAAGAAAAAATCACAACCAGGGCAGTAAGTGATGGTCATAAATGACAGAGATGAAGAGTTCCAGGAAGTAGAAGTTACTCATGGGACAAAAAAACCTCAGTAAAAAAAGGATAGTGAGGTCACCCAATGCGGCGACATTGACCCACGGGTAGGTGAAGACAGATCAAAGCTCAAAGCCATAGAAGAGCGCGAGGAAGTAAACATCGATCCCAAAGAAGCTTCAAGAGTCATAAAAATTGGAAAAAATCTTGACGACAAAAGGAAGAAGGACTTAGTTGATTTCTTACAGAAAAACCTAGACGTCTTCGCTTGGTCGCATGAAGATATGGTGGGAATAAGTCCGAATATAATAATGCACACCTTAAATTTGGACAAGAATGTGCATGCGAAATTCCAAAAACGAAGACGTTTGGGAACAGTCCAAGCTGAGGCCCTTGAGGAAGAAGTAGCTCGGTTATTAAAATTCGGGTTTATTCGGGAGGAAAAATACCCGATTTGGGTTGCCAATCCAGTGCTGGTCCTGATCCCGAACGGGAAGTGGAGAACCTGTATCGACTTCTTCGATCTAAATAAAGCTTGTCCCAATGACTGTTTCTCAGTGCCAAGGGATGACCAGTTGGTAGATGCCACGGCAGGTCATGAGCTTATGTCCTTCATGGAAGAGTACTATGGATAGAACCAGATCATGATGAATCCTGCGGACCAGGAACATACTAGTTTCATGACCGAACATAACGTATAATGTTACAAAGTTATGCCATTCAGATTGAAGAATGTCGGGGCTACATACCAACGCTTGGTCAACAAAATGTTCGCTGGCTAGATCGAGAGAAATATGGAGGTGTATGTCGATGACATGCTTGTCAAGTCAAAGACTGTCAATAACCATGTGTTTGATCTAAAAGAATGTTGTGGAATATTAAGGAGATATGACATGAACCTGAATCCTCATAAATGTACTTTCGGAGTGGCATCTGGAAAATTCCTAGGGTTCATAGTCAACACGAGGGGAATAGAGGCGAATCCTTAGAAAATCATATTGTTGTTAGAAATTCCCTCACCAAGGTCAAATAAAGAAGTTCAAAGCCTAACTAAAAGGGTGGCGACTTTGAATCGATTCGTTTCAAAATCCACTGACAAGTGTTTGCCATTCTACAACTTGCTCAGAGGAAACAAGAAATTTGAGTGGACCGAGGAGTGTGAATAGGCATTCCACGACCTAGAAACGCACCTGGCCGAGCCCCATGTATTATCTAAACCTATGTTTAGAGAATCACTGTTCCTTTATTTGGTTGTGATAGAGAATGCAGTCAGTGCCGTGTTAGTTCGAGAAGAAGATCGTGCTTGGAAACCAGTATATTATGTAAGCAAGAGACTTCTCGGACCCGAGTCACGATACCCACTGATAGAGAAGTTGGCATTCTGTCTGATATTGGCTTTCAGAAAGCTCCGGCCATATTTCCAGTCCCATTCAATCAACGTCTTAACCGACCAATCTTTAAGGCAGGTTTTGCAAAAACCTGAGACGTCGGGACATCCTTCAAAATGGGCTATCAAACTTAGCCAGTTTGAGATATTGTCCATGCCATGGACCTCAATCAAGAGTCAGGCCCTTGCTTACTCTATGGCTGAATGCACTGGTTTTCAAGAAAAGCTCTTGAGGGAGTCGGTGTAGGAATTGTGGAAAATCTTTGTTGACGGATCATCAAACGAGAACAGATAAGGAGCTGGGATAATATTAATCTCACCAGAAGGGCATCGGTTTCATACAGCTCTGAGATTCGGATTTGAGGTATCCAACAATGAAGCAGAATATGAGGCCTTACTAGAAGGGCTGAGGGTGGCAAGAGAGCTCAAGGCGAAAGCCATCCAATGTTATAGCGATTCCCAACTCATGGTCAATCAGGTATAGGGGGAGTATCAAGCTCGAGGTACCAAGATGGCGGCCTACCTAGCTAAGGTAAAGGGAGAACTATCTAAATTTGAGTACAGATCTGTTGAACAGATACCCCACGAGCATAATTCTAACACTGATGCTTTGGCACGACTTGCTACCACAAAAGAGGCTGAGACATTGAATGTAGTTTCAGTGGAGTTCTTGGAGAGCCTGAGCGTGACAGGAGAAGTGATAGAGGACGGAATGATCGACATAAGACCAACCTGGATGACTCCCATAATGGAATACCTCGCATCTGGAAAGTTACCTGATGACAGAAAAGATGCGAGAAAAATACTCTATAAAGCTCCACGGTACATAATAGTAGATGGAACCTTGTATCGGCATGGTCATTCGTTGCCTCTCCTGCGATGTGTTCTGCCCGAGGAAGCCAAAACCATTTTACAAGAAATTCACAAAGGCTTTTGTGGATATCATGTTGTGGGGAAAAACCTGTTAGGAAAAATAGATTGCCTCAATGGAAAAGGTAAGATAATACAACTCTATGCAATATATTACAAATAAATAATGATTTATTAAAAGGAGTGTTACAACTCTATAACTGAAAATATAAACAAACAAAGAAAGGAAGAGGAAGAAAGAGAAGAAGAGAATGGTGAAAGATACAACTCTAAAGAAAAGATTACAAGTAAAGGAAATGTGTTTGAAACAAAAGAAAAGAAGATTACAACTCTAAACAAAAGTTACAAGTAAATAGAAAATGAAAATAAGAAGAAAAGCAATAGAGAAAAAATGCAAGAACAAAACAATAGTAAACTCTCACTTACAGAACCTAAGTGAAGAGGGTTGGGGATCACCAACTTGAACAAGGTTTAAAAAATTTGTGCAAAAGCTTATTTCCCCCTAACTCAAGCACTAAGGGATCTCTCACAGATTTTTGGAAATGCTTTCTGGAATAATCAAGCCTCAAGGTGTACATTTTCCAACCAAGTGCTTTGTGGATGGAAAATGGTGTGTCATACAAGTGAGCATTAGGCTCCTATTTATAGAGTTTGAGATACCCCTTTTAATTTCAAATTCCACCAACCCCCATGGCTGTTACCAATGTTTAATTAGATGTTTATGGAATTAAAAAGGAGATTTGGGAGTTATTTGGGATGTTAGAATCATTCAATTTGGAAAAAACTGAAAATTCACATGGGCTGCAGCCTCACTGGCCGCGGCCAGGATCATCAGTGGCTGCGGCCACTGGTCTCTGTCCCCCAGGCCGCGGCCAGGGAAAGATAGTGGCCGCGGCCACAGCCTAGTTTCAGCACAAAAATTGTCATTTTCCAAATCGTTCCAAAACGTCCCAAATCCTTTCCAACATAATTTTGTAACCTCCAAACATCTATTGGGAGTTAAAAACATGTCTCCAACAACCATATTTCATTATGGCTTTATGAAATCCAATCTCAAATGTGTAACATATAATATACACATTATTGGGTAATATTTGGGAGTTACAAATTTGTAACTGATTTTGTAACTCCAAAATATGTCACATTTGGGCACACACATGTGTCCAATTTTGTGACTCTCAATAATATGTTACAAGGTGTGACAAATCACATATGTGTGACAAATCACATTTTGTCACATTATTTAATCTAATATTATATTATATGAAATAATATAACAAAACCTGGCACTGAAGATACTGAGACATGGCTATTTTTGGCCCACTTTAACGAAAGACTCGATGTCGTATGTTCAGAAGTGTGACAAATGCCAACGTTTCGCCATAGTTTCCCAAGCTACTCTAGTCGAACTAGCGATGATTTCATCCTCGCGGCCATTTGCAATATTGGGAATTGGCCTAATAGGTTCCCTACCTATGGGAAAGGGAGGTGTTCGATATGTGGTCATGGCGATCGATTACTTCACTAAGTGGGTAGAAGCTGAGCCTCTGGCAACCATCACCTCAAAAAGAGTCCTGGACTTCGTGGTGAAGAGTATTATATGTCCATTTGGACTTCCTAAGAAAATTGTGTCAAACAACGGGATGCAATTCGACAGTGATCTCTTCACTGACTTCTGTGAAAAATATGGCATCATGAAGAGTTTCTCGTCGGTAGCATACCCACAAGCCAATGGGTAGGTCGAGGCTGTAAACAAAACCCTTAAGGTGAGCCTGAAGAAGAGGTTAGACGAAGCCAAAGGAATATGGCTTGAACAGCTCCCGCAAGTAATTTGGGCCTATCGAACTTCTCACAGGACCTCTATGGGGCATACTCCTTTTTCCTTAACTTTTGGAAGCGAGGCCATGCTTCCAATCGAAGCCATGGTAGCTACTCACAAGCAAAAGACATTTAATCAAGAACAGAATGATGGGCTACTTAATGCATCTCTCGATCAGATCGAAGAAAAACGAGAGGAATCGCAATTATAGCTCTCCCATTATCAACAAAAAATCACTCGCTATTTCAATTCTAAAGTTAAGGGGCGCAGACTTGGATTGGGTGACCTAGTTCTCCGAAGGGTCTTTTTGGAAAATAAAGACCCCAAGGATGGTGTATTAGGCCCGAAGGGACCATACTAGATTGTAAAAGTCTTGCATGAGGGAACTTTCAAGATAGCTCGACTGAATGGGGAAGTAGTCCCACAGACCGAGAATGCTCTGCACTTGAAGAAGTATTATCAATAGTACCACCATCAATGTAAGGCTTATTTATAAAAGCCATTTCGATTAAATAATAGATGGATTATTAAATAACCATTTCTTAGTGTTATTATTGCAAGCTCGTGTTCTCATATTTGTAAAGCAACCAAGAAAGTTTATACATTCTGGTTACTTGGGGGGCACATAACCGAGGTTGGAAAAATTAAGCCTACTAGGATAAGGTCCAAAACTTAGAAGTTTGGAAAAATTGATTATTCAATGGCTTTTAAAGCTCGAGTTTTTAATAAACCTAGTGCAAACTAAGTTTAAACCATTGAAAACCCTGGATATGCCTGATTCTTAACAAGTACGACGCAAATAAGCGAACAAAAACTTGGACATAACCAAGTTTGGTAAAATCTATCTCGATCTAAAAGTCAATCCCTAAAATTTTTAATGTACAGGAGTCTAAGGATTCATAAACATTAGAAGATAATGAAGGAAAGACAAATAGATCACAAGTTAGATATATGTTGAAATAAAACAAACAAATATATTGTCACATCGAGGAGAAATAACCTCGAGCTAAGCCCGAAGGCAATTGTTTAATACTAAAAGATTGTTCGACAATTACAAAGAAAATCATAAATGAGATCATTGGGCTCCGTCAGCTCGCCCCGCCGAAGTAACTTCCTCACCATCTCCCTCCGCCTCTCCGGAAGCCTCACCAGTCTCCAAGGGTTCTTGCAAAAACCGAGCCTTGAATTTAGAAAGGTATGGATCCCACAGCCTGGGCTCCATGAAGGAGAAGTTCCCGTCCCGGTTGAAAGCCCAACAATGGTAAAGCATCTCCTCCATGGTTGATGATGACACTGCCACCTCCTCCTTGGCTTTAACTTCGGCCTCGAGTAGTTTTGCTTTGAGTTCACCATTCTCGGCCTGAAGCTATTCATCGCGGTGGTTCGCCTCTGTGGCCTGAGCTTGGAAGGTGAATAATGTGGTCTTTGTGACCTGCTCACTTTCTTGGGAAGAGATAAGAGCAGCTTTAGCAACATGCTCATTATTCTGAGCAACTGTCAAGGCAACTTTGGCGACATGCTCACTTTCTTGAGCAACATTTAGGGCAGCCTTGGCAGTGGCCAACTCGGCTCGGATCTCTTCATTTCTGGCCTTAGCACAAGCTATGCTTCGGTATTGGGCTAGGAAGGACTGCAGAATAACAAAACAAGTTCAAATAAAAAAAAAAGAGGAAGAACATAGTAAACAAAAAATAATCAGATGTGGGAGAAGGACTCACGGTGAGGTTCATCCCCATGGAAGATTCAGGAACATCCTCTGGGCTGCGCTCCTCTATGGCCCTCAGGTCCCTCGCACTGGCTTTATATGCATGGCCCACCACATGAGTCGTTGTCTCATACACTATACACCGAAAGGCCTCGGGGATCTTTTCCAGGTCATGTGGCTCAACCGGTATTCAGATGATGGGGGCCTCGATTTGAATTACTTGGGGAGGTGGAGGCATGTGTCGAGGGGGAGGAGGAGAAACTTGCCCAATGACAACAGTAGTCACTAGAGCTGGCTCCCGAGCGGAGCTTGTGTCTTTACCTTTAGAGGGGGATTTTGTAGTATCCCCCATTTTAGGGGTGGCCTTCTTCGTCACCCTAAGCCTCTTCATGACGGGGCCCGCTCCAGACTTTTTAGCCTAAAAGGCAGTCCTTAGGTCGGGAGCTCCTGTCGATTCCATCTCTTCGCCTGAAAAGAACAAAGGGAATTCATTCACAAAAGTAATGTTTCAAAGACATGTCAACAAAAAAAAAAAGAGGGGGGAAATAAAGATCCTACCCTTCGGGCTGGGGGAGGAATCTATTATCACAAGCTCCGGTGTATGAGCCAGGCGAAGCACGACCTCCGACCCTGGGATTAATGGAGGGGAGGATGAATCTAAGGATACAATCTCTAAGATCCTAGGGGGTTAAGGTCCCTCCTCGGGGCTGGATTTGTCTACATACTGCCTAAACCCAGGAGTAAACGCTCCCTGGAGCAGAGAAGGCCAAGTCCTAAGGTTGGTTTCGTACTCTTCAAAGATAGAAGATCTAAAGTTCAGTGTGTTGTCAACTACAATGGTGTTTTTGGGATAACTGTGGTTGTAACGTACTAATAAGCGATCCACGCATTGAAGGAGAGTTACATTTAGGTCCAGGTCGGTGGGGTGGTGACTAACTAGCTGATTGAGGTTCAAACGTATTAACCTAAAGCTAGCAATAGCCCGATCTAACTCCCTAAAAAGGTATGGGTTACCTTGGTCGGAGGGGTTGGGTGATGCCCCAGAAGTAGCCCGGTCAGGATCAGGTGTTTGATCAGCTTCAGGAACCCGTCTTTTACAAATGAGAGGCACCTCTGCCTCTTCCTCGTCCGTGTCCTCAGCAAATGAAAAAGCCTCTTGAGAGGAGGGAAGCTCAGGAATCACCGGAAGAGGTGCTCAGGTCCTCAGGGCCAATGTTTGACCCTCGCCGATCAGCTTACAGGCCAACATCATGACGTCATTCACGACTTGGTGATAATCTTTTTCCCTGGGGGAAAGTCCAGAAAATTTCTCATACTAACCCCTGAGGGTCACAAATTTTTCCGTCCTAACGTATATGGCTGCTCAAAAAACAAACTCAATTAGGACGTGTACAAAAACAAATATTTTAAGTAAAAGGGATGAAAGTTCACAAGCTGGATTTACAGAGGTAGAATACTTACGAGGCCGGTTGAAATATTGGTGTTCGTAATTCTTGAAGCCATTCGACATAAAGAATAAATCTTTATAGTCGTTTGGATGGCTGGGAAGCTCAATGACGAAGGTGGAGCTTGGAAACTGCGTGAGGTAGTAAAACTCATCACCGCGTCCTCTCTGGTCGGGGCTTGCTTTGACATAGAAAAGGAATAAAATATCTGCTGGAGAGAGGACCTCCCACTCGTGCCTCAAGAACAGATATTTTAGCCCCACCAAAAGTCTATATGAATTTGGGGGGAGCGGGAAAGGAGCCAGTTTCACGTAGTTTAAGAAATCTACAAAATACTGGTCCAGGGGAAGGAAGGCCCCAACCTTCAGATGCTCATCGCTCCAGGCCGCATAATCATCTTAGAAAGGGGCACAACTCTTTTCCCCTTCAAACCCAGGTTGGGCGAGGAGACCACCAGCTCTGATCTCGATGTTGTGACTCAACATGATTTTATTCACTTTCCCTTAAGTCTTGATTTTCGAGATTATGTGCCCGCCCTCGAAGAATGCGTTGGGGTCGATGAGAAATTCTTTCTCCACTACCGGACTGAAGTGTGGAATGGGAGAGTCAGGGGAGACTTGCTTCCCTTTGTCTTTGCATTGAGTTGATGAGCTCGCAGATTTCTTCTTAGGGGGTGTCATCAGATCACCTGATGACAAAGCAGCCTTGTTAGTAAGCGACCTAAGATGATCTATAACTATCTCATAAAGGTACGAAGGAGGAAATGGATTATTTTCATTATACGAGCTAAAGTTAGCCTTAGCCCCATCGCATGGTGCCACACGATATCCTAGGCTACACGCCTCAGTTTCTTAATAATCCCCAGATACTTCGGGATCCGCATGTCAGAAATGTCAGACCCATTACTCTCCTTTGGAAAGTGGTTTTGTGTGAAACCACTCAAGGAAGCGTAACCCCTAAGCTACCTGGTATTAAACCTAAAGAACCTTCAGTTTCTTTACCCCGAATGGGTATTCTTTAAACTAATTTTCCATTAGGGCTACCCCAGATGAACCCAGAAATTTTCCCAAGTTCATGAGTATCTTATTTCTAAAACATGTTTGGGTTCATGCATTGAACCTAAGTCGAAACCTATTTCCTATGAACATTTAGAAATAACCTAACAGTAATAAACAATGAACATTGTAAGCGAACATTGTTGAGAACAAAAATCTCATTGGATAACGAAGAACAAAAAAAAAGATAGGGAAATATTTTTCAAACCAAGGGATGAGATACTTACAGGAAATATGTTCAGTGACTAGAGGATGTTCTGGGCATGATGAATAGTTTTGGGGATTCTGAGGAAGAAGAAGGGAAGTTTGAGAGTTAAGAAATGGAAAATTTTCGAATGCAAAGTTGGTGAGATTTGAAGTCTGATCACCCTACTTATGCGTAAACTACAGAAATTAATATGGGCCATCCAATTGGGGTAACTCGAGATCCAAGGGCCAAGATTAAATAGAACAGATGGCGGCAAAAATTGACAAGACAATATTTTGGTCCTCGAAACCCGAACAAACGCCAATTGCAGCACACCATGTGTCCAATACTCGAGTAGTAGGCATGCATGGTTTTATGTGACAGAAGTCTAAAAGCCCCTACTGTGTATGTTAGACAATGACGACATCAAAAACGAGCAGGAGCTTGGGGGAAAATTTTGTACCCTAATTTTAGCACGAGTTCATTCACTCAGCTCAGGTATAGCTGGCAGATAAATACGTGGAAGAATAACCAAGTAGGATATCTGATTGTTATCCATGTGGACAGCTTGAGATTCATAATGGTCAGACCTAATGTTAGGTATCCTGGCTTTACCACGAACTAAGAATCAGATAGCTATCAGAGCACAAGCTCGTGAGAGATATGCAGCTCGTGGTGATTCAGATATAACACATACTAAAGGATCCCCAAAGATTCAAGATTTGTTTATACGCTTATTCATGACCAGACTGTCATATTTATTATCCGAGATAGCAAGAACATATTTATTTTGTTATCAAATCATATCCCAACATAAATGGGAATGATTTTTGTTAAATATAGACATTATGTAATTACGTGATTAACTCATGCAGTTACCCAAACCTGTTCATGGAATCCCCTATAAATACTGGGAATATTGAACAGGAAAGGGGGACCACTATTCTGTAATAACGAAACTTTGCCAAAATAAAGAGAGAAACAACAATAATATTGACTCATGGACTAGGTGGATTTTAACCACTGAACCACGTAAAATTTATGTGTTTTTTTTGAGTGAATTCTCGTTATTTTCATTATAAATTAACATCAAGAACTTCTTCTGCCCTTATTATTTCTTAATACACTGTTGGCGAAAACCCGCGTCAACAAAGTAAATATCAGAAAATTCCAAAGTTTATCTATGTGGTCTTAATCTCATATTGGTATGAGAGGATCGAGATTAAGATAATAAACTTGAAACAGTTCGCAAAAAAATAAAGTTATGGAATCTTTAGATTAACTACTGCTAGTACGGTTCGCTTGTATTATGAATACAACTGACCTAGATCCGGGTTACTAGTATAGTAGGACACTTTAGTGAAGGTACTTTATATATAGTGATATATAGAACTGAACCAGATGTGATTTGTTAATACTTATTTAAACACTATTTCATAGTATTAATCAAACACATCAAACGATGATCATATACACGATGATCTTAATCTCGAGGTTACTATGAACTCCTATATATGTCATCTGATCCTTTGATTCATGCGTTAAGGTTTGTCAGAATGATCAGGCTAAGAACAATTGTTTTGGGGACTCAATGATATATATGGCTGGGGACATAGTTTAACAGATATGAAATTTATACCTTCTTATAGATTGAATAATGGTTCCCTATTGGGTTTGCTTTTGGAACTGAAAAGGTTATGAGCGCTCACGTCACAAACTTGTTGTGACCCAACCTTCACTAGTAAAGTCAATGGTACTCTAGGAACAAGATATCGTTAAAAGGGTAAAACGATAATTTTATTCCCTTTTAATTATGAACCATTAATAGAGGATTAACATTGTATGTAATGATTATATTTATAGAGAACACTCCGGAAGATCGTGGTTTGAGTACTCAAAGCGTTGGAGAGGAAGATCGATATATATACGAAAAGACTCAAGGACATTTAATAGGCTTCAAAAGGTAAATACTTTTGTTCTTGAATATTTGTGTATATGATATATATATATATAAATATGTGCATATTTATATATATGTTGCATGATTAATAATATTGTATATTAATGTTTTTGTCTTGATGTTTTTCTTGAACATATAAATTGTTTATATGAGAGATGGAAGATTTTTGTGTATTATACACTAGGCCCACCACGCCCGTTTTCGCTGCGCACTCTGATTATTTTTCCAACATAGGTACTTGAGCGGGATCCAACGGTCGTAGTTACTAAGGCATGGATCATTATAAAAAAAATGGGAAAAGAACACCTCGGGTACAACGTGAAAGGACGCCTTGGGTAAGGAATAGCCGTCTTGGGCGTGAAAAGACCCCTCATTTAATGGCACCGATTGATGGGCCCAACACTAAGGATTTGACACGTAGCATCACCTTTTTGAAGGTATCAGGCCTCGAGGAAGCCGAATTGTCTAAACCCGATTACGTCCAACAAGATTACTCTTCTCGATCTAAATCTCCACTATTGGAGGACGAGTGAAGACTTGGGGGGGGGGGGGGAATGTCCATGTTTTAACCCAGTGACATGTGGCATGCATTAAGAGTAATTAAGTCCTCATGAAGGCTAACTAAGCCTCTTAGGGCTCACCTAGAGATCTCGGGAAAAAAAGTCTTGCCTTTTATTCCCTGATCACCACGTCCGGAGAAATATGTCCTCTAGGAAGGCTATTTCCTGAGAACAAATGCAGAATATCCTCTCCATATCACATATCCTCCAGTCAAGTCCTCCAGGCTTGTGGGATGAAACCTCGTAACTGGGCCCACTGTGATACGCCTGGGCTTACCAACGTATTAATTGATGGAATGTACTACTTATTGTTCATTTAATGCACCATTAAGGGCGAATAATTGTAATTACTCCTCATTATAGAATTAATTGCCCTCAGCCATCTATAAATAGGGCTAGCGCACACATTGTAAATGATCCCACATTTTTGTATTCAGAGCATTGCCAAAACGCTGCTTGAAACTCCATAGAAGCTTGAAACCTCCAAGCTTGTCTCATCCTAATACAAGTGACTCATGGACTAGGGTTAATTAATAACCTGAACCACATAAATTTTTGTCTCTCTTAAGGCATTTCTTTAAGTTTTTATTTAATTAGTTGTTAGCAAAAAAAACTACTCAACAAAGGAGTTTAAGGTGGTCAACATTACATTATGTGTTGTTGAATTCAAAATTGAACTTTGCTTAGTATTCAAAATATTAAATCAATTAAATTCAACATTTTTATTAGACCATTTCTCATAGAAGGTGCAACTATATTATCAGATTTAGCACAAAAGATGAATAAATGATATATTTGACATAATATTTGTAATTGTACTCTAATTATAAATAACATTAACTCATTAAACACTAAAATATAACGAAAATATATTCAAAATATACCTAAGAACAACTAAACATATATGCAAAATAAACTAAAAAAAATAATTAAAAATCAACCAAAAAAATATTATACTTAAAATAAACCTAAGTGAAACTGAAAAGGAAAAGATGAGAAATCAACACTAAATATATCTAATATACACTAAAAGTAAACCCTATTACATATTACTAAAATATACCAAATAACAAAACATAAATAAAATTGTATTAAAAAATAAAATAAAATATACACTACATAGATAGGATTATGAAAAGCAATCAATCTATAATGAATATCTATTTACAAGAAATAACATCTCTCTATGGCATTTTACTGGACAAGTTGCGGGCATCATCAAGAATGTACTTCGCATAGAGATGGAGGAGGTGACTACGGAGGAAAGTGAATGGAATAAGTGAAGTTCTATGTGGGACTGCAATCTCTTGGCTTGGGCAACATCTCGAGATTGAACACATTTGACGACAAGGCATGTGTCTTCGGAGGAGGCACAACCACAAGAGTACAAAAGGTCTACTGCGTCATTAAGCACGTGCTTCACTTTCATTTAAGTCAAAGCTAGTGAAAAGTTTCTCAACACAGGAAAAACTTATGCAATTCATAGAATGATTTAGGCTCTTTAACAAGTTGACTCTGATGATGATGAAGAAGCTTTTTGCCCAACCACCATTTTCATCCAAGAAACTTTGCCTGAGTCGACTCCAATAAACACGATGACAAATAACTAGAGGACATCAATGCCATGTAGCTTGGTTTTTAGCTTCTTTGAAAATCACACCAAAGAGAAAGAGCAACACTGGAAGCTATGTATCTTTTTTTAAAGTACAATCGTAAAATTGTACAAAAAAAATTTAGTATCTCATTTATAATTGAGATAAAAAAAAAAATTAATAGTAAAACTGTAAATAAAAAAGAGTAATTTATTGTTGTGCCAAATTAGGCATAGGTTTATACACATCATTGGAGAAGTGTTTTTTAAAAAAGTGAAAAATACAGCCTACATCACCAATTTAACACCCCATTAGAGATGCTCTCAGGCACTTTTTTATAGCAAGAGCTAGGACGAGCATCATCACAAGCCACGTAGCTCGGGACAACCCTTGAAGCAAACTATTCAGCTTTATTCTTATAGCAATATTCTATTTTTAATAGGACCCTAAACCCTATAAACTATTTCCTTTCGACTCACCCATTTCTCCCTTCTTAACATAGCCTAAAGCTCAAAAAATTTATATTTTTCTTCTTTTGTTATTGTATTTGGGTTTCGTTTACACTAGTTGATTATGTGAATCATGAGTAATAGATATTCCAAAATGACATTTAATTGTAACACATTTTTCTTATTAAATTTGGTTGTTTTAAGGTAAGTTCACTCTCAAGTTAAAATTTAAATATAAAAACAATAAATACTCATTGTGATATATTGATTCTTTACTAATGTTGATAGAGGTTTATTAACATCGATATTTAAACTAGATTAATTAAGTTATTAAATGTAATGTGGGTATTGTTGACCTGTGAAATTGGCCAATAGTCGTATGTACAATATATGACACATTTTGAACGGAATGAATCTAATATATGACAGAGTACAAATATCTTAAATAAACACACATAAATTTTAGTGGTTCAACCCTGTTTTTCTGAATAGTAATAAACCAATCCACTTAGTATTTAGTATTGAATCACTCGATAGACAGTTACAAAGATAAACTCAAATTTCACTCGTCACAAGTTCGCCCAAAAGATCGACCTAAAAAGTCCAGAAAAAGAAGCCGAAGCCCTTTCAAATGAATCCCTGGGTCCTTTATTAATAGTACCCAGAGGCTATCACATGATCAGTAAGAGTGAGAGCGTGGTTTGGTACACGATCATTGGGAGTGGAGATACGTGTCCACCTTTTCCCATGAGTATGAGATGTGGGTCTTCCCGTTGTCTTCTCTAGATCATGGTTGATAATGAACGATTGAGACCTTTGAGAAAACACTAAGTCTTGATTGGTTTATGAGACTTAGGTGCTAGGCTTGATGACCCTTTAGAGCTTGGGTGCTAGGCCCGTTGGTCCTCTGGGTGCTAGGTCTGTGATCTTCTGGGTGCTAGGCTTGTTGATCTCAGTTTGAACGAGCGTGAGTTTTACCCAATGAAGTGTCTTTGGGAGTGTAGGCCGACCACCCCTAAAGGTTGGGGTTAGGCAGACCACCCCTAGGGGTTAGGGCCAGGCCGGCCACCCCTAGGGGGTTTTGGCCTGGTCGACTTCTCTATAGGTCTTGGACTTATCTTTTTTGCTCATAGGTCTTTTTTCAATACTTAATAATTTTTTTCCTGATTTGTGATGCCACGTGCCACATTCTCATTTGCCACATCATCCCTAGATTTTTGAGGGATAACATTTGCCCCCCAAGTTTATTATAATGTGTTCAACATTACGGTAAACTTGATCTGGCCCGAGGATCATATCGTAGCAGTACTTTAACAGCAAAGGACATTACGTAGTACTTTTATCAACTATTGATAATTTGTTTAGCACTAATTTTTCAAGGATAATTTATAATTCATAAAAATAATTAGATTTTTCAAGGAAAATTAATTTCCTAAAAATCTAGTTTACTTTTCAAGGAAATTCGAAGTCCTAAATATATAATTTATTTTTCAAGGAGTTTCGAAGTCCTAAAAATATAATAAAATTTTCAAGGATATTAATTCCTAAAAATACAAAATATTTTTCAAGGAATTTTAATTCCTAAAAATATAAGATATTTTCCAAGGAATTAGAATTCCTAAAAATATAAGATGTTTTTCAATGAATTTGAATTTTTAACCATACCAGATATTTTTCAAGATCTTGAATTCCTAAAAATATGGTTAGCCTGAGAAGCTATAAGTAGGGCCTTACTCATCAAACTCTTGACCCATGCACCTCCTTCAAAAGTTCGGAGCTGTGGGATTCTCCAATTCTTCATCAACTCTGTGTATTTCCTCTTTGGTAAATATTCTTTCCCAATTTTTACGTTTTTGATGTATTTGTTTGAATCTCCTTGTTTTATTTTATTTTGATCCAAAATAATTGACTTGTTTGAATCAAGTCTATGATTTCCCTATGATTTCCTGAGCCTGGACGATTTCTAGGGTTCCAAACCCTAGCATAGGCGATTTCAGGTTTGTAAAACCCTAGGCCGACCACTTCTTTGAGATTCACTAGCCTAGCGATTTCCAGGGTTCCAAACCCTAGCATAGGCAATTTCAAGCTTGTAAAACTTTGACATAGGCCAACCACTCTTAGGTTCCCTTAGTCTGGCTATTCCAGACTTATAAACATTAGGGTTGGGTGATTTTTAGGGTTTTAGATCCAGGCATAGGCAATTTCCAGAGATGTAAATTCCATCATGGGCCTACCACCCCTAGGGTTTCCATCATGGGCCGACCACCTCTAGGGCTTCCCTTGCATTTCCCTTGCCTTATGCGACTTCCAGGCTTACATATCCAATCATGGGTTAAGCACCCTAGAGTTTCTGGGCCGACCACCACACTCCCTGGGCAATTTCTAGGGATCCAGGGTTTAGGGTGGATGCCCCAAGCATAGGCCGACCACCTGAGACCCTAAAAAAAAGTTCTCCTTCTTTATTGATCTCTTTGGGGTCTTCCTTGTACCGTATAATTTATTGGAGGCTTGAACCTTAGTCCTTTGGCATTTTTTTGAGGTTTGCATCCCTAGGATGGTCGGCCTAAGGTGGTAGGTCGACCACCTATGCCCTTTCTTTCACGTTTTGTAAGCTTAGGGCCTAGGTTAACCCTTCTTTGTGACTTCAATCAATTTTTCCAAGTCTTGGGGAGTGATATGGTGGTCGACCTGAGCTTAGTATCACTGGGCCAATCCCATATATAGATTTTGCCCCTGATTTCTTCATTTTTGCTCCTTCGTTAATGGATATGCCCCTAGCTTTTGGCTTCATTATGTTCACTTACTAACTTTACTCTTTATTTTTCCTTTGTTGCAAATGTCCAGCTCCTCTTTGTCAGATAAGTCTATAAGCGAGCGTACTCCCCATGATTTCTTGGAAAGGGTGAAAAGGATTCTCCCTTGCTCTACTTTATATTTGTTTAGTGAGGAGACTTTTTGAAAAGATATAGCCCAATGGCAAGAGTAAAACAGACAACTCGGCAACCTTTCAAAGATGACCCTCATATTGCCAGGCACATCACTCAGGGCTCTTCGCCTAGCTCTTCTCAGATATCTTCTCAGCATAGTACTCCCCGTGGATCTCAAGGCACATCTCGGCGAAGTCATTCTTCTCAGTGGAATATGTTCGATCAGCGAGACTCGTTGCAACGCCCTTTGCATCGAGATACCAGTCGGGTTCCCCATTAGTCTTCTTCTCAGTGAAAACATACCGAGGGCTCTCATCGCCAGGATACTCATCCTCAGGAGTGTTCTATTCATAGGTTCCAGAGTAAGGTGGTTTGCCCTCCTTCCAAGAGCAAGACAGTCTCGCCAGCTGCGTAGCAGAAGAAGAGACAACAAAAAGAGTTCCATTCCTCAGATTCTGGGGCCACCTTTGCCAATGAGATCATATGGAAATCGGTTGAGAAGCCTCGCCCTGCTGATTATGGGGTGGTTTGGTTCAAAGGGGCTGCCTCTGACATGACTGAAGAGAAGGTAAAGAACTTAAGGAAGACCTTTGACCTTTCTGGTCTATCAATTACTATCCCTGGTCCAAATGACAGAGCCGAGGATCCCCCTTTGGGTATGTGCGCCTGGACACATTCTGCCATCAAGTCTAGTGCCCTACTTCCTCTTCATCCATACTTCCAGAGTGTAGCAGATTATTTTGGTATTAGTCCTTCTCAGCTGGATCCCAATGTGATCATGGTGTTATCTGCGTTGTGCATTATCTATCATCGCATAAAATGGGCTGCTCTAGTACCTCACGAGATCCACTACTTATTCGATCTGAAGATGAACCCTTCTCAGTTCAACTCAGGGTATTACCACTTCCACCATTATATGAGTGAGGGTACCGACACCTTCTTGGAAGAGATCTCAGGAAATAGCAAGGCGTTTAGATATGCCAACAACAATTTCTTCACTAAGGATGCAGAGACCAACTACTCCATGTTTAAGCACGTCCCCCTTTTTATAGACCGCTCCTGACTTGGGCTATGACAGTTAGGACAAAGGTGTTGATTTCCATGACCCCAAGGAGAAGAATGCGAAGATCCTCATTACTTCAGAGAACCTTAGGAAGGTCGGGTTGTTTCCTCTTACTATAGCCGATGTTCCGGATGAAGATGGTCTCGAGCACATGAATGCCATAGAATCCCCGGGACCTATTCATGTCGAGGAGGTACCCTATTTTCCTATGCTAGCTAGATAGGAGGGTAATGAGGCGGGTGCATTTGTCACGTACTCATCACTCGCTTCAGATGACTTTAATGAGACTATGTTCGAGCCTGAATCTCATTCAGAAGGTTCGACACTTTATCACCTTTATTTTATGATTCATCTGTGCTTGATATACTTTTAACATTTGATCTTCTTTTATAGGTTCAGACATGTTTGGCTTTGTCCATACCCAGCACAGGTCGAGTCACGCTGAGGCTAGTCCTTCTGTCTGAGCGGCTAAGAAGGTGAGGGTTAAGACTGAGTCGATAAAGGAGATTCCTTTCAAGGTGCCTCCTCTGAATCCTATGGCATCTAATCCTGTCGCAGAGGTAGATCCATCCTTGCCTACACTGGTTCCTCCCATCTTCACCGATGCAGGTGCCTCTTGTTCTGCGCCTACTCCCTTATCTGAGCCACACCAGTCTGTCATACGAAACCTAGGTGCTATCATGGACCGAGCGTCCCATCTGGAGCAGACAACAACGGCTTTTAATGGGACCATCCTAACAAAGTCACTCCTTGACATTCAGAGTGTGAGTCCTTTATAGTTCTCCTCTTGTCTCGTTAGCTTGTGTGCTGACATTTCACTTGTATGTTTTTTGCAGGCATTGATGTTGGTCTCTCATGTTCGTGTGAGGTCTATAGAGTATACCTCTACGCTCTCCAACCTTTGTTCTGAGCTTGAAGCTATCCGCCAGGAGGTGCTGGACCTTAGGCGCGTTCTTGGCTCTAGGGATGCTAACATTGCTTCGAAGGATGAAGCGATCGATACTCTCTGCAGTACCGTGGAGCTCAAACAACAGGAAGTGACCGAGTTGACTCTCAGGATAACCCAGATGGAGGGGAAACTTGCCGATCAGCTCCAACAATCTAAAGAGAAAGAGAAGCTAATTGTTGACTGGACCAATTGTGGAAGGATGCTCTTGTCGAGAAGGAGCAAAAGGTCAAGGCTGCCCAGGACATAGCTCGAGAGGAGTATTCAGAGACAGCTTTCTCTTGCTTTTACTTGATTTGGAAGTCCAACAAAGATCTGAACTTGGATTTCCTTCCCGAGAAGACATGAGCGAAGGAGCTTAGGAAGTGTCTGGCTCATGAGGCTGCCGAGGCTCAGGGTGGTCTTTCAGATGATACTCCTCGTCCTAGTTAGTCTTCTTTTAGTCTTTCATTATATCTTTGCACCTTGTACTTGACAGTTTTCACATATGACATTTTATGCCTTTATGCTTTTTTGTTATGAGTACTCAGTGTATTGATTAAAAATTTTTATTTCCAATGCTTCCTAAGTATATAAACTCACAACCCTCATTGGTTCAGGTATCATTATACTCTGAACACATGTATTTCACGTGCCATACTAGCCTTACTCTTTTATGTTTTTCATGCTAACAACCATGGTAATGTGAGTAGTATGATACTTCACCAAGTACCATGAAAAAAATAGGTCAGGTCGACCACCCCATGGGTGATAGGCAGACCACCCTATAGGTTGATGGATTGGTCGACCACCCTATAAAGGACATGGCTAGGAGTCTCCTCACCAATGCTTTTTTTGTTTTGTTTTGTTTTTTTTTTTTTTTGCATTTTCGGAACATATGTTGAACAAATTTCTTAGAAAAACTTGAGCTTGCTTAGTACTTAAGGTCACGTCCTCATTGTGTGTGTATACCCCGATTGGTTTGTACTATATGCCCCCCAAGTGGGCATGGGTTTGAAAGTCTTGGTCACTTGCTACTTGACAATGCCTTTCTTCGAACGTTTACACACATCGTACTATCATTTTCACCCAATGATGCAAGCAGAAAATGCTTGTCCCTCATTGGTAGTTATGTGAGGTTTCATACTCAGTAGTAATGATACATATACACAGATGCAGATTGTGTAGCAAGTGTCAATCACAATTTATGTAATCTCTCGTGTACTCGTTATAATGATTGTAGACAGAAGTGTCTAAGTTGAACCAATCGGGTCTCGATGGGCTAATTGAGCCTGTAACGAGTCTTAGATCAAATTATCGATCGGTCCCTCAAGGACCAGATTCGATTATGATCCGATGATGGCAACTAGTCTTCAGACCAATCTTTTTTTTTGATCGTATAGGTCAATAGGTTCCTCAAGAACCAAGATCAAACATGATCAAATAAATTGGCGACAAGGCCCTCAGACCAGTCTCTTGTTTGGATCTATGGGTTGATAGGATCCTCAAGAACCAAGATCAAACATGATCCATAATTTGACGACAAGGTCCTAGGACCTATCTCTCTTGTTGATCGTGTGGGTTGATAGGTTCCTCAAGAACCAAGATCAAACATGATCAAATAGTTTGGCGACAAGGTCCTAGGACCTGCCTCTTTTTTGGATCATATGGGTTGATAGGCTCCTCAAGAACCAAGATCGAACATGATCCATTAATTTGGTAACAAGGTCATCGGACCAGTCTCTTGTTTGGATCATATGGGTCGATAGGCTCCTTAATAACCAAGATCAAACATAATCCATAATTTGACGACAAGGTCCTATGACCTGTCTCTCTTGTTGATCGTGTGGGTCGATAGGTTCCTCAAGAACCAAGATCGAACATGATCAAATAGTTTGGCGAGAAGGTCCTAGGACCTGTCTCTTTTTTGGATCGTATGGGTCGATAGGCTCCTCAAGAACCAAGATCGGACATGATCCATAATTTGACGACAAGGTCCTAGGACGTGTCTCTGTTATTGATCGTGTGGATCGATAGGTTCCTCAAGAACTAGGATCGAACATGATCAAATAACTTGGCAATAAGGTCCTTGGACCTGTCTCTTGTTTGGATCGTATGGGTCGATAGGTCCCTCAAGGACCAAAGTCGAACATGATCCGATGGGGTTGACAGGTCTAAAGTGACTAGTCCTTCATTGAAAGAAATTTAAAGAATTAAGTGAAACTTAGAAATTAAATTAATTCACTCATTGAAGCACAATGGCTAATACATAGATAATTTGAAAATAATACATTTGCCTCCTGCTCGGCTATGCTTCTTTCCACCAAGTATTCGACGGGAACAACGTTCAGGGTGTCTGCATCTTTGGCACTGGCAAGCTTGGCTAAGGCATCAGCATTGGCATTATGCTCCCTCTAGACTTGTGTAATCGAGTATCTCTTGAACTCTATCAACAAGTCCTTCACCTTGTTCAGATAATGCACCATCCTAAGTCCCTTGGCTTGATACTCCCCCAGTACATGGTACACCACTAACTGGGAATCGCTGAATATCTCCAGGGACTGTGCATGCACATCCTGAGATAAGTGTAATCCTGCTAATAATGCCTCATGCTCAGCCTCGTTGTTTGAAGCATCGACTCCAAATCTGAGAGCACAGTGGATTCGATGATTCTCTGGAGTGATTAGTATGATTTCTGTGCCTGAGTTGTGTTCATTGGATGCTCCATCAACATATAGCTTCCATACAGGAGTATCTCCATTCTCTGATTTGTAGGAATGGTCTTCAAGGTTGGTTCCTTCGACTATGAAGTCTGGCAATGCTTGTCCTTTTATTGCTGTCTTCAAATGATAAGTGGTATCAAATTGTCCTAGTTCCACTACCCACTTAAGTAATCATCCCGAGGACTCTGGTTTTTGAAGAACTTGTCTCAGTGGTTGATCGGTCAGGACTCAGATCGAGTGAGCTTGGAAATATGGACGCAGCTTTCAAGAGGCGATTACTAAACAGTAGGTTAGCTTTTCAAGAGGAGGATACCTAGACTCCGCACCTACTAGCCTTTTACTGATATAGTACACAGGATGTTATAACATGTTCTCTTCTTTTACCAAAGCAGCACTGATTGCATACTCGGTGATTTCCAAATAGATGAATAGTACTTCAACATATATTGGCTTCGCTAGGATGGGAGGTTGAGCGAGATGCTCCTTCAAGGCTTGGAAAGCTTTCTCGCACTGCTCGGTCCATTGGATCTTCTTGTTGCCCCTCAGTAGGTTAAAGAAGGGGACACACTTCTCCGTTGACTTCGATATGAACCTACTTAGTGTAGTTACTCTCCCTGTTAAGATTTTCACTTCTTTGATTATGGTAGGTGACTTCATGTCAATCAATGCTTTGATCTTCTTAGGGTTAGCCTTAATTCCACGTGAATTGACTATGTATCTGAGAAACTTACCAGAACCAACTCCAAACAAGCTCTTAAGAGGGTTTAACTTCATCTTATACTTTCTAAGTATTGCAAAGCATTCCTCCAAGTCTCGAACATGCCTTCCAGCTTCTTTGGACTTGACCAACATGTCATCGACGTAAACCTCCATATTTTTGCCGATCAAATCTCGGAACATGCCATTCACTAAATGCTGGTAGGTGGCTCCTGTATTCTTCAAGCCGAATGACATCACCTTATAACAGTACAATCCCTTGTCTGTTCAGAAGCTGGTATGTTCCTTGTTGGGAGGGTGCATACTTATTTGATTATATCCAAAATACACATCCATTAATGAGAGTATTTCATGTCCTGCAGTTTCATCGACCAGTTGGTCTATTATGGGTAGTGGAAGCAGTCTTTGGGGCAGGCCTTGTTCAGATCTGTGAAGTCAACGCATGTTCACCACTTCCTGTTTGGCTTTGGGACTAGCACGGGGTTTGATACCCAATCTAGGTAGTAGGCCTCCCTTATAAAATCATTTTCCTTGAGCCGCTCGACCTCCTCCTTTAGGGCTTGAGATCGGTCTTTGTCAAGTAGTCTCCTATTTTGTTGCACCGGTGGGTAGTTCTTGTCCACATTGAGGACATGAATTATCACGGATGGAGAAATTCCAACCATGTCCTTATGTGACCAGACAAAAACATCCTGGTTCTTCTTCAAAAATTCTACCAACCTTGCCTTAATTTCCACCTTTAGCTCCTTCCTGACTTTAATTACTCTAGTCGGGTCCTCCTTATCTAGTAAGACTTCGTCAAGATCTTTGACTGGTCCTACCCCCATGACATCATCCCTAGAGCGAGGAACGATGTCGTTTCCTCACTTTGGGAAACTTTCTATAATAACAAATCTTCGTTAAAAGGAGCCCCCAGCTCCAGTAGAGTGTTTCTTTCAACGTCAACTTCCATGTTGACAACCTCATTGGTTCCTTCATTCTCTTTGCAGTAGGTCACTACCATGTTGTTTACGCATGTTCCCTTCTTTTCCTTGACCACTGACGCATTATATCATTATCGTTCCTCCCTTTGGTTACCCTGTACGCATCCTTGCCCTGCGCTTATGGGGAACTTCAAAGATAGATGCCAGATAGACACTGTTGCGTGTAATGCCATCAGGAGGGGTCTCCTGAGCACTACATTGTAAGCTGATGAGTAATCTACCACTAGGAACTCTGTCATCACAGTCTCGTGCTTGGGGGTATCCCCCACCGTGACAGGTAGTTTGATAGTTCCTGCTGGTGCTAGGAACTCTCCCGTGAACCCATATATCACTTGGGAACACAGTGTTAGATCCTTGACCGTGACCTTCATCTTCTCGAGGGATGATTTGTAGATAATATCTACTGAGATTCCCATATCCATCAAGCATCTCTTCACTCAGGCATTGGTGATTTGAATGGTAAGGACCAGAGGGTCATTGTGGGGGTACCTCACGTACCTGGTGTCATCCTCTATAAAAGTGAGAGTTTCACTTTCATACTTTGGATTTATTGTAGACTGCTCCTCGACTGCCATGCACTGGGAAGACTCCCCTACCTCATGTCTTAGGGTCCTTGCATATCGCTCACAAGCATTGTTACTATTGCCTGCTACGTGGGGTCCCCCACATATGGTATCCAATGTGAAGTCTACGGGCGCTGGCTCCAGTGGTGGACTCCTCTGCCTTTGAAACTTTGGATTCCTGCTCGAGGTTTCGATCTTAACATGATACCTCGAGAGTTTTCCTGATCGGAAGAGAAACTCTATCTCATCCTTCAATTGTTTGCACTCGTTTGTGTTGTGCCCATAATCATTATGGAAATAAAAAAACTTATTCTTATCCCTCTTTCCTTCTGAGTGCAAGGGTGGTGGCTTTTGGTATGGTACCTCCTTATATGTTGCCGAGTAAATCTCAGCCTTTTATGTAGTCAGGATGATATAATTAGTGAACCTGGGCTGGTAGGGCTGATGCTTAGGCTATTTGTCAGCTGGTGCTGACTTAGCTTTCTTTTCTCCACCCTGCTCGACCCCTAAGGTACTTCTCTTCTTACCGCTGCCCCCATTGCCGCCCTGAGGGTTTGAACCGTTCTTATATGCCTTGACAGTGGTCATGTGGTTTATGCCTTTTTCTTCCTTCATGATAGCGTCATCTAGCTTCATGTATTTTTCTGCTTGGTCTAGGAACCCCTGCAAGGTGTTGATGGGGGTTCCTGTGTATGTTATCCCACAAGGGACTACGCTAAATTATTCATGTTGATATGGCAATGAACTTGCCTTCATCTTCTACTGTGGACACTCGATTTGCCTCTCTCGTGAATCTTTGGATGTAGTCCTAAATTGGTTGAATCTGTCCGGCACTGAAGATCTTGCAAAATTCCTTCCTAAACTGCTCCCAGGAAGTGATGGATCCAGGTTTTAATTTCCAATACCATTTCTGAGCTGAGTCAGAGAGAGTGGCAAGGAATACTCTGCATCTATAATCATGCTTCATACCGAGTAACTCCATCTAATCCTCAAACTTTCCAATGTGTCGTATTGGGTCCTCCTTCCCAGTGTATGTTGGGAGTTTTGGGGTCTTGTATTTCGGTGGTGGTTGAGTAGCTTGGATATTAGCACTGAAGAAACTCCCACTTCTATGAACCAGCTCAATATCGGAAGGTTTCTTTGTAAGACCTTGGACAACCATGATGAGTGCATCTATTTGAGCCTGCACCGCTGGTGGGATCGCTACTCCAGGTGGGGTAGATGTCCCTGTTACCCCCTCCTAAGCATTGGTCCTCCTGTTGATGACCTCCCTCAGATCCTGGGGTTGTGCATCTTTCCCAATCTTATTGAACACGGTATTGGTGTTGTTCATTGGTTCCTTTCCCTTGCGAGACTGAGGGTGTAGGGGTGGTAGGTCTGCCTTGCCCTTGTCGGTGCGACCCTGCCCCCGAGCCTCTCCTCCTACATGACTTTGAGATTTTGATTGACCATTTCCATTCCTATCACGCCTCTCAGATGTTTAACCCTCATCTCCTGCGTTGTTACGTCTGTTCCCCTGGGAGGGGGTCTTCAGGTTGGTAACACTCTTACTCCGAGATGAAGTGTTATTCTTCTTAGTCATGGAGGAGGCAGTCTTGGACTATGCCTCTTCATCCTGTCTCTGGGAAAGTGGCTCTGAGATCGTCCTTGGGGTTCGACTCCTCCCCTGGGACTCCCTGTTACTACTGTCTCGCATTCCTGCTTCTTTGGCTTGAGCCTCCCTCACCGCCTGAGCAACAACTTCAGCGTTAGCTCGGGCTAACGGAGTAGCCACCTCCAGGGCCACAACAACCTCCTAGTGCCTCCGGTCAGCTTCCTGCTCCCTCTAGATCATCCTCTGGACCTATTCATCTATCTCTTGTCATTGTCGTTCCATAATCGCCCTCTCGAGGGAAATATCTGCAGGAAAGGCCTACTGCCTCGCCAGAAATTGCGCCATCTCATCCTGGTGAGCATCCTATGGATCTTCTACATTAGGTTGGTCTCCAACCTCCATCTGAGGTTCGTTAATGAGATCGATGGGATCCTGAGTGGTGGAATCTCTGAGAGTCGTCTTCTTTGTCTGACTGGATTTTGGAGGCATCGTAAAACTGATGAAAGTATGTTTCTTGATTTCACACTCTCAATGAAAGCACCAAAATGTTGACCTGTGAAATTGGCCAAATGTCATATCTACAATATACGACACCTTTTGAATGGAATAAATCTAATATACGACAGAGTACAAATATCTTAAATAAACACACACAAATTTTAGTGGTTCAGCCTTGTTCTTCTGAACAGTAATAACCTAATCCACTTAGTATTTAGTATTGAATTGCTTGATAGACAATTAAAAATATAAACTCAAATTTCACTCTTCACAAGTTCTCCCAAAAGATCGATCCAAAAAGTCCAGAAAAAGAAGCTGAAGCCCTTTCAAATGAAGCCCTGGGTCCTTTATTTATAGTACCCATGGGTTATTACATGATCAGTAAGAGTGAGATCGTGGTTTGGTACAAGATCATTGGGAGTGGAGATACGTGTCCACCTTCCCATGATTATGAGATCGTGGGTCTTCCTGTTGTCTTCTCTGGTTTGTGGTTGATAATGCACGATTGCAACCTTTGAGAAAATGTTAAGTTTTGATTGGTCTATGAGACTTAGATGCTAGGCTCGACGACCCTTTAGAGCTTGGGTGTTAGGCCTGTTGATCTTAGTTTGAACGAGCATGAGTTTTACCTAATGAAGTGTCTTTGGGAGTGTCGGCCGACCACCCTATGGAGGATATGATGGGCCGAACACCCCGAGGGGTTCTTGGGCATGCTTGGGCCGACTACCCCTAGGGGTTGGGGTCAGGCCGACCACCCTAGGGGTTAGGGCTAGGCCAACCACCCCTAGGGCGTTTTGGCCTGGTCGACTTCTCTATAGGTCCTAGACTTATCTTTTTTGCTCATCGATTTTTTTTCAATATTTAATCGTTTTTCCTTGATTTGTGATGGCACGTTTCTCTTTCTCATTTGCCACATCATCCCTGGATTTTTGAGGGATAATATGTATAATTAAACAACATTGAACAAATTACGTGAGACGAAAGTGAGAAACTAAAGATAATTAGTTTGAATATAAAGCTCTGGAACCTTCGCTAGGGTTTGGTTCGTTTCCCTATTCTAGTACCTATCCAGATCTTCATCCACCCAAATTTGATATTTTGTGGTGGTTCTGATCATTAATTACACTGCATTAGCACTCAATGCTCTGATTTTTTTGTTCTTATTGCATTAATTATTAAGTTTCTCTTTCCAATTTGTGTTTTCTTCATCTTTTCTTTTCTTACTTTCTCTCTCTTTATCTCCATCAGTTGCTCTCCACTTCTATCTAACTTGATGTTTTTTTGCCGTCGATTTCGTTCCTCAATGAATTTTGAGACGATTAAACCTAATTTTAGAGGAGTAGTCTAGAAGGAGTGGAGTTGAGAAGTTATCATTGCATATCTCGATTCTTCTCTTTTGTCCAACGTATGTGCTCTTCCCGTATTTATGTGTTTGTTGAGTGTATTATTGATCCTTCCTCTGGTTTCCATTTGTTCGTTTCATTGTATAAAAGTCCTAGGATCTGTTATGGAAACCAGTATGGATGACATTTTGCGATCCATGTCCCAATCCCTTTCACTTACTCGGGAAGAAAATGTTGTTCATACTTTAGCTGAATCCTCTGAAGGGTTTAGCTCTCGTGATGCCTTTTATTATTTGGTTTTTACAATTTTCACTATCAGATCTTTCAAAAAGGAAGCTATGCAAAAAAAAAAAAAAAAAAAACGCTTAATAAAATTTGGCCAACCCATCTGCTTGTCACTATAATTGATCATTCTCCAGGTTGTTTCTTGCCCAATTTGGGTGTGTAGGTGATCATAAAAGGGTCTTAGAAGGACAATTATGTCACTTTGATCAGATTCTTGTTTTGTTTGGAGTCCTTGATGGTATGCCTAACCTTGAGCCTTATGTTTTACACTTTATTCCTTTATGGATACAAATCTATTCTATCCCATTTGGGAAGCATTCACCTGAATTTGCCAAACTAGTGGGGACTGCTATGGGTGACCTCATAGATTAGGCTCCAATACTTATTATGAATTATCTAGTCCATTTCTTAGACTTAGAGTCCTTGATGTCAATAAACTCATTAGCAAAGGCATATCCATTTCTTTTATTGGGTTTCAGAAGCCAAAATGGCTTGAGTTTAAGTATGAACGCCTTCTTGATTTTTGCTACTACTATGCTAAGCTTGATCATACATATTCCTCTCGTGTCTAATATCTTGAAAAGTTTGATGAGTATCTAGTTAGTCCATCTCTGCCATATAAATTCACCATTAGAGCCATTGTTAAATCACTTATTAAATAGGTTTCCATTAACATTCCAACCTCCATTTCCATCCAAGAGATTTCTGCCCATTCCAACTCTTCCTCAGGTTTAGGAGGCTCGTCTAGTAGTCAAGATGTTTTTCTTCAGTATATGGTCACTCACCCAACAACATCAGCAATTAATACAACCTTTCATCAGCAATCCAATTAAAACCAAAATCATCCTATCATGGTTCCTTTTTCAATCAATCCTAATATTATCCATGAGCCTTTACCTATTTCTAGCTCTATTTCCTCTATTATGATTTCTGAGATGTTAGTTTCCCCTGTGTTGGACACTTTTGTGGTACATCCTGCTGAAGTGGTTATATCAAGCTATAATGATATTGTTGATGTTGCTGGTAAAGGCCTTGCCTCAGCACAAGGTGTGAATAGGCCTATGCTTACTAGGCATACTGTGATGGTTAGGGGTTATGCTAGGTCAATGTTCAAGCGTGCTAGGGCTATAAGGCAAGAAGACATTGATCGTTCCTCTTCTTCTGATAATGAACAAGCATGTAGTGCTAAGCACACCCGTCCAGAAAATGACCATTATAAGCTGGAATACCCGAGGATTGGGGAGCCCTCAGACATTCAAACATCTCTCCCTTCTTGTTAAGCAGCATAAGTCCTCTACTTTGTTCATATCTGAAACTAGGCTTATTAATGGCTTTGTAAATAGACTTAAGAATATTGTAACGCCCCAACATCATAACCCCGAGATCTCATTAGGGTAGTAGTCATTTTATATAGTTTTAAAACTTCAAACCAAATGATAGACTAAATGGTGCATAAAATTCTATTATGACATTCTTATTAAAAACATGCAGTATTCAGATATCCATAATTTTAAAATAAAACATTCCTTTAAATGCAAGTAAAAATAAACAAAACTAGTTTCAGTCTCAAATCATAATAAAACACTTTTAGAACCACATGAAGAAAAATGTTAAATAAAAACCTTGGTGTTTAGATCCCTTTCATCATAACAGGGTTGAATGACTCTCATGATATACATTTCCTTTCTTGATTGGACTTCACCCGTCGCTATGAAATAAACTTACATATGACACCCACAACACAGAGTAGCCGTGAGCTAACTCCCAACAAGAAAATATATATAGGACACAATTCACAAAGCCCAACATAAAACATAAAACACAAAACATATGCAAGTTCAAATTAACACAGCCTAAATCATATATTATTCCTAATTTATACCTTAACATATGCGTACGTATCATAGCGTAACATAACCATATCATAGCATAACATAACATAACATAACATAACATAAAATAACATAACATAACATAACATAACATAACATAACAGTGTGGATCTGGTCAATTGTGCAACTGAGCACGAATTAACGTAAGTTTGCATTTTATTATGACGTAAGCATGCAATTTATCATAACGTAGGCATGCATTTTCATATCGCACGCATTCAATTTATCGTAATGTAAGCATGCATTTTCATATCGTAAGCATGTCACGCAAACATATAATATATTCACACATATCATAATCATACATAACATGACATAACATAAGCATGAAAAACATTCATAACACTTATCATAGTATCACATAAATGATACAATCAAACTTTCATTATCATACTTAAGTAAGTCGAGCATACACCCTGCATGCAGGTGTCCACTCTTCTTACCTCGATATCCAACATCAACCACGATCATGTTCCTTTAAGTAACCTTACCAAGAGCCTAAGCAAAAATCATACAACCATGTTCATTTAGAGATACATAACTTAATCAAATGTCACATAATAAATTATAATTATCTTAGTGACCAATACACCTTTAAAACATTCTTAAAACAATTTTAAGGACCTCAAACTGAAACCAACTTCAAAGCCTTGATGACCTGAGCAAAATAAATGAAACAAAACAGAATCTAGTTTCTGGACAACTAGCACGGTTGCGCCAAGGGTTGGGTGCGGTCACATCCGAAGCCTTTCCCGAATTCCAGGTCGTAATTTTGTTCGAGTTTTCCCTGCAAAATCAACCCCAAAACATTCCAATTGCATATGCAGACATAAAATCAACCCTAGATGCACCCTACAACATTCCTAACATGATTTAACATCCAATCATAACATTAAAACCTATACATGCACTCATTCCATGTTCATGCATGGTTAGGGTTCAAGAACCCTAACTTCATCTTCTTCCCTAAGCCATCTTTCCAATTCGAATCAACAATTATAACTTCATAAATTCGACTATAGCATGTTTCAAACCATTATTCAACATTAATATAGATCCCAACATACATATATATTCAATTAACATTGACCAATCATGCTTGATAATCTATTTCACCATTATCATGTTTCAAGCTTCAAGAACATTCATAGAAACCTCAAGATCTAAAATAAAACTTACCCAATGATGTAGCAAAGCCCTAGACCACAAAAATCATCTATTCCAAATGTCCCAAATGCTCCTAGGAAGAAGATCATGAGCCTCCATCTCTTCTCCTTCCTTTTTCTCTTCTTCATGTGTGCCTATGTCTCTTTCTATGATTCAAAGCAAGTGAAACCCTAGCCTTTCTCTATCACATGTTATATATAGTAACCCTAATATTCCTATTTACCACCTTGCCCTTTATGAATCCTTAGGTTAAGCTAACCCTTGTGCCCTTAATAGTAATTTACCTTCTATTTTCTAGATATGCTAATTATTTCCTAAAAAATAATTAAACTTCACAATTTAATCTCATCTTCACGTATTTTGACTCTAATGCCCCTATACTTTAAGGAAACCATGACTTGTCGCTTAATAATTACCAAAGTCCATCGGTATATTTATTTCATACTTCATAAACATAATTTCATAAAATTATCATATACAACAATTATCATGCTCATTCACAAAAGAATTCATTCATTCTCAAAATTACAAAAATACCCCTTAAGGGTAAAGTTACTAAATTACCCTCATATGCCAAATTACCAAAATACCCATGATATAAAAAGAAGAATATTATAACTATCCCTTCATTTTGATAATGGTTTTGAAGTTCCTAGAAGGAATCTAGGGGGAATGTTAATTTTGTTATGGACAAATAATGTAAATATTAGTATCTTATCTTACTCTCTTAACCATATAGACTGTTTTGTAACTTTTTCTGATAATATATCATGGCATTTTTCTAGTTTCTATGGTTATCCTTATGCTAATAATCATTGTCTTACTTGGTCTTTATTATCTAAATTATATGATGTTGGTCCTCTTTTACCTTGGATTATTATGGGTGATTTTAATACTTACTTGTATTCTGGTGATAAACTTAGTAATAATAGGCCTTCTCAACAAACTATGAATGAATTTAATGACATTATTAATAAATTTTCAATGTTTCCTATGACTTATTTTGGGTCTTGATATACTTGGTATAACAATACACCGTTTGAACGATTAGAGTGGTGCATTGTAAATAATAATTGGAAAAATCTTTATCATTTTGCTTCTCTGTTTCACTTAGGGTTTTTTGGTTCGGATCATCAGGCTCTCAAGTTAGTACTTACTAATGACTCTATTGTAAATAGGAGGTTTTGTAAAAAAAAAAAGTTTTCTTTTTTAAAACCACTGGCTCACTAAGCCTTCCTTTTATAACCTAATCAGGATACTTGGAATAATAATAGAAGTAATAACTCAAATCCTAATCCCTTATCCTCCTTTCTGTATAGACAAAATGGTTGTGCCTTATCTCTAAAAAATTGGAACCATTCTTCTTTTCAACCTTTTCATAATCACATCATTCAACTTCAAACTAGGCTAGTTAATTTACAAAATAATGCACATTTTACTTCGCAAACTCTTAACATTATTAAGCATGTACAATCTAAGCTAGATGCACTTCTTTACAAAGAGGAATTGTATTGGAAACAAAGATCTAGGGTTAGTTAGCTTAATGCTGGAGATAAAAATACCAAGCTTTTTTCCTAAGAAAGCTTTCGATAGAAATAAAATTAATACTATTCGATGTTTATCTTTAGATAATGGTTCCACTGTTTCTTCCTTTTCAAATATATGTATAGCTATTTCTACTTATTTTTCTTCTTTGTTCTCTTCTCAAGGTATTAATTATGCTGATATTTCCTATATACTTTTCAGGGATTACAAATAGGATATCTGAAGTTCAATATGATGATCTAAATAAAGTATTTTCACTTGATGAGGTTAAGAAAACTCTCTTTCAATTATCAGGTGATAAAACCCCTGGTCTAGATGGTTTTAATGCACATTTCTACCAAAAATATTGGAACATTTTGGGTACTGATTCAACTAATGTTATTTTAAGTTTTCTCAATGATAGGGTTGATATAGGAAATTTCCTCATTTGGTACCCTGTGTTTTTAAAAAGTATCATTTTAGTACATTCTTTTTTTCAATAATGCCCAGGTATCCTGTATTTTAAAATCATACATATTTTGTACCCTAGACTCAGATTTGATAAATAAAATGTAATGACCCAACTAATTCTAAGACATTGGACCATTAAAACTACTAGACATAGCCATTATTTTTTAGAAAACATACATAAGAATTAATCAGAATTTTATTAAAAACTCCAAAGTAAATATTGAAATACATAATGAGCGGTATGGGATCCCATTGTTTTAAAATAAAACATAACTTTAAACTAAAGGAATTTGTTTACAAAGCTAAATGCGGAAAATACATAAAGAAACATAATTTAAAGAGACTAAAAATAGCGTCGTCCTCGAATCATTCACGCAGTCCATCGAATCCCTTCATCCTTAATACACAAACCAAGCTGCCAAGAATCCTTCCGTCGCCATAACTATTTTCCTGCATACATAAAAATAAAGGAATGAGCCTAATGCCCAACAAGGAAAAATCTACTAACACATATAAGCATATTCATAAAACTATATCATAAACATATACTATAAAACATATATTTTATAAACTACAATGGCCATCATACCTCTTGGGGCTTGTTAACTAAGCAAGTCATATGCCCATAGATTTGTGGGGCTTTCTAGCCAAGCAAGTCATTTACCCATAAATTATTGGGGCTTGCTAGCTAGACAAGTCATATGCACAAGGACTATATACTATACATAATGTAAACATAACATAACAATCATAAGATAATATAACATAAGCATATCATATAAACATATAGAATTCTATCCTAATTTTCCTTACCAACACCGGGATTTTTTGAGAACAAGGACGGGATTTGGAACACTCCTAAAACCATCAACAAGAATAGTGAGTATTTCTAAAGTAAAGTGATGGAAAGAAGAGAACTAAACCACCAAGAGGAGACTTACCAAAAAGAAACCTTAAGTTCAAAGAACTTGAATACCTAACCAAGAATTTAAACAACGAGTTAGGATCTGAATGAAACTAAAGAAAAATACAGAACCATATAGAAATTGTAGCACCCCAAGTTGCTAATAAGGTTTAGGACCTTGATTAGCGTGCCTGTGGGGCAATAAGTGAATTAACATGGTAATATATGAATTTGAATGAATATGTGATTAGAATGCATGTTTAGGTGGTATAAATATGCATGTGGGCCCCGTTTGCATGATAGGGGTAAATTGGTAAGTTTGGCCCGCTAAGGGCATAAATGTGATAATTGTATTATGTGATTTGTACCACGTGAGTGTGGTGATATTAGTGTGATGCATGTGCCAAGACGGTCCTAGAGAGCTAGTTAACATAAAAGTCACAACGGGATGTTATACCTGGCTCGGGAGGAGCCTAGGGGTACTTTGGGAATCTTGTAAATTCGAGAATTAGTAGTTAATGGTTATTGGTGATTGAATAACCTGGGTAACCATTAGTAACTGCTGAGAGTAACAAGGTTAGATAGAAAATGGTAGAATTGTAAAATAGGTGAAAGGACAAGAGTGCCCTTGAGGTTTAGTTAGGAAGGAATTCTTATGAAAGGGTAAAGTGGTCATTAGGCAAGGATTTAGATTACTTCAGCTGAAGGAAAAGGGAATACGTATTACATTTGGTCATATGTTGGTTTATGCTGAAATTGGAAGAAAATCAAAAGGAAAGGGGAAAAGAAGAAGGGGCTGAAGTTGGGAGACCTAGGAGGAAATTCAAGAGGGATTGGAGACAACCAAGGTCAAATTTAAGCTAGGACTACTCAGAGGTAAGGATTATGTTCTATTATTGCTTGAGTTCAAGGTTGATTTTAAAGGATTGTGTGTGGGAACCTAAAGGAAAGATGGCTGGTTTTACTTGGAATTCAGTTAGGATAATCAAGAGGAAAGAGGTTGGAAGCTGGAATTGAGAGGAGTTCAAGCTGAATTTTGATTGAGGTAAGAATCCTTAGCATGTTTAATTTTCGTATCTGATGTGGTTTAAGATTTTAGAGGCATGATTTATAGTTTTCAAGCCCTGGTTTAAGTCTTGGAAGCCATGGTTTAAGTTTAAGGAATTTGGGACTCAAGAATGGATTTTGGAGTGGGATTGTATAATTGAGTTTGTTTTGATGTTTATAGGTTGTTAAAGGGTTCATTTGGGGTTTTAAATTGATTTTGGGGCTTAGATACTTGTTTGGGATGATTTGGGGTTGTTTTGGCTTAGGAAAAATGCAGGAGAAAACCCAGAAATCTGGGTTCGCATAGGGGCGCCGCGGCCCTATTCTTTGGTGCCGCGGCGCAGACTTGCATCAGGATCAGGAAAAGTTTCTGGGGGCCTAGGCCCTTGATGGGAGCGCCTAGGCCCTAGGAAAATTTTGACAGTGTAATTTTGCATTTTTAGGGCTTTTGCCCGGGCGCTCGGGGGATGGTTCCAATACATTGTTTTAGGAAATTAGAGGTCCCGAGAGTACAGGATTGGTCTCGAGAGTACGGGATTGGTCCCGGGAAGTGGTTTTGGAATTGGTTAGTATTAAAAGTGTTTTATATGTGTTGTGACTAGGATTTTGGAGAGGCTCGTGGTAGAGGACCGTGCTTGTGGCCTTGGTGCATCGGAAAGCTCGAGATACAGGTAAGAAAACTGTAGCACCCGTAGAGCGGGGCTTGGGCCCATAGTATTGTTGCAGGGCGCGGCCCTAGATTGTATCACTGCTAGGGCGTAGCTTTAAATGAATGATTATATATTTGATTGTTATTTGAGAATGCTAAATGTGGTAATAGCAGAGCGAACGGCAAAGGGGCCGGGAACGACGAAGGGCCGAGAGCGGCGAAGGCCGAGAACGGCAGTGGGGTCGGGAATACCACTTAGCACATGGAGTGCTTGTGGTTAGGGTGAGACCCCAAAGGATACATGGGATATCCTTACGGTGTAGACCGAGATCACAGGCTTTAGTAACGCTTCTGGGACAGCATGGCCATATATGTGTTTTAATCTTGTGGACTGTCTGACTAACTGTGAGTTATCTGCTATAGTGATTGTGTGATATGCATATGTTATGTGCTGTATGAGTTTTCTTGCTGGGCTTTGGCTCACGGGTGCTCTGTGTTGCAGGTAAGGGCAAAGAGAAAGTCAACCAGCCATGAGTACGGAGAGCGTGGGGGCGGCGCGTACATGTTTGGCCTGACCGACTACTTTGGGTTGGGGCATTTTGAGAAATGGCTGTATTAAACTATGTTTTTTTTTTTATGATTAGTTATCTGTAAACCCATTTTGAATTGTAAATATTTTACAAACCTCGCTTTGGGATCCTGAATGTTAAATTTTTGAACTTTAATGAAATCAAGTACTTTTAAAGATTACAGTCTTGATTACCTGTTTAATCACACTTTTGTTCTAAAATCTCGCTTAGCGAGTTAATTGCACTTTATAAACTCACTTAGTAATGGCTCTAAGGTAGTAGGGCATTACAGAAATGAACTTAAGAATAAGAATACCTTTAGATGTACTAGAACCGATCTACACCTCGATATTGAAAACACACTCTAAATCTCACTTCCCAAGTGTTTATAAAGCTTAAGATGATAAAGATTTTATCCCAACCCAAGTGTTTATCACTCTATAGCAACCCTAGCAACTTGAAGGCTCTTAACACAATTTGAAGAATGAGAAAAATGGCTGGGTACTAGGTCCTATTTATAGAGTTCAAGGAGTGAACTATCTCATTTTAGCTTGAATAAAAATAATGAGTATTAATTGAAAGATATTTGAATATTCGTTCTATAGGTGCTAAAGACTCGGTCAAAACGTTCAGAGGCTAGTCAAGAGGTTAAGGAATGAATCAAGCTCGGTTTCAACAAAGTTTGAAATTATGGCCCTAGGGCCGATATATCACCCATCATAGGCGATATATCGTTTGGCCCTATGTCCCGAGTGCTCGTTGTTCATTTGTGCGAAGTTGACATGTTTTTCGTATTCCTCGTGTGGCGATACATTGGCTCCTATGCTGCGATATATCTGCATACGTGAATGTATTAAATACGTAATTTCACTTTTTCAGCATAATTTGAATTGATTAATCAGGTTTGACTGAGTAATACGAGATTCCAGCAAGTTCTGGAAGGGTCTAGAGATTCTAGAAACTTCTACTTTTGAATTATCCACGTAAAATGCTTAAATCCTCAAATAAACAAGATTGTGACAAATGTCATGCTCTTAATGGTCTTGGAAGATTCTAGAGCGTTCTTGAACTTTCTTTTATTTAAACTATAATTAAATCTTTAAATAAACATGCACACGACAAGTGTCATGATCTTATTAATTATATCTAAACCTTATAGTATAATAAATGACATCTTTATAATCAGCTATATAATCAAACCTTATGTTATAATTAATATTCTTAAACTATAGGTTAAACTTATAAAATCTATAAGTGTTGCTACGAGTGTTCAACTAAGTCCCCGCTTGAAAAAAAATCCATAGTAACTATCATACTATAACTACTACTACTACTATCTAACTAGCTAAGTAAAATTCTGGGACTCTACAATTCTCCCCTACTAAAAAGAATTTTGTCCTCGAAATTTACTTACCAAACAATTCTAGATACCGTGCTAACATGTCTTCCCCCCAACTCCCACGTTGCCTCCCGTTCAAAACTATTACTCCATAGGACTTTGACTATCAGAATATTCTTGGACCGTAACTGCTTCATCCTTCTATCTAGGATGCTAACCGGTCGTTCCTTGTAACTCAAGTCTTTCTGGAGTGCTATTGTATCATACTTGAGGATGTGAGATGGGTCTGACACATACTTTCGTAGCATCGAGATGTGGAACACATTGTGGCCATTTGCTAGAGCTGGCGGTAGGGCTAATCTATATGCAACTGCTCCCACTTTTTCCAATATCTCAAAAGGACCTATAAACTGGGGACTAAGCTTGCCTTTCTTCCCATACTGCTTTACACCTTTCATAGGAGATATCTTTAGGAAGACTTGATCTCCGACCTTGAATTCCACATCACGCCGCTTGGCATCCACATAACTTTTCTGATGGCTTTGAGCAGCGAGCATACGTTTTCTTATCAACGCTACTGCTTCCTGAGCTTTTCTAACAGCTTCGGGACCAAGAAGTTGCGTTTCTCCTACCTCATCTCAATGTGATGGTGATCAACACCTTCTTCCATAAAGTAGCTCTTAGGGTGCCATCCCGATCATTGATTGGTAGCTATTGTTGTAGGATAATTCTATCAGTGGCAAATACTTACTCCACGATCCTCCAAAATCAAGTACACAAGCGCGCAACATATCTTCTAAAATTTGTATGGTATGCCCAGACTGACCGTCTGTCTGAGGATGGAATGTCGTACTAAGACTTAACTTGGTACCCATGGCTTGCTGCAAACTTCCCCAAAATCTCGATGTAAACATCGATCCTCTATCGAATACTATTGTCTTAGGGATTCCATGTAGTCGTACAATTCCTGAACACAAACGTCTGCGTACTGATCTGCAGTATATGTAGTCTTGATAGGCAGGAAATGAGCTGACTTGGTTAGTCTATCTACTACTACCCTAGCCGAGTCGTGCTGCTTACTTGTTCGTGGCAAACCCATCATGAAATCCATGGCTATGTTGTCCCATTTCCATTCTGGAATGCTAAGTGGTTGCAATAAGCCTGCAGGCCGCTGATGTTCTGCTTTCACTTGCCGGCATACTAAACATTTAGACACAAATTCCGCTATATCTTTCTTCATTCCTGGCCACCAATATATTGCCTTAATGTCATGAGTCATCTTGGTTGACCCTGGGTGAACTAAGTATGGGGCATTGTGCACTTCTTCTAAAATCTTCATCTTAATCCCTTGATCATTTGGCACACATACCTGATCCTTATATCTCAATAACCCCTGTCTTGATATTGAGAAATCTGTGGCCTTGCCTTCTTTAACTGCATCCATATGTACTACTAATGTATCATCATGCCCTTGCCCAATCCGTATTTCTTCTAACAGACTTGACTGGATAGACAAGTTAGCTAGCTTACCGATGACTACTTCTATTCTGGCACTGATAAGCTCCTGCTATAGCGGCTTTTCTATTCCGGCTAGTGCTGCTAGACTTCCATAACTTTTCCTACTTAGTGCATCAACAACTACGTTTTCCTTTCCCGGGTGGTATAGGATTTCACAGTCATAATCCTTCACTAGTTCTAACCACCTGTGTTGCCTCATGTTAAGCTCCTTCTGAGTGAATAAATACTTTAAGCTTTTGTGGTCCGTATAAATCTCACACCGTTCTCCATAAAGATAGTGGCGCCAGATTTTTAACGCTAAGACCACCGCTGCCAACTCAATATCGTGTGTTGGATAGCATTGCTCGTATTCCTTCAGCTGCCTTGAGGCGTAGGCTATCACCTTGTCGTTCTGCATCAGCACACAACCCAACCCTTGCCTTGATGCATCACAGTAGACTACAAACTTGTCGTTGGGTGTCGGTACACAAAGTAATTGTGCTGAGCATAGCTTATCCTTAAGCAACTGGAAGCTCTCTTCACATCTATCAGTCCAGTTGAAACTTTGTTGTTTCCGGGTCAGGTTGGTAAGTGGAGTGGCTATCTTAGAAAAGCCTTCTACAAACCTCCGATAATAACCTGCTAATCCCTGAAAAGATTCTTACCTCTGATGCGTTCTTTGGTCTTGGCCAATCCTTCACAGCCTCTACCTTAGATGGGTCTATTACAACTCCGTCTTTAAATACAATGTGCCCGAGGAATGCTACTTGCGAAAGCCAAAATTCACACTTCTTGAACTTGGCGTAAAGTTGATGCTCCTTTAGTTGTAACAAGATCAACCTTAAATGTTCCTCGTGCTAGACTTTATCCTTTGAGTATACCAAGATATCGTCAATGAACACTACGACGAATTTATCCAAGTAGTCCTTAAAGACCCTATTCATTAAATTCATAAACGCGTCTAGAGCGTTGGTAAGACCGAAGGACATAACTAAAAACTCGTAATGCCCATAACGAGTTCTAAAAGCTGTCTTGGGAATATCCTCTTCTCGAACCTTGAGCTGATGATACCCGGACTGTAGATCAATCTTTGAGAACATAGTCGCGCCTCGGAGTTGATCAAACAAGTCGTCAATCCGGGGTAGCTGGTACTTATTCTTAATCGTAACCTTATTTAGCTCGCGATAATCTATGCACATCTGCATACTTCCATCCTTCTTCTTCAAAAATAGAACCGGTGCTCCCCATGGCGAATGGCTTGGTCTAATGAAACCCAAGTCTAAGAGTTCTTGTAGTTTTGTCTTTAACTCCTTGAGTTCGGTAGGTGCCATTCGGTATGGTGCCTTTGAGATAGGCTCGCTGCCCGGTACTAGTTCGATTGTCAAGTCAATTTCCCGAGTTGGCGGTAGCCTTGGTAAGTCCTCAGGAAATACTTCTAGAAATTCCTTTACAATGTGAACGTCTCCAACCTTTAGTGGTGTTTCCTTTACCACATCCGTGACACTGGCTAAGAATGCTTGACATCCTTTTTCTATCATCCTCTAAGCTTTGAGAGATGATATAAACGGTGTGCGTAGTCCTGAAACTTGTCCCATAAAGCACAGTCTCTAGCTGTCAGGAGTCTCGAACGTCACTTTCTTACATTTGCAGTCGATGGTTGCACCATGCCTTGCTAGCCAGTCCATTCCCAGTATCACGTTGAAGTCTTTGATTTCCAGTTCTATCAGGTCTCCTTCTAGTTCTACATCCTCAATCTTGATTGGTATGCCTCGTACTATCCATGATGATAGGACTACTTCACCCGAAGGAAACTCTATTACAAACCTAGTTCTAAATCTTTAACAAGGTTTGTCTAATTTCTCTATCATTCCTAACGAGATATACGAGTGAGTGGCTCCTGAATCAAATAATACAGAACATATATTATTGAGGATAGGAATCTGACCTGTAACTACTTTATTGCTAGCGTCAGCTTCTCCTTGGGTTAAGGCAAATACCCTGGCAGGAACCATCTTGTCTTCCCTTTTTCCCTCTGGCTTGAGCTGGGGACATTCTCTCTTCCGGTGTCCTTCTTGACCACAATTGTAGCATCCCTTGGTATCTGCATGACACTCTCCAGGGTGTTTCTTTTGGTACTTAGCACATTGCGGGTATTCTACATAACCCGGCCTATTACCTCCATTGCTCATCCGTGCCCTTTTATCATTGTCGGACTGCTTATTGTCAGGATGCTTTCTTTTTTTACCATTATTATTGCTGGACTGATTGCTATTGTTGTTGTGTTTGTTGTTCCAACCAGTTTGAGGTTGACTCTGCTGTTTAGGCTTAGGCTTACTGGCTTCCTCTTTACTAACATCTGCATGAAGTCTTTCTACTTCTATTGTCGTTTCTAGAACATCAGGATAGGTAGTATTTCCTCGGTTTGCTAGCTTAACCCCTAGCTCAATCTTTGGTTGAAGTCCTCTATCGAACTTGGTCACCCTCAGAAAGTCCGTTGGAACCATTTCTGATGCAAACTTGGCTAATCGGTCGAACTGCCGAGCATATTCTGCTACTGATAAGTTCCCTTGCTTCAGACTAGCAAACTCCTCGACCCTTGAAGCGATGACTACCGAATTGTAGTACTTTTTGTGGAACAGCTCCACAAATCTGGTCCAAGTCATTGTGGCGACATCGTGAGTCTGCTGAACTAAGTCCCACCATATTCTAGCATCTTTCTTAAGCAGAGACGAAACACAAGATATGCGGTCCGCGTTGCCAAGGTTCATGTGTGCTAGGATCGGCTCCACATTTCTTAGCCATTCTTCCTCCTCGAAGGGGTCTGTTGTCCCTTCAAAGTTCGGAGCATGTTGCTTACGAAACTGCTCATAAATTGGCTCCATGTGCTGAGTTGGGTATGGCGCATAGTTCACCATTGGCCATCCCCCATATGGACCAACTTTTTGGGGTGCTGGAGCCATTTGCTGAGGCTGAGGTTGTGGCGGAGGCGGAGGCTGAGTCTGAGGCTGAGGCTGAGCCTGTTGTCACTGTTGCTGTAGTAATTCCTCAACTTGCTGTCGTAGTCTAGCGATTTCTGCAGTGTTGTCAACCGGCGGCAGTAGCGCACTTCGGTTGGTAGTAGCACGCACTCCCCTTCTGCGAATTGGAGGGGCTTCATTGCTCTCAGGAGCAGCGTTGGAGGCAATGGCATTGGTGCGAGCAGACCTTCTGAGCGACATCTTCAATGGAGTTCTAACAGTTGAGAAAAACATGTTAGAACTTACCCTAATAGGCTTTAAGGCAATAACTTAATCTAAGCAAACATAACTCAGACTTATTAATTATGATTTCTTATGAAAATAATTATATAAGCCTTCTTTTAATTAGGGTGTGTTTCTATACTTAGAAAAATAAGCCATCTTTATAATTTACTAAGTCTATTTCTAATCATCCTATATGACTAAATTCTCAGGCTCGAAACTCGTCGTTGTTCCAAAGTTAACCATATTGGGGAGGGCTGGGATCAGTAAAATCGTTCCCACTACTATGGCCCCCTAACTCTCAATATGAAACCCGGTCCATTGACTTGTATCCACCCTCACCGAACTTGGTCATTATTTATTAAATTTGTTATTTATTATGATTGCAAAAGAAAAAAAATCAAACTCATACATGTCATCAAAATAACAATGATATTTATTTGGAAAAAGGTTTTCACTATTTACATCTGATCCTTCATCTAACATATCATCATCTATCTCCTCATAGTCATCATTATCTTGAGCCTCAAAATGCCCTCGAGGAAGATTCGTAAAAAATATATGTTTTTGCTCATTTGTAAATTGGAATTCCATCTTAGAGTTGAACCTAAGTATGAGAAAATAATATCTCATAGCTATCGGTAATTCATCCTCATCATCTATCGTCTCCCATATATCTTCCAAGGCTGCAATTACAGTAGGATAATCTTTAAAAAGTCTAATCACTAAAACATATTGCTCCGTAGCTCTCATCATGATTTGCTTAGTTGCTTGGAGGTGACCTATCTCCCTGTGGAATAAAAGTAATCTCCGAGTGATTCTTTCTAGCACTCCTACGGTGTTTCTTGGCTCTCTAATTCTTTTCAAGGCCTTAATGGCTCGGATATCCCCATAAGTCAATGCTCCATTCATTCTTAACTGAAAACATAAGGCTAAAATGCTAGGTATACATATAAACATAATCATTATAACATAAATACCTACATTGACGGTTAGATTCAGATCTTGAGCGTGTGTATCAAGGAGAACTTCATGTGAATGAACCATTTCTCTGATACCAACTGTAATTGTAATGCCCCAAATTTCCTAATAAGGTTTAGGACCTTGATTAGGAGGCCGGGAGGGCCATAATTGATTTATTGTCTTATTAAATGATTATATGCATGTGTTAGGCGTATTAAATATGCATGTGAACCCATTTTTGAGTAATTGGGTGATTTTCATATTCTGGCCATTTCAGGCGCATATTTGACATATATGTGATATGTGTGTGGTGCTTTATTATTATTTGGTTATGCCAGGGTTACCAAGCACGAGACGATCCTAGGAGGTAAGCTAGTGGGAAAGTCACAACGGGATTTGTTCTTGACTCGGAGTAAGTCAAGGGGTATTTAGAGCATTACCGGGTTATTGGGTAATGGGAATAATAATTTGATGATAAATTGGGAGTTAGTATGATCAGGGGGAAATTCTGGAGGTTTTGACTATTTTGTCCCCGGGGGTGTTTTCGGGACCCCGAGCGTTAGGATTTGTTTGAAGCTACTTAAGCTTTAAGTAACCTTTTAAGAAATAAAAAAAAAGAACGTTATGTACGTTCATTCTCTCTCAAAGTTCCATTTTCGTCTCCCGATCGCATTTTCGAAGGTAACTTGAGTTCTAGGACTCGAATTCAAGCGAGGATCGAGGCATAGCAATCCTAAGGAAGATTAGAAGCTTATTATCTAGAGGATTTAGTTGGGGAACAACTCAATCAGGGGTAATTCAAGTCTTAAGTTCTATGTTTTTAAAGTTTTTAAGCTTGAATTGGACTTTGTGTTTTGATGAGTTTTTGGTTGAATTGAAGCTTGATTTTTTATGGGTTTTAGATCATGAGGAAGTTTGGGAACTTTGATTTTGAGTTTGGAGATGTTTGGATAGGTTTTTGGAAGGTTTTAGAAAGGAGAAAACAAGGTTTTTAGGTTGGTGCGAGGTTGGGCTGTGGCCTTATTCTAGGGCGTCACAGCCCTAGCTTGCTAAAGGTGGTGATAGGCTCTGCCAGGGGGGGCAGGCCGTGGCATGGTTCATGGAGGGTCGCGGCCCTTAAGGCAAAATTTTCCCAGAATTGTGTTTTTGTGATGGGAGCTTAACTCTAAGGGCCTGGGATTGATCCTACTACCTAGTTGAGTGGGATTTGACGTCCCGGGGGCTTGGGTTGGGTTTGGAAGTATTTATTTACTCATTTTGATGAGGTTTTATATTATGGTTGTGACTACGTTATCACTAGGGGCTTGGAATCAGGATCGTGCTTGTGGCTTGTTTATTGGTAACCTGTGCTTGGACCAAAGGTAAGAAAACTGCCCTATATGTGACATGCATGGTTATTCTTGATGCATGTTGGATGTTTAAATGTGAACATTGATAGCATATTGAATGCTTAGCAATCTTGCTCACTTGTATATGGTTATTATTGAGGCATGTTGGATGTTTAAATGTGATGCATGTGATGCACAAGAAACATGTGATTAGGGCATGCCATGAATATTGAATATAACACTGTTCAGAGCTTGAGTCTCTGTGTTTATGCGTGATTCTAATTATGCTAGCGATTGTTAAGTAAGCATGTTGAATGCCCTGTATTTGGATATTTGACATATGATATATGTTTGGTGGCATTTCTTACTTGTGCATGGCCCTGATCATTCACATTTTGCATTGGTCGTGTGTTATCGACCTGGGAGCCAGAAATGACATAAGCATCATGAACGCAGAGCCGATAAAAGATTAGATCTAATTGACATCTGCATTAGATGACTCAACAAGAGCATTAATGCCGGAGCGACCTCAAGTTCGATGAAAACTAAAAGCGCTTGTGTGGCTTACCTGTAACGACCCCAAATTCAGTGTTAAGGCTTAAGGGCCTGGAGTAGTGTGCCTGGAGGGCATGATGGGATTTGGTGTGTGTTTTTGTTGAGTTTTATGCATGACTATCATTTAATGCACGTTATATGACTAATTGATTATTTGAGATGCATGACTATGTGAATTAGTATGCATGTAGACCTGATTGTCTTAGAATGAGCATTATTGTAATCTGGAAATGATAGGGCATAACTGTGATAATTGTACTTTGTGAATTGTGCCATGTGAGGTGGTGTTTTTATCAGGGTGCACGCATCGAGACGGTCCTAGTGAGCCATTTAGTCTAAAAGTCACAACGAGATGTTGTACCCGGGAATCTTATAAGTTGAATTGAGAATGAGTGGTTAGTTATGGGTAATTGGGTAACCTGGGTAACCATTTGTAACTGCTGTGGGTAACAAGTTTTAAGATAGAAAGTGGTAGAATTGAAATGAAAGTGTAAAGACTTAAGTGCCCTTGAAGGTTTAGCTAAGAAGGATTAGTAGGAAGGGGTATTTTGGTCTTTTGGCAAGGAAAATAGGCAAGTTTCGGCTGGGTATATGGGGTATACAGTTTGGGCATTGAATCACTTAGTGTTTTGATAAAATTAGAAGAGAAGGAAAAGAAGAGGAGAGAAAGGCTAGGGCAAGCAAAAAAGAAAAGAAGAAGAAGAAGGGAAGGAGAAGTGGGAGTCTAGGAGAGATCAAGGAAACTTTTAGGGTGGATTCTACTCTTGAGGTAAGGATCTTATGCTTGTTTAAGTTTGTTTTCTGTGTTGATTTGAGGAATTTAATGCTTGAGTTAAGATTTTCATGGGTTTTGGGTTAGTTGCTGAAATTTAAGATCAAAGGTGTGAATCTTGGGTGTGTAGATGTTTTGATCTTGATTCTAGTGTCTATAGGTTGTTAGATTGTTCATATGAAGTTTGGAATTGAGTTTTGGGGTTGAGATATGTGTTTGAGATGGTTTAAGGTGAGGTTTAGAGAGTAAAATGGTGGTTTTTTTCTGGGTTCGAAGGGTCGGGCCGCGGCATGGTTCTTAGTGAGCCGCGGCCCTTCGAAGAAGTTGTTTGCTGATGGAGAAGGGCGGGCCGCAGCATGGCCCAAGCAATGCCGCGGCCCTTACCTGTTTTTGGGCCTTTGGGGGTTCTGTTTGAGGGCCATGCCGCGGCATGGGTGGCCTATGCCGCGGCGCTTAAGGGATTTTGGGATTTTGAGATTTTAGGCTTGGGAATTTAACCTAGGGTGCTCGGGGTTGAGTCTTTTACCATGTTTGGTGAATTTCAACGCTCCGAGTACCAGAACTTGGCCTGGAAGCTCATTTAAGGTTGTTAAAAGTGTCTTTTGTGTGTTGTGACTAGGATTTTCGGGAGGCTCGTACTAGTGGACCGTGCTCGTGATCGTGGCGCATCGGAAAGCACGGAATACAAGTAAGAAAACCCTAACACCCGGGATTAGGGCATAGGCCCACTGTGTGATTGCAGGGCACGGCCCTAGATTGTATTATGTGCGAATGTGTAATCTTAGATAAATTATTGTATGTTCGAATGATTATTTCTGAATGTGTTATATGTGTGATTGTAATGGAATGAACGGCTAAGGCCGAGAGCGGCGTAGGCCGGGTACGGCAGCGGGGCCGGAAGTAACGCTCAGCACATGGGATGCTATAGCGAGGGTGGGACCCAAGGGATACATGAGTTATCCTACGGTAATGACCGAGACCCCAAGCTTTGGTAAGGCCTCTGGGGCGGCATGGCCGTGCTTGTTTAAATTGATGATTTTCCTATTTATTAGTGAATTATGCTAGTGATATTATTTGCATATGTTATGTGCTATTTGGGTTTTCTTGCTGGGCTTCGGCTCACGGGTGCTCCGTGTGGCAGGTAAAAGCAAGGAGTCAGTCAACCGGCCATGAGTATGGAGAGCGTGGGAGCGGCGCGTACATGTTCGGCCTGCCCGACTGCTTTGGTTGGGGGCATTTTGTAAATGGCTGTATTAACCCATTCTTTTGATAGTTAACTTGGTGTAAATCTATTTTTGAGTTGTAAATATTTTGTAAACCTTATTTTGGGATCCCAGATGTTAGATACTTAACGTTTTCAATGAAACTAAACATTTTCAAAGAGTACAGCCTTAAATTCTGATTTATTCACACTTTTGGTTTTAGAAACCACTTAGAGTCAGTCAAAAGCACGATTTCTATTTTTAAACTCACTATGTAACGGCTCTAAGGTAGTAGGGCGTTACATTACCCATGATTATAGTCATTGCAGGAAAGCCCAGGTAACGGTTTCGTTACACGGCTATGGGCACCGAGCCCCATAGTGACTTGCTTGTCAGTCACTCACTATGGTTTAACAGAACCTCAAAGTGATATTCACTCATCAGTTCAGGGCTATAAGCTCTGTCTGATCATTCTGATCATCATTTGCATGGCTTTGGGGTACTGAGCCCCGTGGTGACTTGCTTGCCAGTCACTCAGTATGGTTTACCACAACCTTAAGTGTTAAATCACTCATTAGATTAGGATTGACTTGATAGTAATCCAATCAGGAGGGCAGGATTTCTTATCCTCAATTCCCCAGCATTATCTGAATTTAGTTGCATGCTTGAATAGAGCTATGTTTGCTAGGCATGCCAGATATGATTTGATATCATGATATGACTGTTCATAAGCATATTGAGTTTTCTTACTGGGCTTCGGCTCATGGGTGCTATGTGGTGCAGGTAAAGGTAAAAGAAAGCTGGACCATCCTTGAGTTGGAGAGCTTAGGTGACAATGTGTACATATGCAACTGCTCGACCGCCACAACCGAGGTTTGAAGGAGAGGAACTAGGGTTAAACCTTGTTTTGTCGCTTAGATCGGCTAGTCATAAATATTTTCTTGTAATAGACCTTTAAATTATATTTTTAGGATCCCAATGTATACAGTAAACGTTCTAGTGAAACGTTACATCTTAACCAAAAATTTTAAACCCCTAAACCGCTAATCATACTTAGTTACACGATTTCGACCAAATGACTCGATTAGTAAGTTTAGCACTGTTTATAAGGCACACCGTAACGGTCCCTGGAGTTTACGGCGTTACAGTAATGACCCAACTAATTCTGACCTTGGACTATTAAAAATACTAGACATAGCCACTATTTTTTAGAAAACATACATAAGAATTAATCATAATTTTATTAAAAACTCCAAAGTAAATATTGAAATACATAATGAGCGGTGTGGGACCCCATTGTTTTAAAATAAAACATAACTTTAAACTAAATGAATTTGTTTACAAAGCTAAATGCGGAAAATACATACAGAAACTTAATTTAACACTACAACAATTTTGTTTATTTATTACGTCAAAATATTACATATATTTAGAAGTGTTATAAATATATACTAATAAAAACAAACAAGCTGAAATTTTACCCAAAGAGGCGGAAAGTGAAAATACTTACCGCCAAATGAAAATGAAAAATATCATTTGGGGGTTTCCTCTCTCTCTCTCTCTCATTCGGATTCAGCTCACCCTAATCATGCCTCATCCTCTCTCTCTCGCCTTCATTTTATCAGTTCCCTCTCCATTCTCCATCGCGCTCTCTCTCACCGAGTCTATCGACTCTCTCCATCACGCCATGACCACGCCTAGCTAAAGCTCTCTCTCTCTAACAGAGTCTATCGACTCTCTCTTCCTCAAGCCCCGATACTCTAAAGTCCGACTGAACAACACCATGTTTAGTCTCTCTTCACTCTTTCCCGTTGAGCTGTTGGAGCACACACGAGCACAGAGCAGCTAAACCAAGACCCAGGTAACCCAATATAATATGTATTGATCCCATATATTTAATTGAGAACTTTTCCTTTCATGTTGATTGAAAAAAAAAATTGACATTAGCTTCAGATATATGAAAATTTGACTTAAGAATTCATCAGTAGATTGAACCAATTTCAAGGATGCTGCTGCTTCTGGAACTCGAACCAATTTCAAGGAAAGCTTGTCGTGGCAGGCTCATAGAGGCCTCGTTCTCTCTCTCATTATCACAGCATATGGTACCTCAACTGGATCCGCAGTGTTATGATTTAACTTTATCATTTACATTTTTTATTGCCCAAATTTCATTTCTTTGGCTTAAAGAAAATTTTGTCTTGACTTTTGCTGTTCCAGGAGACCTGTGGTCGGGTTCAGAGGCTGGTGTTATTAAGATATGGCCTTGGGAAGCTATTGAAAGATCTTTGTCTTTAACTGTTGAAGAAAGGCCCATGGCTGCACTACTTGTAGAGAGGTCCTTCATTGACCCAAGGGGCCAACTTGCTGCAAATGGTTTCGTCAATGTCTTTAATTCCGATGTCAAGTGCCTCTTATCTGATGATTCCAGAGCCAAAGTGTGGACTGCTGGTTATTTATCCTTTGCATTATGGTACGCCTACATTCCCGCTTCCCATTATTTGCTCTCTACACGTCTAAAAATAGTTTTGGTGGAATTTTTTTTTTTTAACTCTTACAATATGAATATAAGATGACATTTTCAAATAATTGTTTGTGAAGTTCTTGACCAATCATAACTTATATTATGGGCACAATATGTTCCTGATGATTTTTGAACGAACATGATTGAAGCCAATATCTTAGACACTGAATTTAATCATAAGTTGTACTTTTATATATGTGGGTATGTAAAATTGTAAATGCTATTTGTTTATCTGCTAACTTTGATACTTTAATGCTTCCATTAAGCGCTCTTGCCCATGCAATATAATATGTAAATCTAAGAATAATTTGATTGCTGAATGCTGGGAAAAGAATAAAATTTAATTATGCAATTAAAATGAGAGGTGAATGTTCAACTAATCACGAGCCTTTTTTCTTAGAATTAATTAAAGGAATTAATACATGGAATTATAACATGATTTATGATTATTTATTTCTTTTGCTTTTTTAGCGCATAAAATCTTTGTTTCTCTTTATAATGACTTTTCTTGTTTCCTGACTGTAGGTAGGTCTTGAGGGGAGTTCTGTTGGGCAGTGGTGGCTGGATATGATTGACAAAACATTGGATGAAGGATCAACATTTGAATGAGTTGGTTCTAGGAAGTTAGTAGGCTTGCTTATTGCTGCATGGTTGGTATTTTCTATCAAAATCTCTTTTGTGAATTGTTATTGTTATTATTTTTTCAATGTCTCAGATGTAGAGACTTAATTTTGCGTCACCATTTTTTAAGTGATGTGTCTGATTAACTCCTTAATAACTTCAAGTCTTTAACCTATTACTAACTGTATCTCAAGTGAACTCAGTTGTTTCTTACTTTCTTAAAATCAAGTGGGTAATTTTTAGTTTGTTTGTCTTGAACTAGATTTTCTCAGGAATAAGGATAGAAACCTTATATTTAAGATTTTTTTGTTCTTCTCTTCCATGCTTTTGCATTCGGCCTACTTAATCTTTTTATGGTCTCTTTGTCAGTTAAGATTTTTCATTAATGATTGTTGAATGTCATCCTTTAGGGTGAGAACTGATATTAGAGCTTATGTTGGAGATGTTGATGCAGCAGTAGTTCTTTGTGGCTTTGGGCGTGCCATTGGTAATAAGGTAGGCTCTTTATGTTAATTTGAATGACATGATTGTGATGCATACATTGTTATTACTTTTATTCATTCAAAGACTTGATGGTTTCCAAAAGGTTTCTTTATGGTTTCCGTTTGGCTTATAGATCTATATATGTTCATGCCTGCTGATGCATATACTCAACATAAGTAAATATGTGAACTGCCTTTTGTCTAACTAGAAATTGATGACTTTTTTTTAGGGAGCTGTTGGTTTGAGGATGAGAGTGTATGATCGAATAATGTGCTTTGTTAACTGTCACTTCGCTGCACATCTAGAAACGGTTAATTGTCGCAATGCAGACTTTGATCATGTATACTGGACAATGTCCTTCAGTCGACCAACTAATCTCTTCAATGCCGCTTCCGGTACAATACTGTACCTATTCTTGTTTAGTTCGCTTGTCTTCTCAATGTATTTATTTTGGCTTGTTTATAGATCTGGATTGCCATTGGTCCTTTCTGTTGCAGCTAGTGCTTCATGTGCTGCTCAGGTGCTTCGAAATACAACTGTATGTACATGTCATCACTGTAGCATGCTAAATTGTTCTGAGTTATTTTTTTTTCAAAGTTAAATAGTTTCAGTTCATTTTATGAAGCATTGTTGTCTTCACATACTGGTTGCCTACTCTGCTGAAGGGATGCCTGAATTATCTGAGGCAGACATGGTCATAAATCTTGGTGATCTTAATTATTGATTAGATGGTATATCTTATGATGAAGCTAGATATTTTTTGTCACAAAGATGTTTCGATTGGCTTAGAGAAAAGGATCAACTTAGAGCAGAAATGGAAGCTGGTAATGTCTTTCAAGGAATGAGTGAGGCAGATATTAGGTTTCCTCCCACATACAAGTTTGAAAGACACCAAGTTGGTTTAGCAGGTAACTTTTTCTGTGCAAGTAGTATTGTTCAGTTTATGCCAATTGAACTGTTCGAGAGAGGGGTGGTTGGGGTAGTTTGTATCTCTTCTAATCAGGTGTTTAGCAGGTAAAAAAAATCTTGTAGGTGGGCTTTCGTTCCTGCTGTAGAGCTTTTCATTGATGCTGATAAAAAGCTTCTGGAAATAATTGACTTGTTTGTAAATTATCTTTTTGTAGGGTATGATTCAGGTGAAAAGAAGCGAATTCCAGCTTGGTGTGATAGAATCATATACCGTGATAGCCGTTCAACCACTGCATCAGAATGCAGTTTGAAGTGTCCTGTAGTTTCCTCAATATTGCAGTAAGTGATTCTAATATGTAACATATATTTTTTTTTCCCAATTGCAATAAAGTATAAAAACAAATGGAATGTATCTCATAATTTTTTATCTGGTCTAAGGCCATCCAGGTGGCCTTTAGAGCCCCCCTTAAATTCTTCCAGTGAGATACTAGATAAATTTCTACGGGTTTACAGGGATGCATTTCTTTATTCTGTATTTAATAGGGTTGTGATTGTCAAGGCCATATTTGGATGCATGTACTTATCAAAAGAAGCTCATCAGTTTTGTTTCTGGCTAAGTCTCTAGCTCTTTAGTTCATATTAATCTGCTCAAAATTTGATGTTCAAAACTTCAAATCACACATATGAAGGGAGGGAACAGAGTTGAGAAAAAATGCTCAATAATTTTATTAAAATTTCATGTGTACTGGACTAACACCTGTGACAACTTATACTGATATCTTTTCTACTCCTGTCTAGGATACACTGACACCATGGTTTTATACTTAAATACCTGCCATCTTCTGTTTGATAGGTATGAGGGTTGCATGGATGTGACAGACAGTGATCATAAGCCTGTCCGCTACATCTTTGCTGTTGATATTGCATGAGTTGATGAATCAGTTAGGAGACCGGAGCTTGGAGAGATTCTTGGAACAAATAAGAAAGTCAAAGCTATACTTGAAAAACTGTGCAAGATTCCCGAAACGATCATCAGCATAAACAACATAATTCTTCAAAACAAGGACACATCGATCTTGCGTATTACCAATAAATGTGGGGAAAGAGATGCATTATTTGAAATCCTTTGTGAAGGACAAACTATCGTTAATGAGGATGGGCTTGCATCTGATCATTGTCCTAGAGGCTCCTTTGGCTTTCCCCGTTGGCTTGAGGTAACTTGTTTTGCTTTTAAAAAAGAACAATAGTTATACTTTTGCAGGTTCTTATTTTGTTTGGTTGAGAGGATTACAAAATTATACTGTGTTTTTATTACTTGGCTCGTTTTATTTTTCAGTTATATATATATTAGTGATATAATGTTCAAATTTTAAATTTGTTGCAAAGCTACACCACCAGTGCTAAGAAATATCAGTAAAAGAATTTAGAAAGACATTTCTAATCCTGATAAACTTGTAATTTAAGAAACATATAGAGAGGAAGTGATCTATTAAATGCATACTAAGATGGCCAACAATAAATTTCAACTTTTTACTATTCATGTCTTTAACATATATAAAATGTACCTATATAAAATGATTGTGTTCTGTTGCATTGCATCAGGTGTTTAAAAAGTCTTTCTATACAATTTTTTCCCTTCTTGATTGATACTTTCTTATTATGGTTTATACTGTACATATTTTTGTTTAATCTAACATTACTTACTTAAGTAGTGTTGGGTTTCATTGCTTTTTGCTTTTCATATATGTTTCATGGCAGAGTTAAATTGTTTGACAATAAGAAGAGATTAACAGTTGTAGGCTTTAAAAAATTTCAGAGCAACATCATGAGGAGGTTTGCCTTGGAAACCTGAGGAGATTTCAATTTAGAGAGCTTCAGATGGCAACAAACAACTTCAGCAGCAAGTACTTGGTTGGATGTTGAATAAATTGAAGGATGGAGCAAGTTTCATGCATGATTTACTTTTGTGTATCTTATAATGTTTCTGTTTTTCATTTTTAAAGTAAAAAATGTTCAAGATTATAAAACTTTATTATGTTCTGTTTTCAAATTTAAGTTAGAACTAAGATCTCATGAAGTAGACATATTCATGGTTTGAATTAGTTATTGTTTAATGTAATACTTGTGGTTTATCAATCTATCGAGAATTACATTTTATGATTAATTTTGATTTTTTTTTTATCAAAATACAATAATGAAAATCTTTTAATAAAAAAAAAACTTTATAAGTATACTTATCAAAATAAATTTTAAAATATATTATCCACACTAAAGTAACAAAATTTTATTACTAGACTTTTAATATGTTATGATTTAGAAATATATTATAAGCATAACAAATCGTTATGATTTATATAATATAACAAACTAAAAATGCTATTAAAATAATCAAATGTAACAGTGGAAAAGTGTTATACATAAAGTATAAGATTAAACTCCAAATTTATAATCAAATACTCTAACTAAACGTTATTATTTGAATATTATAGCAACTAAAAATGTGTTATTGAATAGTTTAAGATAATATCGAACATAACATTCGAAAACTGTTATAGAAAAGACAGGACTTTTAATAACAGGGGCTATGTTAGCATTTTCAGAAGCAGTTTTTAAGTGCTATGAATACTGTTTTTTCTTGTAGTGTAAAGAGACTAAAAATAACGTCGTTCTCGAATCGTTCACATAGTCCATCGAATCCCTTCATCCTTAATACACAAACCAAGCTGCCAAGAATCCTTCTGCCGCCATAGTTATTTTCCTGCATACATAAAAATAAAGGAATGAGCCTAATGCCCAACAAGGAAAAATCTACTAACACATATAAGCATATTCATAAAACTATATCATAAACATATACTATAAAACATATATTCTATAAACTACAATGGCCATCGTACCTCTTGGGGCTTGTTAACTAAGCAAGTCATATGCCCATAGATTTGTGGGGCTTTCTAGCCAAGCAAGTCATATGCCTATAAATTATTGGGGCTTGCTAGCTAGATAAGTCATATGCCCAAGGACTATATACTATACATAATGTAAACATAACATAACAATCATAAGATAACATAACAGAAGCATATCATATAAACATATAGAATTCTATCCTAATTTTCCTTACCAACACCGGGATTTTTTGAGAACAAGGACGGGATTTGGAACACTCCTAAAACCATCAACAAGAATAGTGAGTATTTCTAAAGAAATGAGATGGAAAGAAGATAACTAAACCACCAAGAGGAGACTTACCGAAAAGAAACCTTAAGTTCAAAGAACTTGAATACCTAACCAATAATTTAAACAACGAGTTAGGATCTGAATGAAACTAAAGAAAACTACAGAACCATATAGAAATGAACTTAAGAATAAGAATACCTTTGGATGTACAAGAACCGATCTACACCACAATATTGAAAAAACACTCTAAATCTCACTTCCCAAGTGTTTATAAAGCTTAAGATGATAAAGATTTTATCCCAACCCAAGTGTTTATCACTCTATAGCAACCCTAGCAGCTTGAAGGCTCTGAACACAGTTTGAAGAATGACAAAAATGGCTGGGTACTAGGTCCTATTTATAGAGTTCAATGAGTGAACTATCTCCTTTTAGCTTGAATAAAAATAATGAGTATTAATTGAAAAATATTTGAATATTCGTTCAACAAGTGTTGAAGACTCGGTCAAAACGTTCAGAGGCTAGTCAAGAGGTTAAGGAATGAATCAAGCTCGGTTTCAACAATGTTTGAAATTATGGCCCTAGGGCCGATATATTGCCTGGCCCTATGTCCCGAGTGCTCGTTGTTTCGTTTGTACGAAGTTGACGTGTTTTTCATATTCCCCGTGTGGCGATAGATCGGCTCCTATGCTGTGATATATCGACATACGTGAATATATTAAACACATAATTGCACTTTTTCAACATAATTTGAATTGATTAATCAGGTTTGACTGAGTAATACGAGATTCCAGCAAGTTCTGGAAGGGTCTAGAGCTTCTAGAAACTTCAATTTTTGAATTATCCACTTAAAATGCTTAAATCCTCAAATAAATAAGATTGTGACAAATATCATGCTCTTAATGGTCTTCGAAGATTCTAGAGCTTTCTTGAACTTTCTTTTATTTGAACTATAATTTGTACGCCCTAAATATCCACGGGTTATTAGCGAGCTGGAAAAGGGCTTAATTCTATCAGCCACGTGGAAGCCACCTACCCGGAGCTGTTGTTACGGGTCTCTACCTCTCTAGCTCGAGATAGCCAAAGGTTTAGTGAGTACTAAGGCATCGGGTCAGCAGTGTGGACACCACGAGCTGAGACTACATCAAGCGCAGGGAATGAGCTTGAGCTGACACCTCCGACTCTTTATAAAGTCAACCACGCAATGTAAACGTGCATATATCAGACATCACGTGTCTACTCCATTCCTGACTTCTCGGACATGCAGCATAAACGTGCGTGTTCAGACACCCCACGACTGGTTTGGGCCATGCGACCCATTATCCCCCTTACCTATTGATTAGACCACACTTCATTGTCAGGTTTTAGGAATTAATCATGAATGTCGCAGAAGTGACATAATGGGTAAGAAGGTCACGGGATGACCTCCTTTGCCAACGCCCAAGTGTCCTCTCCCTATAAATATGAAGACCCTGGGAGTTGCAAGGGGTTGGTTGGTTGGCTTCTAATTTGTAAAGAAATACCCTGTAAAGAATATCAGAGAGATATCAATAATATTGGTTGGTGGACTAGAAGGATTTTAACCTTTGAACCACCTAAAAAAAAGCATCCGCGTTATAATTTTCCTTTGAGATCATTCATCATTTAGCACTAATCCCTCTCCTTATGCATATAATTATCTGTTGCCGAAGAATCGCATCAACAGTTTGGTGCTTTCATTAAGAGCTTTTAGATTGGTGCTATCGCAAATACCCAACCATGGTAGTCACTCGCTCAAGACATGGTAACGAGGCAGACCAACGTGATGGGAAGGAGGCCCACCATGCCACCATGTCCGATGATCAGAACCCTGAGGTTCAGCAGCGGCCAGGCAAGCAGCTAATGGGCCAAGAAGACACTGGAAGTTCGGCTCCCCGGCCGCCCAATCCGAAGCCGGATTTCTACACGGCGGTGGAAATGGAAAATGCACAGTTGAGGAGTCAGTTGGCGAAAGCAAACCAGCAGATTCAAGAGGTTTTGGCTCGATTACCCTCTCTGACAACTGACGCTAACGTCGAAAAGAGGCATGGCGAGACTCATAAGTCCCGCCGGGGTAGCCGGTCCAGGCCCAGTCGGTCGGTCAGACCCCCAACATCAAATTCTACTCCCACGTCGCACCACTAGGAACCACGTTTGAGGAACTTCCTAGGGCCGAGCAGAAATTCATCCAATTGGTTCGGACCTCAACTACTAGCTCACTTCCGCCCTCGAGCGCACCCAGGAGGGCTCAAGGGAGCTTGCGAAGGAGATCCGGGGAGGGCTCGCGACGACAGCCCGCCCTGGCCAGCCGTCCTGCACCCCGCTCAAACCACCGAGCACAGGACGTGGAGGATGGTAAAGCGGAGCGGGCGCAAACCTAGCATGATCCGCCCTGACGGGAATAGGATCGCATCCTCGGTTAGGCATCCTCCTTCACCAATAAGATACCCATCTCCTCTCCGGCGAGTCCGAGACATTCCGGCTCACGAGAGCAACAGGAGAAATCCTCCTTCCGCCGGACCTTCCCATCATAGCCGGGCGCCCAGGGAAGTCTCGGATCCTCACCCCCAGCGGCGGGCTCCGAGCTTTTCAAATGGAAGTTACTGGACTGGGAGTCGTCGAAGTGACATCTCCGGCGGAGACCTGTGCCAACGCTTGAGCTCGGCGCAAAGTCCTCAGGCCGCCCCGAGGGGCGACCTCTGAGATCGCCTAAACTCTCAGAGAGGAGACCTAGTTGGAAATGGCAGTCGTGCTCGCCAAGGGGAAGGCCTATCTGAAGTACGTGACGGTGGGAACGTCCCATATAACCTATCTCCAGATAGGAGGGATAATAACCTGCCTAACGCGTACCATGGAACCGGAGCTGTTGAACAGCCCCAGAACAACCAAGGAAGTCAAGACCAAACCCTTGAGCGTCTAGCTCAGATGGAGGAGCTGATGAGGAAGCTCTTGTCAGAAAAAGAAAACGACGAGTACGACTCGGGGGACGAACTCGAGCTCTTCACCCCTAGCATAGCAGCTACGGCGTATCCACCTGGTTTCCGTATGCCTCACTTGTCCAAGTTCAACGGAGACAGGGACCTGTCAGATCATCTGGGTATGTTTAACACCTTGATGATGGCCCACAACATTGGTCCCAAGCTGAGATGTTTAATATTTCCTTCCACCTTGACTGGGCCAGCTAGGTAATGGTTCAAACAGAGTAAAAAGCAATCCATCAGCTCGTGGAAAACCTTTTCTGCCAACTTCAAGAGGGCATTCCAAGCTTCTCAGGTTGCCTGCGTCAAGGCCGATACCCTGGCGAACGTAAGATAGCAGCCCGACGAGCCTCTGAAAGCTTACCTGAGCAGATTCACGAACGTCGCTGCTCGAGCCAGAGACGCAGACGACAGCTCCAAGCTCATGGCCTTGAGGACTGAGATCATCGTCGGAGGTGGACTTTGGGAAGAGATACAGAGAAATGGAGTTAGCACCGTAAACGAATTCCTAAATAGAGCCCAGGGATGGATCAACCTGGAGGAGGCGCGAGCATCAGCCGCGGGAACCAGCCAGGCCCCTGAGCAACCCGCTGGAGTGGGAACGGATGTCGTGGCAGCGATGCAAACCGTTACGCAGAATAACCAATTTGGTGGAGGAAAGAGAAAAGGGAGCAGCGAGGGCGGCCAGCACGGCCCAAAGAATAACAAGTCCGTAGAAAAATTTAAGCCAGTCTACGCGACTTATACTGAGCTCACATACACAAGGGAGAACATTTTCCTAGTAAACTCTGCTCGCCTCCCCTAGAAGAAGCCAGAACCGTTGAAGCACCAGAAGGGTAAGAGAGACCCCTCCAAGTTTTGTCGGTTCCACAACGACATTGGCCACAACACCGATGATTGCAGGCACCTAAAGGATGAGATCGAGACTCTCATCAGAGCCGGACCCTTGGCTTAGTATGTGCGGAATAGAGTTCTCGTCGGTCAACCAGCTCCGGAAGTTCCGATAAGTTAACCCGGGTCTCGGGTAGATCAGGACGTCCCTCCTCCTGTGATAGGGGGAGAGATCTCCACGATCTCCAGTGGCCCCCATCTGGCTGGCACGAGCAGAAGTGCCCAAAAGAGATATGTCAACGAACTTAAGGCTCATAATGGAGTGGAGTTCGTCCTTAAGCAGCACCTACCTAAACAGCAACATTGGAGAGGCAACCAATCATATTCACCGAGGAAGATGCCAGCCACGTCCAGTTCCCTCATAACGACCCTTTGGTCGTAGCCGTTCAGCTCGCTAACCGGAGGGTTAGGAGAGTACTGGTCGATAATGGGAGCTTGGTAAACCTACTGTTCTGGTCTACGCTGGAAAAGATGGGTTTATTTGTCACTGAGCTGAAAGCCACCTCCATGATGCTATACGGATTCTCTGGAGAAGGGTCGGCGACAATAAGAACGATCGAGCTGGTGATCACCTTGGGAGAGGGACCTCGGACAGTCTCGAAACTCCTCGAGTTTGTGGTCATCGATTGTCCCGCCGCGTACAATGCTATTTTGGGCCGACCTACATTGATAGCGTTTGAAGCCATAACCTCCATCCGCCACCTCGCGCTAAAATTCCCCTCTTCCTCGAGGATATGCACTGTCCAAGGTGATCAGCTTGCTGCCAGGGAATGCTACAGCATTTCTATGAAGGGGAAATTAAAACCCGGGCAGTTAACGATGACAGTCCAGGACTGGAATGAGGAATCTCAGGAACTTGTGTCTAGTCCTGAGATTGAAAAACCTCAGAGTGCCAAAGGGGAGAATATCAGCTTAAATAATGATATCGACCCTAGAGTAGGCGAGGATAGATCCAAGCTCCAGGCCATCGAAGAGCTCGAGGAGGTAAGCATCGATCCACAAGATCCCTCGAGGGTGGTGAAGCTCGAGAAAAATCTATGTAGCGAAAGGAAGGCAGAGCTGATTAAGTTTTTGCAGGAGAATCTAGACGTGTTCGCCTGGTCTCATGAAGACATGGTAGGGATCAGTCCGAGCGTCATCATGCACATCCTCCACTTGGATAAAAGCGTGCCTGTGAAATCCCAGAAATAAAGGCCCTAGAAGAGGAAGTAGCCCGACTCTTAAAGTACGACTTTATCCGTGAGGCAAAGTTCCCGATATGGGTCGCCAATCCTGTGTTGGTCCCGAAGCCCAACGGGAAATGGCGGACCTGCATCGACGTCTCCGATCTGAACAAAGCCTGGCCCTGAAGATATTAAGGCAAGGGTATTACTAGTCCACTCTGTCAAAGGACTCGATCTCCTATGTCAAAAAATGTGACAAGTGCCAGCGATTTGCCACAGTTGCCCGAGCTCCCCCGGTCGAGCTGAAGATGATCTCGTCCCCGTGGCCATTCGCAGTCTGGGGAATTGACTTGATTGGTGCCCTCCCTACTGGAAAGGGAGGAGTTCATTACGCGTTGGTGGCTATCGACTACTTCACCAAGTGGGCAGAAGCAGAGCCCCTGGCAGCGATCACTTCAAAAAGAGTCCTCGACTTCATGGTCAAAAGCATTATCTACCGATTCGGGCTACCAAAGAAGATCGTGTCAGATAATGGAATGCAGTTCGATAGCGACCTCTTCACCAAATTCTGTGAAAGGCACGACATTGTTAAAGGCTTCTCCTCCGTGGCCTATCCCCAGGCCAATGGGCAGGTCGAGGCCGTCAATAAGACGCTAAAGGCAAGCCTTAAGAAAATATTGGACGAAGCCAAGGGAGTCTGGCCAGAACAGCTCCCCTAGGTACTGTGGGCATAGCGGACCTCGCATCGAACGCCGATGGGTCATACTCCTTTCTCCCTGGATTTCGGGAGTGAGGCAGTCCTTCCTGTCGAAGTAAAGGTAGCCTCGCATAGAGTCCAGGCATTTGACCAAGACCGCAATGACGAATTACTATGCGCATCCCTCGACCTGATTGACGAAAGACGAGAGGATTCACAGCTACAGCTCACGCATTATCAATAAAAGATCACTCGTTATTTCAACTCAAAGGTCAGGAAACGCACCTTTAGCGTTTGCAACCTGGTCCTCAGAAGAGTCTTCCTAGCCAGTAAAGATCCCAAGGACGGAGTATTAGGATCGAACTGGGAAGGGCCCTACCAGATAACCGAGGTCATAAAAGAAGGAACCTATAAGCTAGCTCGGCTCAATGGAGAAGCAGTCCCAAGGACTTGGAACGCTATACACTTGAAGAAATATTACCAATAATATCTTTTTAAGGCTTAATCGGCAAATCCATCTTTTGTTTATTAAGTAATAAGAGCTAATCTTTTACATTATTGTATATGTTTGTGGGTGTAAACTCAAGCAACCATGAAAGACCCTTTCCTGCTTACTTGGGGGGCATATATCCTGGATATAACCAGGTCCTAAAACTTAGAAGTTAGTTCAAATTAATTGATCGATGTTTTTCTTAAAAAGCACAAGATATCGATAAAGAATTGACGCGAACTAAGTTTTCAAATTAATATCTTGGATATAACCAAGTCCTAAAACATAGAAGTTAGTTCAAATTGATTGATCGATGTTTTTCTTAAAAAGCACGAGATATCGATAAAGAATTGACGCGAACTAAGTTTATTAAATTAATATCCTGGATATAACCAGGTCCAAAAATTTAGATGTCAGTTCAAATTGATTGATTGATGTTTTTCTTAAAAAGCACGAAATATCGATAAAGAATTGACGCGAACTAAATTTTTAAATTAATATCCTGGATATAACCAGGTTCGAAAGCTTAGAAGTTTGTTCAGATTGATTGATCGATGTTTTTCTTAAAAAGCACGAGATATCGATAGAGAATTGACGCGAACTAAGTTTTCATATTAATATCCTGGATACAACCAGGTCCTAGATCTTAGAAGTTGGTTCAAATTGATTAACATGTTTTTTCCTAAAAATCATAAGATGTCAATCACAACCAACAGAAACTAAGTTCTCACCAGATGCATTAAAGAGAAGTAACAGTAAGGTCGAGGCAAAAATATGTAAATAGATTGAAATAAATCCAAGGAAATCAATTGTTTTGAGGATAAAAAACCTCATAATATAAAGTTACAAATGAAAATAAAAAAGAGGAGCAAAAATCCTAAGCCCCGCCAGGCTGCTCCGATGAAGTCACCCCCTCGGCATCTTGCTCGGTTGCGGTGGAAGTCTCCCCGGTCTTGGAGAGTGCCTCTTGTTGAAGGCGAGCTTTGAACTTCTCCAGGAAGGACTCCCACACGTCTGGCCCCAGAAAGGAGAAGTCACCATCCGGGTTGAAGACCCAGCAATGGTATAGCATGGCCTCCATGGAAGAGCTGGAGGATGCCCTCTCCGCCACAAGAGCAGCCTTGGCTTCTTCAAGCCCCACCTTCGCGGCATCTAGGGCGACCTTGATAGCCTCGACCTCCAGCAGTTTGGTCCGGGATGCCTCTAGCTCGGCCTGCACAGTCGCCAGGGCAGCTTTTGCATCTTGCTCCCGTTGCTGAGAGGACGCAAGGACGGCCTGGACAGCCTGATGCTCGCCCCTGATCTCTGCAAGCCTAGCCCTGGACCGAGATATGCTCCGGTGGAGGGCCAAAACCGCCTGCAAGATGAAAAGATGTGAGGCGAGTGCCTTAGAAATTAAGCAGAAAGAACTAGTGGTAAAGCGAACTTACCGTGAGGGTCATCCCCAGTGAAGACTCCATCACGTTCTCGGGGCTCCTCGTCTCGATCTCCCGTAAGTCACTGGGGGTGGCGTTGCAATAATGATCCACCGTATAGCTCGCGGTTTCGTAAACCGTCCCTCCAAAGGCATCAGGGATTTTCTCCAGGGCCTGAGTATTAACCGGGATGCGTACAGTGGGAGCTGGAGCTGCCAAGGTCCCGGTTGAAACCTCCTTTTCCCGACCAGGTACAGGAGGTCGCGGGGGAGGTGGAGCCATCTTCTGTACTGCAGGAGGGGGTGGAGGCACTTTCTTCATGACAGAGGGACCCTGGTTTTTCCCTTTGGTCGGGGACTTGGAGGTAGTCCCGACAGCTTTCTTCGCCAACCGGAGCCTCTTCACCAAGGGCCCAGACGGCTCGGAGGAAGGGTTTCCCCCCTAGAACATAGATCGCAGATCGTTACCCCCGGGCTGCGACATTTCCTCACCTGAAACAAGGACAATAAGTCGTCAGTACACATGTAAAAATATATGATTGTAGAAGCTAAAGTATGTATTGAAAAAGGGTCCTACCCTCCGAGCTAGAGGAGGAATTTATTGTCATGACCTCCGGCCCTGGGGATTCTACGGGGGAGTCTAAGATGATGACTTCACGGGTGAGAAGAGGCTCTGGGTCCGGATCCGCCTTAGGACTAGACTCCTCTACATACTGCCTAAGACCCGGAGCTACTACACCCTCCAGAAGGGAGGGCCACGACCTAAGATTTGTCCCGTACTCCTCAAAAAAGGCCAACCTAAAGGCCAGGGTATTATCTACTACTACAGTACCCCTAGGGCGGCCCATATCATAATGCAACACAAGCTGGTCAACACACTAGAGTAGAGTGATGTTGAGGTCTGGGTCGTTTTGGTGGTGGTGAACAAGTTGGCTGGGGTTAAACCAAGCAAGCCGTAGGTCGGCGGTGGCCCTGTCTAAGTCCCTAAATAAGTAAGGGTTACCTTGGCCGGAGGGGCCGGTTGCTGCCCCGGACTGGGTCCTCTCTGCATTGACTTCCTGGGCGACCTCCAGAGCCCGCATCTGGCGCACGAGGGGCACCTCGTCCTCCTCATCCTCGTCCTCATTCGTGGCCTCCTCCTCGGGGATGGGCGCCATCTCACGAGCAGCGGGGATGGTCCGCGGTCTCCTCAAGGCCAGAGTCTGGCTCGGGGAAATTAACTTACACGCCAGCATCGTCTCGTCAGACACGAGCTGGCAGTAATCTTTTTCACTTGGGGGGAACCCCGCCAAGGTTTCGTATTGACCCCCAAGGGTCACTGACTTAGCCGTCCTCGCGAAGATAGCTGCATGATAGTTTTTAAGTCAGCAGCGAATGGAAAGAGACTAGTCAGCGACAAGCTAGCGAGCTAAAGTTAAAGGGAACTTACGAGGATGGTTGAAGTAATGGTATTCGCAGTTGCGAAACCCCTTTGACATGAAGAATTGATCCTTGAAGTCATTGGGGTGGCTGGGTAGCTCGATGATCGCAGGCGAATTGGGAAAACGGGTCAGGTAGTAGAACCCGTCACCTCGCCCCCGTTGGTCCGGGCAAGCTTTGAGGCAAAAGAAGTAAAGGATGTCTGCCAGCGTGGGGACCTCCCATTCCTGCTTCAGGAACAAATACTTCAACCCCGCTAACAAACGGTAGGAGTTAGGGGGGAGCTAGAAGGGGGCCAGCTTCACGTAATTTAAAAAATTCGTGAAGTACTGGTCTAGTGGAAGAAAGGCCCCAGCCTTGAGATGCTCATCGCTCCAGGTGGCGTACTCCTCGTCGAGCAGCGCGCAGCTCCACTTGCCCTCAAGGGGAGGTCGGGCATCCAGAGCACCCTACCTATCTCAATATTATGGGAAAGCATAATTTTGTTAACTTTCCCCTGGGTGGTGACCTTCGAGGCGATCCTCTCGGCCTCGAAAAATGCGTCGGGCCCCACCTGGACCTCCTTATCCACGGTGGGACCAAAGTTGGGGATCGGGGAGTCTGTGGCCACCTCTTTCCCTTTGCTGGCCTGCTGGGAAGACGAGCTGCCAGCATTCTTCTTGGATGCGCTCTTCTTGGGCGCCATCTGGTCGCCTAACGGACAAAGAAGAAAGTTTAGAAAAGGCGACCTAAGCATAAGAAAGAATCTAGCGTGAAGGGTTTCCTTTACGCGGGCTGAGGTAATCCCAGCCCGCGGCGAGTGAGAGCACGCGGTTCTATGAACACGCACCTGTGCTCCCAACGAGTCCCCGATTGCTCGGGATCCGTGTGTCAAGAGGGTCAGAATAATTTTTTCCTTGGAAGGAAAGTTTCGAAAGGCAAAACTGCCTGTGAAGCATGTCCCCTAAGCTACCTGGTTTTTGCACCCTAGAAACTTGTTGTTCCAAACAGGCATAAAAAAATTTTACCCAGAAAAGCACCCCAGAACTTTGTCCTATGAGTCATGTTCCTAAGCATCCTCTTTCCTACGGTCGATACCCCTTGGATAAAAGCCTACACACAAAATACCAGCAAAGAGAAACAAAAGACAAACACCCTACTGCATGCGTCTATGAAGAAAGTTTACCTAAGCAAGAGAGAGAAAACATTTAAGGCATGCAACAAACGGAGGACTTACAGAAATTTTTTGCTGTATGAAGGGTGAAAGGAGCGTCTGGGTTGAAGCCCTGTTGGAATTGCTAGTACCGGAGTCACGGAAGAGCCCTCGTGCCTGATCCTCTGGAACATTGGGAATAGTGACCGGAAGAAGGAAAGGGTTTTGAGACTGAGAAGAAAGAAGAAGAGGAGAAAAATTTCAAATAAAAGGGTGGCTCATGCGAAAGGTGGCCAGCCTTATATATACGTAAAAGGCCAAAGGATGAGGGCCGTTCGATTTTCTTGATGTAGGATACAAGGATCATTACACGAAAGACGAAACGACGGCCGAAGATAGGCTAGGCCATTTAATGCGGTTCTCGAAAGACGAACCGTCACCAATCATGATGCTCCACGTATTCGATACCAGCGTAATGGGCGGGATATGAAGAGTCCACAAAGAAGCCTAAAAGCCCCCACTGTGGCCCCAGGTGACATCACATGCCACGAGCAGGGGATTGGGGGGCAAATGTATGCCCTAAATATCCACAGGTTATTAGCGAGCTGGAAAAGGGCTTAATTCTATCAACCACGTGGAAGCCACCTACCCGGAGCTGCTGTTACGGGTCTCTACCTCTCTAGCTCGAGATAGCCAAAGGTTTAGTGAGTACTAAGGCATCGGGTCAGCAGTGTGGACACCACGAGCTGAGACTATATCAAGCTCGGGGAACGAGCTTGAGCTGACACCTTCGACTCTTTATAAAGTCAACCACGCAATGTAAACATGCATATATCAGACATCACATGTCTACTCCATTCCTGACTTCTCGGACACGCAGCATAAACGTGCGTGTTCAGACACCCCACGACTGGTTTGGGCCATGCGGCCCATTATCCCCCTTACCTATTGATTAGACCACACTTCATTGTCAAGTTTTAGGAATTAATCATGAATGTCGCAGAAGTGACATGATGGGTAAGAAGGTCACGGGATGACCTCATTTGCCAACACCCAGGTGTCCTCTCCCTATAAATATGGAGACCCTGGGAGTTGCAAGGGGTTGGTTGGTTGGCTTCTAATTTGTAAAGAAATACCCTGTAAAGACTATCAGAGAGATATCAATAATATTAACTGGTGGACTAGAAGGATTTTAACCTTTGAACCACCTAAAAAAAAAGCATCCGCGTTATAATTTTCCTTTGAGATCATTCATCTATTACGGTTCATCATTTAGCACTATTCCCTCTCCTTATTCATATAATTATCCGTTGCCGAAGAACCGCGTCAACATAATTAAATCCTTAAATAAACATGCACACGATAAGTGTCATGATCTTATTAATTCTATCTAAACCTTATAGTATAATAAATGACATCTTTATAATCAGCTATATAATCAAACCTTATGTTATAATTAATATTCTTAAACTATAGGTTAAACTTAAAAAATCTATGAGTGCTGCTACGAGTGTTCAACTAAGTCTCGGCTTGAACCAAAATCCACAGTAACTATCATACTATAACTACTACTACTACTACTACTATCTAACTAGCTAAGTAAAATTCTAGGACTCTACATAAAATTTTGTCAATATAACCAAACTTCCACCAGTTATATGTAATTAATTAATTACATTTGAATTTGGAACTCATATAATTGGGAGCAGTTTGATTAATTTAGTAAAATTATATCAATTAAATATATATATGAATATAAAATACAGGGAACCAAATATGTACGATTTCAAAGTACAGGGTACTAAAAAGATACTTTACAAAAACACAAGGTACCAAATTGTTACCTACCCGCTGATATATCTACTACTAATTCTACTATGTTAGTCCTTATTCCTAAGAAATCCAATGCTAGTTATCTGAAAGAATTTAGACCTACTAGTCTTTGCTCTACTTTGTATAAAATTATTTCTAGAGTTTTAGTTAATCGTCTTAAGAAAATTATGTGTAACCTAATCTCTGTTTCTCAAATGGTTTTTCTTCATGAGCGAATAATTTTTGATAATGTTCTAATTGCCCAAAAACTAATTCATGCCATTAATCATAGGAAAATGGGTCAGTCAGGTTGGGCGGCTCTTAAATTGGAGATGGCCAAAGCTTTTAACAGAGCCGAAAGGGGATTTCTTAGAGTATGTTATGCATGATTTTATCTTTCCTAATGCGTTTATATCTTTAATTATGACTTGTATTTCTACTGTTTCTATAAGTTTTTGCTTAAATAGTCAGGTTTTTGGTCATATTACTCCTTCTAGAGGAATTCGTCAAGGTGATCCTCTTTCTCCTTATCTCTTCCTTTTATGTTATGAAGGTTTGTCCTCAGTTTTGCGTCTAAAAGGACAAGATGGTTTATTACATGGTATTAAAATTTCTAGGAATGCTCCTTCCATATCTCATCTTTTGTTTGCAGATGATAGCACTCTTTATTCTAAAGTAGACTATGTCTCTTCTAGTGTTATTAAAGTTGCTTTAGGAATTCATCATAGAGCTTTTGGTCAGCTAATTAATCTCACTAAACCTTATGTTCTTTTTTCTCCAAATACTAATATTCACGGTTCAGAACGTTAGGTCAATATAATAAACCCTTTATTAGTAAATATTTAGGTCTTCCTCAATGTTTTGGTCAGTCTAAGAAACTTTCTTTTAACTATATTTTGGATAAGGTTAAGTCCTTTTTTGAATACTTGGAATAAGAGTTGTTTCTCTAGTTGGAAGTCTAACTTACAATAGGTTGTTGCTTTATCATCAATAGAGGTTGAGTATATGGTTGCTACAGAAGTCACTAAAGAGGCAATTTGGCTTAGAGGACTAACTGAAGAACTGGACTTTAAGTAAGATGATATCACAATGCATTGTGATAATCAAAGTGCCCCACATCTTATGAAGAACCCCATGTTCCATGAGAGGTCTAAACATATAGACATCAAGTTACACTTTATTAGAGATATAATCTTGTCTAAGAAAGTATTTGTCAAGAAGATCAACACTCATGACAATCCTGCTGATATCCTCACCAAAAGTGTTACTGCAGAAAGTTTAGACATTGTCTAAACTTATTAAGTGTTGAAAATTGCTAAGTCTCTTGTTGAGACTCATTCATTGGAATTAGAGAACAATTTTTCGATTTTGAAGGCTCTTGTAGATTTGATCAAGTGAACTAAACTAGATGGAATTTGTGAGTTTTAGATCTAAAAAAAGCAAAAAAAAAAAAAAACTAAAAACTAAAAAATCTTATACACAAGTGTTCAAAATCCATAAATTAACGTCTTAGGTCAATATTTCTTTCAATTTAAGTTTTGAAATTGATTTTTCATCATTAAAATAAAAAAAAAATGAAAATATAGCTTCAATGAGGTGCTACAATGGTGATGAGAGGTGGGGGCATCAATGGTGTTGGCAGTTGTGGTAGTGTCGTAATGATAGAGAATGAGAGAGGGATTGAGAGAGTTTGAGAACAACTTGAAAGAGACCGAAAATGAGTTGTTAATGAGAGAGATACATTTGTTTAAAAGATAACTGGTGACATGGAATTATAAAAAAATTTCACATACTAAAAAATTACTCAATGCTAAGAAACACAAATTAGTAAGTTTTCCTAATAATATGGGTTGGAGTCGTTTTGATTTATCATGTAGTTTTGAATTTTTATTTATTTATTCAATTTTTTTTTTTGTAATTTATTTAATATTTTTTAAGTTATGTATTTTGTACTCTTTACAAAACAAAAACAAAAAAAGAATGTATTTAATTTATGGAACATGAAAAAGATAGGGAGGAAAGGAAGGCGGCCTTATCTACATCCATAGCTGAAATAGAGTACTGAAAATACAGAGAGAGAGAGAGAGAGAGAGAGAGAGAGGTGAAGCGAAGCGAAGAGAAGAAAGATGTTGAGCTCCATATCCATAGTCTCACCTTCAACTGTCACATTCTGTCCGAAGCTTCTCTCTCCAATCCCTAAGTCCTCCTTCTTCAATACTCTCCGAATTCAGCCCATCTGCGTTTCCCCCATTTCTACAAAGGCTTCTTCTTCGTCTGTGGTCATGATGGCCAAGAGAGATGAGGAACTCAAAGAAATCAGAGCCAAATCCACCGAACAAATTAATGACGAGATTATTGACCTCAAGGGTGATCTTCTCATGCTTCGTCTCCAGAAATCTGCTCGGAATGAGTTCAAGGCCAGCGAGTTCCGTCGCATGCGCAAAAAGGTCTCACCTTTTCTTTCTATATAACTCTCTCGCTTCTATTTGGGTCAATGGGTTTAATCTAGTTTTGAAGCCTTATCTTTACTGTTCGGAATAATCTTTATCTCATGATTTACTGATAACATATAAGTATAACGTTACAGATTGAGCATTCGCATTTCGTGTTATACATGTACTTAGAATGTATTTGGAGGGGTTCAGTTGAAAAATCCCGTGTTAATGACATAGGCCAATGTATATGAAACCTTATGTGACGTTCTACTTTCTTTGTTACTAAAGTAATACAGAAGTATACAAGTGAGTATATGAGTGCCTAAACCATGTACAACAACACAGTGATGCCGATTTACCAAATAAAAGCTCATGACTATTATAAATAGCACAGGAGAAGATATATGGTCAATTTTTTTGAGTTGTTGATGCCTAATTGTTGGGCGGTTCCATGAACAAGAGCGTTGGAAGTATGTGTAGCCTCCTTATGGACATTTGCTTGTATAGTGATGCTTTAGAAGTAAGGTAAGACTGATGTGATTCAATCTTTATTGCACAAAGATTCAAGACCTAAATCTTGTCACCTGAGGCTGAGGGTAACTTTTGGAATTATTTGATGGTAAATCAGAAGTTCTCAGCTGACATCAAATTGCTGCGCTAAGCTTGTAGTTGTGTTACTTGTTGTACATGATCTATAAATTTTTTATGTAAATGCTTTAACATTAGTTTATGTTGCATCCTGTGCGATGGCTTTTCACCATCATACATAACACACCGGACGCATCCCTATCACCTTCTCATTGAGGAGTTTAGTTAGTGTATGTTGCTTCTACTGGTTGTTCTCCAGGAAGTTCCAACTGGTATTTAGGGAAGGTGATTTGCTTTGTTGAGATATTAGATTATGTTTTTGATGTAATTATAATTATTAGTATTATTATTACTTTTTTTTGGATGAGGAAATGAGTGGTCTTGTGTAGTCTTTTCTTTTTGGCCACAGAGGGTTATAACAGAAACATTACAGTGATGAAAATTTATGTTGGGTTGAAGAATAATGATCTCCTCTTGAGCTTATATGAAAATCTCTAGACTATCACTTGACATGTTAATTATACTTCCATTTACCGCTGCTTTATGGTACCATTGAATTTCTAAAGCTTATTCTGACCCTTCACTAGATATTTATTTTTCTACTAAGTTTTTGTTTAATGGCGTACTGATTATGCAAAGGTGGTTATGTCAAATAGATTGCTCGCATGCTTACTGTCCGAAGGGAAAGAGAACTGGAGGAGGGAATAAATAAGAGATTGTCCCGAAAGCTAGACCGGCAATGGAAGAAAAGCATTGTTGTAAGACCAGCTCCATCGTTGAAGAAGTTTAGAGAGGAAGAAGCAGCTCAAAAAGCTGCGGAATCTTCTTAGACCATTTGTTTTCAGCGATTACAATGTAGAATATCAATGAGGAAAAGACCATAATAGATTCATGGTTTGTATTGTTCAAATTCCTATTCCAGACCAGTTTTGTATAAAACGTTCTGTTCTTTGGTAGCGCTAATTGATGCTGTTTATTTTTTTCTTTCACCCAACCCCAGTTGATAGTTTCCTTTGCATTTTCTATGTAAACACACTACACCAAAATGTTTCATAGAAATACGAAGTCCTTAAAAATTAAGGGAACGTGTTTGTGTGGCTGTTAGATGATGAACTATGTGTTCCCGTGCTTTCTTCATAAAGATTATCTATGTGTTGATAAGGATGTCAATTTCACCGCGTGATCCAATCTAAATGGGGCGGTTTTTCATCACTTTAAGTGGTACAGGGCACTAGGCGGGAACTCCCCGCTTAAATGGGCAGGAATAGTATTGAGTGCTCTGCCCCAACCCTACCCCGCGATTATGTATATATGTTGGATATTTATTATATATATTAATACTAACAAGATTATTTAATAATTATTAAAGAAAATAAATCTTATAGTTTTCTAAAATTAGTTATTATCTATATATATATATCAACGAAAGTTTTTGAGAGGAGATGTGACACCTATAATTTTCTAAGGTTATTTTCTCTAAATTTGAGTTTTATTTGTATATGTTAAATAATAATTTTATTTGAAAAAAATAAATCATTGTGAGTCATATAGTTGTAGGCTATAAATAAAATATATTTTTTCATTCAATTTGATTTTTCAACCAATTAATATTTTTTATGGGTGATTGATTAATAAAATATTTCCAATTAATACTAATTTTTAATTTATTAAATTTATATCAATATTAAAAGGGAAATTTGAGAAATGATGCATGGGGTCCTATAACAAAATTATTCTAGCCTATGTGAACATAACACTTTTATGCTAGTATTCCCATTGTTTCCTAAAATGCCCCTAACATATGAAGGACCCTCACCCAAGTTCCTCATTCTAATTCCATGATCAAAATAAAAATAAAAAATAAAAACAAGGCAGCCACCAAGATTGAATTGATCCGGTCGAGCTTTTGAGGTTGTGTTTTGGAGAAGATTGAATCGTATTAAGACAAAATAACACTTTGGGTTTCGGATCTAGAGGCAAAAAAATAATGGGTAAGTATATTTTCTGTAAATGTAGTGATTAAACTTGTTTATTTACATTGCTTTAACTATTTCGAACATATTTGTGTCTGCATTTTGGATTTTTTTTAGTGTTTCACGGTCGGATTAGAACTGAACTTTTTAGGGTTTTTTTTTTTCTGGGTTCTTTGTCTGCCTTGATGAGTATCGATGAAACTTGACATGCCTTGATTTAGGTTAGGAATGGACCCCCTCGATTAACCTCGATTGTCCTCGATGGACCTCGATAGGGACCCGAAGTGTCCTATAGATGACCACCTCGATTAACCTCGATGGACCTCGATATGTAGACAAAATTTCCCATACTTGGCCACATCGATTAGCCTTGATTGTCCTCGATGAACCTCGATAGGGACCCAGAGTGTCCTATAGATGACCACCTCGATTAACCTCGATGTACCTTGATATGCAGACAAAATTTCCCATACTTGGCCACCTCGATTAGCCTCGATTGTCCTCAATGGACTTCAATAGGGACTCGAAGTGTCCTATAAATGACAACCTCGATTAACCTCGATGGTCCTCAATATGTAGACAAAATTTCCCATACTTGGTCACCTTGATTAGACTCGACGATCCTCGATGGACCTTGACAGAACTCGATTAAAATCTATGGAACTTGATATTTTGTAGTTTTTTTATGTTATTAAATTTTTGACCTTTTTTTTTTGTTTTTTTGTCAATACAGATGCAATTGTTTCTAAATTTGTTTCATACAATGGTGTTTGGGAACTGGAATATAAGGATTGGATTTTTCCAAGATGCTGAAAATCAAGTTCTCCCTTTGGAGAAGAGTGTGACGTACGAGGAACTGATTGAGATTTTTTATGATGAACTTGGAGTGGATAAATGTGTGTGTGACTTGTAACTTGAGGTCCCGTACACATGCCTCTCACAACCCTTCAAACCTACCGTTATGAAAAATGATAGGCATGTTCGTGCATTCATTGGCTTAGCATCGAAATCTGTTGAGAAGACGATTCCTCTGTGTGTAACATTAGTTTAGAAGGATTGTTTAGATAATGTTTCGGCCTCTCCCAGCATTAATAAAAAAGTTCGATTTGAAGAGAACATTTCTCCCCCATGTCATGATTTCACGGGAACTCAAAGTGAGGTTGGGACATTTGTTCCAGAGACAAATCTAGATGTTATTGTCCATGATGATATCTCTGTTAGACGTCTGCCACATGTTCCTGACACAGTAGAGTACGATCCCTATAGCTACGATCCTTATGTCAACGAAAATCTGGTTCCTGATGCAGCAGTAGTTGATGGGCCAGATATTAGGGCAGATTTTCCAATGCAAAGTTAAGATGTTATGGTAGTTGAGAAGCATAGAAGAGAAGATCGGCAAACACCTGGGACCAACATTACTTATGCTTTGGAGGTTGTGTTCCCAGATGCCTACCATGGTGCTTGTTACCACCACATATGTATGAATGTGGTGGAAAAATTAAAAATAAACCACTGTCAAGAAATCATGGGGTGTGAAACGTACGTGTAACGTCCTCCTAATCCCGGACCGTTACATTGTGTAATTTAAATAGTGCTCAATTCTCTAAATGAGTAATTTGTGCTTAAATCGTGTAATTAAGACCAACCACAGGTTTAGGTACTAAAATTTTTAGTAAAAAATCAACCATATCATTAAAAGAGTTTTACTTTCATACATGGGATCCCAACATAGTTCAAAACGGTTACAAACCCAAAAATGTATACAAAAGCCGACCTAGGCGGAAAAATCAGGGTCCAACCCTAGTTCCAACTGATAACCTCGGTCGTGGTGGACGAGCATGTTGCATATGTACACTCTGCCCCTGAAGCTCTCCAACACATGGTTGGTCCAGATTTTCCTTTCCTTTACTTGCACCATTTAACACCCATGAGCAAAGGCTCATCAAGAAAATATAATCATGCTTATAAGCAGTACATTATCAAATCATAGATTCATAATTAGCATGCCTAGCAGTAATAACCCTACTCATGCATGCAATCAATCTAGATAAGTGAATATAGAGTCACACTAGGGCCTATTGCCCAATCTCTCATATAACTAGCCGTAGAGCTGCCCAAGAAAGTCTGATGCTTAACATTCTAGACAACCTTAGGGCCGTTCAAGCGTATATCTCGCTTCCGGGTTGGCTTAACCCTATCAGCCAGCATTAACCACGCTATTGCCGCCCTCGACTCCTAAGCCTAGCCTTTAAACTCTCGACTCATAAGCCAAGTCCCTTAACCTTCAACTAATAAGTCGAGCTTTTAACCTTCGACTGATAAGTCGAGTCTTTTAACCTTAAACTAATAAGTCGAGTCTTTTAACCTTTGATTGATAAGTCGAGTCTTTTTAACCTTCGACTGATAAGTCCAGTATTTAGAACCGGCTATGCCCTTGACTATTAAGCCAATCTCTTCATCAGATAACGCAGATAAATCTTCAGCTTATAAGTTGAGCTTCCCAATCAGATATACAGACAAGCAGTTATTACATAACATAGGTAAACACAATGAATTTAATATTTTTAATAAAACATTCTCAACATAATATTCATCCTGTACTATAACCAGGCCAAGCCCTAAACATAGACTGGATGCAGTTTTCTTACCTCAGGTCCGAGTGCAATGTATAATAAGAACGACCCTTGAGCACGATCCCGGTCCCGAGCCCCTAGCGGTAACCTAGTCACAACCATAATATAGAATCCCATCAATAACGATTGAATAAAGGCTTCTGAACCGAGTCCTAGCCTCTGAGACATCAAATTCTACAAAATCGAGTAGTAGAATCGATCCCAAGCCCTTAGGTTTGAGTTTTTGCCACTCAAGACTTGACTTGGACAATTCTGCCTATGCGCGCTGCGGCGCCCCCTTACGGATCGCGATGCACCTCAAGTTAGAAGCCTCCCCCTGCAAAATCCCAGGGACATGCATTGTGACTCAACCCTAAAGGGTCACAGTGTGCCTATGAAAAATAGAGAACCCTAGGGCCCTGGGTTCACGCAGGTCGCAGCATCCCAAGAATATGGCCGCGACGCGACCCTACGAACCCAATTTTCCCAACTTTTTCCTCAAGCCAATTTCTACACAAATCCATCCAAATAGATCTCAAAACCATAATTTAATCCCCCAAACATCATCAACACTTTAATACCAACAAAACCCAGCCCTAAACTCACTCAAAATCATACCAAAACACAAAATCAACACCTTGAACCACAAAGAAAGAAGAGAGAGAGAGAGAGGAGAACGACTGAGAGAGAGAAGAGAGCTGCTGAGAGTTACGTGTTGTGTTTTTTGTTTTGGTGTAGCGTACTTAGAGTTCAAGGAACTCTAAGTAAATCCTGAGGCTCAAGGTTCCAAAAATGTCCTCGAGGGTAAAATGGTCAAAATTCCTGGAATTTCCCTCCTAATCTCACTAACACCAAATATATCCCCAAATATTTACTTCCATTACACGATATCCCGGTAATGTACTAAATACCCAAAATACCCCTTGACTCACCCCGAGTCGGATATTTGGTCTCGTTGTAACTTTTTCGCTTAACTTGCTCCCTAGGATCGCCTCGTGCCAAGTAACCCAATTATAGTCACATAATAATGTGGTCTCACACATATATGCACATTTATTCCAAATATACACATAACAGGCCAAATTATGCAAATTGCCATTCTAAGAAACGAGCCCATATACATATTAAATAAACCTAAACATGCATATCTAGACATAATATAATATAACTCACAAAATCATATAATGATGCACACATATATCACATAAACACTTATTCCATAATTAAATCACATATATTACAAAATTTTCCATCCTGGCCCCCTAATCAAGGCCCTAAGCCTTATTAGGTAATTTGAGACATTACAAGATAAGGCTTAGAGCCTTGATTAGGGGCCAGGATGGAAAATTATGGAAATTATATGATTATGTGATATATATGTGTGTATCATTATATGATTATATGAGTTATATTATAATATGACTTGATATGCATGTTTAGGTGTATTAAATATGCATGTGGGCCAATTTCTGATTAAAAGGGCAATTTTCTTAATTTGGCCTGTGATGAGTATATTTGGTATATATGTGATATATGTGTGAGACCACATTATTATGTGGATATATTTGGGTTACTCGGCACGAGATGATCCTAGGGAGCAAGCTAGTGGGAAAGTCACAACGGGACCAATACTTGACTCGAGGGAGTGAAGGGTTATATTGGGTATTTAGTACATTACCGGGTTATTGGGTAATGGATTTGATGATATATTTGGAGTTAGTGAGATCGAGAGGGAATTCTGGGAATTTTGACTATTTTACCCTCAGGGGCGTTTTTGGGTACCCCGAGCATTGGTATTTGCTTAAGGTTACTTAAGCTTGAAGTAACCTGACAGAATAAATAAAAGAACGTACAATTTTTTCTCTCTCTCGTTCTCTGATTTGGTGTTCGTGAGCATTTTCAAAGGAAACTCAAGTTTTAGGACCCGGATTCAAGCAAGGTTAGTCATAACGATTTTAGGGAATATTATAAGCTTTTTAGTCAGAGGATTTAACTGGGAAACGACTTAACTAGAAGTAATCTAAGCTTTAAGTTTTAAGTTTTTGAGTTTTTAAGCTTTTGATTGGATTTTTTTTTCGTTTTGATGAGTTTTTGAATTGTTTGGGACTTGGGTTTTGATGGTTTTGGGCGATGGAGTTGATTGGGAACTTTGTTTTTGGGATTTGGATATGTTTGGGTAGGTTTATGGAGGGGTTTGAGATGGAAAAAATGGAGAAAATGGCTGGGTTCGAGGTCGAACCGTGACCCTGTTCTTGGGCGTCGCGACCCGTGTGAACCCAGGACTAGGAGACGTTTCTGCCTAAGAGGCGCGCTGTGACTCTTAGGGGCAAGTCGTGGCCCGCGTCTCCTTCCAGCTAGGGGGAGGCTGTTTTTCTGGGAGGCACGCCGTAATCCCCAGGGTCAAGTCGCGACCCGCCTGGTTACATATGGCCACCTTAGGTTTTAATGATGGGATTTGAAACCTAAAGGCTCGGGATCGAATCTACTACCCGGTTTGGTAGAATTTGAGGTCTCGGAGGCTAGGACTTAGTCCAGAAGCCTTTATTTAATAATTTTTTATGGGATTCTATATCATGGTTGTGACTAGGTTATCGCTAGGGGCTCGGAACCGCATCATGCTCGAGGGTCGTTATTTGGTAACCTGTGCTTGGACTAAAGGTAAGAAAATTGCACCTAGTATGTGATGCATGTGATTATGGCATGGCCTTAATGTTGAATATAATATTGATTAGAGCTTGGGTCTCTGTAAATGTGCATGATTATGATTATGCTTGTGATTCCCGAATTGTTGAACAGGAACATGAATAGGGCATGAACGCCTAAGTATGTGCATGATTATGATTATGATTGTGATTGTTGATTAAGCATGTTGAATGCTTTGTATCTGGATATTGGATATATGATGAATGCATGTGAGTATTATATAATTGAGAAAAGCATTGACTTATTAGTCAAGATCGACAATAGCACTGAGCGCTGGTCGAAAAGCATTGACTTATTAGTCAAGGTCGACAATAGCGTTGAGCGCTGGTCGAAAAGCATTGACTTATTAGTCAAGGTTAGCAATAGCATTGAGCGCTGGTTGTAAAGCATTGACTTATTAGTCAAGGATGACAATAGCGCGCTGAGCGCTAGTCATTATGGTTATGCTTAACCAGGAGCGCATCATATGTGTAACATCCCAAAAATGCTAATAGGACTTAGTGTCTTCATTAGCATGCCGGGAGGGCATAATTGGATATATGCGTGATTGATTGATTTAATTCATGAGTATGTGGCATGCATGATATTGATGGTGAGAACTCTTCAACCAAGTTAAGTTAGAAAAATAGAAATGTAGAAATTATCAAAAGAAAAAATTCAAAGCTCTAATTGGAAACTCAAAGAACACTTGCAGAAGGAAAATGGTGAAATGAATTTGTATTTCTTATGGTGTAGTGCTACAGTGTTTTTTCCAACCCCCCTCCAAGTGGAAGTGGGATTTCTTTTATAGTGGGCTCTAATGGCCCCTGATACATGATGGTCCAAGGGACCAGATGGTACATGAGTACACTAGCAGGAGAGTGGTTTCAGGGGTAGTGGTGTCGACTCCAGTACATGGTCTGAATTCGTGGGGATGTATCCACTACTTACTAAGTATGAGTGTCAGAGGTTGTCTGGTGTGGACCGTAGCAAGTACTTCACTTGTACGGCCACTACTTGTCTGACAGGGGCTCGGCGTCCGTACTCCTTCTAACTTGGTGTGAATCGCTACGAGGCACCTCCAATGTACCCTTATTGGTGTATTGGAGAGATCCATGATTTTACCTCCTGTTGGACTTATGGTCAGAGTGGTGTCCAGTAGGGGGCGTCAATCTTAAGGGGCGAGATAAAACCCCTCTTGTGAGGCCAATTTTGGGGAGGTGACCCCTAGTGGTGCGGATGAGGCCTGGCAGGGTTGAGTGCACCAAGAGGTTGTGTGATGCAAGCCTTCACGAGATGCCTCCAATGAGGCGTGGTGGTTGGGCACGAGGCCCTCGCGAGACGCCCCTCGTGAGGTGAAGCATCTACATGGCACGCCCTTTGCGAGATGCCTCCAATGAGGCATGGTGGTTGGGCACGAGGCACGAGGCCCTCGCGAGACGCTCCTCGCGAGGCGAAGCATCCAGGTGGCACGCCCTTCGCGAGACACTGGGGGCGAGACGCTGGGGGTGAGGCGCTGGGCGCGAGACGCTGGGCGCGTGTGACGCTGGTCGCGCGAGGCCCCTCCTCCACCTGGGCATGCGCGAGGCGCTGGCCTCCGCGAGGCCCCTCAACCACCTGGGCACGCGTGGGGCGCGCGAGGCGCTGGTCTCCGCGAGGCCCCTCGGCCACCTAGGCACGCATGGGGCGCGCAAGGCGCTGACCTCCGCGAGGCCCCTCGGCCACCTGGGCACGCGCAGGGCGCACGAGGCGCTGGCCTCCGCGAGGCCCCTCGGCCACCTGGGCACGCGCGAGGCGCTGGTCTCCGCGAGGCCCCTCGGCCGCCTAGGCATGATACGCTCCTTCCCATGCGGCGTGAGATGATGGTCCTGCCATGGTGCATGGATGCAAGGCATGCCAAGGTTAGCCTCATGTACATATCCGCGGGATGATTATGGCCCGAGGGCCTCGCGGCACAGACATTCATGGGACCTTAGCATGTGCCTTGGACCTTTTACAGGCATGAAATTTTGAGCATCCACACTTGCCCCCCAATCTAGGAGAGGACCTTTAGGTGCTCTGGTAGACTCTTCTCTTTGATTCTTATAAATAGGCTTTCATGCTAAGCCTATTATTTACACTTCATCTCCTTAGCTTAGTGGCATTTAGATCCTTGATCTTTTCAAGATGTAAGGTGTTCAATCCCCCACAACCTCACTTTTGCTATTTTTCTTTTTTGAGTTCATTTCTTGTATGTCTATATCTATGCAGGTATTTGAGGACTAAAACACTTTTTTCCTTTGTTTTTGCAGACGCGTACTTTTAGCCACTTGCCTCTATTTGACCGTGACGGCGCTTTTGGCCCTTGAGCTCCTTGTGACCACGTCAGCACCCAATTTTACTTGCTTAAGGTATACTTTCTTTCTCCCTTATGTTTATTTGGTCCACATTAGCACCACTCGGGATGGGGTACTTTGGCCTGAGCTTGTCGTGAGTTAGCCTTGATGCATGCCCCTTTATTCCTACCCCGTAGTGGGTCATTTAGAGCGTTTGTACCTAGAGTTTTTGAGCCCATTCCTTTGCGTTTTGTAGCAATCCTCCCATTTATACGTGAACCCTTTTTTCTTTCGGGACGAGGTCTCATGGCAAGTGAAGGTTCGTTCGGCATTCCTCCGGGGGTCGAGTTTGTGGACTTGTCTTCAGACTCAGAGTCCCCTGAGGAAAATCCTTACCATGACCATAACACCTTAAGGCAGGCCCGTATTCGTCATCTTGAGCACATGGCTGAACTTAGGCGTAAAATTTGGGTGGTAGAGAGCGAAATTGACTCGGTGTTGAGAGGAGACAGAGTACCTTTCCCTCCTGACCTTAGTGACCATGTAGCGAACCTTAGGGTGACCCTTTTAGATTTGCAGGGGGAGTTGGAGTTTATGGAGGGACATCTTCCGCCTGAGCCTCCTAGCCCATCCTTGCCTAATGACTGTCATGGGGCCGCTCCTGCTTCTCTTTAGCCCTTATTTTCGATCTACCCTAGCTTAGCGCTTCCATAGCCGGTGCCCCGGTGGAAGACTCATGCTAGGAAGAGAAAATGGAGGGTAAAGTGTTCTGTCTCCTCCTCACCTTTTTCTTTTGGTTTTGCAGATATGTCGAAGAGAGGACGACGACAGGTGTCTGTTAATGACCGGGATGATGCCCCCCTATTGGCATCCACCCTAGTGTCCCACGTATCTGAAAATAAATTGATGGAAATTGTAGAGCACTACCGTGTTCCCCCGGAGTACGCATTATACACCCCTTCGGACAAGTGCCGGGCTGACTGCCCTAATACTGGCTTCGTGGCCCTTAGCGAGCATATCCTGAAGGCGGGTGGTACAATCCCATTACACCCGTTCTTCGTTGCGGTTCTCAACTATTTTGACCTCACTCCACTTCAGCTGGAACCCAACAGTTGGCTGACCTTGAGCTGCCTCTTTATCGTGTTTATGGAACTTGTCCATCGTGCTCCTACGACCCAAGAGGTGCATTTCATGTACAATCTCATGCCCTCTCCCAAATCCAAGGGCTTTTATTTCCTGCAAAAAGCCAATACTGAAGTCCCTTTGATAATGGCGCAGTGTCCAACCTGGGGTCCTGGAAGCATGAATTTTTCTTTGTGAAAGGCCCTCTTTCTATTCGTGAGCACTTCCGTTCTGCTCCCAGTAAGTACCTCGAGCCACCCTTTTTTTTTTTTTTTTGAAACTTATTGTTTTATAACTTCTGTTTGTGTCGACAATGGTGTGGATCGTGCAGAGTAGTTCGCCATACCTGTATTTGTTGGGTCGGAGGCGAATGACGTGAACGAACTCATCAGTGCTGACCCCGCTGTGAGAAAGGCTACATACCTATTCACTGTGGAAAAACTCAACTTTCACAAGCTGTCCCCGGTTTCAGATCCCGGGTTGCTATGGACTATTCTTGGGTCAAAGAAGACGAAGGCTACCTCGACTGAGCCTCGTTCGGGTGAAGGTGAGCCTGAGTGTGTGCCGGAGGGAGTCTCCCTTGGACATGGGCAACCTTGCCAGCTATCTTCGTCCCCCGAGGGATGTCCTTCCTTTGTCCCTTTCGACCCTAACATGGCTTCCCAATCCCAAGGTCAACAGGCCATGCCGGGGCATTTTGTTTCCCCCGACCTCGCGGACTTTGATGCTTTTCCTCAGGCTCCCCTTGACCCCAGTCCATCCGGGGCTTACTTTCCCGATCTTCCTGCACCCCCTCCTGATCTACCCGGGGCTCATTTTTCCGATCTTCCTGCGCCCCCTCCTATTTCGGCGAGTGGGTCGTCTGTCCTTACCCAACCAGGTACCCTTGGCTCGGAAGGGGCGCCCTGGGTGGGTCGCATGGCGGCCTCTTACGGGCAGCAGTATGTTTAGATAGCCTTAGACCTCCCCGAAGCTGATTGGAGTGGTCTTGGGAGTTTTGCTATGTCGGATCTTGGAGAGACTCTTATTCGCTCTACTGCTTGGGTGAGTTCATGCATCTTATGTCGGCCTTATCTCTTTTTATTCCCTTTTTTTTTGGTTACTTATCATTGTTGTTGTTATTTTTCTTGTGCAGGACTATACCGTGGCTCAGCAGTTTGCCGACTCGGCTCACAACCTTTCTGCGTCGAATACCGAGAGGGACTGTCTTGCGACTCGGGTCCAGGAACTCGAGAGGGAGCTTGCCGAGACCATGTCTAGGCTAGAAAAGGCCTTGGCGAAAATTTTTGCCTCATCAAAAAGGAAGAAGATGGCGGTTGCCCAGGCCACGATGTTGCAGGAAAGGGTCACCAGCCTAGAGGCCGAACTCCAGGGTGCCAAGGCTACCGCGGCTGCGTCGCAGGAGAGGGTTGCTTCCATAGAGGTCGAACTTGAGGGTGCTAAGGCTGTTGTAATTGCGTTGCAGGAGAGGGTCCCTTCCTTGGAGGCAGACAGGGCAGCTATTTAATATAGGTCCATAGAGCGCGCCCTTTACGATGTATGGAGGCAGGATCCAAACTTCGATTTCTCCTCCTTTGGCGAGCACGCCGTTGCCCAGGCGGCTGGATGGAACGCCCGTAGCAGGAGGCCTTGAGATCGTCACTTCATAATTTTTTCCAGTTAGCCCGCTGTGAATGTATGCTCGTTCGAGCCTTATTGTGCTTGTAATAATTTTTTTTAAAATCTTGCCATGTTACCAAGAGTCTCTTTTAATATATACATATGCGGTTATTCATCTCTTATTCCTCTGTGTTTGAGTTCTTTTTGAGCCCATATGATGGGGTTTGGTAGGTTCCCCTCTTTTATTCATCAGGCTAGAGGTCCTTTGGAGCCCATGTGAAAGGGTTCAATGGGTCTTTTTTGGTGCCTCTTGATTGTTCTTATAAGGATATATTGACCCCTTGGGTTATAGCTATCCTTTTATATATTTTTGCGCGCGCTTATTATTTCTTGCGAGAAGCATCCTTCTCGTCATTATTCATAGTACTATTTTTGCAAGGGTCTCTTTTAGGACCCTTTTTGGCTAGACGGCTTGGTGGCCGCTCTAGGCTTATTGGCGGGTGCTCTTTCTAGGGCTTCTCCCTTTGAGAGAGTATCTGCCTTTATTTGGAAGCTTGTTGTTGTTGTTGTTTTTTTTAAAAAAACCTTTTGGCCTCCTTGATGTTCGTAAGGGTAGCTAATCCTTGTGAACTTCAGGAGATGCCTTGCAAGGTCTCCTCCTTGTTTGTTAGGGTTCACCATGCATTTTTTTTTGAAGAATTCATTTAAGGCCCTGATACAAGGGGTCCTTTTGGGTTTCTCTTGATAGAGGGTCCTTTTTAGGATCCTCCTGATACTAGGAGTCCTTTTAAGGATCCTCCTTTTTAGGAGCCCTTTTTAGGATCCTCCTGATAGAGGGTCCTTTTTAGGATCCTCCTTTTTAGGATACGAGGAGTCCCTTTAAGGAACTCGTTTAAGGCCCTGATATAAGGGGTCCTTTTGGGTTCCTCCTTTTTAGGATCCTCCTGCTTGCCGTATGCTTTGCCTCTTGTCCTACCTCCCCAAGTGCCTGGTGAAATCTATTTCAGCAAGCACTTTGGTGGGTACTATAGAGAAGAAGAATGACACATGAAGTTGTGAACATCTTCATTCATAGCATGGGGGTTACAATGACATATATGAAAGAGTTACATCTAATTAGGAGGTTACCCAGGTAGCCTCTTTAATTCTTACTTACTAAGTGAACATAACAGGGAACAAACTAACACATGGGTCTTCTTAGCCTTCGGAAACGAAGTCTCACTGGTAGTATTTCTTGAGGCGTTCCGTGTTCCATGCTTTAGTTTCTTCCGCGATTCACAGGTCCTTTTTGTGTGGGTCCGCGCCTTCATGCCCAACCATTGCCATAGGCACCGAAGGTTTTGCGGCCGTGCGGAGGGATGTGTTATAACATTCCCTCGCTTCCTTCTGTTCTCCTTTCATGCTTGCTATTCCCCCGGGAGTTGGGAATTTCATAGCCAAGTGGTACACAGAAGTTATCGCCTTCAATTCTCTCAGGGAGGGTCTCCCTAATACCGCATTGAAGGCTGAGGCGCAATCCACCACGAAGAAGTTTGTCATTATGGTGGTTTGCCTGGGTTGTTCCCCCATGGTGAGGGCTAATTCAATTGCACCTAGGGGCTGTATCGAATCCCCTGTCAACCTGTAAAGGGAGGTATTGCAGGGCTTCAGGTGTCGGATGCTTAGTCCCATCTTTTCCAAAGTGGGGCGGTGCAGGATGTCTACAAAGCTTCCATTATCCACTAGGACCCGATGCACTCTCTTGTTCGCAAGCTGGATAGTTAGCACCAGGGGGTCATTATGAGGGAAATGTACCCCCTGCGCGTCTTCTTCGGTGAAGGTTATCGAGTCATTCTCGCCCTTGAAACTCTTTGGGGGGCGTTGCTCCAAACTTAAGATTCACGGTGGTGGACTTTGTCTGGCCTCCTTGGCATATTTGTCTCGTCCCTTCCTTGAATCGCCCCCGAATCTTAGTCCTCCAAAGATGGTCCTGACCTCTCCCTATACTTCTGGGTCCACCTCTCGCGCCCGCGGCGGGGACGCTCCTTCTTCTGGCCTCTGGTTCTCTTTGCGCACATATCTGCCCAAATGTCCCCTGCGGATGAGCTCCTCGATTTCCACCTTCAAATGGTTGCATTCTGTGGTAGTGTGGCCGATATCTTTGTGATACTGACAATACTTGTTGGGGTCTCTTTTAGACCGGTCTTTTTTCATTGGCAGGGGCCTTTTGAAAGGGACCTGGTTTTCGTTCGTAACGAAAATATGCTCTCTCGCATGGGTGAGGTCAGTATAAAAGGTGTAGGGGCCCTGCATGCGCTCATCAGAGCGTTGATGCCTCTGGGTCGATCATCTCTCGTTCCCTCATAGACCCCCTTCTTCTTTGCACCGCTTTGGCTTTCTCGGATTGAAGGTTTTGGTGGCGACTGGCCTTTTCTGCCTTTGAGGCTTTCGTGACCATCCTCCATGCGAATATATTTTTGTGCCCGCTCGTAGAAATCATCCAAGTCTGTGACCTCCCTCTTGAGCATGTTATCTCATAAATTGCTTCCCAGGTGCACTCCAGCTGTGATGGCCATTTTTAGCTCTCTGCGGGTCAAGCTCCCTACTTTAGCTGCCTCCATATTGAACTTGTGAATGTAGCTCTTCAGACTCTCATTTTCTCCTTGCTTCACATTGGCGAGGCTGGTGCCTGACATTGTGTAGTCCCGCACGGTGTGGTGCTACTGGAGGAATTCATCAGAGAACTGTTGCCAAGATATGATGGACCCCGGTCTAAGTCTTTTGAACCATTTGTACACAGGTCCTTTTAATGTGACAGCGAAGCAATGACATCTCGCCCCGCTACTAATTCCCCTTAGCTTCATCAGGTCGTTAAATGCATCCAGATGGTATTTTGGATCTGTGCTTCCTTCGTAAGGAGTCATATGGGGCTCCTTGAAGTTAACCGGAAGCCAGATGGCCTGGATCTCATTGATGAAGGGTGACTCATGGTTGAACTCATCCTCAGAGGCTTGACCTCCAGAGGCAGTGGCGATTTTGCTTCGTAGGCTTCTCATTTCTGTGTCCAGGTCTTGCCTCCTCTTGTTCAAGGAGTCTTTCAGTGTGGATGGGTTAGGATCCCCTTTTCCTTCGCCTCCCCGGGGCGCCACAGGGGGTGTGGTCCTTTTACCCGCCCTCTTTTTGTTGATTTCTTCTCGTAGATCTGAGGTGACCTCGACATCGTTATGAGGGGCAGCATTGGTCTTCGGCCCTGGCCCCTAGGGCTGCTTCGGTGGTCTGGGGCATTCATGCTGCTTCGTCCGGGGGGTGTTACTAGTGGAGAGTCGGTTCCGTCCATCGTCTACTGGGACGGTGGTTTCTACCCCCTCCTAGCCTCTCTCTTTTCGCTTAGGGATTGTCATGTGTGATCTCCCTTGCAACAGGCCATTTAGCACCTCTTGCATGTTCTCTAGGGTGGTTTCTAACCTCTGATTCTTGCGGTGAAGTTCTCGTATCTCATCTTTGTAGAATTGAGACTTAGAACTCGAGTTCATGAAGTGGAACCGAGGGTGCTTGTCAGCCCGGTGCTTCGATGGGCCTGGATCCTGCCGACCGGGGCTTGGCACCTGCGGCAGCCTTGGAGGCAGGAACTCATCGGCGCCCCTTGCTGGGGTAGCCGCCGACCTTGGGCGATCCTCCTCAGGTGGGACTTCCGGGGACAAGGCCTCCCTTTCGTCTCTGGGCACCTCAGGCTCCCATGGGGCCTCCATGTTTGCAGGTGGAGGAGGATCCCTCATGGAGGCATTTAGCTGATCTCCGTCAAGGTGGACTTCCACCTCGCGCGGCTCTCTCAACCGTTTCGAACGTCGCGACATTTTTTCTTATCGGAATCGACAAAAGAACAGTGACTTGCAATCTATCCTTCCCACAATAGCGCCAAACCGTTGACGGTGAGAACTCGTCAACCAAGTTAAGTTAGAAAAATAGAAATGTAGAGATTATCAAAAGAAAAAATTCAAAGATCTAATTGGAAACTCAAAGAACACTTGCGGAAGGAAAATGGTGAACTAAATTTGTATTTCTTATGGTGTAGTGCTACAGTGTTTTTTCCAACCCCCCTCGAAGTGGAAGTGGGATTGCTTTTATAGTGGGCTCTAATGGCCCCTAATACATGGTGGTCCAGGGGACCAGATGTTACATGAGTACACTAGCAGGAGAGTGGTTTCAGGGGTAGTGGTGTCGACTCCAGTACATGGTCAGAATTCGTGGGGCTGTCTCCACTACTTATTGAGTAAGAGTGTCAGAGGTTGTATGGTGTGGACCGTAGCAAGTACTTCACTTGTACGGCCACTACTTGTCTGACAGGGGCTCGGCGTCCGTACTCCTTCTAACTTGGTGTGAATCGCTACGAGGCACTTCCAATGTACCCTTATTGGTGTATTGGAGAGATCCATGATTTTACCTCTTGTTGGACTTACGGTCAGAGTGGTGTCCAGTAGGGGGCGTCAATCTAAAGGAGCGAGATAAAACCCCTCTTGTGAGGCCAATTTTGGGGAGGTGACCCCTAGTGGTGCGGATGAGGCCTGGTAGGGTTGAGTGCACCAAGAGGAGGTGTGATGCAAGCCTCCGCGAGACGCCTCCAATGAGGCGTGGTGGTTGGGCACAAGGCCCTCGCGAGATGCCCCTCGCGAGGCGAAGCATCCACACGGCACACCCTTTGTGAGACGCCTCCAATGAGGCATGGTGGTTGGGCACAAGGCCCTCGCGAGATGCCCTTCGCGAGGCGAAGCATCCACACGGCACGCCTTTTGCGAGATGCCTCCAATGAGGCGTGGTGGTTGGGCACGAGGCCCTCGTGAGGTGTAGCATCCAGGTGGCACGCCCTTCGCGAGACGCCGGGGGCGAGACACTGGGGGCGAGGCGCTGGCCTCCACGAGGCCCCTCGGCCACCTGGGCACGCGCGGGGCTCGTGAGGCGTTGGCCTCTGTGAGGCCCCTCGACAACCTGGGCACGCGTGGGGCGCGCGAGGCGCTGGTCTCCGCGAGGCCCCTCGGACACCTGGGCATGCATGGGGCGCGCGAGGCGCTAGTCTCCATGAGGCCCCTCGTCCACCAGGGCACGCGCGGGGCGCACGAGGCGCTGGCCTCTGTGAGGCCCCTCGGCCACCTGGGCACGCGCGAGGCGCTGGCCTCCGCGATGCCCCTCGGCCGCCTGGGCGTGAGACGCTCCTTCCCATGCGGCGTGAGATGATGTTCCTGCCGAGGTGCATGGATGCAAGGCACGCCGAGGTTAGCCTCATGTACCTATCCGTGGGATGATTTTGGCCAGAGGACCTCGCGGTACAGGCATTCATGGGACCTTAGCATGTGCCTTGGACCTTTTACAGGCATGAACTTTTAAGCATCCACACATGATTTATATGATAATATGAATATATTTATATGCATGTTTATAAGTATTAAATATGCATGTGGGCCAGTTCTTGTTTATAAGGGCATATTTGTAATTTTGGCCCGTTGAGGGCATAAATGCGATTATATGTGTTAAATGGTTGGGACCATATTATTATGTGGATATATTTGCAATATTCGACTTGAGGTGATCCTAGTGAGCAGATTAGTGAAAAGTCACAGTGGGGTATAATACCCGGCTCGAGGTGAGCCTAGGGGTATTCTGGAACTTAGAGAATATTTGGAGATTTAACGAGTAACAGGTAAGTATTTGGGTATGTCGGGATTGGTTGGGAATTGGTAGGATGACTCGAGGAATTAGCAGGAAACAGGGCAAATGATTGTTTTACCCTTAAGGGTAATTAGAGGGTTGAGTTGATTTTAGAGGCATTTTGGTCTTTTGGTTAAGGGATATATTTAGATGACTCTAGGAAATAATCAGGACCAACTAGAAATTTCTCAAACTCTCAGTACTCTCTCTCCCTTTCACTCACATTCCCTCTCTCCATCTCTTGTGCCTAAGAGAGCTTTTAAGCATTGGAGGAGAGAACTTAAGGAATTAAGCTTGAGGGCTGGGGAACTAAGGCTAGGAATTTGAGGTGCAGCTCAAGGACATCATCAGTATCATAAGGGTAAGGTTTAAATTTCAATTGTTGGATGGAAATTCTGTTGTTAAGATAGGTGTTCTTAAGCATTTAGGTTTCAAAGAGGTTTTGATGAATTCTGGGTTTTGGCAAGGTTTTTGGTTAGAATTTTAGGAGGTTGTGGTGATCTGAGTAGGCTGTTGTGATATAGTCGTCGAATTTTGGTTATGGTGTATGTTAGGTTATATTTTTGATGAATTAAGTTGGGGAAAAATGCAGAGAAACCTAGGGATTTCTGGGTTCGCGACGGCGTGCTGCGACCCAGTTCATGGGCGCTGTGACCCGCGTGCTCTAGGGGGCTTGCTGACTTGTGGGTGCGCTGCGGCCCTAGAGGGCAAGTCGCGACCCACCTCCCCGTGGGACAAGAGGCTAGCACCTCTGACTTGGGGCGCGCCATGACCCTTAGGGACAGGTCACGACCCGCCTAGGCATCCATAGCCAAAATTGTTTTTTAGGCTCGGGGAGGCTCGGGGACTTAAACCTAAGCACTCGAGACGAATTCTACTACCCGGTTGAGTAGAATTTGAGGTCCCGGAGGCTAGTATTTGATTCCAAAGCATTTAATTGGATTAGATTTTGATAGTTATCCATTGTTGCTTGTGACTAGGGTTACCGTTAAGGCTCGGGATTGAGGATCGTGCTCGGGATCACTCCACATCCTCCGCTCAAGACTTGAGGTAAGAAAACTGCACCCAAGTTGTGAATGGGACTGATATTCCCTGTAAAAGAAAATATGTGTTTTGTAACCTATATATCTATTATGTGTGATGTGAAAGTACGACCTAAGGGAGCCAGGGCTTATGGTAAACGTATTGAACGCAGCTTGGCCTAAGCGAGCCGGGATCAGCTAAATAACTAGAGGGCTCGGCCTAAGGATGCCGACACCTAAATATTTTTATTAATGATTGAATTATATGTTTGGAAGTATGTGTTTAACGCAGCTTGTACTTTGTTGTTGGTTGAACTAGTTGATCTAAAGTTTACTATGCACTTTCTTTTTTATCTATGCTTGTTGATTAAGGATTTCTTGCTGAGCCTTGGCTCACAGGTGCTACATGGTGCAGGTAATGGCAAGGGAAATCTAGACCAACCATGAGTTGGAGAGCTTTGGGGGCAGAGTGTACATCGGCAGTTGCTCGACCGCCATGGCCGAGGAAATTACAGGGACTAGAGCTCAAACTTATATTTTTCCATTTAGACTGGCTACTGTTGTATTAACCTTTGAGGGTTGTATCCCCCATGTAAACCTTATTTTTGGGATCCCATGTATCAAACTCTTATTTTAATGAAAATCAACCATTTTGCGATCAAAATCTTTTAAACCTAACCTGTCACTTGGCTTTAGAAACACATTTATGTTCAAATGACTTGATTAGCAAGTCTTGCACTATTCTAAACACACAGTGTAACGGTCTTGGTTATCCAGGGCATTACAACTTGGTATCAGAGCTGTCTAGGTATAAGGGTTCCTGAAGACTAGCTGGGCATGTACACTCGTCGCTGAAGACAAGCTCGACTCGGGATTTGGTAACCATATATGTTATTATGTGTTTGAGTGTTTAAATAAAATATAAATGCTTTATCTGCACATTTATTAGGGAGCATGAGATATACTAATAGGGCCTGGCCCTTGACTGCTATGTGAATATGATAAAGGCGTGCTTATTAACATTGCTACTGTATGTGAATAATTGTTTAAATGCCTGGTTGCACTATGATTGTGTATTTTTGGTTGAGTTTCGGCATTGTACCATGGGATGAATATAAACATGTTATCATTTCCTGACCAGGTGAGTCGTTGATTGCAGATAAACTTGGATAGTTATGCGTCCAAGGTGATCAATTCGACTAGTCAGCACCGGGGTCAGGGCTAGAGATGATGAGGAGGGCCAGAAACCTCTGCCAGTCCCTAAGAACTGGCACTAGTTTCTTGTTGATATGCAAGCTAGACTTCAGAGTCAGGAGGAAGAGATTCACCTTCTGAGGCAGCAGGCACCACCAGGGAGTGCTGCACCTAACTTGCTACCTGTTGTGGCACCAGCTGTACAGCCGGTTGAGATTGGGAACAGGTGAGCGCCACTTTATGAAAGATTTAGGAGACAACATCCTCCAATATTTGAGGGAGGAACAAATCCACTTAAGGCTGAACAGTGGATGAGTATGATCTCCTCCATCCTTGATTTTATAAGGGTGGAAGGTAATGACAGGGTGGCCTGTGCCACCTATATGCTTTTAAAGGATGCCTGAATTTGGTCGGAGGTGGCATCCTAGACTCGAGACGTTTCTACTCTAAGTTGGAATGAGTTCAGAGATTTGGTCGGGGGTGGCATCCAAGGTGCCTACTGATGCAGCTAGACAAGACAGGTTCATTTGAGGGTTTACTGCTATGATAGCCTGAGATGTGAGGATCACATTAGTACCTGGGGAGACGAATTATGCCGAGGCGGTTGAGAAGGCCCCCACTACTGAGGAGGCAGAGAACAAGATTTGGAGGGAAAACATTGTGAGATGGAATGTTCGTAGGGCAGTGCCTCCATTTACAAGGTCTGGTAGGGGCGGAGGCCCCAGTGATCAGAAGAGGAAGACCCCTGACACCTCGACCATTCCTGGTTCTGATAGGAGGGGCTGGGGTACCCAGGGTGGCCGCCAGGGAGGTGGTGAATCATGGAGGAGCTACCCAGAGTGTGCTAGATGCAGGAAGCGCCATCTGAGCGAATGCTAGACAAAGGAGTGTTACTTGTGCGGGGTGGCTGGACACCTCAAGAAAGATTGCCCGACATTGAAGAAAGAGGAACTAAGGAAGGCGAACAATTTGACTCTAGCTCGAGTGTTCGCCTTGACACAGGCAGAGGCTTAAGCTAGTCCCTCGGTGGTGACAGGTCAGCTTTCTAGCACTAGCTCTTCATATACTGTATTGATTGACTCTGGTGCTACACATTCATTTGTTTATAGTAAAGTTACTGATAGATTGTGTAGACCTAGTGAGTATTATACTGCGGGGTTTGGGACTAAGCTGCCTACAAGGGAGCTGGTAGTTTCTAGGAGATGCATTAGAGCACTGCCAGTGATGGTGGATAGTAGGGAACTATCAGTAGATTTGATTGAGTTGGGTATGGATGATTTTGATATGATTTTGGGGATGAATTGGCTAGTCAGATACTGGGCCACTATATATTGCAGGAAGAAGATGGTAACTTTTGAGCCTGAGGGTGAGGACCCCTTTGTTTTTATGAGTACTATGCACGAACCCTGCGTTCCTATGATATCAATGTTGAGGGCTAGGGACCTATTACAAGGAGGTTGTATAGGTTTTTTAGCTAGTGTGGTGGATACCACTAGAGTTACGCCAGTGGGGCTGGGAGAGACTAGACTGGTATGCGACTTCTTGGATGTGTTTCTTGAGGATTTACCAGGATTGCTGCCGCACAGGGAAATTTAGTTTGTCATTGAGTTAGCGCCAGGTACAGAGCCAGTGTCGAGAGAACCATATAGGATGGATCCAGCATAGCTAAAAGAGTTGAAGATATAGTTACATGAAGTATTGGATTTGGGACTCATCAGACCTAGCTTCTCTCCATGGGGTGCTCCAGTTTTGTTTGTGAAAAAAAAGGATGGGACTCTAAGAATGTGTATAGAATACAGGGAGTTGAACAAGTTAACCATCAAGAACAAGTACCCCCTACCGAGGATAGATGACTTATTCGATCAGTTGCAGGGTAAGACGGTATTCTCGGAGACTGATCTTAGATCTAGTTATCACCAGCTGAGGATCAAGGACGAGGATATTCCAAAGACAGCCTTCCGCACGAGGTAGGGGCATTATGAGTTTTTTAACATGTCGTTTGGATTGACCAACGCCCCAGCAACGTTTATGGATCTGATGAACAGGGTGTTCAAGGATTTCTTGGATCAGTTTGTGATTGTGTTCATCGACGACATCCTGGTTTACTCTCATTCAGAGGCAGAGCATGACCAACATCTCCGAATAGTATTGCAGAGGTTGAGAGAGCATCGGTTATATGCTAAATTTAAGAAGTGTGAGTTCTGGCTACCGGAAGTGACATTCCTTGGACACATTGTTAGCGGTGATGGGATTAAGGTGGATCTGGCCAAGGTAGAAGCAGCTGGGGATTGGCTGATGCCAAGGAACGCCTCGGAGGTTAAGAGTTTCCTTGGATTAGCGGGATATTACAGACGGTTCGTGGAAGGGTTTTCAAAGATTGCCACACTATTGATTGAGTTGACACGGCATAATCTAAGGTTCATATGGTCAGACAAGTGTGAGGGTAGTTTCCAAGAGTTGAAGCGACAATTGATCACTGCTCGGGTACTGAATCTTCCTTCGGATGGGGACAAGTTTGTAGTGTAATGGGACGCATCAAGGTTGGGATTGGGATGCATATTGATGCAGAATGAGAAGGTTATCGCTTATGCATCGTGACAGCTGAAGGAATATGAGTAGAGGTACCCTACCCATGATTTGGAACTAGCAACAATGGTGTTCGCACTAAAAGTATGGCAACATTAATTGTATGGAGAGAAGTGCGAGATATACACCGATCAAAAGAGTTTGAAGTATTTCTTCAACCAGAAAGACTTAAAATTTGAGACAGAGATATTGGCTAGAATTGGTGAAGGACTATGACTGTGACATCCTTTACCACCTAGAAAAAGCCAATGTAGTGGCAAATGCTTTGAGCCAGAGGGGCCCATGACAGTTGTTTAGTTCGAAGCAGATATCGAAGGAATTGGCCGAGGAGATGACTAGAGCGAGGATAGAGTTGGTTGTGGGCCAATTGGCCAATATTAATTTACAATATACCCTCTTGGAGAGGATAAGAGAGGGTTAGGTGGGTGATGTGTAGTTGCAAGAGGTTAAAGGGAATGTCCTAGCTAGAGTGGCTTAGGATTTCCAATTTAGAGACAAGTTTACTGCGGTAAAAGGATCAGATCTGTGTTCCGATGGATATGGGTATTAGATGAGAGATACTTGATGAATCCCATACTACACCATACTCACTCTATCCAGGCACCACAAAGATGTACCAGGATCTACGAACTTTATATTGGTGGCCTCGGATGTAGAAGGATGTGGTTGAATACATAGCCAAGTATTTAACCTGTCAGCAAGTAAAGGTTATCCACCAGCGACCAGCGGGGTTGTAACAACCTTTAGGTATTCCTAATTTGAAGTGGGAAGATATTACTATGAATTTTGTGGGAGGTTTACCTAAGACGGTGGGGCAACACGACTCGGTGTGGGTGATAGTAGACAGGTACACCAAGTCAGCTCACTATCTGCCAGTGAGGACGACATATACCGTGGATCAGTACGCGGAGTTGTATGTGAGGGAGATTGTACGTCTCCATGGGGTTCCTAAATCTATAGTATTGGACCGGGATCCCATATTTACCTCCAAGTTTTGGGGTGGTTTACAGAAGGCTATGGAAACTCAGTTAAAGTTCAGTACAACCTTTCATTCTTAGATAGACGGACAGTTTAAGAGGACAATCCAGATATTGGAGGACATACTTAGAGCATGCGTGTTAGACTTCAAGGGGTCTTGGAGTAAGTACCTCATGTTGACTGAGTTTTCGTACAACAACAGCTATCAATCAATGATTGGAGTAGCTCCATACGAGATGTTATATGGAAGGAAGTGTAGATCACCCATTCATTGGGATGAGATAGGGGATATGAAGTATTTGGGAACAGAGATGGTTCAGAAGACTAATGAGGCTATTGAGTAGATCTGAGCTCAAGTGCTCGCTTCACAGAGCACACAAAAAAGCTACGTTGATGCTAAGCGTAGGGACGTGGAGTTCCAGGTGGGGGACCACATGTTTCTGCGAGTTTCACCATTGCGAGGGGTGAGGAGATTTGGGAAAAATGGCAAGTTGAGCCCTAGATTCGTAGGACCTTTTGAGATCCTGGAGAGGATGGGCCATGTAGTCTACAGATTGGCTTTGCCACCATCATTACCAATACTTCACGGCGTATTCCACATCTCAATGCTTCGAAAGTACGTCTCTGATACGACCCATGTATTGGGATATGAGGATCTGGAACTACAGACTGATTTATCATATGAGGAGCGACTAGTTCAGATCCTAGATAGGAAGGATAAGGTTCTGAGGAACAAGATGATTCCTCTAGTTAAAGTCTTATGGAGGAATAGCAAGGTCGAGGAAGCGACCTGGGAGCTAGAGTCAGTAATGCAGGATCAGTATCCCGAGTCATTCAGGTAAATTTCGAGGACGAAATTATCAGTAGGAGGGGATAGTTGTAATGTCCCAAACATGCTAATAGGGCTTAGTGCCTTGATTAGCATGTCGCGAGGGCATACTTGGATATATGTGTGATTGATTGATTTAATGTGTGACTATGTGACATGCATGATTTATATGATAATATGAATATATTTATATGCATGTTAATAAGTATTAAATATGCATGTGGGCCCGTTCTTGTTTATAAGTGCACATTTGTACTTTTTTCCCGTTGAGGGCATAAATGCGATTATATGTGTTAAATGATTGGGACCACATTATTATGTGGATATATTTACAGTATTCGGCTCGAGGCGATCCTAGTGAGCGGATTAGCGAAAAGTCATAGCGGGGTTTAATACCCAGCTCGGGATGAGCCTAGGGGTATTCTGGGAACTTAGAGAATATTTGGGGATTTAACGAGTAACAGGTAAGCATTTGGTAACTAGTTGGGTGTGTCGCGATTGGTTGGGAATTAGTAGGACGACTCGAGGAATTAGCGGAAAATAAGGCAAATTACTATTTTATCCTTAAGGGCAATTAGAGGGCTAAGTTGATTTTAAGGGAATTTTGGTCTTTTGGTTAAGGGATATACTTAGATGACTCTAGGAAATAATCAGAACCAACCAAAAATTTCTCAAACTCTTTGTAACGCCCTCCTAATAAAGGACTGTTACAGTGTGTACTTAAAATTTGTGTCAAATCTGCTAATCAGGACATTTGGCTTAAAACGTGTAACTAAAATAGTAACAAGGGTTAGGATTAAAAAATTTGGTCAAAGAACCATTGAGTTTTATTCCAAAAGCTTTATATAGCATGGGATCCCAAAATATTACAACACAACTGTCTAAAAGGGTAAATACATAACAAAATTTACATCAGCTAGCCTAAGCGGCAAAACAGGGCTATAACCCTAATTCCTTTGTGATAACCTTGGCCATGATGGTCAAGCAGCCGCATATGTACACACCGCAACCGAAGCTCTCCAACTCATGACTGGTCAAGATTTCCCTTTCCCTTACCTGCACCACAAAGCACCCGTGAGCTGAAGCTCAACCAGAAAACAAAACGTATATCAGCAGAGAAAATAACTCTAAATAACCATTCAACAATAATCAACAACATTAATTTCATAGCCGATGTCATTTAGTTCAAACACACGCTTGGGGCCGTTGACCTATTCAATTGGCTTTTAAGCCAACCTTTGGGCCTATGCCCTAGCTACATGACCATAGTCACCTGGGGCCTCGCCTTTAGCTCTGTCTCACTAGCCATAGAGCTAGCCCAACCCCCGTGGTTCATCTTCGACCTTAGAGTCAATCAACGTAATAGTACGTTGCTAGTTTAGGCCACTGCCTTGCGACCAGCGCACAACGTGCTATTGCCGTCCTTGACTTATAAGTCAAGCCCTGATCCAGGATTACATACCCTACTTATAGGAAAAAGATGTGGATAGGCACATCCCGACAATTAAGCACATATTCATGCTAATCGTATAATCCCATTGAATAACCATTTTTATAAGACTAATGATAACTCTACAAAATAGAGTTATTTTACCACTTTTTATGTGCTAATTATTGCTTAATTCTTGAGTTTTTAAGTAATTTATTAAGTTTTTAAGTAATTTTGAATTTATTAGGTTTATTTTAATTTTTTAGATTTTTGTGTATTTTTATAGTTATTTTGTTGTAAAATATTTTAGTTAATTATTTGAATTATTAGTGGTAAAAAAATATTATATTATTGAACTTAAATGTAAAATATAATTAAGTTATAATTAATATTTTCAAATAATTAAATTGATTTATTTTATAATTGAAAATATTGTATTATGATTTATTTTATATTTATTTTGTAGGGAATTTATGCTCTTGAAAAACAATGAAAATGATGAAAAAATATGGCATTTTTGTGAAGAATAGCAAAGGAAATTGGCATTTTCCCAAGCAATTTGGGCCCATCAGCACAAGGCCCAATGCCAAGCTTCACCAAGCTCCTTCATTCCTCTCCATTACACTTCCTCAAGTCTTCCACGCCTGGCATCACAATCAGCATGCTCCAGCCATTTCATTGATTGATGCCACCTCTTTCCACCATTTAGCCTTCACATGTGGCCTTGCTTCTCCATACCCATGTGACCATTTCCTTTCCAGCCTCCATCACCCAGCCGCATGAAGCCAAGACCCTCACGCCTGCCAGCCAAAAACCCATTTGCATGCTATGTTGTTCTTGAGCGCATAAATTGTCCAAAAGCACATTTGTCTCCTATGACAAAAATACAACTTTTTACCTCACTTTCTACACATTTTACCCAAAAACATTATAATTACACCCTATAATTTACCCCTATTTGCCATATTATAATTAATTAATTTAATTTAATCAATTTAATTAATTTAAATTGATTATTTTAATACCACTTTTTTGGCTATAAATAAGGGAATTTGGTGTCCATTTTGGGGAGGTTACTATACCAAAAACTCTACACATTTCAAAACCTCTCCATTCTCTTCTTCTTCTTCTTCTTCTTTTTATTATTTTCTATGTATTTTTAGAGGAAATTTTGGGGGTTTCTCCTCCAAATTTTCCTATTTATGTTTGTAATTTTTAGTGTGTATTTGTTATTCTAGTTATGTGTTTCTAATCTTTTTAAGATTATTAAGGTGATGATGAAACATTTTGTAACTAGATAGTATTTATTTTGTATGTTGATTTCCCATTTTGTGCAACAAAGTTTATGGAATTTTCTTCTTCAAATATCTTCTTTCATCTTAAATATCATGTATTTTGGATTGTTAGCACATATTTACACTTTGTTCTTCATTAGTGCTAAAACATGATATTCTTTGTGTAAGATGTGTCATTAAATTGTACACATCCATGCTTAGAACAAAAATATTATGTTTTGCCTTATAAATAATGTTCATTGATTTATTTGTTATTTCATTAGATTGATTTACACTAAATGCTTTGAAATTATAATTTTGAAAAGTGAAGAAAAATCCTATCTTTTTAGAAATAATTTGTGCTTAAAGTTATAAATCTATTTAGAAAATGATAGTTTGATTTATTTTAACTATCACTAAAACTTGGGAATTAATGTACTTATAAATATTATTGAACTTATATTTTGTGGATTCTAATCCTTAATAATCTTATTTTACCATCTTCATTTCTATTATTAATTTATGTTATATATATTGTCTTTAATTTCCTTATTATTATCTTTTATTTTATTTTTATTGTTATAAATTATCATCAATCTTTGGAACTAGGTTAGAATTTATTAATTTTGGTTTAAAATAGTTTCCTTTTCAATTTTAGACAACTCATTTGGGTTCGACCTCGTGCTTACACGAATACTATTCTATAAATACGATTCGTGCGCTTGCGAGTATAAATATTTAAAACATACCCGTTTTGGGTCTACCAAGTTTTTGGCGCCGTTGCCGGGGAGTTGCAGGAGAAAAGAAACGAAATTTATCTCAAGGTTAGTGAATTCTTCTACTAGTTATTTTAATTTTTGCACTTAAAAAAAAAACTAAAAAAATATATATATCTATAAAAACTAAAAAGAAAATTTGGGACGGTTCTACCACCCTTAAAATATATATATATATACTTATATATTTATATTTATTGTCTTTTTTTAGTTGACGGCACTTGTGCCTCCTATCTATCCTTTTAATTTTTATAGTTGATGGCACTAGTGCCTCCTAATTTTGTTATAATTTTGTTTATTTATCTAGTTGTAATTTTTTATTTTATTTAATTTCCGCAAATTACTAGTTGATGGCAATTTTGCCTCCTAGTATTTTATCTTATGTTTTAGTTGATGGCACTTGTGCCTCCTAATTTTTACCTTATTTTTGTTATGGTTGATGGCATGCTATGCCTCCCTCCTCTTGCTTAAATTTGGATAGTCTTATTTAATTTTGCCTTATTTCTCTTTATCCTTTATCATTTTATTGTGAAAAAAAATATATACTTGAAAAGAAAACTTGAAAAAAAAATATATATATTCTTGAAATAAAAAAAAAAAAGAACTTAAATCTTGTCCTAGCTCTTGTTTTCATTTCTTAACATTGTTTTTTGTTCTCTTAATTTTTATTTTCTTGTTCTTTTTTTTCCCCTTAATTGTCATCTTTAAAAAAAAAAAAATTAGTTTGTCATTTAGTTTATTCTATATGGATCATTTTAATTATAGTTGGAATTCTGAGTACAACTATTATGAGCATTCAAATTTAAATTATGGAGAAGCTAATAATATGTATGATATGCATGAATCATTTGATATCCCATTTGCCCCCACCTATAATCCAAATTTTTCATGGAGTCATACCCAATCTCCAATAGGGCATGAATTCAACATGCATAATCAAAGTCATGCCCAATCCGACCTATCATTTCCCATTGAACAAGAAACGAGCCCATCTTTAGAGGATACCCTACAACAGTTCATGCAATCAACCTACCAAACCTTACTAGCCCAGTCTCACTCAATCTCAAAAATTGAAACAATAGTAGGACAACTTGCAACTGTTATAGAGTTGGAAAAACAAGTTTATCCCAACCAACCCATTCCCAATCCAAATAGCCAAATTGGAAATGAAAAGGAGAATGAAGTTGTTGAAGAACTTGTAATATGCATCCAACTCCCTAATAAAACCAAAGAGTTGGATGAGATAATTTTAGTGGCTCATAAGGAAAATGAAAAAGATATAATTATATTTCAAGAGCCCATAATGGAACAAATTTGTATATTTTCTCAAAATGAAAAGGAGTCTAATATAGATATGCAATTTTCTTACTTTATTGATATTCCCTTAAAATTGCATATTTCTAATTTTTTTGTAGGTGTGATGTTATCAATTATTAGTTATGACATTTACATCAAAGTCATAACTCACTCTACAAATGAAATTTTACACCATCGATTGGGTGTAGGTTGAAAGAAAAAAAAATATAGTCGAGCTAAAGACTATAAACTAAAGCGCTTTGTGGGAGGCAACCCATACTTTAATGTTTAATTTTATATTTCACTTGTTGTTGTGTGTTTTTTGTTTCATGTTTTTCAATTTCCAAAAAGCTTGATGGAAACTTCTTGCCCAAAAAGAAAAGAAGAGAAGAAAACAAATGAGCCAAATCAATGAAGCATTCATCAAAGGGAGTAATTCTTAATTTTTTCCATTTTATTAAACATTGAGGACAATGTTTCATTTAAGTTTGGGGGTAGTGTGTATGTGTTTTTCTTAGTATTTATGTGTGTGTTTCTTTGTGTTTATGCATGTTTTTTCATTTGTTGTAAAATTCAAAAAAAAAAAAATATTATTTGTTTTTCTTTTTGTTTTTATGTGTTTTTCATTTGTTATAAAATTAAAAAAAAATTATTTTCTTTGTTTTGTTTGAAAAAAATATTGGTGATTTTCATTTTTTTTAAATGATAAGAATTATGATTGAAATTGTTCTTAGTTCTTAGAAAAATATAAATAATTATTAAGCTTTACTTTTAATTTTTAAGTTAGTTTTGTTTAAATATATATTTTTCATTATATGACACTTTTCTATTCCATTTGAATTATTGTGATATTTTGATAAAGTTTATTTAAACATTAAATTCTTTAAATCTCTAAAAAAAAAAATTGAATAATATTAGAATTTGCTTGATTATCTCTTGAGATTTAATTTATTTTTGTTTGCATAAGCTTGTTTAAATGTTCACATGATGATTTGATGTTTTTGTGTTTATATGTTAAATATCTATTTTGAAAACAATTTTAACTTTTCAAATTAATTACATAAGCTTTACTTTTATTTGTGATTTTCTTTGAACTATTTCCAATATGTAATTTTTGAGTTAAGCATTTGACATCACCAATTAAAAAAAAAAATGTGTTTTTAATTTTTCTTTTGCTCGAGGACTAGCAAAATATTAAGTTTGGGGGTGTGATAACTCTACAAAATAAATTTATTTTACCACTTTTTATGTGCTAATTATTGCTTAATTCTTGAGTTTTTAAGTAATTTATTAAGTTTTTAAGTAATTTTGAATTTATTAGGTTTATTTTAATTTTTTAGATTTTTGTGTGTTTTTATAGTTATTTTGTTGTAAAATATTTTAGTTAATTATTTGAATTATTAGTGGTAAAAAAATATTGTATTATTGAACTTAAATGTAAAATATAATTAAGTTATAATTAATATTTTCAAATAATTAAATTGATTTATTTTATAATTGAAAATATTGTATTATGATTTATTTTATATTTATTTTGTAGGGAATTTATGCTCTTGAAAAACAATGAAAATGATGAAAAAAGATGGCATTTTTGTGAAGAATAGCAAAGGAAATTGGCATTTTCCCAAGCAATTTGGGCCCATCAGCACAAGGCCCAATGCCAAGCTTCACCAAGCTCCTTCATTCCTCTCCATTACACTTCCTCAAGTCTTCCACGCCTGGCATCACAATCAGCATGCTCCAGCCATTTCATTGATTGATGCCACCTCTTTCCACCATTTAGCCTTCACATGTGGCCTTGCTTCTCCATACCCATGTGACCATTTCCTTTCCAGCCTCCATCACCCAGCCGCATGAAGCCAAGACCCTCACGCCTGCCAGCCAAAAACCCATTTGCATGCTATGTTGTTCTTGAGCGCATAAATTGTCCAAAAGCACATTTGTCTCCTATGACAAAAATACAACTTTTTACCTCACTTTCTACACATTTTACCCAAAAACATTATAATTACACCCTATAATTTACCCCTATTTGCCATATTATAATTAATTAATTTAATTTAATCAATTTAATTAATTTAAATTGATTATTTTAATACCACTTTTTTGGCTATAAATAAGGGAATTTGGTGTCCATTTTGGGGAGGTTACTATACCAAAAACTCTACACATTTCAAAACCTCTCCATTCTCTTCTTCTTCTTCTTCTTTTTATTATTTTCTATGTATTTTTAGAGGAAATTTTGGGGGTTTCTCCTCCAAATTTTCCTATTTATGTTTGTAATTTTTAGTGTGTATTTGTTATTCTAGTTATGTGTTTCTAATCTTTTTAAGATTATTAAGGTGATGATGAAACATTTTGTAACTAGATAGTATTTATTTTGTATGTTGATTTCCCATTTTGTGCAACAAAGTTTATGGAATTTTCTTCTTCAAATATCTTCTTTCATCTTAAATATCATGTATTTTGGATTGTTAGCACATATTTACACTTTGTTCTTCATTAGTGCTAAAACATGATATTCTTTGTGTAAGATGTGTCATTAAATTGTACACATCCATGCTTAGAACAAAAATATTATGTTTTGCCTTATAAATAATGTTCATTGATTTATTTGTTATTTCATTAGATTGATTTACACTAAATGCTTTGAAATTATAATTTTGAAAAGTGAAGAAAAATCCTATCTTTTTAGAAATAATTTGTGCTTAAAGTTATAAATCTATTTAGAAAATGATAGTTTGATTTATTTTAACTATCACTAAAACTTGGGAATTAATGTACTTATAAATATTATTGAACTTATATTTTGTGGATTCTAATCCTTAATAATCTTATTTTACCATCTTCATTTCTATTATTAATTTATGTTATATATATTGTCTTTAATTTCTTTATTATGATCTTTTATTTTATTTTTATTGTTATAAATTATCATCAATCTTTGGAACTAGGTTAGAATTTATTAATTTTGGTTTAAAATAGTTTCCTTTTCAATTTTAGACAACTCCTTTGGGTTCGACCTCGTGCTTACACGAACACTATTCTATAAATACGATTCGTGCGCTTGCGAGTATAAATATTTAAAACATACCCGTTTTGGGTCCACCAACTAAGCACATTCACATAACGGGGCCACTTGCCCTAACCATAGAATTCAAATAACAAATATAAGAACTTAGGCATCTAACAAGAAGCATTTAAAACAATAACCTAACATAACCAATCCCGGGGCCCAAGCCCTAATCACATTGATATACAACAGACGGGCCAAGCCCTAATCACATACGACACATTCTGGGTGTAGTTTTCTTACCTTAGGTCCAAGCAAGCGTAAACAAGAACGACCCTCGAGCACGATCTCGGTTTCGAGCCCTTAGCGATAGCCTAAGTCACAACCATAAAAATAGGATTCTATTAACATCGAGTGATGAAAGGCTTTCGAACCAGGTCCTAGCCTCTGAGACCTCGAGTTCCACTAAATCGGGTAGTGGAAACAATCCCAGGCCCTTAAAGTTGAGTTCCCGCGCTCAAAACCTTCTAGGGGTCCAAAAACCCCTTAAGAGCCGCAGCCCTATGCCCCCATGCAGCGGCCCGCCTCCAACCAGAGGCCCAGCCTCCCCAACCAGCAGACACGCGCCACGGCTCAGCCATCCTTCCCTGGCTCCCATATAATTTAGAGGGTCGCGCCTCACCAAGAACAAAGTCGCGGCCCGACCCTTTCGAACTCAGAAAATCCCCCATTTCAACAGCTAAATCTCAACCAATTTAATCCAAAATCAATCCAACAACACAATTCAACTATCACAGTAGTTCTAAAATGTTCCCAACAACAAAACCAAACACAAAGCTAGCTTAAAACCTCATCAAAACTCCAATTCAATCTTTAACTTCAAAGACCCAAGAACACTAAAACCAGCCATGAAAACTCATAATTTAAATGCTAGAAATCAAATTCAAGGCTTACTTTTGATGAAGATTAAATCCCTCAACCCTTAAGCTTTAACTCATGTGATCCTAGCCCAAAATATCCTTGGTTTATAGCCCCCAAATTCCTTAATTTCCAATGATAATAGCTTAGGAAAGCTTGAGAGAAAAACAAGAGTGAGAGAGAAAAGAAAGGGTTGGTTTAGGCAGCTCCCAAAATGTTCTATTGTTTTGTCTTTTGTTTCTAACTTAAGTCACTTAAGTTAATCCCAAGGCTCGGGGTACCAGAAACGTCCCCGAGGGAAAAATGGTAAATTTCCCCAATATTCCCTCCTAAACTCTCTAACTCCAAATATATCTCCAAATATTTATTTTCATAACTCGATAACCCAAATAAATATCTAATAGTCGAAATACCCCTTGACTCGCCCCGAGTCGGGTATCGGGTCCCGTTGTGACTTTCCCGCTAACTTGCTCCCTAGGATCGCCTCGTGCCGAATAATCTAAATAAACCCACATAATAATGTGGCCTCTCACATATGTCACATATACGCATACACATACACATTTATGCTCGCAACGAGCAAAATTGCCAAATCCCCCTTCTAATAAGAAACATGCCCACATGCATATTTAATATCCCTAAATATGTGCATTTAATCATATTATCACATAATTCACATATTAACAACTAATATAGCAATAAAACACGTAATTTCATATATTTCCACCCCGACCCCCTAATCAAGGCCCTAAACCTTATTAGATAATTTTGGGACGTTACAACTATCCCCTCCTTACAGAAATTTTGTCCTCGAAATTTTACCTGAACAACTCGGGAAACTGAGCTTGCATATCTGCCTCTAACTCCCAGGTCGCTTCATCGACCCTGCTGTTCCTCCATAATACCTTAACCAAAGGTATAGTCTTATTCCTCAGGACCTTGTCCTTCCTATCAAGAATCTGAACCGGTTGCTCCTCATAAGACAAGTCTGCCTCCAATTCCAAATCCTCATAACTCAGCACATGAGTTCCATCTGACACTTACTTCCTCAACATGGAAATATGGAATACATTATGCACGCTAAACAGTGCAGGGGGTAAAGCCAACCTGTAGGCCACTTGCCCGATCCTCTCTAGGATCTCAAACGGTCCCACAAACCTAAGGCTCAGCTTGTCCTTCTTCCTGAACCTCTTCACCCCTCTCAGAGGTGAAACCCTAAGGAAGACATACTCTCCCACCTGGAACTCTACGTTCCTCCACCTCAGGTCAGAATAGCTCTTTTGCCTACACTGAGAAGCTAGCATCTGAGCTCTAATCTTCTCGATAGCCTCAGTGGTCCTTTGGACTGCATCCGGACCAAGATATTTCCTCTCACCCATCTCATCCCAGTGAATGGGCGATCTGCACTTCCTACCATATAGCATCTCATAAGGTGCCACCCCGATGGTAGACTGATAGCTGTTGTTATAAGAAAATTCTATCAAAGGAAAATATTTACTCCAGGACCCTTCAAAGTCCAACACACATGCTCTCAGCATGTCCTCCATTATCTGAATAGTCCTCTCAGACTGACCATCGGTCTGAGGATGATAAGTTGTGCTGAAATTCAACTGTGTACCCATCGCCCTCTACAAACTCCCCCAAAACTTGGAAGTAAAGATCGGGTCCCTATCAGACACGATAAACCTCGGCGTCCCATGAAGGTGAACTATATCTCTCACATAGAGATCTGCATACTGGTCAACTGTGTAATTCGTCCTCACTGGTAGAAAATGAGCTGACTTCGTGTATTGATCCACAATGACCCAAATAGAATCGTTCTAGCCCATTGTCCTGGGCAAGCCTACCACGAAATCCATCGTGATATTTTCCCACTTCTACTCTGGGATATCCAGAGGTTGTAACAGTCCTACAGGCCTCTGATGCTCAACCTTGACCTATTGACAAGTCAGGCACCTCGCTACATATTTTGTCACATCCCTTTTCATCCCAGGCCACTAATATAAAACTCTCAGGTCCTGGTACATCTTCGTGGTGCCTAGATGAAGAGAATACAGGGTGGTGTGAGATTCATCCAGAATCTCTCGTCTAATCTTGGTGTCCATCAGAACACAAATCTGACCCTTATACCTCAGTAAACCCATACTCAACACCGAATAGTCCTTAGCTACTCCAGCTAGGACGTCTTCTCTAACCTGCCCCAATTGTGGATCATCCAACTTTCTCTACTTTATTCTTTCCAAGAGAGTCGACTGTAAAGTGATATTGGCCAACCAGCCCACCATTAACTCTATCCCTGCTTGAGTCATCTCATCAGCATACTTCCTCGATATCTGTTTGGCATTATATAACTGTCTCGGCCCCTTCCGGCTCAAGGCATTTGCTACCGCGTTGGCCTTTCTAGGGTGATAGAGGATTTCATAATCATAATCCTTTACTAACTCCAACCAACGTCTCTGCCTCATGTTCATATCCTTCTAAGTGAAAAATTACTTCAAGCTCTTGTGATCAGTGTGTGATCAGTGTATATCTCACACTTCTCACCATATAGGTAGTGTCGCCACACTAAAAACTACCGTTGTCAGCTCTAAATCATGTGTGGGATATCTCTTTTCATAATCCTTCAACTGACGTGATGCATAGGCAATCACCTTCCCAGTCTGCATAAGTACACAACCCATACCCTGTCTCGAATCATCACAATAAACCACAAATATACCTTGATCTGTAGGAAGGCTCAAAACTGGTGCGGTGATCAAACTCTCCTTGAGCTTCTGAAAACTATCTTCACACTTGTCTGACCAAACAAATTTTTTATTCTTGCGTGTCAACTCTATCAATGATGATGCAACCTTGGAGAACCCTTCCACAAAGCGTCTGTAATAACCCGCTAAACCAAGGAAACTTCTTATCTCTGAAGCGTTCTTCGGTTTTGGCCAATCTCTGACTGCTTCAACCTTCGATGGATCTACCTTAATACAATCTTTATTGACTATGTGACCCAAGAAGTCAACTGTGGTAACCAAAACTCACACTTCTTGAACTTCGCATATAGTCAGTGCTTTCTCAACCTCTGTAATACCAATCTTAGGTGATGCTCATGCTCCGTCTCCGTCCAAGAGTATATCAATATATCGTCAATGAAGACAATCACAAACTGATCCAGGTAGTCCTTAAACACTCTGTTCATCAGATCCATAAATGCTGCCGGGGCATTAGTCAATCCAAATGACATAACCAAAAACTCATAATGTCCGTACCTAGTGTGAAAAGTTGTCTTCGGTCTATCTTCCTCCTTGATCCTTAGCTGGTGATAACTAGATAAAAGATCTATATTTGGGAATACCGTTCTACCTTGTAACTGGTCAAATAGATCATCAATCCTTGGCAGAGGATATCTATTCTTGATAGTCAACTTATTCAATTCCCTGTAATCGATACACATCCTCAGAGAACCGTCATTCTTCTTCACAAATAGAACTGGTGCGCCCCATGGTGAGAAACTGGGCCTAATAAAACCCAAGTCCAGTAACTCCTGTAGTTGAACCTTCAGTTCCTTAAGCTCTACTGGAGCCATCCTACAAGGCGCCCTAGACACTAGCTCTGTCCCTAGTGCCAACTTAATCACAAACTCAATCTCCCTATGTGGAGGTAACACTGGAAAGTCCTCTGGAAACACATTCAAAAACTCACAAACTAACCGAGTCTATTCTGGTCCCACTGGCACGACCTGAGTGGTATCCACCACACTAGCTAAGAACCCTATGTGTAATGCCCCGAAATCCCTGTTGCGGTTTAATGGCTGGATTAGTAGGCTGGGAGGGCCATAACTGTTTAATTATGCCATTAAATGATTATATGCATGCTTTTGTGAATTATATTATAATATGATGTTAAATGCATGCATGTGGGTCCACATTTGATTATTAGGGTGTTTTGGTAATTTGGCCCGTTGATGGCATATTTGTGTATTTTGGTGCATATTGTGAGTTATGGATGAGATCCCATTATTATGGAGATATATTCGAACTATTCAGCATGAGACGGTCTTATATTGTGAATTAGCAGTTTTGTCATAACAGGGTCATTTATTGGGATATTGAGTAATGGGAATGTTTATTTGATGATAAATTGGGAGTTATTGAGATCAGGAGGAAATTCTGGAAGTTTTGACTATAATGTTCTCGGGGGTGTTTTCGGGACCCCGAGCACTAGGTTTTATTTGAGGTTACTTAAGTTTGAAGTAGCTTGTCAGATAGAACCGTACGTTAGAAAATACTTTCTCTCTTCCTGTCAGTTCCTTTTACCGTTCGAGGCAATTTCGAAGGAATCTCGAGTTCTAGGAGTCGGAATCAAGCGAGGATCGAGGCATAGCGATCCTAGGAAAGATTAGAAGCTTCTTGACCGAAGGATTTAATGAGAAACAACCCAATCAAAGGTAATCTAAGTCTTAAGTTTTGAGTTTTTAGAGTTTCTAAGATTATAATTGGGTTTTGTGAATCGTTGAGTTTTTGGTTCGTTTGAGCCTCGGGATTTGATGATTTTGGATCATATGGAAGTTTGGGAACTTTGATTTTTGGATTTGGAAGTGTTTAGGTATGTTTTTGGAAGGTTTGGGATGAAGAAAATTGAGTTCATGGTTGGTTTATAGGTGGGGGCCGCGGTCCTGTTCTTGGGCGCTGCGACCCAAGCTCGAAGAAGCAGCTGGAGGCAATTGGGCGTGCTGGGCGCCACGGCCCTAGGTAGTGGGCGCCGCGACCCTTGCTCCTGGTGTGGCTGGGGGCCGCAGCTCAGGCAGGGTTTTGAGGCCATTTGGGTGTTTTGACCTCGGGAACTTGGTTTTAGGCCTCAGGATTGTTCCTACTACTCGGATTAGTGTGGATTGATGTCCCGGAGGTTAGATCTTGGTTTGGGAACCTTTGTTATTCATTTTATTGATGGTGTCCCATATTTGGTTATGACTAGGTGACCGTTAAGGAATTTAATGGTTGACTGTTCTCAAGGGTCGTTCTTTCATTCACTCTCGCTCGAATCAGAGGTAAGAAAACTACACCCTGTGTATATGTGACATGCATGGTTATTCTTAATGCATGTTGGATGCTTAAATGGGACATGCATGGTTATTCTTGATGCGTGCTGGATGTTTAAATGTGACATGCATGGTTATTGTTGAGGCATGTCAAGTGATTAAATGTGATGCATGTGTTGCACGAGAAACATGTGGTTAGGGCATGTTATGAACACTGAATATGAGATTGTTCAGAGCTTGAGCCTCTGTGTTTATGCATGGTCCTAATTATGCTAGCAGTTGTTAAGTAAGCATGTTGAATGCCCTATACTCAAATATTTGACATATGATATATGTTTGGTAGCATTGATTGCTTGTGTGTGGCACCAACTATTCAGGATCGGCATTGGTCGCGTATTACTGACTTGAGAGTCAGAAATGGCATAAGCATCATGAACGCGGAGCTGATAAAGATTAGATCTAATTGATATCAGCATTGAATGACTCATATGGGGTATTAATGCTGGACCGACCCTAAGTTCGATGAAAAATTATAAGCGCTTGTCCAGTCTAAGACTAGTTACTCAGAGCCAGGGCCAAAGGTCTAGGTGACTGTTTTCTCACATGGCTGAGGGAGCGGAATCCCATATTAGTGACTTGGTAATTAGTCACTTGTTAAAAGGTACAGACCCCTGTAGTGCTTGATAATTAGTCACTCGTTTAAAGGTATAGACCCCCTGTTAGTGACTTGGTAATTAGTCACTTGCTAAAAGGTACAGACTCCATGTTAGTGACTTGTCGATCAGTCACTCGTTCATTGGTTGAACTTATTCGCCTGCTTGAATAGTGTTGTATTTGCTAGGCATGTGCCTTATGAACTGATGACATGTTATTACTGTTCATGAGCATATTAAGTTTTCTTGCTGGGCTTTGGCTCACGGGTGCTATGTGGTGTAGGTAAAGGCAAAAGAAAGTTGGACCATCCTTGAGTTGGAGAGCTTATGTGGCGATGTGTTCATACGCGGCTGCTCGACCACCACGGCCGAGGGTTGAGAGAGGAACTAGGGTTAAACCCGGTTTTGCCGCTTAGAACGGCTGGTTGTAAATATTTCCTTGTAATAAACCTTTAAATTATATTTTTGGGATCCCAATGTATATAGTAAACGTTCTAATGAGACGTTATATCTTAACCAAAATTTTTAATCCCTAAACCGCTAATCATACTTAGTTACACGATTTTGGACAAAGGACTCAATTAGCGAGTTTAGCACTGTTTACAAGGCACACCTTAACGGTCCCTAGAGTTTAGGGCGTTACACTATGCATCACCCCTGCAACAGGTCTCTAGCTCTAAGTACTGATATCATTTGTATACAGGGTCCATGCAAAGTGCCAACAAAAACAAAGGGGTCCTCACCCTCTGGGTCAAAAGTTACAATCTTCTTCTTACAGTCTCTCTATGCCCCATACTTCTCTAGCCAATCCATACCAAGAATTATGTCGAAATCAGCCATCTCCTACTCCACCAAGTCAACTGACAACTCCCTACCATCCATTGTAAATGGTAGTGACCTAATCCATCTCCTAGATACCACTAACTCCCCAGTAGGCAATACCGTACCAAACCCCACAGAAAAGAAATCACATGGTCTACACAATCCATCTGTAATCCTACTAGCAACAAAGGAGTGCATAGCACCCGAATCAATAAGAACAATATAAAAGGTTCCAGCACTAGAAAACCGACCTGTAACCACTGAGGGACTAGCCTCAGCCTCTGTCTGGGTTAAGGTGAACACTCGAGCTAGCATCAGGCTATCTACCTTCTTTGGCTCTTCCTTTCTGGCTCTCGGGCAGTCTTTCTTTAGGTGCCCCGTACTACCACAAATAAAATAGGTCTTCGCCCGACATTCCCCAACATGACGTCTCCTGCACCTAGGACACTCTGGGAATGCCCTCCATGTCTCACCGCCACCCTGGCAGCCCATTTGTATACCTCATGGCCTCCTATCTGGCCCTGGAACTGAAACTGTATCTGGGGTCTTCCTTTGCTGATCGCTGGGGCCACCGCCCCTACCAAAACCTAGAAATGGAGGTCCCGGCCTCCTAGAACCCCTCCTGGCTGCATTATCACGCTAGATCTTGTTCTCAGCGCTCTCAGCCGTAAGCGCCTTCTCCACAGCTTGTGCATAAGTTGTAACACCCTGGATAGCCAGGACCGCTACACTGTGTACTTATAAAGGTGCAGGACTTGCTAATCAAGTCATTTAGTCAAAACGTGTCACTAAACCATAAATGTGCTAAGGATAAAATGGTTTTGGTCTCAATAGATACATTTCATATACTTAAACAAATTTACATATGGGATCCCAAAAAGGAACAGTGTTTAAAGGTTAGTTTACAAAATTTCCAAAATACAGACTACCATCAGCCACTCTAAGGCAAAACAGACATTTATAGCTTTTCTGTTCCTGTTATCCTCTCAACCGTGGCGGCCAAACAGTCGGTCATGTACATTCTGCTCACAGAACTCTCGAAGTCAGGGCTGATCAAGTTTGCCCTTGCCTTTACCTGCACCACGTAGCACCAGTGAGCCAAGGCCCAGCAAGAAAACATATTACACATCTCAACAATCATATCAAGAGAATAATTCATCAAGCATGATCAACCACTTAACATTCCACATTAATGACATAGCATGTAATTAGAATCAAAGAGGCAACCAATCATTAATAACAGTCAAATCACATAATAACTAGGGTCGACAACTTAGGCCGCACCCTCTGTTTACCCCACTGGCTCCAGCCCGCTTAAACCGAGCTCAGTGCATAATAAGCTGTCATCGGCTACCAGTGGCCGAGTTGCGCCCTGTGCGCAAGTGTAACCTTTGGCACTCTTAGGCCATTGTTTTACTATTTACATGGCATAATACCATCCTTTTCAATGCATACATATTAGGGAACCCTTAGTCCCATTACAAATACACAACCAGGTGCAGTTTTCTTACCTTTGGCTTCCAAGTGAACTAGTTACGAGTGATGCTCCTTGAGCGCGATCCGATCCCCGAGCCCTAGCTTAGCACCTAGTCACAACCAAGATAAAGGATACCATCAACAATCTTAAATGAGCTTCTAGACAAAGTTCTAGTCTCCGGAACATTGAACTTCACCAAACAAGGTAAAAGATTTAATCCTGAGCACCCTAGGTTAAATTCCCAAGCCTAGAATCTCAAAATCCCAAAATCTCTTAAGGGCCGCGGCATTAGCCACCCATGTTGCGGCATGGCCCCAACCAGAGGCCTCCCAATGCCAAAAAATAGGTAAGGGCCGCGACCCTACTCAGACCATGCCGCGGCCTGCCCTCCTTCCTCAGCACCCATCAGCTTCGAAGTGCCGCAGCTCACCAAGAACTATGCCGCGGCCCGAACCCTTCGAAACCAGAAAAACCTCCATTTTTTACTCTCAAACCTCATGCAAACTCACTCAAAACTACCCCAATTCCACAACTCAATTATCCAAAAACTTCCCACAAGATTCCAGCAACATAACCCAGCTGAAACCTAGACTAGAAACCCATCAAAAACCTATTTCAATCACTGAAACTTTCTATAATGACCCAACTACTCTAGACTTTTGGACCATTAACGAAAACTAACATACTAATCCTTAATAAAACTTACATTGTGAAAATACCATAACTTTATTAGGAAACTTGTAAAAATAAGAGTTACTTACATAAAATGTCAAGTAGGATATGGGATCCCATTGTTTTAAAAAACAAAACATAATTTAAAATAAAAAGGAGTTACATAGCAGGTGCGGAAAAATACATGTAAAACCATAAAAACAATACTACATCCTCGAATATCGAACTCTCGACTCCTTGAATCCATTCATCACCGATACACATTCTCCCAAGCATCCACGAATCTTACCGCCACTATAGTTATTTTCCTGCACATATAAACAAAAAGGAATGAGCCTAATGCCCAGCAAGGAAAATCTACCACATAGTTCATATACATCAATTTCATAAGAAACATAAAAACATAACATGACATACATTACACTTTTATCATACACATACTATAATGACCATTATTACTTGGGGTCCCATAGACTAAACAAGTCATATGCCCATTAGATTAGTGGGGTCCTACTAGCTAAGCAGGTCATATGCCCATAATCTATTTGGGGCTTGTTAGTCATATGGGTCATATGCCCAAGCCTACAAACATACATATCATAACACTTATCATATCATAAGAAACATAAGATAACATATAAAACATATAACATATGAATTCTACCCTATTTTCCTTACCAAAACACCGGGATAAGAGGACAGAGTTGGGACTTTGGAACACTCCTAATAATCATTATGAAAGGGTGAGTCTATTGAAGAAAAAGAGAAATGAAAGGAATGGAAGGACTAAGCCATTGAGAAAAATACTTACCAAAACCTTTTTGCTCAAGAACTTAGATATCCTAACCAAAATAAAGATTAAGGTTAGAGGCTGAGTAGAAGAATATGAGAACTTAAAATAAAATAATACCAATGAACTAAGGTGTAGAAATACCTTGAAGACTTGTAGACCAATCTAAACCTCGAACCGAAATACTATGAAACCTTACTTCCCCAAGTGTTTGATAAGCTTATGATGATCAAGCTTATGATTTCCCCACCCTAGTGTTTACACTCTCACACTCACCTAGCAACTTGCAGCCTCTGAACTTAGAGTAAAAGGTGAATAATGGCTGGGTACTAGGTCCTATTTATAGAGTTTAGGAATGAAAGGATCTTAATTTAACTTGAATAAAAATAATGGCGTTTTAGGTGAAAATAATTTGAATAATCGTTCAGCAGAGGCTGAAGACTCGTTCAAAAAGGTGCTGGACTTATCAAAAGGTTGAATGGCTGAATGGAAAACAAATTCAAAAACTTTCAAAATAAGCTGAAGGAGGCGATATATCGCCCCCTGTAGGCGATATATCGCCTGGGCCAGTATGCCCGAGGTAGTCGTGCATCGTTTCGTGTTTTCCGTATCTACGTGCTGCAATATATCGCCCCTATAGCTGCGATATATCGGCATTCGCTGATTATTTAAACACGAAATTACACATTTTTAGCTTAATTCAAATTGAGTAAACAGCCTTGACTAAGCCCTCAAACGTATTCAAAGCTGCTGACTGACCTTAGAGCATTCAAACTTTACCCTTATTAAATTTAATCCTCAAAATACTTAATCCTTAATCACCCCTACATAACATGTGCTTAAAATCCTATTGGTTATTATCTAAACCTTATAGTATAATAAATATTATCCTTAATATCAGTCATATTAATCAAACCTTAGGTTAAAATTAATATTCTTAAACTATAGGTTAAACTTAGAAAATCTACAAGTACTACTATGAGTGTCCAAATAAATCCCGGTCCGAACCAAAAATCCATAGTCATAAAGATAATACTATAATTACTATAATACTACTATCTAACTTAGCTAAGTAAAGTTCTTGGACTCTACACTTTCTAACTCAAGAACACAAAACCCAGCCATGGAAACACTATAACTCAGCCATTAAACCTTAAATTCGAGCTTACCTTAGCTGCAGAACCAATCCTCCAAGAGCTTTCTAAGCTAACTTCCAAGGTTCTAGCCTCAATTTAATCTTCAAATCCAAAACCAAAAACCACTTAGAACACAACCAAAATCGTAGAATTTCAACAATAGAAAATGAGAATCAATCTTTACCTTAGTCCTGGTTGAATTCCTTTGTTAAAATTGAGCTAATCCCTCAAGACCCAAGCCTAAATCACAGAGCTTTCAGCTGAGTTCCTTTAGATTCCAAGAGTTTCCTTTGAGAGAGAAAGGGAGAAAGAGGAAAGAGTCGGTTTATTATGTTCTACTATTTTTTGTAGCTCCTTAAGTTTATCCTTAGGTAATTAAGCTAATCCCAAAGCTCGGGGTACCGGAAATGTCCCCGAGGGAAAAATGGTAAAATTCCCCAATATTCCCACCTAGACTTCCTAACGTCAAATATATCTCCAATCATTTATTTACATAACCCGGTAATCTAAATAACCACCCGATACCTGAAATACCCCTTGACTTGTCCAAAGTCAAATATGAAGCCCCGTTGTGACTTTCCCACTATCTAGACCCCTAAGATCGCCTCAAGTCGCCTACTGCAGATTTACCCACATAATAATGTGGTTCTCACAAGTATAACATTTAATCACATTTATATTCATATAATCATACAAGCATGCTTATCATGTAATCATGCATTAAATCAATAAATTCACACATAAACCAATTATGCCCTCCCGGCACACTAATCAAGGCCCTTAAGCCATATTAGTGATTTTGGGTCGTTACATAAGTAGTCACTCCTGGCACAGTAGTAATACAAACGTCCCAGGCTATCATAGGTTGTAGCCCCTATAGAAATCTCTCTCTTCTGGTCCCATCAGTGGGTACCAGATCCCCGATAAACTTTGCCAATATGTTGAACTTCAAGGCGTAATCAGTCACTGACATGTTACCCTAAAGTAACTTTCTGAACTCCTCAGCCTTCGTAGCCTTAACTGCGTCGTTGTATACTTCTCATTGAACAAGGATCTAAATTATTCCCACTCCATAGTGGTAACTACCCTGGTCTGGGATACCACCTCCCACCATATCCGGGCATCCTCCTGAAACATATAAGTGGCGTAGGCCACTCTCTCATTACCACCTACCCTCATAAAGTCCAGGATAGTGGTTATCATGGTCATCCACTACTCAGCCTTCAGTGGATCAGAACCGCCCTCAAAAATTGGAGGATGTTGTTTCTTGAATCTCTTATATAGGGGTTCCCACCTATCTCCCCCTGTCTGGGGCTATGCAACTATCGATACCTCAGGTTGTACCACTGCTGGTACCACAGTCTGTAGGTTCCCTACTAGAACCTGTTGCTGTCTCAAGAGATGTATCTCTTCTTCCTACCTCTCTAACCTGGCTTGCATGTCAGCAAGCACTTGGTGCCAGCTCTCTGGAGCTGGCGGTGGGGCCTGTCCCTGATCATTCCCTCCACTGGCCTGTAACTCTTGGCTAGCCAGTCTCTCTGACCTTCGAGGGTTCATTCTGACACTCTATCCACCCTACAAAGATCAAATCGGCCATTAGGTAAGTCATAACTATACCACTTCCCGCCTGACGGTCCAAGATCATTAGATAACATACATATGCAATGCTAATAATCATGCCATCCAAAAGTAGTAACGATGCTAATAAGCTCATTCTTAACATTCACACAACAATCAAGGGCTAGGCCCTAACAGATAATCTCATGCTTCCTAAATAGGCATGCAGATAAGACATTCATATCATGTTTACGCATTTAAACATATAACAGTTACCAAAATTTGAGTTGAGCTTGTCTTTAGTGGTGAGTGTACATGCCCGGACAGTCTTCAGGAACCCTTAAACCTTGGCAGCACTGATACCAAGTTGTAACGCCCTCCTAATCCAGGATCGTTACACTGTGTACTTAAAATTTGTGTCAGACCTGCTAATCAGGTCATTTGGCTTAAAATGTGTAACTAAGGTTAGTGACAAGGGTTAGGGTTAAAAATTTTGGTCAAGAACCATTGAATTTTATTCCAAAAGCTTTATATAACACGGGATCCCAAAATATTACAACACAACTGTTAAAAAGGGTAAATACATAACAAAAGTTACATCAGCCGACCTAAGCGGCAAAATAGGGCTATTGTTGACTGCGTTTTTAGCCAACGACGTGAGAACGTCAAATACAACAAGCCTTCAAGAGAATGTAAATGACAACAGACGGTATAAACAAGAAAAATAAATAACACAGGAGATTTTTATAGTGGTTCAGCCCCGATTGTCGGTAAAAGCCTAATCCACTTAGAGTTGTGATTTATAGATCTATACTCAAGATCAGATGGACTGAGCCAACTGAGTTTCTTCAGTACAGATTGTGAAAATACAAGAGCTCCCTCAAATATTAGCACTTTCTCTCTCTAGAATACACAGACCCAATTTTCTCTCTCTAGAATACTCAGACCCAATTTTCTCTCTCTAGAAAGAAGAAGCAGAGGAAGCCCTTCTCTCATCCCATAAGCTCTCTATTTATAGGCCTGGGATCCTCAACTGATATCCCCTTATGATAGGGATATTTTATTATTCATCTTATATTTATATTACAATAAATGATTAAAATACAATTGATTCCTCAATTTGAGTGAGAAATGAGAGATTCTCGGGTGCCTAGACCAATTCTTGTTAGAGTCGTTCCGGGGATTTTGACGTAGTCTCATATGCATGTTGGTTACTCCTTCAAGCTTTCCTCGGTATATGCATGCTTGGCTCTCCTCGGACCAAGGTGGTCCGAGCTAACACCCTTGCTTCTCACCTCGGACAAGTCCGAGCATACCTTCTCCAATCAAGGTCCGATCGGACCTTGTGGCCTTCTCCTCGGACCAAGGTGGTCCGAGGCATCCTCCTCTTCCCTTCTCCTTGGACCAAGGTGGTCCAAGGCATCCTCCTTGACATCTCACCTTGGACAAGCCTGAGGCACTCCCCTTTAGCATCTCCCAACTATGTCCGATCGGGCATTGTGTAGGCTCTCCTTGGCAAAATCTAAGTCTCCATTCTTGGCTTGCATGGGACTCCTCCTCCTTAGCTACTTACCTTGGACACGTTCGAGCCAACACTTAGGAAACCTTGGGAGGCTTCCCTCAAACACTCCCTTGGGGTCTCCTAGGACCACATCCTCCTTGGGGTCTCCTAAGACCACTTTCTCCTTGGGGTCTCCTAAGACCACTTTCTTGAGTTCTCCTCGGACCTCATCCTTGGGTTCTCCTAGGATCACTCTCTTGTGGTCTCCTAGGACCACATCCTCCTTGGGGTCTCCTAGGACCACTCCCCTTAGCTCTCCTAGAATGCTTTCTCCTTAGCCTCCTAGGATGCATTCTCCTATTTTTTGGGTATAACAGCTATAACCCTAGTTCCTCTGTGATAACCCCGTTCGTGATGGTCAAGCAGCCGCATATGTACACACCGCCACCAAAGCTCTCCAACTCATTGCTGGTCAAGCTTTTCCTTTCCCTTAAATGCACCACAAAGTACCCGTGAGCCGAGGCTCAGCAAGAAAACTTAAAATACTCATTGACTCACCCTAAGTTGGGTATTTGGTCTCGTTGTGACTTTTCCGCTTAACTTTCTCCCTAGGATCGCCTCGTGCCAAGTAACCCAAATATATCCACATAATAATATTGTCTCACACATATATCACATATATGCACATATATTCCAAATATACCCATAACAAGCCAAATTACGCAAATTGCCCTTCTAATAAGAAACAAGCCCACATGCATATTTAATACACATAAACATGCATATCTAGATATATTATGATATAACTCACAAAATCATATAATGATACACATATATATCACATAAACACATATTTCATAATTAACTCACATATATTCCAAAATTTGCAATCCTGACCCCCTAATCAAGGCCCTAAGCCTTATTAGGTAATTTGGGATGTCACAGTGCGTGTATCGAAAGACATAATTTCACAAGTTCTTTGAAAAGATTAAGGTAATTGATCCTTCCATTGCTCAATTTCACAAATTAGTTGGTACCATAGTACATTAAAAACATGTTTAAAAGATTGAATATAAAACACAAATGTAATTTACATACTGAATCCCAAAGCCAAGTCCGAATGGTGTGCAACTGCAAGAACCATGCCACGTCGTGTGTTCCAGTATGGAAAAATCGATCCCTCTTGTTGTCAATCTTCCCGATTAGCTACTTATGGAAACTCTTCTCTTGCTGCTGGTCACACTTCCTCAAAGGGTCCGTAACTAGTGCATATTTATCTGATCTTTTCCTCTTCGTAGGGTCGGTGAAGTCATCATAATGCCTAGGCTTGCATTTCTTTATGATAAATTCAAGGCCAGCTGCCTCCTCAGGTTGTAACACTCATACACTAGGACTATTGACATCACTGGCAACAACGGATGTCTGGGCTTGTGGAGTGGAAGGTGGATCATCAGGCTTGTATTCATGAGGCATAACATTTGACACTGTATCTGAGTATGGGTAGGTGGGTCGACTCTGTTCCCTGGATCGATCATAGACCACTGAAATCAACTATGTCAACTAATCCATGATCGTAGTCTGATTCTTAAGTAAAGTCACCTGGCCCTCCTCAAATCTCTAGAGCCTCTGCACCAACTACACATAATCAGATCGGCCCTCCTCAATGCATAGGAGCCTCTGCATCAACTGCTCATAATCAGGCTGGGCAACCTGACTAGAGGAAGGTGCAGCGGCTAGTGTAGTACCCTCCTCAACCCTCGAGACATCCTCATAAAAAATAGAAGTTGCCTTTGAAACCTTCGCCAGCTTCTCTGCCTCCTTCTCGATCTCTACTTCCTCCACCACAGTCTTATCCTCCATGACAACTGATCCCAACTCAGGGACTAACTGACCATCAACGTTCGGAGGCTATTGTAGTAGTCTACCTTATCAGGGCATGTCTTCAACAAGGAAAATACCACCAACTGCATTAACAAATAAGATATGTCAGAAATAATTTAATAAAGTAAACCATCAATAAATTAATTTGTCACATTTAAGAAGATAAAGTTGAACTTATTCAATTCTTGTCGAACAACGGAACCAATTGGGTTGTGGAAGGAAAGATATCGGTCTTGGTAGACCAACTAAGCATCCTGGGAATATGGTTCCCACTCTTTTCACCGAATGTCCTCCCTATATCTGGCATGGCCTCGAAATCCAATACTGAAGTGCGGGGGCATAGCAATAGAAACTGTACTTGGACTCCTTCTGTTGTATCCTTGAACCCTCTTTCTTCTTATCTTCGTAGTGTTTCAATTGCCTCTTCATGTCTTTTTGAACTCCTCTAAACAACTTCTTAAAGGAAAAGTTCCCCCACAGATACTTGAAAAAGTAATCAAGATCCTCAACCAGCTTTAGTGAATCTCGATCATTTGAAAGATGCTCTTTCAACTCATCTAGGGATGGTGTGATTCCAAAATTCAGGTCGGTAACTAAGCCAAACTCCACAATACCAAATTTTCATAGAGAGTTGCCCACATAGAACTGACCCTATTCAAGATTCTTGCTTTCTACCTTACACAACATCAACTGGTGCAGCAGAACCCTAGAGAAACTACAAGCCTTCACATTAAAGAATTATCCCAATGGGCATGCCTTTGCCCGTTCAATCAGCCCATGCCTCTGAAACTACTCTATAAGGGTATCCAAGTAAGCACTACCCTATAAGTAACACGAGCAGGAAATTTCTTATCCAATGGCACAATAAGGTCAAGCATCTGAAACAAAAACAAAAAACTATTAATAACAGTTTTAAGCAATTTGGTAACCATCGAGGCTTGTCGAGGCATATTGAGGCAATACATGTTCAAAGCAAAACTATTTTTATCGAGGCTCATCGAGGCTTGTTGAGGCATATCGAGGTACAGTTAAATAAAGCAATCATCGAGGCCTGTCGAGGTAACCTCTACATTTATGTACAATAGAGCTGCATTGAGACCTTTCGAGGTCTATCGAGGCACATTCAGATTCTACACCTAAATAAGTCTATCGAGATCTGTCGAGGTATATCGAGGCCTATCAAGACACTCAAAATCCTACAAATCCCCAATTTGTTAACTTTATATTGAGGCCTATTGAGGTAATCTCTACATTTATGTACAATCAAGCTGCATCGAGACCTGTCGAGGTCTATCGATGCACATTCAGATTCTACACATAAATAAACCTATCAATTTCTATCAAGGCCTATAGAGACACTCAAAATCCTACAAATTCCCAATTTTTTCACTTTATATCGAGGCCTGTCGAGCTAACCTCTATATTTATGTATAATCGAGTTGCATCGAGACCTGTCGAGGTCCATCGAGGCATAGTCAAATTCTACACCTAAATAAGCCTATCAATTTCTATCGAGGCCCATCGAGGGACTAAGCATTAAGGCATGTAGAATTCTATCGAGGTGGGTCCAAAAACTTGAAAAAAAAACCCAGATTTTGTTATTTCCCAGTCCTGATCTATCCTATGAACAAAAATCAACAAAAAAACCAAGCACACATACATATTGCATATTAAAAGGAAATTCGTCACCTTCGCCTTCTTTGGGTTTTTTTTCTCAAAGCTTGGTCCGTTTGCTCAACGTTCTTCTCCTTTGCCTTCTCCGATCGTCAACTCTGATGATATCCAAGCCACAGATGATTGGTCGTGGTCGTGGAAGACAATGCTTCTTTGATTTTCTTGGATTCTGACAGATTAAATTAAATTGGTTTTGAGAGTTTTTTCCCTTCGGGACTGAGAAAGTGAGAGAGAGATCGAGAGAATACAGAGAGATTCTGGAAAACAAATGGTAGGGGTATTTAACAAACTAAGGGGAAAAAAATAGGACCAATATGACATGTGTAGAGTGGCTAGAATAATTTTGTTATAGGACCCCATTCAATGCATCATTTCTCAAATTTCCCTATTAAAATTAGTATTTTATATATTTATATCTACATATTTAATATTTTTATATCATTTAAATTTGTAAATATAATATATAGTGTAACAAAAATACATATATATTCTATGACTTATTTGTTTTTTTTTTAAAATAAGACCCTATAATATTAATTTATTTTTGTTGTGTAATGATTTATGTGCTAATTACATGAGATAAAAGAGAGAAAATTAAATTGTGATACTTTAAATAGTTTCTCATATTTTTCATATAAGAATTAGAAAAAAAAGATTTAGTAGATTAAAAAATAATTGAAATAATTGATTTATAAGATAATTTTAAGTTGTAATCTATAATACATGTGTGTATGTAAATATATAATTTAAGGTGAATTATACAAATATAGCATTAAAGAAAATCTATGTATATATAATATATATTTATATTTATATATACATATATATATAATGTATATGTACATATAATATATATTATACATGTACATATATATTATATATACATATAATACATACATGTAAGTCTAAGCTTTGAAGAGGTAATATGGCATCCAAAAATCTTTTAGAGATCTTTTATCTACTTAATTAGAATTTTTGGTGAATTTGAGTTTTATTTGGAGAGGTGATGTGTCATTCTATAATTTTAGAGCTATTTTATTACAATTTATGTGAATTTGAGTTTTATTTGTATATATTGAGTAATAATTTTTTTATACTTATTATAAATAAATTATTCCTTCATTCACTTTGACTTGTTCAACAATAATTAGTATTTTTTTTTCTTATATGGGTGATTGATTAATCCAATGAATTCATCGAATTTATATCAATATTAAAATTAGTATTTTTTTCATATATGTGTAATATATTTATATTTATATATTAAATTTTTGTAGTATATATTTTTATATTATTTAAATTTGTAAATATAATATTACATATTAAAAAATCATATAATATATATATATTGTAACAAGAAGACATATATATTGTATCACTTATTTTTTTTTTTAAAAAAAAGTGACGTTCACAATTTTTGAACAGACATATATAACAAATCATATGTTGATGTGATGTTGAGTTTGTTTGAAGAAAAAAAAATATAGACTCTCTTACACTTAATAAGTTCAAGATAATAAAGAAAATTAGGACCTTATAACATTAATTTATTTTTGCTGTATAATGATTTATCTTTTGTGCTAATTACATAAGATAAAAGAGAAAGAAAAAAAAATGAAATTGTAAACTATGAATAGTTTCTCATATTTTATATAAGAATTGAAAAAGTATTAGCAGATTAAAAAATAATAGATTTGTGAGACAATGTTAAGTAGTAATCTAATAAATGTGAGTTTGTATATAAATATATATAATATTTAAGGTGAATTATACTAAAATTTGATTAAAGAAAATGTATATATATATATATAAGTCTAAGTTTTGAAGAGATGATGTTGTTAGAGGTCTTTAATCTATTTTATTTGAATTTTTGGTGAATATGAGTTTTTTATGAATTTATTTGTATATGTTAAGTAATAATTTATTTTTTGTAAAAATCCCACATGATTTTCAAACCATTGTAGACATTATACTTGTAGTTTATAAATAATGTATTCTTTCATTCATTTTTTATTTGTATAAAAGTTAATATATTTTTTTCTCATATATGTTATTGATTTAATTCAATATTTCCTAATTAGTTGTAATTTTTAAGATCATCAAATTTATATCAATATTTAATATAATATATATTTATAATATTTTTTGTAATATATATTTTTAAACTATTTAAATTTATAAATTCTATATTATATATTAAAAAAACAATATAATATATAATGTAACAAGAATGTATATTATCACCTACTTTTTAAAAAATCTTATCACAATATTTGAAGAGATATATAAAAGATTATATAGATATATGCTCTATCATATTAATAAATTTAAGAAAATTAAGATCCTATAACATAAATTTATTTTTGTTATGTTATCATTTATCTTTTCTACTAATCTTGTAAGATAAAAGAGAAAAAAATATTGTGATGCTATATATAGTACCTCATATTTTTTTATATATAAAAATTATTAGCAAATTGAAGAAGAAAAATTGATTTTTGAGATAGTTTTAAGTTATGAGTTAATATATATGTGTATGTATGTATATATATATATAATTTTAGGTGAATTACACAAACATAGCATTAAATATTTGAAAAATTACAAAATGTATACAAAAATTATAACTTTCTATTATTATAAAAAAAATTATAATTTCTTTAATGTGATTATATTCTTTTTTCTAAAAAACTTATAATTAACCAGATAAATATAAAAATTCTTTAAATATGCATGTGTTTTTTTGTTATTATAAAACCGCGTGAAGCACGACTATATTTCCTAGTTATTTTTATAAAATAGAAACCTAAATTTATGTCTTTAGTTTTCTTTTAATTATTTATAAAGACATATTATGATTTATTATTTATTGTTTCAATTTCATTATTTAGGATAATACTATTTTGTTTTTAACACCATGTTAAAGTATTTTATATTTAATATCACATATTTGGATCTAAAGTCATAAAATATTTGTGTATTTATTTATTTTATATATAAATATTCTACACCATTTACATCCCTGGTATTAATAGGTCATATAGGTAAAAGCTACACTATGATACATTAGTTGCATTTCGGCAAAAACTTTACATTCGACAAAATATATTAATGACAACGATCATACACAATTTTAAAAATAAATTACTTAGAAAGAAGAGTGGGTTTATGTGCATAAAAATAATCAATTGTTTTTAACTTTAGATTTTCAGTCCCAAAATTTTAGTTTTCTCTAAATTAGGATTGGAAAATTTTCCCACAGAGGTAGATTCCTGTAGAATTTATGGTGAGGGGACAAGGTATTTTCCATTTCTGATGCAGGGAAAAGGGTGACACCTCCTTCTTTTCTTTGGTTAAATTTATATTATTGTAATAAATATTTTATTTTCTGTCGAATCATATAATATGTTATCTGTATTTTCACCCAAGGACACGTGATCGTTCGAGTAGGACACGTGGCAGTCAAAGTGGGACATGTGGCAGGACGTGTACTTCTTTCGATGAGGTCATGCCCCCGAGGATCAGTCCTCGGGGTGTTGGTCCTATAGTCGGAGATTACTCCCCTCAGGCATAGGGAGGACATGGACATCTCTCTAGGGCCATGTCCCAAGAGCTACGAACGTCTTTCCAAGGCTATGTCCCAAGAGTTGTTTGGCAGTCCACGGGTTTCTTACCATTAGTTATATTCCAGGCCGAGGACCTTGCCCTCGGGATCTAAAAGATAAGTCAAGTGTTAGCCAATGCAGGTTAACAACATCAAAGGAGTACCTGACAACCTTTTTGGGGTGATCCGCCTACAGTGTTATCGATTGTGCAACTTGAGAATTCGCACTTCCACAACACCGTCTGACAGGGAAATACGTACATCATGTCCTGACAGTACCAGGGGCATGTTCCCCACAAAGTAGGTACCTTTCTGCAGTGGGCCCCGCGGATCTCACTTGGGTCATGGTCTCTATTCAATGCAGCCTAATGCATTGAATTGGTATTTATCCCCCAATAACGGGAAGAATGTATATTAATTATAAATGATTTGTATTAATTACCCCAACCTCTATAAATAGAGTTGGGGTCTTATTGTAAAGGGTTCAGTTTTTAAGAGAGAAAACACCTTGTACACTCTTAGGACAAACCCAACAACCCCTGTCTTCTATCAGCTCCAGAAAGTCGTGGCTCTTACAGGGTATCCACTCGTGGATGGTTCTATTTCCAATAGGGGCTCGTGGAAGAGAGAATTTTTCTTCACCAACAGCGTATCCACTCAACATACGCATTCAACACATCAAGTAAGCTTTTTCTACCTTGAGTGCATATATAAGAAAATTTTTCTTTACCCCTCTCTTCAAGTTTGTCTAACCATAGTTATTTCTTTTTCTTGACCATGGGTCTTGAAGGGTCTGTCGGCCCTACCTTGAGTTTGGCAGACCGCGATTGTGTGGCAAAGATCCTAGCTGTGCCAGTCTTGTGCAAACAGTCTTGTAGCCTTTTTACGGAGGGCAATCTCTATTCATACAAGTTGCTATCTCCAAATCAAGTCGTTTCCCTGTGCTCCGTCTCATCCAAATCTACCATACCAAGGGTAATAGATGATGATGATGATGATGATGATGATGAGGATTATCACAACTCTGAGGGTGACCGGATGGATACGGAAAATGAGGTCAAGGTGAAGTCCGAGAACTATTCATGTTTAAGGTCCATGGCTGGCGTGGCTGGGGATGTTGCTGATGACGGACACACTGATGGTGTTACTTCTTGGGTCTCGTCGCTGATGATTGGTGGCGAGTTTTATTTCAACACCCATGCTCCCACCCCTCCTATCCCAAAGAGGAATTTTGTCATCGTGTATTTCATACAGAAATTTCATTGCTTCCTCTTCACTGACACTAAGAGTGGGACAGAAAATCCTCTCTTGTACAAGACTTTGTCTACTAGGGTGTACCAGGCGGCTTTATATGCCAGCCTCCGAGCTTCTCTCTTGTCTGTCGGTAGAGTTCCATCCTTCAGGTATTTCAAAATTGGGTCAACCCATGATTCTTTGGGGGTGTTGATCATGTGAATCTCTACTTCAGCAATACTTGGCTTGGATAAGCACTCCACAAGTATAGACTTGAGAGTATCTCCATCCTTTATGGAGGCTAGCTTTGCGAGGGCATCGACATTGGTATTCCTCTCTTGTGGGGTTTGCTCTATGGTATACGCCTCCAATTGATCCAAATAGCCTTTTAGCCTTGCTAGGTATGCAGCCATCTTGGGATCCCTCGCCTGATACTCACCTTTCATCTGAAATACTACCAACTGTGAGTCACTAAAAATGTGTAAATGTGTTACCTTTAGCTCCTTGGCCAACCGTAATCCGACTAGATGTGCTTCATACTCTGCCTCGTTGTTCGAAGCTTCAAATCCAAACCTTATCGCACAATACATCTTGTGCCCCCTAGGTCCAGTCATCATAATACGTGCTCCAGCTCCCCCTTCGTTGGATGCTCCATCCACATGGAGGCTCCATTCCTTGAACTTTCTTTCCTCTTCCTTACTAATTGATTCACTCTCTCCTATCTCTCCTTCTTCATTTGGCCGATAGGTGAACTCGACTATGAAGTCCGCGAGCACTTTCCCATTGATAGAGGCCCTTGGGGTATACGTGATGTCGAATTGACTTAACTCAACGAACCATTTCATTAGTCTTTCCAAGGTTTCAGGCTTGTGCAAGACCTACCTCAAGGGGTTATTAGTGAGTACCTCAATCACATGGGCGTGGAAGTAGAGCCTTAACTTTCTTGAGGCCACAACTAAGGCATATGCTAACTTCTCTATTTCTTGGTATCGGGTTTCTGCGTCTACCAAGCGTTTACTGATGTAGTATACAGGTTGTTGATGCTTCTTCTCCCCTTTAACCAGGGCATCACTTATGACATGCTCGGATACTGCCAAGTATAGGTATAGCCTTTCCCCCTTTTCGGGTTTAGCCAACAAGGGTGGCTTCCCCAGGAGTTCCTTCAACTTGGCAAAGGTTCTCTCGCAATCTCTATCCCAAGCGAACTTTTTTTCTCCCTTTTAGGATGTTGAAGAAGGGTAGGCACTTGTCTATGGACCTCGAAATGAACCTGTTGAGTGCTGATACTCTTCCCATTAGACATTGCACCTCTTTCTTGCTCTTGGGTAGACTCATCTTTACTAGGGCCTTAATTTTTTCAGGGTTAGCCTCAATGCCTATGGAGCTAACCATGAAACCCAAGAACTTTCCCGAAGAGACTCCGAAAGTGCACTTGAGTGGATTTAGCTTCATCTGATATTTTTGGAGTGTATCGAAAATCTCACTTAGGTCCCAGTTGAGTTCTTCGGCCGTTTTGGTCTTCACCAACATATCATCTATGTATACCTCCATGTTCCTTCCTATATGGTTAGAGAACATCTTGTTCACCAATCTTTGGTAGGTGGCACCTGCATTCTTCAACCCAAAAGGCATCACTTTATAGTAATATAGTCCTTTATCCGTTATGAATGAAGTATGCTCTTCGTCAGCTAGGTTCATGGGTATCTAGCTGTATCTAGAGTAAGCATCCATGAAGCTAAGTAACTCATGTCCGGCTGTTGCATCCACTAATTGATCTATTCTTGGAAGTGGGAAGCTATCCTTAGGGAAAGCCTTATTGAGGTTAGTGAAGTCCACACAAGTCCTCCACTTTCCATTTGGCTTTGGGATTAGCACAGGGTTCGATACCCATATGAGGTAAAATACTTCGCGGATGAACCCATTTGCCTTCAATTTGTCGACCTCCTCCTTCAAGGCTGCATATCTTTTTGGATCGAGCGCTCATCTCTTCTGCCTAACTAGCCTTGCCTCGGGGTTGATATTTAAGTGATGGAACATGATGGAAGGATCTATCCCCACCATGTCTTCGTGACTCCAGGAAAATACATCAAGGTTATCCTTCATAAATTTTACTAATTTCTCTTTTGTGTCACCTTGAAGTTTTGTTCCCACCTTCAACTTTCGCAATGGTTCCTTCATTACAACGATTTCTTCCAACTCCTCCACAGTTTCGGCCCCTAGCTCCTCTGTGACTCAGGGGTCTAGCTCCTGCGGGTTTATGCCTCCATGTATTACCATCGTCAAAGGTTTCCATGGCTTCATAGACATGTGGAGGGAGGTGTTATAGCACTCCCTGCCTCTATGTATTACCATCGCCATAGGTTCCTGTGGCTTTACAAATGTGCGGAGGGAGATGTTATAACACTCCCTCGCTTATTTTTGTTCCCCTTTCATACTCGTTATTCCTCCAAGAGTTGGGAATTTGACAGCTAAGTGATTTATTGAAGTTATCGCTTTCAATTCTCTTAGGGATGGTCTCCACAATACCGCGTTGAAAGCTGAAGTGCAATCTACTACGACGAAGTTTGTCATGATAGTAGTTTGTCTAGGTTGGTCTCCCATGGTGAGGGCCAATTCGATCACTCCTAGGGGTTGTATTGAGTCCCCAATAAATCCGTATAAGGAGGAATGATAGGGTTTCAAGTTCCTGATGCCCAAGCCCATCTTCTCCAAGGAGGGGCGATACAAGATGTCCACGGAACTTCCTTTGTCTATGAGGACCCGATGTACCCTCATATTGGCCAGTTGGACGGTCAGCACCAATGGATCATTGTGGGGGAAATGCACCCCTTGTGCATCCTCCTCCGTGAAAGTGATCGAATCATTCTCTCCCTTAAAACTCTTTGGGGGTCACTGCTCCAAGCTCATGATACACGTGGGTGGACTTGGTCTAGCTTCTCTAGCATACGTGTCTCACCCCTTCCTGGACTCTACTAAAAATCCAGGCCTACGAAGATCGTTCTTACTTCTCCTTGTACTTCTAGGGCTCTTTCTCGGGTCCGAGGTGATGCCGACCCATCCTCTAGTTTTTTATTTTCCCTTCTGACATATCTTCCCAGGTGCCCCCTGCGTATGAGTTCCTCAATTTTCACCTTCAAATGGGTACACTATACTGTGGTATGGTCGATATCCTTGTGGTACTGACAATATTTACTGGGGGTCCCTTTTGGATCGGTCTTTTCTCATCGGCGAGGGTCTCTTGAAGGGAACTTCGCCTTCATTCGTGAGGTAGATATGTTCTCTGGTGTCTGTCAGGTTTGTATAGAAGGTGTAAGACGTTTGCCTAGGGTCACCTCCGCATTTGTGATTTCTCTGGTGGTCATCCCTTGGCCCCTCATACACTCTCTTCTTTTTTGCACCATTTGGACTTTCATGGGCTGAGGGCTTGAAAAGGGATTCACTTTTTCCTGCCTTTAGGTTCTCATGGCCATCATCGACACGAATGTACTTTTGTGCTCTTTCGTAGAAATCGTCTAAGTCAGTGACCTCCCTTTTGAGCATATTATCCCATAGCTTACTGCATGGGTGCACTCCAGTTGTGATTGCTATCTTGAGTTCTCCCCTGCTCAGGCTTCCCACTTTAGCTGCCTCCATGTTGAACCTATGGATATAACTCTTCAGGCTTTCTCCTTCACCTTGCTTTATGTTAGCAAGGCTAGTGCATGGTATGGTGTAATCACGCACAACATGGTGTTTCTGGAGAAACTCGTCAGAAAATTGTTGCCATGACCTAATGGTTCCCGGCCTTAGCCTCTTGAACCACTTGTACGCATGCCCTTTCAGCGTGACAGCGAAATAGTGACACCTTGATCTTCAATTGATCCCTCTCAGCTTCATTAAATCGTTGAAGGGATCTAAGTGGTACTTGGGGTCCGAAGTTCCCTCATATGGGGTCATATAAGGTTCTTTAAAGTTAGCTAGGAGTATTTCAAGCTAGAGAAGGTGACTCGTAGTCGAAATCTTCATCGGTAATGTGCCCCCCAGACGCCGTGACAATTTTACTCCGAAGGCTCCTCATCTCGGTGTCTATCTCCTATCGCCTTCTATTCAAGGAGTTCCTCAACTCTGTAGGATTGACCTTTCTCTTATCTTTTCCATTTGGAGGGGCCATAGGAGGTGTTGTCCTTACTTCTTACCTTTTTCCATTGAGCTTTTCTCTTAGGTCAGGGGTGCCTCCTTAGAGGTGACTTCGACTTCGTTCCTACGACCAATGTTGTCCCTCCGCTTTTGTTCCTGGGGGTACTTTGCCGGCCTAGGTCCTTCATGGTGCTTTGTTTGGGGAGTGTTATTGGTGGAAAGTTGGGTTCTCCCGTTGTCTACGGGGACAATGGTTTCTCCTCTCTCACGCTCCTCCTTATGCCTGGGAAGGGGCATGCTTGACTTCCCTTGTATGTTCTCTAGTGTGGTTTCCAGCCTTTGATTCTTTTGTGTAACTCACATATCTTGTCCTCATAGAAGTGAGTCCTTGAGCTGGAACTCATAGAGTGTATTTGGGGACTCTTGCCTGGCCTGTGCGTAGAGGGGTCGGGATCCCGGTGGCCAGAGTGTGGTGCAACCAGAGGTCAAGGATGTGGGTGCGCTGGTGGCTCTGGATGACTTTTGTTGGGTTGGACAGCCGGGGATGGTACTTCCTTCTTCTTTCTTGGGGCAGGATGTTCCTCTGACATATCTCCATGCTTGGGTGGTGGAGGGTTTTTCCTAGAGGCTCTCAGCTGTTCTCCGTCTAGGTGAACCTCAATATCTTGTAGTGGACGTAGGCATTTTGAATGCCTTTGCATTTTTCCTTGTTGTAATTGATGAAAGAATGATGGTTTGATACTTGCTCTTTGATAACTTCATTTTAATGTCATTTTAGAATGTATTTTTGTGGTAATCTCGAGTCTTTATGTTTGTTTTGTGCAAGATTACACTTTTGTTTGCCTTTTTGTAGGTTAGTGCGTTTAATCATGAGAAAAATGTAAAAAGAAGAGAAAATGGTGGAAAATGAAACTTTTGGTGGTTGTTCGACTCAAAATGGTTCTAAGGACAAGTTAAAATCAGTTTTTGATGAAGGAATGAGGTTGAAAGCCTTAAATTGGGAAAGAATGGAATTAGAGTCGCGACATGGGCTTAAGGGTCGTGACTCTGACTCTAGTCAAGTCAGGAGCTACAAAGTTGCTGAAGGGAATTAGAGTCGCGACTTGCTCTTATAAGTCACAATGCTAGTGGAAGTCAGAGGCTAAATAAGGAGGACATCAAGACACGGGCCGCAATTTGATAGTGCCTGAGTCGCGGCGCCTGAAGACCTATGCAGACTTGGAAGGGCTTTAAAATAGACATGGGCTGCGACCTAGGAAAGGCCAAGTCGTAACCCGCATATGAAGAAAAAGGGGATTCATGATTTTTTTAGTATAAATTCAAACTTAATGTTTAATTAGGGTTAGGTCAGATTTTAATTAGGATTTTAGAGATTAATTTTGATTATGAGATTAGTTTTTCTGCACTCTTATATTTTTTATTTCTTCTTCAAGTCTTTGAATGTTATGTTTCTAAATTATTATTTTGTTGATTTAATCATTTCTCATATGAACCAAACATTTTTGTCTAGGGTTTAATGTAGTCACTTCGAATTCTATTTAATTTAATTATGGTGTTCTATTGATTTTTCCTCTTTAGTCTATTCTATATAATGTTTTCTTATGCTAGTAAATACCTGATCAATATTTGCTTGATTTATGATTTTGATTCAAAATTCGAAAGATGAGAATTGAATATGCTATCGTTATATAGATATAGGTCACATATTGGACGAAAGTACCTGTATGACTTGTGCAGTAATTAGATTTCTATGCTTAATGTCTGCTATATGTTTAAGTTTATGACAGATATGTAGAAAACCTGCATATAGGCTTAGATCTTATATCTTGAAAAACAATAGGAATCGATTTTTGTTAACCTGCTATTAGAATATGAAAATAGAAATTTAGAACTGATTAATAAAATTAGTAGAATGAAAAGTTGATGAAGTTAATACCCTAGGTCTTTTTATTATTGATTTTCATCTTTTGATTAGTTATTTTGTTCATAGTTATTCACTATTTTATAATTAGATTTATTCATCTAAATTTTGAATGCCAAATAGAAATTAAAGAACAATTATTGGTAATTGGTTAATAGTCTTTGTGGGAATGATACTCTATTTACTATCTATATTACTTGAATCGATTGAGTACACTTGCGTATCATATTTTCAAGATAAAGTTTTGGCACCGTTGCCGGGAACTTAATTTCTAATATCAAAATTAATTGTTGTTTGTTCTAATTTGGTTTTTATATTTTACACTTATTCGGATCGAGGTTGTATTGTGTTTCAGTATTTATTGGTATATGCGGGGAATTAGACAAAAGGAACTCATACCGATAGATCTTGAAATTGAGAGAACGTGTAGAGAAAACTGCAAGATAAAGAAAAGGTTGGATTTTACCATGGCTGAGAACGCGAATAACGTTGTGAACAACAATGCAAATTAGGGTAATGCAGCTGAAGTTGATCCGCCATTGAGAAATTATGTACTCCCTATTGTTACGGGGATACATTCAAGTATTCGTCCCCCACTGTTGGGGCAAATAATTTTTAGATAAAACCCTCAATTATTCAGATGGTACAGAATTGTGTACAATTTGGGGGAGTACCAAATGAGGATCCAAATCTCCATATCACAATTTTTTAGAGTTTTGTGCGGCATTCAAAATGAACGGGGTGAGTAACGATGTTGTCAGATTAAGATTATTCCCGTTTTCATTAAGAGACAGAGCTAAGAGTTGGTTGAATTCATTGCAAGCCAACTCTATAGTTACTTGGGAAGGCTTGGCTCAGAAATTCCTTGGTAAATATTTTCCTCCTGTGAAGTCAGCCCGTATAAGAGGAGAGATTAATAACTTCCATCAGCTGGATGAGGAGTCTTTATATGAAGCATGGGAACGTTTTAAAGAGTTGCAAAGGAAATGCCCACATCATGGAATAGAGAAGTGGCTGCTAGTTCATACATTTTACAATGGTTTGGGGGGAAATACAAGGACAATTATAAATGCAGCATCGATTGGAGCGGTTATGAGAAAAGGCGCTAATGAAGCGTATGAATTATTGGAAGAGATGGCCATGAATAACTATAATTGGCCTACTGAACATGACAATAATAAGGTGGCAGGAGTCTTAGAGGTCAATCCTATTGCTTTATTGACCGCTCAAGTGGCATCTCTAACCAAGCAATTGTAGCAGAATAACCTTGCAGCACAAGCAATGCAAGTACAGAATGTCATGAGTTGTGAGATTTATGGGGGACCACATTCTTATGAATAATGCCAAGCATAGCTAGTTGCTCAACAGATGTAAATAATATGCCTTTGGAACAGGCACAGGTTATTGGTAACTTTTCAAGACATGCACCAAACACCTACTCAAATACATATACTTCTGCGTGGAAAAATCACCCTAACCTTTCTTGGAATAATAATCAAGGGTTACAACCGCAGTATCCACAATACCCACCTCAACAACCCCCTCATCAACCGACTTATGTACTACATTCTAGGCCTTATTATGATCCGAACCCACGCCCATCTCATCCCCCACCACATCCTCCAATGAACTCACCAACAATGCAGCCAGACCAATTAAATCAATTCATGATATAGACAAGGTCTTTGGTCAGGAATTTGGAGACACAAATGGGTTAATTGCCTAAACTGCTTTCTAGTAGACAACAAGGGAATTTTCCTAGTTCCACAGAGGTAAATCCAAAAGAGCAATGTAAAGCTGTCACTCTGGGGAGTGGCACTAAGTATGATGGACCTACAGTGGATAACAAGGGGAAGAAGATTAAGGAACAATATGTTACTAGTCCAGTACAAGAGGAGGTTACTGAAGATCTTCCAAAGACAGATAAGTCGAAATACACCGAGCCTACACCAAGGATTCCATATCCTCAATGGTTTTTGAAGGCCAATTTTTGACAAACAATTCTCCAAATTTCTTGAAGTATTTAAGAAACTTCACATTAACATTCATTTTGCAGAGGCTCTAGAACAAATTCCTAGTTATGTGAAGTTTATGAAAGTGATATTGTCTAATAAGAGAAAAATGGAGGATTATGAAACTGCTGCATTAACTGAAGAGTGTAGTGCCATTATTTAAAAGAAGCTTCCTCAAAAGTTAAGAGATCCGAGCAGTTTCACTATACCTTGCACCATTGGGAACTTTTATTGTGAGAGAGCTTTATGTGATTTGAGTGCAAGCATTAATTTAATGTCGGTGTCTGTATTTAAAAGGCTTGAATTAGGGGAAGCTAGACCCACTACTGTTGCTCTTCATTTGGCTGACCATTCATTAACACACCGTAGAGGTATTATAGAGGATGTTCTAGTCAAGGTAGATAAGTTCATTTTCCCAGCGGATTTCATTGTATTAGATATGGAGGAAGATGAGGACGTGCCTATTATATTGGGACGACCATTTTTAGCTACAGGGAAAGCATTGATCGAAGTCCAGAAGGGTGAGTTAAGGCTCAGAGTACAAGGTGATGAGGTCGTTTTTAATGTTTTTAAAGCCTTGAAATATCCTTCGGCTAGTAACAGTTGTTTTAGTATTAGTGTATTGGAGGAACAAGAATAATGGGTCCAGTCTATTGAGGATCCACTTGAGTTGAGTTTGGTTGCAAGTCTTGAAAAGTGTGCTGGTACTGAAGCCAGTGAATATGTTAAGTGGTTGAACTCATTGGGGAAAATTTATAAAAAGAAATACGAGGAATTAGGGCAAGTTCCTAAGATACCTCTTCCATCTATCGAGAAGGCACCAGTTCTTGAGTTAAAAACTTTACCGGATCATCTTAAGTACACTTATTTTGGTAAGAATGAGACTCTCCTAGTTATTATTTCAGCTTCATTATCTGTGATTGAAGAAGAGAAGCTTCTTGGGGTGTTGAGGGCTCACAAACTAAGAATTGGGTGGACTTTGGCAGATATAAAGGGTATCAGTCCTTCAATAATGATGCACCGTATATTAATGGAGGAGGATAGTAAACCTAGTATTGATGCTCAGAGACGGCTCAAACCTTCAACGAAAAAGTGGTAAGGAAAGAAATTCTTAAATGGTTGGATGCAGGGGTAATTTACCCAATATCTAAATAGTGCATGGGTTAGTCCAGTCTAGGTAGTCCCAAAGAAGGGTGGCATGACGGTGGTTAAGAATGATAATAATGAACTAATTTCAACTTGTACAGTAACGGGGTGGAGAATTTGTATTGACTATCGTGAACTAAATAAGGCCACCAGAAAAGACCATTTTCCTTTGCCTCTAGTAGATCAGATGTTAGATAGATTGGCAGGTCATCCTCATTACTATTTCTTAGATGGGTATTTGGGATACCATCAAATTCCCATAGCACCGAAGGATCAAGAAAATACTACCTTCACATGCCCTTATGGAACATTTGCATTTCAGAGAATGCCATTTGGGTTATGTAATGCTCCAGCAACCTTTCAAAGATGTATGATATCTATCTTCTCAAACATGGTGGAAAAAGGTATAGAGATTTTTATGGATGACTTTTCAGTCTTTGGGCCCTCATTTGATGGATGCTTGTCTAATTTGGAAAGGGTTTTGAAAAGATGTGAGGAGTCAAATTTAGTATTAAATTGGGAGAAATGTCACTTTATGGTGACAAAAGGCATAGTCTTGGGCCACAAAATTTCACGCCATGGTATTGAGGTAGACAGGGCCAAGATCTCGACAATAGAAAACTTACCTTCTATAGTGTCTGTTAAGGGGGTTCGTAGTTTTTTGGGCCATGCTGGATTTTATAGGAGGTTTATAATAGATTTTTCAAAAATTACAAAACCTTTATCTACTCTACTTATGAATGGTGTGGTATTTAACTTTGATTCTGATTGTTTAAGGGCATTTAACACACTGAAGGAGAAATTGGTCTATACTTCGATTGTTGTATCACCAAATTGGGAACCTTTTGAATTAATGTGTGGTGCTAGTGATTATGCAGTAGGAGCAGTTCTTGGACAACGAGTTGACAAGGTATTCCGAACGATTTATTATGCTAGTCGAACCTTGAATGATGCTCAATTAAATTATGCAACTACTGAGAAGGAATTACTTGCAATTGTCTTTGCATTTGACAAGTTCAGGCCATATTTAATTGGTAATAAGGTGATTGTTTACATAGATCATTAAGCTATTAAGTACCTTATGACCAAGAAGGATGCTAAACCTCGCCTGATTCGATGGGTCCTATTATTACAAGAGTTTGATATGGAAATTTGTGATAAGAAGGGGACATAAAATCTAGTTGCAGATCATTTGTCTAGATTGGAAAAAGGAGAAGAGCATAATGAGAAAGAGGAGCAATTTGATGAAAATTTTCCGGATGAACAATTATTTTCGATTGAAAGTGAGGAAAAGCTACCTTGGTTTGCAGATTATGTCAATTATTTGGTAGCTAAAGTTGTGCCTCCGGACATGTCAAGGCAACAACTCAAAAAGTTTTATTCGGAAGTTAAGCATTATTATTGTGATGAGCCCATTCTCTTCCGTCATTGTGCTGATCAAGTAATTAGAAGATGTATCCCAGAAGATGAGATGATTTCCATACTTTCTCATTGTCATACTTTATATTGTGGTGGTCACTTTGGAGGAATAAGGACAGCAGCAAAATTTTTGCAATGTGAGTTTTATTGGCCTACATTATTTGAAGATGCTAGTGCCTTTGTTAAGAGTTGTGATAGTTGCCAAAGGACCAGTAATATATCAAGAAGAGATCAAATGCCAATGGCTGGAATTTTGGAAGTTGTTTGATGTGTGGGGAATAGATTTTATGGGACTGTTCCCATCATCTTATAATAATAAGTAAATTTTCTGGCAATAGATTATGTTTCTAAATGGGTGGAAGCTGCAGCAACTCCTACTTGTGATGGTAAGGAGGTACTTAAATTCCTCCATAAAAATATTTTTACTCGGTTCGGTACTGCAAGAGAAATTATTAGTGATAGAGGCAATCATTTCTATAATAAATCATTCACAGTTCTATACGCTCGTTATGGAGTTCATCATCAAAAGGCTATGTTCTATCATCCACTTGCTAATGGTCAAGCAGAAGTGTCAAACCAGGAGATTAATAGTATTTTAGAAAAAACTGTAAACACATCAAGGAAAGATTGGTCGAAAAAGCTTGATGATTCACTGTAGGCATATCGCACAGCCTTCAAAACTCTGATTGGTGTGTCACCCTATCGGTTGGTGTTTAGGAAGGCATGTCATTTACCAGTAGAACCTGAGCACCGAGCTTATTGGGTGGTAAAAAAGCTAAACGTTGATTTATTTATGTGGGACAAAATAGACTTCTAGAGTTGAATGAGCTCGATGAATTTTGAAATGAAGCCTATGAGAATGCAAGATTTATAAAGAAAAGTCTAAAGCATTTCATGATAAACAGATAATTAGAAAGGATTTCCAACCGGGAGACAAGGTGCTTGTGAATGCCAAAAATTGGACATGATCCTGAGAGGGCCACAATCAACACTCGAGAGAAAATTTGAGGCTTTCCCCTAGTAACCTTGGGCACGCCAAGCAATCTTGTGTCTCACCCCACGCGAGACCCATCCCTCACGCGAGGCCTTCGCAAAACTACCCCGTCTAGCCCCATGCGAGGCCTTTGCGAAGCCGTGACCCCTGGCACACCTCGCCTTTCCCGCCTCGCTGAAGGTCCTACGGTCTCGCGCCCAGATGCCGCGCACCCTTGCACCTTGCCTGGGTGTCACGCACCCATGCGCCTCGCAAAGCCACCACCTTGATGAAGGTCCTATGGTCTCGTGCTCAAGTGTCGCGCACCCATGCACCTCGCAAAGCTAACGCCTCGCTGAAGGTCCTACATTCTCGCACCTAGGTGCTGCGCGCCCATGCGCCTCGCGAAGCCACCGCCTCACTGAAGGTCCTACAGTCTCGCAACCAAGTGCCACGCATCCTTGTGCTTCGCCCAGGTGTCGCCCACCCATGCACCTCGCAAATCCACCGCCTCGCTGAAGGTCCTACAGTCTCGTGCCCAAGTGTCGTGCACTCTTGTGTCTCGCCCAGGTGTCGCGTGCCCATGCGCCTCACAAAGTCACCACCTCGCTGAAGGTCCTATAGTCTCGCGCCCAGGTGCTGCGCACCCCTTGCGCCTTGGCCAGGTGCTGCGTACCCATGCGCCTCACGAAGCCACCACCTTGCTGAAGGTCCTACGGTCTTGCACCCAGGTGTCACGCACCCCATTCGCCTCGTGAAGCCAACACCTTTCATGCATCTTGTAAAGTCACCGTCTCGCTAAAGGTCCTACGGTCTCGCACCCAGGTGCCGCGCACCCTTGCACCTTGCCCAGGTATCGTGCACCCATGCGCCTCGCGAAGTCACCACCCTTGCGCCTCTCCCAGGTGCCACACACCCTTGCGCTTCGCCCAGGTGCCACACACCTATGCGCCTCGCGAAGCCACCACCTCACTGAAGGTCCTATGGTCTCGGACCCAGGTGCTTCGCACCCTTGCGCCTCACCCAGGTGCCGCACACCCATGCGCCACGCAAGACACCATCACTCCCACCATGGCCCCGTGCATACGTCAAGATGCACCTCGCGCCCTGCACCTTGGGATCGTGTCTCCCATGATGACCCATAAAGGCTCCAACACTTAAAGTTTAAGAGAGTAGGATGCCTTATGAGTATAAGAAAACCCATGAATGACTCAAAAGAGATCATACGGATACGAAGTATGTATGGGGGTACGACCCTGAAGGACCCAGGTGTCTGACCCTAAACACCACGCCAGATAAGTAGTGGTCGTACGAATAGGGTACCTGATGTGGTCCTTCCTTGCCAATCTCTGACATTCGTACTAAACAGATGGTGGAGGTATAGCTAGGTACTAAAGTGGAGGTGCTCCCATAGACCCTGAGCATGCACTGGAGCCGACCACCACGCTCATGGCACCACTACTATCTGTAGACTGCATATGCAGAGTCGTATCCCCAGGGACCACCGTGTACAATGAACCAATAGTGCTCTACTATAAATATGACTTCCCTTCACTTGAGAAGGGGGAGGGAATTTTTTGGAGAGAACTTTGGAGAGTATTTTGTAACCATAGATTGTTAATGGGAATAGACACTACACATTCTCTCTATTTTTCATTTTGAAATTTCAGCATTTACATTTTTGTGTTCTGGAAATCATAAGAAAGTTTGCTTGAAGTTCATTTGATTTGAATCTACTTATTTTATAACTCACAAAGTTCTTGATCTAACTTGTTGATGAGATCTTACCGTCAACAGTTTGGCGCCGTTTGTGGGAAGGATAAGTGCCAAGCCACAGTTCTTCCATTAATTCCAGTAGAGAAAGATGCCGAGACGCTCTAAGCGGTTGAGAGAACCACGGGAAGTTGAGGTCCACCTTGATGGAGATCAACTATAGGCCTCCATGAAGAATCCTCCGCCGCCCAAAAATGTGAATGCACCAAAGGAGCCCAGGGTTCCTAAGGATGAAAGGGAGGTCTTGTCCCCAACTATCCCACCTGATGAGAACCATCCGAGATCAGCGGCCACTTCTGCAAGGGATACCGGAGAGTTCCCGCCCCCAAAGCTGCCACAGGCGCCGGACATTGGCCGGCAAGATCCGGGTCCATCGATGCGCAGACTTGACAAGAATCCCTGAGTCCATTCCATAAGCTCGAGCTCTAGGTCTCGATTTTACAAAGGGGAGATACACGAATTACACTGGAAGAACCAAAGGCTAGAAACCACCTTAGAGAATATGCAAGAGGTGTTGAATGGCCTGCTACAGGGGAAATCAAGCATGTCTCTTCCTAGGCGAAAAGAGAGAGGTCGAGAGCGGGCAGAAACCACAGTCCCAGTGGATGATGGTAGGACTCGACTCTCCACCAATAATACCCCTCAGATGAAGCAGCGTGAACGTCCCGGACATTCGAAACATCCCTAGAGGCCAGAGTAGAAGAACAATGATGAACCTCGTAATGAAGTCAAAGTCACTTCAAGGAAAACACCCTCAGACTTAAATGAAGAGCTCAAAAAGAAAAGGTTGAGCAAGAGGACTACACCTCCTATGGCTCCCCAGGAAGACAAAGGGAAGGGAAAGGCTAACCCGTCCACTTTGAGAGACTCCTTGAACAAAAGGAGACAAGACCTAGACACAGAAATGAGTAGCCTCTGGAGCAAGATAATCACCGCATCTAGAGGGAAAGTCATCGATGACGAGTTCGATTATGAATCACCATTCATTAAGGAAATCCAAGCTATTTGGCTCCCAGCCAACTTTAAAGAGCCTCACATGACCCCTTATGAAGGAAATACGAATCCCAAATACCATCTAGACGCATTCAACGAACTGATGAAATTAAGAGGAATTAGTAGCAGGGCCAGATGCCACTGTTTTGTTGTCACGTTAAAGGGACTTGCTTACAAATGGTTCAAAAGACTCCGGCCAGGGTCCATTAAGTCTTGGAAACATTTTTTTGATGCATTTCTCCAACAATATCACGCCTTGCGTGATTACACGATGCCAGGCACCAGCCTTGCTAATGTGAAACAAAGAGAAAATGAGAGTTTAAAGAGTTATATCCACAGGTTCAATATGGAGGCTGTAGAGTCCAAGAACTTTACTTAGCTAATTATTTAGTAGTATTATAGTATGTATAGTATTATCTTTGTAACTGTGGATTTTTGGTTCAGACCGGGAATTATTTGGACACTCATAGTAGTACTTATAGATTTTCTAAGTTTAACCTATAGTTTAAGAATATTAATGTTAACCTAAGGTTTGATTATATGACTGATATTAAGGATAATATTTATTATACTATAAGGTTTAGATGAGGACCAATAGGATTTTTAAGCACATGTTATGAATGGATGATTAAGAATTAAGTATTTTGAGGATTAAATTTAATGAGTAAAGTTTGAATGCTATAAGGTCAGTCAGCAGCTTTGAATACGTTAAGGGCTTAGTCAAGGCTGTTTACTCCATTCAAACTTATCTAAAAATGTGTAATTTCGTGTTTAATTAATCAGCGTGTGCCGATATATCGCAGCTATAGGGGGCGATATATCGCAGCACGTAGATACGGAAAACACGAGATGATGCACGACAGCCTCAGGCATACTGGCCCAAGCGATATATCGCCTACAGGGGGCGATATATCGCCTCATTCAGTGTATTTTGAAATGTTTTGAATTCATTTTCCATTCAGCCATTCAACCTCTTGATAAGTCCAGCATCTTTTTGAACGAGTCTTCAGCCTCTGCTGAATGATTATTCAAATATTTTTCACCTAAAAAGCTATTATTTTTATTCAAGTAAAATTAAGATCCTTTCATTCCTAAACTCTATAAATAGGACCTACTACCCAGCCATTATTCAACTTTTGCTCTAAGTTCAGAGGCTGCAAGTGCTAAGTGAGTGTGAGAGTGTAAACACCTGGGTTGGGGAATCATAAGCTTGATCATTATAAGCTTATCAAACACTTGAGGAAGTAAGGTTTCATAGTATTTCGGTTCGAGGTTTAGATTGGTCTACAAGTCTTCAAGGTAACCCAAAACTCTAGTTCATTTCTGTACTTGTTCTTCTAAGTTCTCATAGTCTTCTACTCAGCCTCTAACCTCGATTTTTATTTTGGTTAGGAAATCTAAGCTCTTGAGCAAAAAGGGTTTTGGTAAGTATGTTTCTCAAAGGTTTAGTCATTCCATCCCTTCCATTCTTTTCATTACTTTTTCTTCAATCTACTCACCCTGTTATATATGGTTTTAGGAGTGTTCCAAAAGTCCCAACGCTGTCCTATTATCCCGGTAACTTTGGTAAGGAAAATAGGATAGAATCTATATGTTTTATGCTTGTGTTATCTTATGTGTTATGTTATGAAATAAGTTATAAAGTATGTTATGAATATGTATGTTTGTAGGCTTGGGCATATGACCCATATGACTAACAAGACCCCAAAAAGATTATGGGCATATGACCTACTTAGCTAGTAGGACCCCACTAATCTCATGGGCATATGACTTGTTTAGTCTATGGGACCCCAAGTAATAATGGCCATTATAGTATGTGTATGTAATAAGTGTTATGATATGTCTTTATGTTTATTATGAAATTTATGTACATGATGTATGTGTTAGATTTTCCTTGCTGGGCATTAGGCTCATTCCTTTTTGTTTTATGTGCAGGAAAATAGCTTTAGTGGCGGTAAGGTTCGTGGATGCTTAGGATTGTGTATCGATGGTGAATGGATTCAAGGAGTCGAGTGTTTGATTTCGAGGATGTAGTCTTTTCTTTATGGGTTTATATGTAATTTTTCCGCACTTTCTATGTAACTCTTTATTTTAAATTATGTTTTGTTTTTAAGACAATGGGATCCCATATCCTTCTTGATATTTTTTGTAAGTAACTCTTATTTCTACAAGTTTTTCTAATAAAGTTATGGTATTTTCGCAAATGTAAGTTTTAATAACGATTAGTATGTTTAGTTTTCGTTAATGGTCCAAAAGTCTAGAGTAGTTGGGTCATTACAGAGGCAGCCCGTGGGGAATTAAAAATGGCCATTACGGCCGGAGTACGCTCGGGTAGTAAGCTGTGGGATAACATGCTTAAGAGGGAGGTCATTGATTTGGATGATTTCTATGAACGGGCATAGAAATATATTCGTGTTGAAGATGGCCACGAGAGCCTTAAGGCCAGAAAAGGCAAGTCCCCTCCAAAACCCTCAATCCAGGAAAGCCTAAGTAGCGCAAAGAAGAAGAGGGTCTATGAAGGGACGAGACCTCAAAATCCCCAATGCATTGATGAGTGCAAACAGGCCCCCTACACCTTTTATACTGACCTTAACACACGCTAGGGAGCATATCTTTGTCACAAATGAAAATCAGGTCCCTTTCAGGAGGCCCCCGCCAATGAAAAATGACCGATAAAAAGAGACCCCAGTAAATATTATCAATATCATAAAGATATTGGCCACACCAATGCAAAATGCACTAATTTGAAGATAGAAATCGAAGAGCTCTTACGCAGGGGACACTTGGGCAGATACGTCCGCAAAGAAAACCAAAGACCGAAAGAAGGAGTATCCTCACCATGAGCACGGGATGTAGCCCCAGAGGTGCAAGGAGAAGTTAGGACCATCTTCGGAGGGCCAGGGTTCGGAGGCGAATCAAGGAAGGGGCGAGACAAAGATGCCAGGGAAGCCAAGCGAAGTCCACCCCCATGCCTCTTAAGTTTGGAGCAATGCCCCCCAAAGAGTTTTAAGGGGGAGAATGACTTGATAACTTTCACCGAAGAAGATGCAAGGGGTGTGCATTTCCCTCACAATGATCCCTTGGTGTTGACTGTCCAGCTTGCTAACATGAGGGTGCATCGCGTCTTGGTGGACAATGGAAGCTCCATAGACATCATGTATCGCCTAGCTTTAGAAAAGATGGGACTGAACATTAGGCACTTAAAGCCCTGCAATACCTCCCTGTATGGATTTATAGGAGATTCGATACAACCCGTAGGTGCAATTGAGTTAGCCCTCACCATGGGAGAACAACCAAGACAAACCACCATAATGGAAAACTTTGTCGTGGTAGACTGCGCCTCGACCTTCAATGCGGTATTAGGAAGACCCTCCCTAAGAGAATTGAAGGCAATAACCTCAGTATACCACTTAGCCATGAAATTCCCGACTCCTGGGGGAATAGCGAGCATAAAAGGATAGCATAAGGAAGCGAGGGAATGTTATAACACATCCCTTTGCACGGCCATAAAATCATCTGCGCCTATGGCAATGATGGTACATGAAAGCACAAACCCACACGAATCGGACCTGCAGGTCGCGGAGGAATCCAGGGCCGAGCCAGTAGGGGACTTAGAAGAGGTCATAGTTATGAATGAGCCGTTGAGGAAGTTGAAGGTAGGAAGAAACCTTCCAGATATCTTGAAGGAAAAGCTGGTGGAATTTCTAAAAGTTAACCTTGATGTATTCGCCTGGAGTCACAAGGACATGGTGGGGATAGACCCATCAATCATGTGCCATCACTTGAACATCGACCCAAAAGCAAGACCTGTGAGGCAGAAAAGGAGGGCACTAGATCCAGAAAGATACACGACCCTAAAAGAAGAAGTTGACAAATTAAAGGCAAATGGGTTTATTTGAGAAGCATTCTACCCAGTATGGGTATCCAACCCAGTTTTAGTCCCGAAGCCTAATGGAAAGTGGAGGACTTGAGTGAGACGTTTAACACCCTCCAAAAATTCAGAATGAAGCTAAACCCGCCAAGTGCACATTTGGATTTTCGTCAAGGAAGTTCCTTGGTTTTATGGTGAATTCCCGAGGTATTGAGGCCAATCCTGACAAAATCAAGGCGTTGTTGGAAATGAGCCCACCACGAAGCGAGAAGGAGGTGCAGTGCTTAACAGGGAGAGTAGCAGCCCTCAATAGGTTCATCTCCAGATCCACTGACAAATGCCTCATTTTCTTCAACATCTTAAAAGGGAGCAAAAAGTTCGCTTGGGAAGAAGATTGTCAGGAAGCCTTCGCTAAACTAAAGGAACACCTTGGAAAACCACCCCTTTTGGCTAAGCCAAAAAAAGGGGAAAAAATGTACCTGTACTTAACAGTGTCAGAGCATGCTATAAGCGCCACCCTGGTCAAAGGAGAAATGAAGCATCAACAGCTCGTATACTATGTTAGCAAGCGGTTGGTAGACGCAGAAACTCGGTACCCAGAAATTGAGAAGTTAGCATATGCCTTGATAGTGGATTCGTGAAAGCTGAGGCCCTATTTCCACGTTCATGCTATTGAAGTGCTCACCAACACCCATTTGCGTCAAGTCTTGCACAAACCAGAGACTTCAGGAAGGTTGTTAAAGTGGTCAATTGAGTTAAGTCAGTTTGACATCATTTATACCCCAAGGACCTCAGTCAATGGACAGGTACTTGCAGATTTTATAGTTGAGTTTGCATATCTACCCCATGAGGAGGGAGAAATAGAAGAAAATGAACCAATGGGCAAAGGAGAAAAGCAGCCTGAAGAATGGAGCCTCCATGTGGATGGGGCGTCTAACGAAGGAGGAGCCGGCGCTGGCATAGTAATGACGGGACCTAAGGGACATCAGATGTATTGTGCATTAAGATTTGGATTTGAAGCTTCCAACAATGAAGCAGAATATAAAGCACTACTAGCTGGCCTGCGACTAGCCAGGGAGTTGAAGGTAACACATTTGCATGTCTTTAGTGACTCACAGTTAGTAGTATTTCAAGTGAAGGGAGAATATCAAGCTAGAGGCCCAAAAATGGCTGCATATCTTGCCAAAGTGAAAGGGTATTTGGATCAATTTGAAAAATACACCATAGAACAGATCCCAAGGGAGCAAAACACAAATGTTGATGCTCTCGCAAAACTCGCCTCTACTCGAGACAAAGACACGCTTGAGTCAATCCCTGTCGAATACCTCTCCAGGCCGAGCATAGTAGAAGAGGAGGTTCACATGGTCAATAATCCTGAGGAGTCATGGTTTACACCCATCTCAAGGTACTTAAGTGATGGAGCGTTGCCTTTGGACAAAAAAGACGCCCGTAAGATGATTTACAAAGCCGCCCAATACACCCTAGTGGATGGAGTTTTGTATAAAAGAGGCTTCTCCACCCCGCTCCTACGGTGTATAGGCAAGGGGAAGGCCTTAAAGGTCATGCAAGAGATACACAAAGGGGAGTGTGCAAATCAAGCTGGGGGGCAATCCACGACAGAAAAGGCCATATGACAGGGGTATTATTGGCCTACCATGGAGAAGGACGTGGGTGATTTCGCAAGAAGATGTGACAAGTGCGAACGACATGCAAATTACCCCAGACAGTCACCAAATGAGTTGGTGAGCATGACCAGACTATGGCCCTTTGTTGTGTGGGGGAATGACTTGATTGAAGTGTTACCAATGGAAGAGGATGAGCAAAGTACGTGGTTGTAGCAGTCGATTACTTTACTAAATGGGTGGAAGCAGAGCCTCTAGTCTACATAACGGCTAAGCAAATCACCACCTTTGTCAACAAATTTATCGTCTCTAGGTTTGGAGTACCCTACAAGATAATCTCTGACAATGGGACACAGTTTGAAGGAGGTTTATTCGAAGAATATTGCAGAGAAAAGGGAATCAAGAGAAGTTTCTTTGCTGTAGTACACCCGCAAGCCAATGGACAAGTGGAGGCCATCAACAAGATCCTAAAAAGGAACCTAAAAACAAAGTTGGAAAAGTTCAAAGGAGCTTGGGTCAAAGAACCGCCCAATGTGCTTTGGGCCTACAGGACCACGCCACGTTCCACTACTGGAGAAACGCCTTTTGCCTTAGCCTATGGGTGCGAGGTTGTTCTTCCAATAGAAATGAAAATCGACTCCTTCCGCGTACAAGCATATGATGACCAGGCTAACCACGTAGCATTGGCTAATAAATTGGACATGCTGGAAGCGAGAAGAGAAAGGACACAACTGAAGTTGGCAACGTACCAGCAACAGGCTGCAAGATACTATAACTCAAGGGTGCGAGAAAGGACGTTCAGGGTCAGATACCTCGTATTAAGGAAAGTTCTGCCAAACACTCGAGACCCTTGAGCAGGTGTATTAGGGGCAAACTGGGAAGATCCCTACCAAGTTGCCCAGGTGGTGCCCCCTAACACCTACAAGCTGGCACGTTTGGATGATACCATGGTACCCAAAGCTTGGAACGCAGAGCATCTACAAAAATATTATCAGTAAGACCTCCATGTCTGAGGCAAGAATATTATTGCTTTGTCTAAACATGCAAGTTTAAGTGTAATAGCTATGAAGTAGAGGGCTAACTTAGACCCCTTGATATGTAGTAAGAACAAAGTCACCGTAGGTAACTATGTACTTCACTCACATCCAATGAATATGTAGTAAGAACTCTCGTGTATGAGAAAAATGATCACACTGCCTAACTCTCATTTCCAATAATTATCAAAGTGCATGAGCAAAATGATCAAAGTGCCCAACGAGATAAATCTCGCCAACCACTGGGGGGGCAGAGTACACAGCCAAAAAAGGATCCTAAAAGAGACCATTATATAAAGAGGGGTCCTAAAAAAGACCCTTATAAATAAGGAAGAAGACCTGGCAAAGTACCTCTTGAGTTCACGAGGACTAGCTACCCTTATGAACATCAAAAAGGTTAAAAGGTCCTACAGGAAAAGCCTCCTAATAAAGGTTGATACCTCCATGAGAGGAAAGGCCTCAAGAAGAGCATCCGCTAATAAGTCTAGAGCAGCCACCAAGCCATCTACCCGAAAAGGGTCCTAAAAGAGACCCTTGCAAAAATAGTACTATGCATAATGACGAGAAGGATACTTCTCGCAAGAAATAATAAGCGTGCACAAAAGCATATAAAAGGATGACTAGAACCCAAAAGGTCAACATATCCTTATAGATATAATCAAGGTGCACCAAAGAGAGACCTATCGAACCCCTTTTTGCGAGCTCAAAAGGACCTTAAGCATAGAGAAGCAAAAACAAATGATCACATATATATATATAAAAAAAAAAAAAAAAAGTTGCGATAATGTGGCAGGACATAGAAAAGTTAAAAAAAAATGAGGTTCAAATGAGCATACAACCAAATCGAATTAAATGATAAAAACTATAGAAGCAAAATCTCAAAGCCTCCTGCCGCGAGCATTCCACTCAGCCACCTTGGTGACAACATGCTCACCAAAGGAGGAGAACTCGAAGTAAGGATTTTGCCTCCACATTCCATAGATGGTGCACTCTATGGATTTGTATTTGATCTCAGCCAAATTTGCCTCCAGGAGAGTGACCCTCTCCTGCAACATTGCAACCTTTGCTTCCGCTCCCCCAAGATCAGCCTCCAGGCGAGCGACCCTCTCCTGCAACATCACAGCCTTGGCTTCCGCTCTCCTCCTCTTTTTTGAGGACAAAGAGGCCTTCGCAAAGGCCTTCTCCAGCTTGAGCTTGGTGTTAATAAGCTCCCTCTCAAGCTCCTAAACTTTGACCGCTAGACGGTCCCTTTCAACGTTTGACGAAGAGAGGTCCTGTGCTGAGTCGGTGAAGCGTTGAGCCACCAGAGAAGCCTGCAAGAAAGCAAAAAGAAAAAAAATGATGAGCAAACAAAGAACCCAAAAAAATAAGATAAAGACCAATGTCAGACGCATGAACTCACCCAGGTTGTGGAGCGCACAAGGGTCTCCCCAAGCTCCATTATGGTAAAATTCCCAAGACCTCTCCACTCGGTCTCAGGAATACCCTCGGTGACTCGGGTATACCTTCGCTCATAAGAGGCCACCATGCGACTCACTCGAAACATCCCCCCCAAATCAGGGGCGCCCGAGTGAACTGTGACTGATGACCCACTCACCGAAGGAGGAGGAGGCGCAAGAACATTATAATAATGCGGCCCCATTGGACCAAGATTAATGGGAGCACCAGGAAGGTTATCGTAGTCCTCGGAGAAGGGCATGACGAAGCACCCTAGCATGGCCTGTGGACCGTGGGAGTGAGAGGCCATATCACGGTCCACACGGTCAAAAGGAGGGCACCCCTTGGGAGACGGAGATGACCGGGGTGGGCGCCTAGATTCTGGGGAAACCTCTTCAGGAACCCATTCTGCATCACCCCCATCCGAGTGAGGCTCAAATAGAGTCACCTTCTTCTTTCGTTCAAAAATATGCCACAACAAATCGGGCTCCGAAACCATGGATAAACCATAGCGGTTAAGATTGGCCATTGTGAAGAGATGGGCAGCCATTTTTTTAGCGAGGTCAGCATCGAGAAAGGTCTCCACTGGTGCTGCCTCTGATTCAGGAACGTCGAGGATGCTAAAGCTCTTTGCACAATCAACACAGTTATGAATATGAGCATAAGTTCCAAAATAGAAAATTCAAAGTAAAAGGAAAAAAGCTTGAAGTACTTACTTGGGGATGAGCAAAAATGTTCATGTACAGAATTGGGACCTTTCACGAAGAAAAAGTCCTGCTTCCAGGTCCCCGAGTTGGAAATGGAACCCTCTATCAAGGAGACCTGAGAATTGGCTTTCTGCAAGAAATAGAAGCCTTTGGATTTATGGGTGGGCATGAGGTTGTACATAAAGTGCACCTCTTGAGCCATAGGAGCACGACAGTTAAGCTCCATAAACGCTATGTATAGGCAGCTTAAAGTCAACCAGCTGTTAGGCACCAACTGGAGCAGAGCAAGGTCGAAATGGTTGAGGACCATGATGAATAACTGGTGTAAGGGAATGGTCCCGCCCGCCTTCAAGATGTGCTCACTCATGGCTACGTACCCCTGGGGGGGATTATCGGCCCGACACTTGTTGGAAGGAACGTACAACTTGTACTCCTTGCCAATATGGTTTCTCGAATAACTCCAACAGCCGGTTCTCCGACACGTTTGACATGATAGTTGGCGCCAATAGAGGACCAGAATCTAGCCTCTCGAGAGCCACCTATCGCTGCACTCTCTTTGACATATCTGCAGAACCCAAAGAAAAAGGTGAGGTCGAAATAGGGCACTTTACCCTCCAATTTTTCTTTCTAGCAAGAGTTTTCCACCGAGGCGTTGAGTGTGGAAGCACCGAACAAGGGTGGATCGAAGACAAGGGTTGAGGGGAATCCGAGATGACCTCATGGCAACTATAAGGGGAGAATGGGGTAGGAGGTTCAGGTGGGAGGTTTCCCTCCATGAACTCCAACTCCATTTGCACATCAAAAAGGCTCACTATAAGGTTTGCAATGTGGTCACTAAGGTCTCCGTCACCCTTCAAAACTGAATCTATTTCGCTCTCCACCACCCAGATTTTACACCTAAGTTTAGCCATGTGCTCAAGGTGATGTATACGGGCCTTCCTCAAAGTGTCATAGTCTTGGTAGGGGTTGTTCTTGGGGGACCCCGAGTCTGAAGATAAGTCTACAAACTCGACCCCCAGAGGAATGCCAGACGATCCCTCACATGCCATGAAACCTCACCTTGTTGATAATAAGGGTGCAAGTGTAAGTGAAAGGGGTGCTACAAAACACAAAGGAATAGGCCAAAACCTCTAGACACAAGCGCTTGAAATGACCAACTACGGGGTACAAGTAAGGGCATGTGTTTGGATTAGCTCACGAGGAGCTCTGGCCAAGGCTACCCATCCCGAGTAGTGCTAATTTAGACCAATTGAACGTAAGAAAGAAAGAAAGTATACCTTGAGTAAGTAAAATCAAGCACTGTCACGGTCGAAAGAAGGCTAAGGGTCAAAAGCACAGTCGCGGTCAAAAGAAGGCCAAGGGTCGAAAGCACCATTACGGTCAAAAGAAGGCCAAGGGTCAAAAGCACCGTCGCAATCGACGAAATACAAAGGGTCGAAAGTATGCATCTGTAAATATAAAGGAGAAAGGTGTTTTAGTCTCCAAGCACCTATGTGTACGTTTGCATAAAAGAAAGGAATTTAAATAATAAAGAGGAAAGACAACCAAAATGAGTTTGTGAGGAATTGAACCCCTTCCCTCTTAGAGGAAGTGAAGACACTAAGACCACCCAGCTGAGAAGAGAAGATGTAAATATTATGCTTGAGATGAAGGTCTATTTATAAGAACCACAAACTCATCTTAGCCATTGGATCCACAACTTAATCAATGGTCAAGAAAGGGGCTTGGAACTTGCCTTGGGATCTGCAGAGCACAATGATAAGCTCACATTCACTCTCAAAATCTCATAATAGTCCTCAAATCCAAAGTGTGTTTCTCTATAATGCCACAATGAAGAAGCAAGTTAATACCTCATGGGCATCCCAAAAACATCGCACTTTGAAGTCTACTAGAGAGCGTGAAGACCCTCTCGTAGACTGGGGGGCAAGTGTGAATGCCAAAAATTGGACATGATCCTGAGAGGGCCACAGTCAACACTCGAGAGAAAATTTGAGGCTTTCCCCTAGTAACCTCGGGCACGCCAAGCAACCTCGTGTCTCACCCCACGCGAGACCCATGCCTCACGCAAGGCCTTAGCGAAACTTCCCCGTCTCGCCCCACGCGAGGCCCTTGCGAAGCCGTGACCCCTGGCACACCTCACCTCACTCGCCTCCCTAAAGGTCCTACGGTCTCGCGCCCAGGTGTCGCGCACCCTTGCACCTCGCCCACGTGCCGCGCACCCATGTGCCTCGCGAAGCCACCACCTCGCTAAAGGTCCTATGGTCTCGCGCCCAGGTGTCGCGCACCCATGAGCCTCCCGAAGCCAACGCCTTGCTGAAGGTCCTACAGTCTTGGGGTCAGGTGTCGCACACCCATACGCCTCGCGAAGCCACCGCCTCGCTGAAGGTCCTACGATCTTGCACCCAGGTGTCGCGCACTCTTACTGTAATGCCCCAAAATCCCTAATGAGGTTTAATGGTTGGATTAGCAAGCCGTGAGGGCCATAATTGATTTATTATGCCATTAAATGATTATATGCATGTTTATGTGAATTATATTATTATATGATGATACATACATGCATGTGGGTCCACTTTTCATTATAAGGGTATTTTGGTAATTTGGCCCGTTGAAGGCATATTTGTATATTTTCATGCATGTTGGTGATTTATGATGAGGCCACATTATTATGTGGATATGTTCGAGCTATTCAACATGAGACGATCTTTGAATACTAGTTAGCAGTTTGGTCATAACATGGCTAATTTCGGGGCTTGGGGTGAGTCTTGGGGTAATTTGATGATTAGTGCATTACTGGGAATTAAAGGGTAATGAGATATGATTTATTAGTATTTGAGAATATTGGGAATAACGGGAATTGGAGGACGTTAATTATAATTAACGAGATACACGGGAAAGGATGGCTTTACCCGTGGTAGCCTTAAGAGGGAATTAAATGACCTAGGGGTATTTTTGTCTTTTGACCTAAGGTTATATATCAACCATAAAGTTGTAGAAAGCTTAAGCAAAATAGCGCATTGTTCCTTCTTCTCCTGATCATTATTTCTCCTTCTTCTTCCTTTGAATTTTTGAAGTTCCAATTGAGGATTCAAGCTAGGGAAGTGAGCCTTGAGGGTCTAGGATTGTGTTCTACCATTGAAGAGGGTTCCATCTTGAGCTTGAGGTAAGATTCTACCCATGGAAACTCTAGTTTTTATTCTATTTTTCATTGATTTTCAGTTGGGATTCTTGGATTTGATAGATGTGAATTCAAGGAAGTTTTTGGCAAAGTTTGGTTGGGTTTTGATGCCTAGGACTTGTAGAATGGGAATTTGGGTTCATTTGTGAGTTTGGTTGAGGTTTGGAATCAGTTCTTGAATTTTGGAAAGTGGAGAAGTCAAAGGGGAAAAACCAGGGCTGAATCGCCCTGGTTCTAGCGCTACAACGCTGTCCAGGGCAAGTCAGCCCTACTTGTAGTGCCTAGGTGCTAGGGGGCAGCGCTACTTTCTAGGGTCCTATTTTGGGCACTTTTGAGGGTTTTTGGCTTGGGGTTTCAATTCCTAAGGCTCGGGATCGAATCTACTAACCGTTTGAGTACGATTCGAGGTCCCGAGAGTGAGGTTTAGATCATGAACCTTCTATTGTTGATTTTATTGATGGAGTTCCATATTTGGTTTTGACAAGGTGACTGCTAAGGGATCAAAGGATCGATCGTTCTCAAGGGTCGTTCTATTATTAATTCTCGCTCGAACCAGAGGTAAGAAAACTACACCCAGTATGTGACATGCATGGTTATTAATGAGTATTTTGAATGCTCTAAATGTGGACATTGATTGCATATTAAATCCTTAGCAATCTTGCTTACTTGTGAGTGGCACTGACCTATTAGTTAGAATCGGCAATGGTGTTAGTATTGACTGTGAAGTTGTGACTCATTAGTCAAGTTCGGCAATAGTACTAAGCATTGGTCGTATGGTATTGGCTTATGAGTCAAGAACAGTATTAGTATGTTTAATGCAAGCCGAAATAATTAGATCTAATCAACATAAGATCGTCATAAGCATGAAATTCTTGACCGACCTTAAGTTCGATGAAAACAAAAGCGCTTGTCTAGTCTAAAGGCTAGTTACTTAGAGTCGGGGCCAGAAGGGCCAAGTGACTGCATTGTCACACGGCTATGGGTGTAGAGCCCAAGTTCGTAACTCACTCATCAGTTACTTATCTGATTCAAGATCATGATTCCATAGTCACTCATCTGGTTTAAGTTCATGACTTACTCATTAGTCACTTATCTTATTAGGGCTACACGCCCCAACATGATTATTAGAATCTTGATATTATTTGATTAGGGCTGCACACCCTAGCATGATTATTAGAATCTCGATACCATCTGATTAGGGCTACACTCCCCATCATGATTATTAGAATCTCGATACCATCTGATTAGGGCTACACGCTCTAGCATGATTATTCGAATCTTGATATTATCTGATTAGAGCTACAAGCCCAGTATGATTATCATAATCACCAATTGATATTGAATACATGCAGTAATGAGTTTTCTTGCTGAGCCTTGGCTCACGGGTGCTATGTGGTGCAGGTAAAGGGAAAGAAAAGCTCACCCAGCTTTGAGTGGAGAGCTTAGGTGGCGATGTGTACATATGTGGCTGCTTGACCACCACGGCCAAGGTGTTTCTCAAAGGAACTAAGGGTTAACCCTATTTTGCCACTTAGGTCGGCGAGTCGAAACTTTTACACTGTAATGACCATTTTGGATTATAAATAACTTGTAAACGCTTTTATGGGCCCATGTACAGTTTTATGTTTTAAATAAAATATATCCTTTCCTTTTAATCGAGATTTTTTTACCTTAGCCTAACACCTAGATGCACGTTTATAACCAAATGACTCATTTAGCGAGTTAAGCAAGGTTTAAAGTTCACAGTAATGGCCTTGGAGTAACCAAGGTGTTACACTTCCGCCTCACCCAGGTGCCGCGCGCCCATGCGCCTCGCGCAGCCATTGCCTCGCTGAAGGACCTACGGTCTCATGCCCAGGTGTCGCGCACCCTTGTACCTCGACCAAGTGTCGTGCACCTATGCGCCTCGCGAAGCCACTGCCTCACTAAAGGTCCTATGGTCTCACGCCCAGGTGTCGTGCACCCATGCGCCTTGTCCGGGTGTTGCGCGCTCATGCACCTTGCGAAGCCACCACCTCACTGAAGGTCCTACGGTCTTGCTCCCAGGTGTCGCGTACCCATGCGGCTCGCGAAGCCATCGCCTTGCTAAAGGTCCTACAGTCTCGTGCCCAGATGATGTGCACCCTTGCGCCTCACCAAGGTGTTGCACACCCATGCACCACGTGAGACACCATCACGCCTTAGGTCCACACCACGGCCCCGTGCATACTTCAGGATGCACCTCACGCCATACACCTTGGGATCGTGTCTCCCATGATGACCCATAAAGGCTCCAACACTTAAAGTTCAAGAGAGTAGGGTTCCTTATGAGTATAAGAAAACCCAAAAATGACTCAAAAGAGATCATACGGATACGAAGTACGTATGATGGGGTACGACCCTAAAGGCCCAGGTGTCAGACCGTAAACACCACGCTAGACAAGTAGTGGTCGTACGAATAGGGTACCTGATGTGGTCCTTCCCAGCCAACCTCTGACATTCATACTAAACAGATGGTGGAGGTTTAGCTAGATACTAAAGTGGAGGTGCTCCCATAGACCCTGAGCATGCACTGGAGCTGACCACCACGCTCATGGCACCACTACTATCTGTAGACTACATATGCAGAGTCGTATCCCCAGGGACCATCGTGTACAATGAGCCAATAGTGCTCTACTATAAATATGACCTCCCTTCATCTGAGAAGGGGGGTGGAATTTTTCGGAGAGAACTTTGGAGAGTATTTTGCAACCACACATTATTAATGGGAATAGACACTACACACTCTCTCTATTTTTCATTTTGAAATTTCAGCATTTACATTTTTGTGTTCTGGAAATCATAAGAAAGTTTGCTTGAAGTTCATTTGATTTGAATCTACTTCTTTTATAACTCACAAAGTTCTTGATCTAACTTATTTGACGAGATCTTACCGTCAATAGTGTTATTATTTAATTATCGATTGAATCTTTTTCCAGGAAAATTAAAGTCGAGATGGTCGGGTCCATTCACAGTTGTTGCTTCATTACCTTATGGAGCGGTACAAATTCATAGCGAGAAAACGAGACATTTTTAAAGTGAATGGTCAGAGATTAAAGCATTATTTGGAAAGGTCGATGGAAAAGTGTAAGTCTGTGATGGTTTTGGAACCCCTTTGAATGGGGTATTCAGCGTCCGGCTAAATGACGTTAACGACAGCGCTATAGGAGGCATTCCTATACTCTATTTTAGTTTTTGTTTTAATTTTTAATTAGTTGAAATTTTTTATTTAATTTTGTTTTGGATTTGTAAATATTTATTTATTATTTCTATTAAAATATTTGTAAAAATCGTGCAATTCGTGAAAAGACTATTTTTCAATTAGTCTGAAGGTCAAGTCGCGACTTGAACTTGTTAGTCCCGGCTTTAAACTAAGTCAGAAAGCATGGAAATTGAAAAAGGAGGCGAGTCGCAACTTGAGCTTATAAGTCGTGGCCCCAACACAAGTCAGAGAGCATACGGGGTCTTGTAGTTGAGGCGGGCCACGACTTGATTAGACTGGGTCGCAGTGCGCCTCCATAAAAAAAGGGAATATTGGCTTAAATTTGTTTTTTCTCAGCCTACACACTTCATTTCACGATTTTCTTTCTTCCTACATAATTTATTTTGAAAAATCTCTCTCATTTCTTCCTTTATTCTTCTTCTTAAAATAACTAGCAAGCCACACTCACTACTTCCTGGTTTCATTTTCCTTCTTTTTTTCTTTTAATCTAACCCTAATTTTTCTATTGGTGAAATTGAAGATTGGAAGAACAATTGAAGAGTGGGAAATCTCGAAGACTCAAAGGCACGCAAGTTTTTTTTTTGATGTTCTTGAAGTTTTTGATTGAAGTAATTCTATGACAAGAGATTGAATTGGCTATTTCAAATACATTTTTAGTTTATATAGTGTCTTTGAGTTGGTATTTTTGGTGTTAATCAGTTGAGGAAAGTATGATAAATTAGTGGAAGTGCTGCCAAATTTTTGTTGTCATATTTGATACATTGTGTGATTATGGATCCCCGAAAACAAACTACTAGGGTTGCTTCTTCTAAAAGCACCAATTGCCCTTCCACTTCCCGCAACCAACCACCCCAACCTCAGCCAACCCCTCTCCCACCACCACCTCCTCAAGAATTTGATCCCACTCGTTTTATTAGTAAGGATGCCTTTGATCATTATAAAAGGTTATCTCAGCGTCCAGTAATTCAAGAAAGAGGAATGGAATATCAAGATGACCCTTATCTCCAAGAAACTTATGACCTCATTCGGGCTAAAGTTCAACGCCATCGTTGGAATCCTTTTGTGGATGATAAAATGCCAAAGGCTAACTGTTCTATGGTCTATGAATTTTATGCAAATTTCCCAGGAGAAGTTAATAGGAAGGTTTTTGTGAGAGGGGTTTTGGTGGAATGTAAAATTGCTAATATTGATGCCTTATATCAATTACCGATGTTGTTGCAAGAAGACGATGAATATTATCAATTGGCTTATAATAGTGAGATTGATTGGGTTGAAGTGGCTGAAATATTAGGCATTCCCGGTGCTACTTTTGTAATGCAAAATGGAGAACCGAAGCATTTCCGACAGTTTCAAAGGAATTAGGTGGCGAAGGCCTGGACTTTCTTTGTGAGTGCGCGACTTATGCCTAACACTCACTTATCTGAAGTGGGAATTGATCGGTGTCTTCTTGTTTATGCTATTATGACAGGATTCTCTGTCAATATTGGATGAGTTATCCGCACTAGTATCTGGGATTTATGCCGATTGACTACCATTGCTGGTTGGGGCATGGATCAAAGATTACTGATCTTTGTGAAGTGTGGTAGGTACCTAAGTATCCTAGTGATATTTATCGGAAGGCAATGGGGCCCATTTCTCGTGCTTCGGTGTTTAAATTCAATGCCCCCTCTTTAAAGCCACCTGCAGCACAACCCTGGCCTGTGCGAGTTGAAGAAGAAAGAGATGCAGCCGATGAACCCGTCCATACCAATGCTCAACCAGAAGAATCAAGGGCAGCTGAGGAGGAGAGGAGAGGAGAATATCATCAATTTCTGCCACTTGAGGCTCCATAGGATCCGCACTTGGCCAGATTGGATTATATCATCTGGAAAAACCAACACACTTATAATTATTTGGGGGAGCTTCATGATTATCATCGAGCTCAAGCAAATAGACAAAATGAGTTGGTTTACTGATAGTCAAATCAGGAGGAGGACAGACAATATTTTCCTTATCCACCACCTTGGCATCCTTTTCTAGATCCACCACCTTTTTGAAGTGATTCACACCAGGTAAGTTTTCTTTCTTTGCTTATTTTTAAACATTAGGGACGGTGTTAGCTTAAGTTTGGTGGAGGGAGCTTATTTTTGTATTGTTTTGTTTGTGTTGTTTGTTTAGTTTGTGTTAGTTGTTTAATGTAGAATTTTGTTTTAGTGTGTTTAGTACCAACATGAATGATGATTGACAACAAATTCCAATGAGAACAAAGTGAATGTTATGCGTATAATCCAAAGAAAATGAAATCTGAAAATCTGTGTGCTTGATTGAACACTCTGTTAGTTCATTTTAGTTTAGACAATATTTTTTGAATATCTTGTCTTGATGTTTAAATTGATGTTTTTGATGTTGATTATGTTTGTTGAAATTGGTTAGTGGAATGATGAATAAAAAGTGAAAATTATTTTCTACAATTCTAGAACTTGCTTACTTATTATTTGAGGCGAAATAATATATCACGTATGCTTAGGAATATGATTTAGGCTATCATTTGGACCATTTGAGCTTTTCCTTGCCGACCTGAAATTAATTGATCCTTTGTTTACCCCTTTTGAGCCTAACATTGTATTTTTTTGTTCTAAGCCACTATTTAAACCTAATACTTGAAACTTGGTTATATATCCATCCCTAATATACTATGAGCACATGAGTGAAAAAAGTTATGGGGATTGATATGTAATGGGGTTGATTTGTGAATTTAGTGGGATTAGAAAATGAAAAGTACAAAAGATTAGAGAGACTATATATATTGAAAAAAAAAGTTCAATAAAAACTAGACTCCCAATATGAATACATAAAAGAATCAAGTTTGGGGGAGTGTAGTTATCATCTAAAAAAAATATTTTATATCTCTCTAAATAAAAACAAGAAAGGGGATTATGGGATTGTATTACTAAGGGAGTAAAGTCTGTGATTATTGGTCATGTGCTTATAGTAGAGTGAGCTTAAAAAATTATTTTTTTTATCTACCTTGACCTAAGCCATCATTACAAGCTTATACAAATCCTATTGATTCTTATGCATATCATGATTTATATTAGTGGAGAATAGCAAGTAAGTGAGCTTATGGAATTATTTGATTTGAATGGATTGATTGGAAAGAATTTGGTCAACATAATTGATTTCAAATTCATTTATTTAATGATCATGACTTGGTAATCCAAAATATTAGTAGATTAAAGTGTGTTGATTGAGTGTTTAGATCAAAATTCTGGATTGAATAAAATGTTGAGTAGTTTTCTGAGAATTATATGATTAGCATTCGTGATTTTGAGGCAAAAGTATTGTTGTTGGTATAATTCATGTTGTGGACGTTGTCTTAGTTGTTAGAGTCTAGGTTTGTTTTGAGTACTTTGTTCGAGGGCGAGTTTGGGGGAGTTTGATAACTTCATTTTAGTGTTGTTTTAGAATGTGTTTTTGTGGTAATCTTGAGTCTTTATGTTTGTTTTGTCCAAGATTATGCTTTTGTTTGTCTTTGTTGTAAGTTGGTGCGTTAAATCACGAGAAAAATGTAAAAAAAAAAAAAGAAAGAGAAAATGGTAGGAAAATGAAGCTTTTGGTGGTTGTTCGACTCAAAATGGTGCTAAGGACGAGTTAAAATCAGTTTTTGATGAAGGAATGAGGTTGAAAGGCTTAAATTGGGAAAGAATGGAATTAAAGTCGTGACATGGGCTTAAGGGTCGCGACTCTAGTCAAGTCAGGAGCTACAAAGTTTCTGAAGGGAATTAGAGTCGCGACTTGCTCTTATAAGTCACGACGCTAGTGGAAATCAGAGGCTAAATCAAGAGGACATCAAGACACGGGTCGCGATTTGATAGTGCCTGAGTCGCGGTTCCTGAACACCTACACAGACTTGGAAGGGCTTTAAAATAGACATGGGTTGCGACATAGGAAAGGCCAAGTCGCAGCCCGTATATGAAAAAAAAGGGATTCATGATTTTTTTAGTATAAATTCAAACTTAATGTTTAATTAGGGTTAGGTCAAATTTTAATTACAAGTTTAGAGATTAATTTTGATTCTGAGATTAGTTTTTCTGCACTCTTATATTTTTTATTTCTTCTTCAAGTCTTTGAATGTTATGTTTCTAAATTATTATTTTGTTGATTTAGTCATGTGATATGAACCAAACATTTTTGTCTAGGGTTTAATGTAGTCACTTGGATTTCTATTTAATTTAATTATGATGTTCTATTGATTTTTCTTATTTATTCTAATCTATATAATGTTTTCTTAATGCTACTAAATACCTGATCAATATTTGCTTGATTTATGATTTTGATTCAAAATTTGAAAGATGAGAATTGAATATGCTATCGTTATATATACATAGGTTACATATTGGACGAAAGTACCTGTATGACTTGTGCAGTAATTAGATTTCTATGCTTAATGTCTCCTATATGTTTAAGTTTATGACAGAGATGTAGAAAACCCGCATATAGGTTGAGATCTTATATCTTGAAAAAGAAAAGGAATTAATTTTTGCGAACCTGCTATTAGAATAGGAAGAAAGAAATTTAGAACTAATTAATAAAATTAGTAGAATGAAAAGTAGATGAAGTTAGTACCCTAGGTCTTTTTATTATTCATTTTCATCTTTTGATTAGTTAATTTGTTCACAGTTATTTAATATTTTATAATTAGATTTATTCATCTAAATTTTGTTTGCCAAATAGAAATTAAAAAACAATTATTAATAATTGGTTAATAGTCTTTGTGGGAACGATACTCTATTTACTATCTATATTACTTGAATCAATTGCGTGCACTTGCGTATCATATTTTCACGATCATTCTTCCCACAGACGGCGCCAAAATATTGACGGCGAGAACTCGTCAACGATAAACAGTTAGAAAACTTAAAGGGTATTACTAGAACTAAGTAAATATGACTTATGAAAAACTTGAAAAAGGATATTGTAGAACAATAATAATGGAGGAAAACATGTATATTGCTTAATTGCCTCTGTCTACAATGGATTCTCCAACCCCTTAGTCTGAGGGGTGGAAACCTATTTATAGATGGGCTATAATGGCCCTTAATACAAGGTGGTCCCAGGGGACAAGAACGTACGTAGGTACATTGTCAGGGTAGTGGTGCAGGTCGTAGTAGTGCAGAGGGTTGTGGTGTCGGCTCTAGTACATAGTCAGGGGTATGCAGATCATGCCACCACTTCTTGTACTAATTCGTACCACCACTACTTGTTGGATACTGATGTCAGAATCACGCCTTTGCCTCCCTCAGGGTCGTACACCTCGTACTTGTTCACGTGCCTTGTACTTGAAGGTCCTTCTCACACTTCCAAAATATATCTTCTCTGATCGCCTTCTAATATTTTGCTAAGTTTTGGACACATTTACTAGTTCTCCTTGTATACTTGGGAGGCTTGGGACAGATAGTACGTGATGAGGCAATGAAGCCCTCACTATGTGTGGCTCTCTTGCGTGCCCTGGCATCATGGCAACGAGGCCCTTGCATGCTTTACATACGAACGAAGTGTCTTCGGCACATAGGCAGTGTCACCATATTTGGAGCAACATGGAGAGTTGGGTACATGTCTTAGCCTACGTCTAGCATGGTGAAGCCGCAAGCGCGTGAAACACGCTTGGTGCGTAGTCTGGCAAGCGTCTCGCCCAGCGAGGTTAAGGTTACACAAGCGTCTCGCATAGTGAGGTCATAGGCATTTTATGCAGGTAACTCGCGAGGCAAGGGGATGTGGGCCTCACTATGTGAGACCTTTTCCTTTAGGGACCTCGCGCCTTTGGCATGTATTGTGAGGTGGGAGGTCTTCTCCCTAGACGATTCGTGAGGCGTATGCGGGCGACAGGTGCGAGGTCTTTCATGAAGGGTACGCGGGTGACCAGAGCCCTCACAAAGCGAGGCCCTCCACAAGAGTCGCTTCACGCCTTACGTAACAGACTTTGTATGTGCATCCGACCTCGCGTAGCAAGGCCCTTCATGAAGGTTACCTTATGCCTTTAGCAAATTTCCTATATTCACAACAGTCAGAGTGGGACATGTGGCTGGACGTGTACTTCTTTCGATGAGGCCATGCCCTCGAGGGTCAGCCCTCGGGGGGTTAGTCCTACAGTCGAAGATTACTACCCTCAAACAGAGGGAGGACGTTGACATGAAGGGTACGCGGGTGACCCGAGAGCTACGAATGTCTTTCCAAGGCTATGTCCCGAGAGCCACTTGGCAACCCACGAGTTTCTTACCATCAGTTATATTCCAAGGCGAGAACCTTGCCCTCGAGATCTAAAAGATAAGACAGATGTTAGCCAATGTGGGTTAACAACATCAAAGGAGTACCTGACAACCTTTTTGGGGCGATGCGCCTACAGTGTTGTCGATTGTGCGGCTCGAGAATTCGAACTCCCACTACGTCGTCTAACACGGAATACGTACAACATGCCCTAACAGTACCAGGGGCATGTTCCCCACAAAGTAGATACCTTTCTATAGTGGGCCTCATGGATCTCGCTTGGGTCGTGGTCTCTATTCAATGCAACCCAATGCATTGAATTAGTATTAATCCCCCAATAACGGGAAAATGTATATTAATTACAAATTATTTGTATTAATTACCCCAGCCTCTATAAATAGAGTTGGGGGTCTCATTGTAAAGGGTTTGATTTTTTAGAAAGAAAACACCTTGTACTCAGAGCAATCTAAACGCTGCCTGAGAATACACCATTAGAACTTGCCATCACAAGCTTTCAATCCTCTTAATACCAGAGACTCGTGGACTAGGGTTCTTTTATAACTTGAATCAAGTAAAAATTATTGTGTTCATATTGCTGGTTTCTTTAATCTCTCGTTTTAAGGTTGATAGTGAAAAAGACAGTCAACATAATATATTTCTTATTAGATTTGTATTTTTTTATTATTAATATGTAATCGTTTTAATTTTAGTTTTAAATAGTTCTAATTTTTTTATTTTATACATACATGAATAATTTTTATTTGTTGCTTAGTTGTGATGAGATTTCCCGTCCTCATCCCTACTTTCTACTTAAAATTTTAAGTTTATACTTTTTGGATCCTGTATTTTGTCCTATTATTTGTTTGGACCCTATATTTTGACAAATTATTTTTTGAACCATGTCTTTTGTAAAATGGTTCAAATAGACCCCTAAACCTAATTTTGGTGAAGAAAAAATTGAATATGACAATACAATTATTAGGCAAAATGATAGTACTTTTGTTCTGAAATGTTAGTTTGGTGAATTATTTGTGATTTTAGCTCAAAGAACTTTGACTAAAATTGGGTTTAAAGATCTATTTGAACCATTTTACAAAACACAAGGTTCAAAAATTAATTTGTTAAAACACATGGTCCAAACAAGTAATAAAACAAATCCCAGAGTAAAAAAAAGTATAAACCCTTAAATTTCAAGTATCATTAATTTATGTATAGACATGTGGATTTAAAAAAGAAAGAGTAATTAAAATTAATTAATCGATTCCTTCAAATAAATAAATAAATTAATAATTTTTTTGTTTTTATCGTGAATATACTTTATTACTGTTTGGATTGTAAAGGAATAAGAATACAAATTAGAAGGAGAATTTCCTCCAACCAGCAATACTTATCGCCAATTCATGAACTGTAATATTAAAATTACGACTAATATAAGAGTGACATGCTCTCTGAAAATTAGACAATAAAGTTTTTATATAAGAAAAGATTACACCTAATTCATTTTGATAAGGTGTATTCTTATTTAATGCAGAAAACAAAAAATGTGAGTAAGAACAATTTATTAAATTTTGATTAGTAAGACACAATTTTTTTTATTCTTATGTTATGTTTGGCATGATAGATTTTTGGAGGAATGGAAAAGGAAGAAGGGGAAGGAATGATAGGAAAGTAAAAGTTAATTATTTGGCAAAATGGAAAGTTTGAGGGAGAGGAAAGATAAAGAGAGAAGCCTCCAAATTATCAAAAACCAATCTCTCCAAAAATAAAGGAAAAAAAAAACAAGACAAATATATATATATGTATAAAATAAAACATAAATATGCTTTAAATAATTTAAACACAAATATTTTATATACAATAATTTAGTTTAATAGTTTTGATATTAATTTTTGTATTCAGAAGGGTAATCTTCAATTTCAATAGCAAACAACTAAAAACTTACAAAAATATATCATCCTCTCCTCTTCATTCATCCAAGCATAGCTCATTCTTAAACTGTCCTTCCATCAAAGTCTCAATCTTTCCAACCAAACACAGCCTTAGCCTTCACCCGCATTTGAAATTTTAAGTATATTCAACTCTAGCAACACAACCTCCAGCCGGAGAGCAACTCTAGCAACAATGGAAGAAGAAGAAGACTCATTAAGCCCTAACAATGGCACAAATCCTTCTGATGCCTCAGAACAAGCCCGTCAAAAGAAACATGCCGCGATGCTCGAGCGCCTCGCCAATCGTCAGCACACTCGCAGCTCGCTCAGCTGCAGATCGGGAGAGTCCGATGACTCCTCTGCCTCTCTTGCTTTCTAGTCCACTTCCTCCTTCCTTTCTCGCTTCATCGATTCCAAACGCTCTATCGAGGCCCAAATCGCCCAATCCCGACTCACCCCGACGCTCGAGTCGACTCAGCTCAAACCCCACCTCGACGCCATCTCTGCTTCCATCTCCTGTCTCGAAAAGCTCGTCGCTGAGAACTCATACTTTTTGCCTTCTTACGAAGTTCGATCATCGTTCAAAGCCGTCTCGGATTTGAAACAGAGCCTCGACAGTTTGAGCTCTGATCTAGTTCCCAAAAAGAAATTCTCTTTCAAGAACAAAGCTCCGAAGAAAGATCCCGGCCTTGATTCAAACAGAGAGAAAGAGGTTGAAATTGTCAAAACAGAGAAAATGGGCTACACGGTTCCGGATTCGCCTGGGTTTCAAAACAAGACGAGCGAAGTTTTGGTGATGAAATTCAATGGTTCCGAGATTGGTGAGTTTACAATTTCGAACCTTGATTCTTGCGAGGTGAGGTTAATTGGCTGTGTTAGAGCATTGTTTGTTCACAGGCTTCAGAATTGTCGAGGCTACGGAGGTCTTGTAATGAATTCAATTCTGTTCGAGCAAGTTGAGGGGTATGTTTTCGTAATGGCGTCTCATCAGATTCAAATTCATCATGCCAAGGCCACTGATTTTATCTTAGAGTCAGGAGCAGGCCCATAATCGAGGACAATAGTGGTGTGAGGTTTGCGCCATACTGTTTGGGCTATGATGGGATTCATAGAGATCTTCAGGAGGCCGGCCTTGCTGAAGAGATTGGGAGTTGGGCCAATGTTGATGATTTTCGGTGGTTAAGAGCAGTACAGTCTCCGAATTGGTGGATTTTGCCAGAGAATGAAAGAATCGGTTTCGTTAACATTTCAAATTCGAATTTGGATACCAGAGTCGAAGAAATTTAGATTGTTGAAGTTTTCAAAATTGAATTGATCCACATTTGTGTTTCTTATGAGTGCTTCATTGAGTTATGAGAGTTCAGGTAACATTCCTTGCTGTATTTAATGGATACCATATTCATTATTTAGATAAATGGGTTTTTTTTTCTTCTGTTAGTATTTGGTTGATTATTGCAAATGAGAATGCTTTCAAACTTTATTATTATATTTGCAATATAAGTCAAACGACTGTTCTTGCTCGCTTTAGATTTTTTTTGACTTTAGATATGAACCCCCTTTAAGTTGTAGTTATATATATTGATTACATTACAACTAGACAAATAAGGTTAATATATAAGACCCCATGATGCCTGGTACACATCAAATTTTCATTCATATGGTTTTACTTTGAAGGACCCTTTTTGTGTCACAATCTACATTATTGTAGCTTTGTTTTCCTTTAGTCTTGTAAGTGTTGGGTAAGTTTCGTTGGGAGTAATAAAAACAATAAAATAAAGTATGAATGAGAATGGAAAGGAGAATAAGAATGAAATGAAATAAAATTTAATATAATTTTGTATTAAAATGGCCTTTTCTTCCACTTTTGGATACCATAATGATGTAAAAGTCTTTGCATTGGATTCCCATGTTTTATAAAACAATCAAACAAAAGAATGAAAAAAATGATTTTCATTCTTTTCTATTTCATTATTTTTGAAAAACCTAAGTTTTAGCCTATCTTTTCAGATTTACAATCTTTATCTTGATTTAAGCTTGTATATTAACTAAACAATTATAAGAGTTGACACACAAGAATTACAAGCTTCATCTGCACTGAAAACACATTTCAGCCGACTAGTGCTTGGGTTCCCTGAACCAGGGTAAGAACTTTCACTATATTCAGAAGTAATTTTACATAAACCAGTTCAAGACTCAATATGTAAAATCAATACAAACTATCTAAATATACAATGAAGCTATTACCCTAATCAACCAAATCCCTTGGTTATTAATGCAAGATCCCCTTGCTTCAATGTTGAACTCCCTTCAACAATTTCTCAAACCCGAAAACCTTCAGATCTACACCTTCAAGACCCAGCTGAACTCCTTCAGCAACTACGGCTTGAACCAAGAGCTTCCACAGAAACCTCCAGCTATCTTCAATGGAGTTTCTTGAAAAACACCTGCAAAAATCAATGAAAGAAGAAGAAAGAAAATAGAGCAAAAACCCCAATCAAAGCTTTCGAACAAAGAGAGTTAGTTATAACTAATTGCCCAGCCCATTATATAACCTTGGCTGCAATTAGGTATAATCCCGAACTAACTAACAGCTGTAACTCACTAACAGATTTGCTTTACACACATGCTGACGTGGACTCTCACTTAAAACAAATATACTCCAGACATAACAAGAGTCCATTCCAGACGCAACTGAACCTAATTTGTCATGCACAAAATATTGGTCCTTACATTCTCCCCCTTGACAAATTATGGTCAATGACAAAAACAAAAGATTAAGTATGCAACCGACAATAGTTTGATCAAACAGTAAAGAGAGTCTTAAACAACCAAACTACAAACCAAATATAAAGGAGTGTGTAAAAGCAGTAAACAGAGTTTTAGACAATCAAAATAACAAAGAGTAGGACTTGATCAAAACAACAATATAAAAAAAAGAAGATAATCTCCCCCTTCATTGATCATAATCTTCCAGCAAATGTAATTGAAAGCAGCAACTTATTTCTCCCCCTGGATAGGTGCATTCGAAGCAGGAGCCTGATCAGAGGCATCAGGAAGCGTTGGGGCAACAGATTGGTCAACCACTGCATCAGCCGGAGGCACTAGAGAGGAAACTGGAGGCACAGGAGATGCAACTGGAGTAGTGAACTCCCCCTGAACAGGTGCCGAAGGCACTGAAGACTCACCAAAGGAAGCCCGATGAAATGGTGGAGAAGAGACATCGATTGATGGCGATAATTGAGAGCCATATTCAGTCTGAACTACGAGATCCTTGACCACATGAAGTAGCTTATACATCGACGCTTCAAAGGCCTTTTGCCTCTTTTGATCTTTCTTGTACTGTGTAGTAAATGCCTTGAACTCAGTATACATCTCAACTTGCCAATTGGAGTCTGACAGACCTCTAAACATTGGAGCTGGAGGCTTAGACTGCTGTGAGGAAGAAGGAGCAGTAGTGGAAACTTTCCTTTTAAGAGTGGCCAGAAATCCTTTACTCAAAATGGGATTGGGAACCTGAAAGTCATGAATTGTCAGCGGGGGTTTGGCAGACTGAATAATCTGCTGAATTAGGCTCGGAAATGGTAACTTGTTGCGAGTACCAGTGGAAGAGGCAAATCAACAATACGATCAAAAATTAGAGTGGCCAAATCAATTGAGACGCCTGTACCCACAGCATATAAGAATTTCCCAATCTCAACAGTAATAGAGGAAAGATGAGAATTGGGAAACCAATTATAAAGAGCCACCCGATGCAGAATCCGATAGAATGGAGTCAATTGAGTTACTGGAATCTCATGGTTCCCCCACATATAATCAGGCCGGCCAGTTAGAACATGACCCATTGTAGATTGATCAGGACGATATGACTTATTATAAACAGGTTTCAGAACTTTAGGAATCTTAAGTACACGAGATATAGTGGATGGAGCGAATTTTATACGACAACCCCTAACAAAAGCAGTAAGACAATTTTCATTTTTCCCATCTACAACTGACTTATCTAAATTTGCATAAAATTCCCTCACGAGAATGGGATGAGGGGACATCAATTTAGACACCGTATGAACCCACTGCCTATTCTGTAAAAGGGCAACCAATTCAGGGAAATCGTCTAAAACAACAAGATATTCAGGCCACACTTCGCGCACAGCAAACCACCGCTGATAGTGCGAAGCTTTAGTTGCATCAACAAAATATTGAATGGAAGATGGATCAACAAACTCAGAAGCCTTAGAACTAGTGCTAAGCTTAGACTTTTTAGGAGATGGGGCAACCGGGGTTTGCTTAGGTTTACGCTTGGGAGCAGATGGCTTAGGGAGAGACGAAGACTCAGGCACTTGAGCTGATCCTTTGGACCTCACACGAGAATGGGACTTAGGAAGAGGCGGTGGGTGAGTTTTTGGAGGGGGTGTTGGTATGGATTATGAATGAGGGGTGGATTGGGGTGAGGGTGCTGGTTGTGGTGGGGGTGCGGGTTGAGGTGGAGATGCGGATTTATGGGAAGTGGCAGGTATGGAGACAGACCGAGCCTTGGGTGTTTTGGATGAAGACTTCTTAACAGGCGACTTAAGAGAAAGACGAGATGGTGTGTTTGAGGCCGGCAATGGTGAGGATGGAACAGGGGAGGACGCAGACTCAGCAGAGGAACGAGTAAAACGTTTAGGAGACTTACCAATAGAAGAAGGCGGACGGGCATGGATGACTTTGTCGGGGGAACTGACGGTAGGAACAGACCTAGACACCTCCTCGGGAATGGACGGCGACGGAGAAGACTCAGGGATAGTAGGCATAACCGGAACAATAGCCAAATCCACATGAGAATCAAGAACAGGCGACACAACTTGACTGTGTGATGTGGCGACTGTAGATGTCACAGACGCATCCACAGAGGATGAGACAGCCACCTCCGGAGGAGTAGAAACCGGCACATCGGCGATAGGGGTAGACCGGATACGGGAACGACGACGATTAGCTCTTTGCTTCATAATGCCGAATGGTTTAGGGTTTCAGCAAATGGACCACTGTAAACATAACTCACACAAGCTCAAGGGATGTTATATTTATAGAAAAACGTTAGAAATTCCCTTAAAAGAAATTGACCATGCACAAAGAATGACAAAGCCCATTTAAAAAAAAAAAATCCACACTTATATGAAGGACCAGAAATGACATTTTTTTTTTGAATTTTTTGTTTAAAAATAGGAATAAAATCCAAACAGCCAACAACAAAAATATGCACACTGAAATGACAGAATAGATTTATGAACAACAACTCTGATAAGCTCAACATGAATTAAAATATCTTATCAAAAAATGCACATCATGCTTACCAAACAAAATGGGAAAAGTGTGTGATATATGTATGCTGAAGAAACACTGCCTAAACACACAAAGTTTTTCTTAACAAGAGATTTGAGCCAGTATTTTCATATGTGTGTGCAAAAAGACCTCATGTGGACCGAAATCATTTGTTGGCCACTCACTCACATGAAAGGAAAACGTTACCCCTTTTTTTTTTGTTATATATCCTCTTTTGACAACAAACACTCTGAGTTTTTCGAATACCCAGCACTGGCTTTCACTCATCATCAGAGATGTAGCCGTCTCCTTTTATTTTTATTTTTCTCATCAAACACCAAGAGAAGGAGCAAACTCCTTAGGGCATAAGATGGTACAAAGGAAGCTCTTCCCATTGCATCCAATAATGGTAGCCTTTTGAGCTGGAGAAAATAAGGGCTCAATTCTAAATCTTGGAAAAACAATAGTGAGTAAAAAGCAGTGACCAAGACACAAGTACGACACACAGACTTAGAAAAAAATTTGGTAAGGCATGAAAAAAAATATGACCAGACAAAACACCGAACCTCTCAGATGATACAGAGACCAATGCTGGTTCGGAGATGTGCATAGGTTTGAGCATCAAGAGCTTTTGTAAACAAATCTGCTAACTGGGCATTAGTGGAAACATGAGAAATTGTTAGCAATTTAGACTCAACATATTTCTAATGAAATGATAACGTATGTCAATGTGTTTGGTCCTTGAATGTTGAACTGGGTTTCTGGAAATGTTAATGGCACTTGTGCTATCACAAAAGAGGGTCAATGACTTTTGGGGATAACCATAATCAGTGAGCATCTTATTGAGCCAGATGAGCTGAGTACAACAGCTGCCAACCGCAATGTACTCTGCTTCAGCAGTAGAGAGTGAGATAGAATGTTGTTTCTTACTGAACCAAGACACCAAATTGTTCCCAATATAGAAACAACCCCCAGAAGTACTTTTCCTATCATCTAGAGATCCTGCCCAATCAGAGTCACTATACCCTACCAGGGACAGAGTTGTATCACATGAATACCATAAACCAAAATCGACAGTCCCTGCGAGATATTTAAAAATACGTTTGACAACTGTAAGATGAGACTGTTTAGGATTGGCTTGATAACGGGCACATAGACCAACACTAAAGGAAATGTCAGGGTGACTAGCTGTGAGATACAACAGGCTTCCTATCATGCTACTGTACAGGGTTGGATCTACCGAGTCTCCAGATTCATCTTTGTTGAGTTTTGAGGTAGTGCCTATAGGAGTGCGTGCATGTTTGACCTGAGTGAAACCAAATTTTTCTAACATGGACTTGGTATACTTAGATTGAGAAATAAACATTCCCTGATCTGATTGCTTAATCTGAAGTCCTAGAAAATAAGATAGATCTCCAATTAGACTCATTTCAAACTCACTTTTCATAAGATCTACAAACCTAGTGACCTCACTCTCACAAGTTGACCCAAAAATTATGTCATCCACATATATCTGTGCAACAAATATTCCATCAGTGAGATACCTGATAAAGAGTGTATTATCTACACTACCACGAGTGAAACCATTGGACAGAAGATAGGCAGTAAGTCTGTCATACCATGCGCGAGGAGCTTGCTTTAACCCATAGAGGGCCTTTTTTAGGTGGAAAACATAGTCAGGAAACTGAGGATCCTCAAAACCTTGCGGTTGTCTCACATAAACTTCCTCTTGGAGAATACCATTCAGAAATGCACTTTTTACATCCATTTGATGTAATTTGATCCTCAAATGGCATGCAATTGCAATAAGTAACCGAATCGATTCCAACCGAGCAACCGGGGCAAAGGTTTCTTCAAAATCCACTCCTTCCACCTGATTGTAGCCTTGTGCAACTAACCTTGCCTTATTTCTGATGACAGTGCCAAACTCATCTGATTTGTTCTTGAAAATCCATTTAGTTCCAACAACATTAGCTCCTTCAGGTAAGGGAACTAGGGTCCACACATCATTTCGTTTGAATTGGAACAGTTCATCTTGCATGGCAGCAAGCCAGAACTCATCTGAAAGAGCATCCTTGGCACTTTTTGGATCAATCTGAGATAAGTAACAGGCGAAAGCAATCAGATTTTGTAATTTTCTTCTGGTGACCATGGTAGCATTTGGATTTCCAATAACAATATCAGGGGGATGAGCCTTCTGAATCCAGGCAGAGGGTCCATTTTTATACAGTTTTGCATGTTGAGATTCCTTTTGCAGAACACTAGTAGCTTCCTCATCACACTGTGAGCCGCTAGGACCGGCTTCGTGTTCCTCTGATGCAGTTTGTTCGGTATGAATGGACCCAGATGGAGGATCAGGAACCATTTGATTTTGGCTAGCTGTGACTGGAACAGGTGTAGTCAAGACTGGAGTGTCATCATCTGCCAATGGTTCTTCAGAATGTTCCAAGTCATCAAATCGCACATTGATGGACTCAACCACTGAATGAGTTCTTTTGTTGAACACACGATAGGCACGACTGTTAATCGAATATCCAAGAAAAACTCCTTCATCACTCCTTGGATCAAATTTTCCTAAATGTTCTCGATCATTTAGGACATAGCACACACACCCAAAAATGTGCATATGACTGACATTAGGAGTCCTTCCTTTCCAAAGCTCATAGGCAGTCTGTGTCGTGCCAGTTCGCAGATGGACCCGATTGCAGATATAACAGGCTGTATTAATTGCTTCAGCCCAAAAACGCTTAGAAATGTCCTTAGCTTGCATCATTACCTGAGCCATTTCCTGCAGGGTCCTGTTCTTCCTCTCAACAACCCCATTCTGTTGAGGGGTTTTTGGAGCTGAAAACTCATGTTTTATTCCTAACTGATCGCAGAAATCGGAGAACACAGTGTTTTCAAACTCCTTTCCATGGTCACTACAAAGTCGATACACTTTCCCAATTTTAGATTCCTTCTCATTTTGGAGTCTGAGAACCAAGGCTGAAAAAAGACCAAAAGTGTCTGACTTTTCTTTGAGGAAATCTACCCAAGTGTACCTAGAGTAATCATCAACAAGAACCATGACAAATCGTTTACCACTGAGACTTTCATTCTGCATAGGTCCCATTAAATCCACATGAATCAACTCCAGCACACGAGAAGTGAGAAGCATGTTTATAGGAGGATGTGATGCTTTTATCTGTTTTCCCAGTTGGCAAGGACCACATAGTCTATCTTTGGTGACTTTCATCTCTGGGATCCCTCGAACAGCTTGTAATTTCACAATACGCTTCAAGTCTCTAAAATTCAAATGCCCCAGTCTATAGTGCCACAAGTCTGGCTTATCAAGAAAAGATCTGTTGCATACGACTTGATTGCTGAGTGCATAGCAGTTGTCACTGGTTCTATTGCCTGTCAAAACTGAGCACCCATTAGTGACAACAAAACAGTGAGTTTTAGAGAAACTTACAGTGAAGTCCATGTCACAGAGTTGGCTGATGCTAATAAGATTTTCCTTCAGCCCTTTGACATACAACACCTCAGTCAATGGAGCGACTCCGTTTAGCACCAGATCACCTTTTCCAAATATCTGACCCTTGTTCCCATCACCAAAAGTCACAGCTCCCTCCTTTCCTTCTTTATAGTTTACCAACACATTTCTGTTGCCGGTCATATGGCGAGAACATCCACTGTCGAAGTACCATTGGTCCTCTTGAAACGCTGAAAGAGAGGTGTAGGCAACTAATGCAACACTCTTGTTAGGATCAGACTTGGGTCTCCACTCACTAGATGACAACCTTCCTGGAAATCGATTCAATTGCGGAAAGCTATTCGGACGATCGATCATAGCTTGCAAATATGCCTGCAACTTGTAGCATCTGGGTCTAATATGTCCTCTTTTGTTACAAAAATGACAAACAGGAACAAATCTTTCTTGTTGAATCTGACCATTCAGGATAGGCTTCCTTCCTTCGAAATTCAACTTGGTGGGTCCAAATGAGACACTGATCCGATTAGTGGAATCTGGGAAACCAGGACAGAAAGTATTGTGGACAGAGTCATCAGGAGTCTTATCTTCCTTGTTCTTGGACGAAGAGGGATCTTTAATTCCTAAATTCTCCCCTTTCTTGTAAAGCATTTTGTAACCAATGGATGTTCGATCTCCATAAGGTTTTTGTAACTGCAGGGTGTGGTTAATTGCAGCAGTTCCTGGAGGGATAAACTCAAGAGATTGTTTAGCCCTTATTAATTCTGCAGTCAGTTTGTAGATCTCACTGTCCTTCCCATCAAGCTGTTTTGTGAGCTTCTTAACAGTGTCCTCCAACTCCTCATTCTCAGATTCAAATTGTTGTTTTGCACTAGTGAGACCTTTGATTTGTTTAGCCATATACTCCCATTGAGCGAACATTTCCTCATATGCATGCTGTCTCCCATCGCTGTCCTCATCTGTTGAGCTTGAGTTTTCGTCTTCCTCTGAACACATTGATTGATGACTCTTTACCACAAAAGCCACCACCTGTTTCTCTTCATCAGACTTGTCACTTGAGGTGGAGCTCTTCTCTTCATCACTATCACTCCATGTAGCTGCTAAGGCTTTCTTTTTCTTAAGAGTGTTGGCACACTCAGCTTGAATATGTCCAATTCCGTCACATTCTCGACACCGTATTCCCCTGTTTTTCTTGTCGCCAAATTGCTGAGTTTGCTTATTGTTTCCATCAAAGTTTCTTCGGAGACCATTCTCTTTTCCTCCTGGAAAGTTTTTCTTGTAATTATTCTTCAAGAACTTAGCATAGTTCTGGGTCAGCAGTGCTAAAGTTTCATCAGTGAACCCCTCAGATGCACCTGAGATCAACTTCTTTTCCTCTTTATGCACAAATGCAAGACTATTATCAGCTTTTTCTTTTTCAGGATCTTTCTGCTTTTTGCCTTTCTTCCATCGTGTGAGACTCAGTTCATAGTTCTGCAAGGACCCAATTAACTCATCAAGATCAAGTTCCTCGACATTTCTCATTTCTTCGATAGATGTAACCTTTGACATGAACTTCCGAGGCAGAACACCAAGAACCTTGCAAACCAGTTTTGCATTCGAATAAGTCTTTCCAAGTGCATATGATTCATTTGAGATATCACACAATTTGGCATGGAACTCCGCTACAGTTTCTTCTTCTTCCATAGACAGATTTTCAAATGATTTTGCCAAAGCCCTTAGTCTGGATTTCTTTACAGCATCAGTTCCTTCATTCTTTATTCTCAGTTTCTCCCAAGTTTCTTTGGCAATTTCGCAATTTGTTATGACTTTCAGCTGATTTGTAGAAACTGCATTGAAGAGAGCATGCATAGCCTTTGAATTAAAATTGGCCCTTTCTATCTCTTCTGCAGTCCACGGACTCATTTGTTTAGGCTTAGCAACCTCATTTTCAACAACCGTTGGACACTTCCATCCATCTTCAACAGCCATCCACACTCGTTCATCTACAGCTCTCAAGAATGCACGCATTTTGGTCTTCCAGTAAGGATAATTTGCCCCTTCAAGCATTGGGGGTCGAGATGTAGAACCTCCTTCTCTGAACATCTCCATTCTGTACACACAATTTAACAAAAACAAGATACAATATGTTCCCAGAGTCGGAACTCAGAGGGGGTCAGTGTCAACTGGAGAATCCAGAAAAAAAAAACAAAATTGCGAGTTACACGAAAACAAATCAAAACTCAATCTCAGTACAGAAAAGATAGGAGGATCGAAAGAAATTAAAGCAACCTGGCTCTGATACCAATTGAAAAACCTAAGTTTTAGCCTATCTTTTCAGATTTACTATCTTTATCTTGATTTAAGCTTGTATATTAACTGAACAATTATAAGAGTTGACACACAAGAATTACAAGCTTCATCTGCACTGAAAACACATTTCAGCCGACTAGTGCTTGGGTTCCCTGAACCAGGGTAAGAACTTTCACTATATTCAGAAGTAATTTTACATAAACCAGTTCAAGACTCAATATGTAAAATCAATACAAACTATCTCAATATACAATGAAGCTATTACCCTAATCAACCAAATCCCTTGGTTATTAATGCAAGATCCCCTTGCTTCAATGTTGAACTCCCTTCAACAATTTCTCAAACCCGAAAACCTTCGGATCTACACCTTCAAGACCCAGCTGAACTCCTTCAGCAACTACGACTTGAACCAGGAGCTTCCACAGAAACCTCCAGCTATCTTCAATGGAGTTTCTTGAAAAACACCTGCAAAAATCAATGAAAGAAGAAGAAAGAAAACAGAGCAAAAACCCCAATCAAAGCTTTCGAACAAAGAGAGTTAGTTATAACTAATTGCCCAACCCATTATATAACCTTGGCTGCAATTAGGTATAATCCCGAACTAACTAACAGCTGTAACTCACTAACAGATTTGCTTTACACACATGCTGACGTGGACTCTAACTTAAAACAAATATACTCCAGACATAACAAGAGTCCATTCCAGACGCAACTGAACCTAATTTGTCATGCACAAAATATTGGTCCTTACAATTTTATTACTCCTAACCAAGCATCATCTTAATTCTTGGTACTTGTAATCACTGTTCTGATATTTGAAGTGAGGTTATGACATATGGTGCACAGAAGTTTCAAGAGAAAGAAAAATGAAAACTCAATATTTTAGGTTCAGGTGTGCTGTTACTAAATAATTTATTTTCAAGAATGCTCAAGGATTGTCTAAAGAAGCTGAGATACATTAGTTTATGGTTATTGCAGAAAGACTTGGGGAAATCATATGCCATCTTTGCTGTACTTTTGGAATTAATATTAAGTGCTTCCAATTTTTCCTCCAGTTTGAGTATTTTGTTTTTGTTAAATTGAGCAGAATTCTCTGAAACCCAAGAAGTCCAACTCCAAGCTAAGCGAAGGCAAATTTTCTCGGGGCATTGTATATTGCTTTTGCTATTCTTGGGGATATTCAATTTGATAATTTATAAGCTATATATATTTTTATTGGAATTGGAAACAAGAGTTTGGTTGTGCAAAGCTGGAGGAGATGATGCCGTTTAGTGAAATGAAAAACTTTAAATTTAGCTGTTACGAAACAATCAACCGTGAGTGAGTATTAATATTACCTTATATTGTATCTTATAAAAATAAATAAAGTACGTATGTGGTAGTGGTAGTGGTAGTGGTAGTATGCCAAATCTTATATACTATGCAAATCTTGTCAATAACAATAAACTAAGCATCAATATAGCAGATGACACAACAAGCAAATCACGTTAAATATAGCAGAAGGAACCTTTTTGTTATTTTATTTGTTTTTATTACTTTTAAATCTTTATTAAAATATTAAAAAGAAAATAGAAAAAAAAGCGAATATTATGTCTAATTTTTAACAAGACCCATTTTGGTATTGTTCTATAATCAAATATTCTATATCCTCTGATCCATTCCATCCCTCTCCATCTGGATCTTGCTTGGCTGTCCATACAACAACAATCATATTTTAGGTGATTAGAAGATCTTGACCATTGTTTATCACATTCACACTGACTTTGACTTCAGCATTGTCTCACCTATTATTCATCTCAATAAATAACTACAACAGCTGATTTGTTTGAAAAACAATAAAACCATTATGGTTTTGGGTCAATATTTTATAACTAAATTAAATTTACTTTCTCAAAAGTAAGAAAAGCAAAAGTTCTTTTTCTTCTGAAAAGCCAGCCTAAAGTATCAATATTTTATACGAAGGTCACGTGAGAAATCTGCATTTGGTTTAATTGTAAAAGTGATTCCTCCTTCAGCAATTTCAAAGTTGGTTTTGTCATCTTGTTTTGTTATTTCCATATTATCCAAACCAAAAGTTCTACTCTGAATTCTATAAAATCTTTTCTATTGAAAAAAGTAACTTTTGTTACAGAAGGGATCTCCTTTATGATATATAGCTTTGAAACTACCATCAGTTTAGTTACATTTCCAATTTTCCATAATAGTGCTTTAAGTCATTTTAAATTAGTCTCAATATTTTGTTTTGTTTTCTCATATATGGGCCCTATGTTAATCTGAATATAAAGCATTAAATTTACTATTGTAATCTGACGATGTCCTAATAATAATGCCTTACCCTTTATCTGGTGATGTTTTGGACTTTCTGGTATTAAACCTACCGACTCCATCCAAGTGATTATCTCTTTACAACTTTGACTATATAGCTAGCGATCTAGGTTCTCTCTTTAGATCACACTGATTATATGTCAACATAAGATCTTGATCTTGATCATGATCATGATTATATATCTATCTATCTATCTATTTTCCTCACATACATCCAGATGTACTTCTTATTTGTTCATGTTTTTCATCCAGATGTACTTATTATTTGTTCATGTTTTTCATGCAGAAACTTTTCAAAACATGATCATGAACACATCTGGATGATCTTGCAATTATTTCTCGAGAGATTCAAGTGGTGCTAGCTAACTAAGGCCGATCGAGTTGATTGCAAAGATTCATTCAAAAACAGGTATCTTTTCACTTACATTACATGCTGATCTTGAAAGTTTTTGGCACATAATAACTTGTTAGAAGAGTAATATTATTTTGCTTGGTGCAAAACCTAAGTATTGAGAATATATAATATATGAGGTTTCTTGTTTTCTTATCAGAAGCTATCTTATAATGTCATTATTATCAATTTTTTTTTCTCTGTAAGTAGAACTAATTAATTCACTAATAAACCAACAAATTAGCAGGATTAAACAATTAATTTAGGACAAGAGAGAAGAAGCACTGTATCAGTTTTTGATTTTACTAGAGGTTATTTAATTACTTATCTTGATGCTTGAACTTTTAAATTTATTCATGATACTTGGTAGTGAATATCATCTCTCTCCTGGGTTTCATCTGAAAGTTTAAGTTGATTCTTGGTTTGATGTCTTAACTCTCCATATTATTGGATTTGGGGGGTTTTACAAATAATAATCACTTTGACTTTGAGATGATTTGGATAATTTTCTATTGACTATGGTATCTGTCAAATAAAATCAATTATATTCAAAGTCCTAATGATTAATGTTCTTTATGTTTTAATAATTAATAAGTTACTGTAGTTTTTTATTTTTATTTTGTGGAATAAGTTACTGTGGTTTGAGTGAATTAAAATAAAGTGGGTAAGCATAAATATATTTGGGATGCTCTCCTCCCAGCTCTTTTTTAGTTTCAAAACTATAAGTTTATATAAATATAAAATTATTCATTTTTTTAATCACTTCCTATAGGTACTATAATATTTATGTAAACCAGAAAACTTTTTATAGAAAGTTTAAACCCAAAAAATGGAAAGAACATGTCTTTAGTATTATATATTTATTTTTAATTATGTTCTTTTTGCAGCAATTTTTAATAGTGTTTATATGAATATGAATATGAATTTATATAATATATATTTTAAATAAGACATATATACATTTTTTTAACAAAACAATAAAAATAAAGTATCTTTCAGTCGTTGTGAGACTTTAATATTTGTTTTCTTTCTTCTTTTTTCTTGGGGCAAAAAAATTGCTCTTTTTCAAATTGTGTAAAGAAAATCAAGCGGTACTCATTTCAAATAGAAGTTTCTCATTTAAGCAACATATTTTTCAAAAGGCAGGACTTTTTTGTTTGTACCAATTTTTTTAGTTGTATTAGAAGAAAAAAACAGTAGAACAAAGATATGTAGATGAAAAAGTCAATTGATTTGTAAGGGTGGACTGTAAAGCAGTTTCATCCCATGGACTACATATATGGGCTGGGCCCGTATATATGGCCTTCTATTATAATATTGGGGTAAGGTCCGGTAAAAATATTGTATTTTTCCGGAATTTAAGGATACTAATAAGCTGGATTCATGTTGCTTTTTTAATATTTACTACTTTAATCTCTCTATTTTTTAATGAAAGATTTGTAGAGTACATGCTTTGATATATGTATCCATATATAGGGTGCAAATTATTGGTCTTTTGGTGTTGAATAATTACTAATTAAGAACTTAATTATTATAGGGTCTAGCTTTTACTAAGGTTGATTCCCATGTTGGTAATATATTATTACGTGTATTAAGTAAATGTTGTCGTAGTTTAATAGTATTCATCTATTGTTCTTAGGAAAACACATCAGTTGAATACGTAGTGTTATAATTAATTTGGTGACCACTTTTGGGGACACAACTGCCTATTTAATTTTTAGAAGATATTATTTATATAAGTATAATTCTGTTACATGCATGTATAAAATGACAGATCAATATTCTTCTTCATCAAATTATTTCAGTCCATTTCATCAGATGATCATGTTCTTTTCTGAAATTTTTACTTGAAGTTCTTATCTTATTGCACTTTTCTTTCTGCACGACTATCAATAACCCGCCATTATAGTCATAAAATCATATTAGACTCTCTTATATTATATAAGTATATATATATATATGTTAACTTACTATTATATCCTGTACGAATAGGTTGATTTAACTTGATGATATTATATATATATATATGCTATCGTCTGATCCAGGTTATTTATTTAATTATATTATCTTCTCTACGTACGTTAAACAATATATGTATCAAACGAGATATAAAGTTAATTATATATATGCGATCTGTTATTGGTTTATGAGTTTTCACTGATCGAAAAGTTTGCATGAAACTCAATGTTACTATCGAAATTAGTAAACGTTGAGAGATAAGCTTATTCGATATTCGTTTCTTTGAATTATATTTCCCACCAAGTTTTCCTTGTGTACGTATAATTAATTAATATATATTTATTTATATAAGTACATATAGATCATTTTACTGTAAATCTCCATCACAATCTATAATTCTTATATATGGTTTATAAAAAATTTCATGTAATATTTCGATATAATCAAACATTAATTTATTTGAAATGTCCACCAACACCCTTATCATATTCATAAGTAGTACTTGTATATTTAATTTATTCTGTATTAATGATTTCTTTGTAAATTTGGTCACACACACACAGTTTTTATTAGTTGTTTATATATATTTATATAAACTCAAACCAGAAGGGTTGTGAAAGCCAAGCCAGCCTAGGGCAGGGCATATATATAAGTTACACCACCCATATATATATATATGTCGATCGTAATATTAATCCGTATTCATATATATACAGACATACAAATTTATGATTCTCTCTTTCATCATAAAAATATATATAATATTATGTCTATTTATTAATATTCAAATTGTATCCATATATTACACACATGTACAGCACTTCCGCCAACATTTTCTTCTATCATATATGTATACAGAGCTAGCTAGATTATACATGTTTTAGCAATCCTGACTTTTAAGCAGTACTATCACTTCCACACACACACACACATATATATATATATAATCCGTAGCAATCAAGAATAAATACATAATTTCGATATATGTATATATTTAATATCCTGATTATAAAAGTTTTTTTTTCAATAAAAAAATATAAAAAACAATAATAATATTATTCAGGGAAATCGTGGAGCATAAAGTATGTTGACAATGACTATTTGAATTAGTGTTGCAAGTATTTTGTAGGGTTGACATGAGTCGGGTTTTCGAGTTTCTGGTGCTTCAGATTCGGGTTTTGCAGGTTTCGGGTGGAGGAAAGTGGTAACGAATCCGGTCAGAAATTTTCGGATTTTGGAGTGATTTCGGGTTTCGGGTGGGATTAATCCAAAAATGGGCTTTGGACCGAAAATGAGCCTTGGTAAAAAAAATTCAAAAATCTCATTTTTTGACACTTTTTTAATTTTATTTTACTTTTCACATGTTTTTTTTTAAGTTTGTTGTTAGTTTAGTAGTGTTGATTTTTTACAAATTGGTTATTGGTAATTTTTTTTAATTATGTTCGGGTTCAGGTTACACCCGAACCCGTATGTCCTTAATTTCAAAACCTTAACCAAACCCGAACCATGTTAGGTTTGGATCAGATTTCACCCGAATTCGACAAAGCTTTGCAAAAAAATCGGATTTTCGGGTTGCGGGTAAGACGGATTTGCAGATTTTTCGAATTTTAAGGTCAAATGTTCACCCCTAGTATTTAGTATAACTCTCATGACAAATTAGTTCAACAAAAAGTTATAGAAATTAATGCATGATGGCACGCTACTAACTAGTCCTCTAAAATTTAATATATACTATTACATTAATGTTAATTGACTCCTTTTATATTGTTTGTAAACAAATTGATGGGGGCATGAATATTAATATTCTCCATAATCGAGATTAATTAGTATTAATATAAGTTAATACCTGTTGAACAGGGCTCCATCATTAGGGTTTTGTTTTGTAGTCCATATATACATAATGGCTAATATAAATAATTATGCAATATATATATTTATACATGTTATGCCCTTTTAATAATATAAATATATATATATATAAATTTTCAGAAAATAAAATTTAAATCCACGGTTTAGAGACTTTAGATATAATATAAATGATGCTGATTTTTTTTATTACTGATGAATATATACTCCAGATTATGATAGCGAGAGCTGTGAGCTGTGAGAGAGAGATATGATGTTTAATGGAAGCTAGTATGGGTCATTTGATCGACTAAAAGAGGTATCTTTCTTTTTGTCATAGATATATCACAACTTTAACTTAAATAATTTATATATATATATGTGTATGTATATAGTTAATTGTATGTTTGTTCTTTAAGTTTCTAAATCATGCACGTATGACTTTCTTGCGTGATCCAGAAAGGAAAACGTAAAAAAAGATATCATGTATCATCAAATCATATTTTCCTATCTATAAATCACAATATAAGATATGCAGTCATACAACAAATACCTCGTCAATATATACTGTATATATATATGTAATTCTAAAATATTCTGCGGTCTCAACTTCTGGAAATATACTCTGCAAATAATTTTGGTTTGAAAAAAGCTGTTATATGTGCATGTTGATATAGTAGTGCGTGTTTTGTGATATATATAAGTTTAATTATATCTCTTTTATCGGTATTTAACATTTTATATTGCGATTAATAATCAGAACTCTCTACTCGATCAACTACTATATATATATGTATATATATATTTATTCTTTTTCTCTCCTCTCCTTTCCTCAACATATACTAGCTAGCTAAGTATTAATATTATAAATGCCGGCTTGATATTATAATTCGACTTGTATACATATATATTACAATTATCTGATGTGATATCTGATCCATATATATATCATGACAAGAATAATCATCAATATGTGTGTGTATATATTGTGTATGCATTAATTGATCATGTAAATTTGATAACGGATTATCATATGAGCTTACTCTATATATGTCTGATAAAATCTATATCCTCCTGCCATGCCATTCCTGGAAAAGTTGGTATGATATTAAATGGGAACATCTAATTTAGAAGTGACTAATTAATTATTATTACAGAGAAATATATATAATATTTAGCCATATATATATACTAGTATAGAGGTGAGATCAGTTAATAAGATATATATATATTTCTATCGATCGAATATCAATTAAATGATTAAAACTGTCTGTTTCAATATATGATTGTCCTTGCTAATAGTAATATATTTCTAGCTGTCTACATTGGTGATGTCACTGTCGATAGTAAGCCAACAAATAAAAGGTCGTAGTTGATTACCATAAGACAATGATTTTCAAAAGCACATTTCAATACATTTGTTTTATTCTTTTACATATATATACTTCATTATAAATATTTATATATATGAACAAAATTTTTCCGAGTGATTGCTTATAAATATAACCATATTTTACTAAAATTTCCACTATGTTGGGCATAACGGTTGAGAAAAACTAAAAGAGGAGTCACCAAGAAGCTTCGGACATATTGTGAATGTTATAGGAAAATCATGATGCTTTAACTTTGAAACTTCCAACGACCTGAAGTCATAGTCTTTAAAGAATTGCTAAACAATAATATAATTAAGTTAGTCATCTATATACATATTTTGTGTATCTTATCAAAAAGTAATATATATATATATATATATATATATAACTGTGTATAATAATAGTCGTTCGGGTGATATAACATTATTTAGCACCAGATAGAAGAGAAAGACAAACTTCATACACGTAATTATCGTTGAAAAACGGTAAAGATATGATGAAATTAGCACAGATCTTGCTGATCCCACTTCAAAATTTTAAATGCTTTGTTTAATGGTTGTTGGGTCTTGAATATAGTTTGGAACGAGTGAAATATTGAAGTTGTTGTTGTCGACGTATTAGTATATTTCGATTATTTAAATTTATATATATCTACTATTGAGAGAGACTACATTATACATGCATATATTATAACACAATTATATATACTATCTTTAAAAAATTATATATAATCAAGTGTATCCGAAGTAATAGAAGCTAGCTTTTTTTTTTATTATAAACCATTACCTGGTTGCTTTCGTGTTATTACATTATATATTTATTGATTTATTAATTTAATCACCTAATTAATTAAGAATACAACTTAATTGTAATATATTATATATATATCTAAGTATCACTATCACATCTTGATCAGTATTATTGGAAAGAAACATAATCCACTGGTTTAAGGGTGGCCACTAGCTAGTAGTACTGTTCTATATAGATCTATTATTATATATAATTATATTTAGCAAAACTCATCAACCTTTTTCCTAGTTTTCTTTGCTTTCTCCCTCCTAACATTTCTAACTTGCATTATTTTTTGTTAAATGAAGAACTCCTGCATTTGGGGGCAGATAGGTTAACAATATTACCACTATATCATCAAAATTAATTTACTTAATAATGTGACCAGTTATTACATTTATGTATAATATTATTTGCATAGTTTATATATTGGAGAGAGGCTTTTTTCTTTCTTTCTATTAATTAATAAGTCTATACTATATTTTGGTACTTGTTTTACCTTAATTTCACGATGAAACCCCTTATTTTAAAAAATATATTTTTTGATATTTGTGTTTTTTCAAAGGGTTAAAAATGATACTCTAAATTTGAATTTGGTTAAGTATTTTCAAACGTAACCCCATAATGTTCGACTTCATTGGAGATTCACACATTTATCAAGTCAATGACTTTGTAAATAAAATCTGAGAACAAAAATATTTTGACTGAATTCGATTCTAGGAGATTTTTTTTAACCATGTTTAAAAAAGTATTTTTTTTATAACAGAGAGTCTATGGAATTAATTGCTAAAACACAAACAACCAAAATAGTATAAACTCTTATAGCAATTCTTATAATAAAATAGCAAATTATGTTTATGATCTTTTATTTATTAAGAAGAAATGCACATATTGAGGAATATATTGCAGTACTACTGTTTGGTATTATTGTGATTTTTTAGATAAACTACTCAACAGGAATGAGGAAGAGCTATATCTGAACACAAAATGACATCTTAACTAGGGTGTTGTTTGGTAACATTTAAAAAAAATAGTTTTTTATTTAATTAATTAAAAATTTGAAAATTAAACATAAAATGTGTTTGATAACTCTATTTTTATTTATTATTTTTTTAAATTTTAATTAAAATTTATTAAATTTTGAAAATAGAATTTTTTCACTTTCAAATTTTTTTTAAACAGTTTTCAATTTTTCTTTTTTTTTTCTCTTCTTCGAACCAACACCTTATATTGTTAAACAAAAAATAAAAATAAAAGTTATCAAATGCGTTTATTATTTTTTGTTTTTAAAAACAAAAAACAAAAGTAATTACCAAACATATTTTTATATTTTAAAAATAAAGAAACAAAAATAAAATTATATTTCTATTTTTGTGTTTAAAAAATTTAAAAACAAAAATTTTACCAAACGGACCCTAGGTTAACACCTCTTCCACCATCCCATCTTCTCTGCCCAACAACCCAAGAAGCAATTATATTTTAAAAATTAAAAAAATGCCAGCACCAGAAGGCAGAAGCTAATAGCTAGATTTTTTATATATACTTATTTATTTATTAAATTTTTTTGTAAAAGTTGTTGATTGTGCATGCAATTAATCACTTTAAAAATTTGTTACCAAAAAGGTTATTTCTAAAAGTTGCTTTATAAAGTAGCATATATATATATATATATAGTATATGAAATAATATCCACTTTCCAACATAATTAAAACAAAAGTTTATCTATCAAACACATTTTTGTTGTAGCTAAAGTTTGATAAAGCTAATTGACCAGGTCTTATAATTTTATTAATAATTAAGATCACCAAGCTAGAGAGATATTTTTCTACAGTAGTTTTCCAATATTTTAAGAAATTATGCATATATTTCATAATAACTCTATTCCTATAAGTGCTGTCTACACTCTTATTTCAGACTATAATTAATCAAACAATTAACTACTTAATTAGCTCATTAAGACAGTCAAATATATAATAAGTGTTCAAACCTACGTGTTTAAATTAGTTAAGTATAATAGAGGAAGTGTTTTCTTTTGTTGTGGAAAAGGGCAGACATAAAATCATATACGTGTCATGAGAAAGTGTAGAAAGTCCGAGTTTAGATGTATTGGGTAGAAACTTAACACAGCAAGCAAATCAGTTGTTTAGCTGACACTTACAAACTATGATTTCTTTTTTACTAATTTTTTCTTTAAATAATATTTGAATAATCACCATGTTTAATTATATAAGTGACATCATTTTTTATCCCTACAGTTTTATTTTATATATATATATATATTATTTTATTTATCAAACCATACCTTCTGATGTGATATGTTGATCCACCCCACAAGGAAAGTTAGTCTAAGAAGCAATCTCTCCCTTAGTTAATTATATGTATATATATATAGTTTTCTTTATGTCTAAGCCAGTGAAAATTATATATATAATATATATATATCTGAATTAATTTCGTGAGGAAGGTGTTTAAGATGGGTTAACTTTCTGAATTTTTCTTCCTTTATCTAACTAAATTTGAGAATCTTTTTCCTTAAGGTTAAAAAAGCTTTACATACCGACATGGGAAAATGAGGTGAGAGAGAGAAAAAGTGGGACACAACTCCTTGTCGTTTCATAGTTTGACTGTACGTGGCTATTGATGTGATTTGTGATGCGTTGCTACGAGTTTAGGTTTGATATATACAACAAACTCGGATAAACCAAGAAAGTGGTCCTTTTTAATTTGGCCGCAACATTATCAAAACCTTAATCAATATTTAGATGACTTTAGTAGTGTTTTCAATATAACGTAGAAATATATATACACACATGCATGCATGCATGCTTATTATTTAGAATATCGTCGTGCAGTTATATGGTTCTGTGTATTTGTGTTATTTCAATTGATCGATCGATGATCACTACAAACACACACACACACACATATATATATATATATGAGAATCAAAATTGAGATGTCTAGTTCCTTTTGAATATATGTATATTCAGCATATATAAAGTTATATGTATATATATATACGATCTATAAGAAAATGCTTATGTTTGATAATTAAGAGGTTAGAAATTAAAGATAAGAATAATAGAACTGTTAACTGTTCATGCCTAGCTTAGAAAATTTATAGACAGACACTGATATTAACATTAATAATACATGTCACAGGGGCTAAAGAATCATATATTTGTCAATATATATATATATATGTATGTATTAGTTTTGTATTATTTGTAATTAGAAAGCGATATATACTGATGATCTTCTTTAATTTTAATTAATTGTTTCTATGTGTGTGTGAACAGTGGCATCAAGTGTCAACGAATTTCTGCCAACCAGAAAGGAAATATTAAAAACAGCTTTTTATTATTAATTTACTTCCACTTTTATTTACTTTGGCTTGTCATGTAAGTTTCATATTTCCTCATTTTATTTTAATTTTTATATAATTTACTTATTTCACAATCTCTAACAAATGATCTCTTCCATCCTCTAAATCTAATTGGGGTAGAATATAAAATTTATTATTATATGATAATAAATTTGTTTTAATTATGATTTATTTTGGCATAATTAAAGAAGACAAAGGAGAAGGAGACGAAGGGGAATCAACAAATGCCATTGACGAATTCTTGATGTGGTAATTAATAAAAGGAAGGAAATATGTCTTTGGGGTTTCAAAAGGGGGTGGAATTTAGAGCGTTTGCCGCACCAACTTCTTGTCTAACTTATTAGCTCTCTCTCTATGTGCATATTATTAATTAGTATTATATAATCTACGTAATCGATCGAACCAAAATAAGTTTTTCTGCCAAATATAAAAATTGTAATTTTAATTTGATCTTATATATATATATATAAATTGTTTAATATTTGATTATCATGAATTAGATAATAATAGAAATCCATCTTTCAACTACTATAAGTTATTTTATATCGGGAACTTATTAAGTGTTTAATCTTGGTAGATATTATCATATCAAGACGTGTCCATCCATCAGATCAGTACATTATTGTTTATGTTGTACTGGTTCAATAGCATATCCATTAATAATAGTAATTAGTAATAGAGAATTGATTAATTACATATGAGAGAGAGAGAGATGACATGCATTGAACAATGTGGTTGATTGGAATATTGCCAAATATAAGCTTACGTGGTAAAGACTCCACGACGATGATTGGCAAGTGACTCACCAAACTCTCAAAATATATGGCATAGGAGGACTGACATCTGAGCACAACATATAGTTATGTGTGTGTATATATATACACACATTAATTATATATATTGCCCAGTCTTATAATATATATTTATATGTATATATCATCGAATTCTTCTAGCTCATTAAACTCAGGTGGTGGATATAGCATGCTAGCCTCAATGAGACAGTGTTTCAATATATATAAGAAGAATATTCTAATTTATCGCTTACATATATACAAAGCACACACATATATAATTTGTATTGGATTGAGAAATTAAGAATATTGTTTCTTTTCAAAAAAAAAAATTAAGAATTGTTTAATTAAGTCTATCGAATCTACATGTACGCCAACAACATAAACACCCCTAAAAAAATCCAAAATTCTCAGGTTTTTTTTAATATGTAATTTAAAAACTATGAACACTACAAGAAATTGGGCTTTTCCCGGCGCATCTCATTGTTTCGCCGGGAAAAATCAACTTTTGCCAGCGATTTTAGTGAAACTCATTGGTGAGAGTCCCCTTATTTGCTGGCAGTTTTGTTCGTTGGCGAATGTATCTTTTGTTGATGTTGTTCACGAAATGCGCCGGCAAAAAGTGATTAGATTTAAGTGTGAATTTTGCATAGACTTTTGACGGCGAGTGTCTATATATCGCTAGGAAAGGTCTACAAATTTCGCTGGGAAATGCCTTATCCTCGCTGAGAAAAATATTGTTTTGTGTTGGCAAAAGTTTTTCAGTTTGGAATTATTGTTTTTTTTAACTTGCACAATTTTTTTAGTTAAACTTGCATCGTTCTACATGTTTTGAGTTTGGAAAACATAATCAATGGTTTGATTCCTTCCAAATTGTTCCGAGATTAACATATAAACATTCTAATAGCGTTTTCTTAACAATTTGAAGTTAAACCGGATTGATCAGTGTCGATTTGGCCATGATATCATAGTTTGTGGCGACATTTGATAATTAAATGATATTTTACAACTAATAAATGTTTTGATTGTACATATAGTGTTTTAAGATACATATCTCTAACATTAATAACTGTTCTTATTAACTGTTAGTGCTTCAAGTGTTATGATATGTGTGTAACGTTGTTAATCAAACTACGAATTAGTAATTTCTTGCAATGTTAGCTAATTATTAGTTAGATAAAATGTAATAAATGCTTTGATTGAGTCATGAGTGCTTAAATATTAATAGTCGAAGTAAGTATCCTTGTTCTTCTTCAATGTTAAACGTTAAAGTGTTTTGATTTCTATTATTTGATCTTGATCTCACAATAATCGTCCGATCAACTCCAGCCTTAAGATTTGGTCTTTTTGATCTTAATCAACCATACGATTATCTCTCGGAACATTGAGGTTACAAATATCAGCAAAAAATTGTTAGGGTTGATTATACTTTTGCTAGCGGAACCACTTTTACCGGTAATATAAAGAGACGACAAAAGTCCCACCTACTTCAATTTACACATGGGACTTTTGCCAGCGAGGTAGGTGAAGCTCGCCGGCAAAGGCGTGTAAAATGGGGAATACTTTTTCCAGCGAGCCCCAACGCATCGGCAAAAGGAAAAAAACGTCGGCATAAGGTTAATTAATCAAAATGCATCATTTTACTTTAGGGTATCTCGTGTTACTTTTGCAGTGAGCGAATTGACTTTTGCCGGCGAGGCCAAATGCGCTAGCAAAAGTCATAGCGATATCAGCTCCTGCACCGCGCCTCTCCCCTCACTTTCTTCTTCTTCTTCTTCAACATGCCATCGCTGCCCCTCTGATCACTGTCCCCCACTAACCGAGCCACCATCTAGCCGAGGCCCCCCTCCCCGAGCCTTTCCACACCCACGACACCCCCACTGTGCCTTCCACCCGAGCCCCTCCACACCCATGGCTCCCCCACCGCACCCCACTACCTGAGTCCCTCCACACCCACGCGGCACACCCCCACCCAAGCCCCTCCACACCCACAACACCCCCACCGTGACCCCCACCCGAGCCACCCCACACCCACCGCAGGCGCCACGCCCCCACCATGTCTCCCACGACCACCAGCCCACGATTTCAATTTTCACAAAAAGGTAATTTTTCATTTTATTGTTTATTTTTAAAAAACAAATTATGTAAATTTCTAACACATTCTATTTTTGTGTCCAAGGTCCTCCACCGTTGTTGTGAGTCCACAACTCCATTGCCAACGCCGCCGCTCCACTGTGAAATCAATTAAAAAGTATGTTTTTATGTAATTTATGTATATATTATTTTGTGTATGTATTAGAAAATTTTAATTATGTGCTAGAAATTTTATATATGTTTGAGATTTTTAAATTTAAAATAGAAAAAAATTAAAATAATAGAAATTGGTTAGTTATAAATATTTTATGTGTTATTATAAATGTTATGGGATTTTTTGAGTGCAGAATTTTAAATTTTGGAAATGGTCATATTAAACCGTTATGCTGCCGATTTTTTCGTGAAATTTAATTAAGTAAACTAATTTTAATGTTTTTTGTTATATGTTATGTTAACATAATGAGAAACTAAAATTGTAATGAATATTATATAATTAGAGTTAATTAGTATTTTTATAATTAATTAAAAATTACTAAACAAATAAATTAGTAGTTAATTAGAAATTACTTTGTTATCTCTGTCTCGATATCCTTATGATTGATGGTTGTTGACCACAACCATCAATGATAGGGACATCGGCACAGAAAAGTTAACTTTTGATTTATTAAAATTAATAATTTATTAATTAAATAGTAATTATTAATTAAATTATTAATAATTAATAACTTAAATTGTCATGTATAAAATAACTAATTAATTACTTAATAAGTTATAAATTAAAACTTAAGTTAGTATTAAGTGATACTTTGAGAATTGTTTATATAGAGGATGCCACCTGACCGAAGCTGGCTAAGTGCTCGGAATCTCCTATCATCTGAATATAAAAAAAGTGTGGTTGAGTTCATTGAAGCAGCTAAGAATCACGTTGATTTTCGGGGTCTAAGTTATTGTCCATGTAAGAAATGTGGGAATGCTCGTTTTCACACCCCTGATGCAAATTAGAATGCATTTGTTCAACACTGGCATCTAACCATCCTACTTAGTATGGTATTACCACGGAGAGTCGGTAAGTAGGGAACCAGATGCAGTCCCAATGGATGATGAGATGCTAGTTGCGTTGGCTGATATTTTAGGAGAAGACGACACTGACGGAGAGCCAAGTACCGCTCCAACTGGAACCTTTAATGGCCTCCCCCCCCCCCCCCCCCCCCCCCCTCTCTCTAGATGATGACAATAATTGTGACAAGTACAATAATTTATTTAAGGAGATGCCAAGTGAGCTATACCCTGGTTGTACAAAGTATTCGACATTATACTTTTTAGTAAAGTTGCATTTCAAAGTGATGCATAAGTGTAGCAACCCTTATTTTGATAGTTTGCTCGAATTATTAATTGATGCAATGTCTGTGGGAATAATCTTAAGAGTCACTACAAGTCCAAAGCTAAGTTGTGATGTCTTGGATTAGGATACGAGACGATAGATGCTTGCAAACATGATTGTGCACTCTTTTGGAAAGAGAATTTGAGTTTGGAATTTTCTCTTGTTTGTGGTGAATGTCGTTGGCAAGAATCTGGTGGCAAAGGGAAGAAAGTTCCCCATAAGGTGTTGCGTTACTTTCCATTGATATCACGACTGAAGATGATATATATCTCTCGATATATTGTAGAGGATATGAGGTGGCACTATTCTAAGAAGTCTAATGAAGATGGTGTGATGAGGCATCTTGCTGATAGTGAGGCCTGGAAGCAGTTTGATAATTCGTATCCATCTTTCACATCAGAACCCAGAAATGTGAGATTGGGTTTGGCTACAGATGGTTTTTATCCATTTGGTAATCAAAGCAACTCTTATAGTATGTAGCCTGTTATCATGGTCCCATACAACTTGTCGTCGTGTGCATGAAATTAGAGTTTTTAGTGTTGTCACTATTGATTCCAGGTCTTACTTCATTGGGAAAAGATATTGATGTGTATATGAGACCTCTAGTTGACGAGTTGAAAGATTTTGGGAGGACGATGTCGAGACGCGAGATGCATACAATAATTCATTATTCACTATGCGTGCATCGGTCCTGGGGACAATTAATGATTTTTCAGCTTATGCTATGATGTCTAGTTGGAACAAAAAGGGATAGGCAAGCCCGACGTGTAATGAGGAAACTCCTTCAGTAGGAATCCGAAGTAAAATTACATATATTGGGCATAGAAGATTTCTTGATGAGGATCATGAATGGAGGAATAAACTTAAACTTTTTTATGGTAATAATGAACTCCGACCTCCACCCAAGGACTACTCGGGGGATGACATCTTGGATCAAATGGCAAATATTCAAATTTGACAATCAAGGAAACACAAAGAATATGGGGGTGTGAAGCATAAATGGTCTCTGTTTGAGCTTAACTGGTCTAAGAGAAGGATAATTTTTTAGCTTGAATATTGGAAAAACTTGTCACTTAGACACAATCTGGATGTAATGCATATCAAGACGAATATTTGTGATAGTGTTTTGGGTACTTTGTTAAGTATCGATGGAAAATCGAAAGATATAGATAAGGCAAGACTTGATCTCGCTGATATGAAAATTAAGACTAATCTTCATCTTTATAAGGATGGGAACAAGTGGAAGAAACCCCCTGCGTCTTTCACACTCAGTGTTGGGGAGCGTCGTCAATTTTGTCATTTTTTGAAATCAATTAAATTTCTAGATTGTTTTGCAGCAAACTTATCGAAGAATGTGAGCATTCTCGATGGTAAGATTTCAGGGCTCAAATCACACGATTGTCATGTATTATTTCAAAGGATGTTGCCAGCTGACATCCGAACATTTTTGGGAACAGAAGTCCAGAAGGCAATTACTGAGTTGTGCCTTTTTTTTTTCAAGTAACTATGTTCTTGGAATTTGAATGTTAAAGATCTTGAAAAGATGCAAAATGATATTATAATTAGCTTGTGCAAATTAGAGAAGATTTTTCCTCCTGTATTTTTTATGTAATGGTGCACTTAGTTATTCATCTTTCAAAAGAGGAAATTCTTGGTGGCCCTGTACACTTTAGGTGGATGTACCCAATTGAACGTTCAATGGCGGTGTAGAAACGATATGTTCGAAATCGTCCACGTCCCGAAGGTTCAATTGATGAAGCTTACGTCTTGAATGAGGCATTAACTTTTGCTCAATGTACTTTCGGGGTATTGAAAATCGATTCAACTGACCTGAAAGGAATGATGAACGAGATGACTCTCTACCCGATCGAGAATATTCTATATTTAAGGTCATTGATCGCTGTGTTGGCAAAAGAACAGTTACTTTGATGGAGTTACAGTTGAAGAGAAAAGTTGAATGGTACATCTTGAAAAATTGTACTGAAATCGAGGATTATATGAATGAGTTGGAAAGACAGGGTGGTTCGAATCGGCAACATAAACAAGAAGCTGAGTTTTCTGAGTGGTTCATAACTCGGGTTAGTATTTCAGCAATTTCTTATAATTATATTGATTAATAAATATTTACGGTTTTAGTTGTATTTTTTATATTTGTAGATCAACCAACTACAACAATCATCGCCTTCAGAGGTCTTCGGTGAATTATATGCTCTTGCAAACAAAGCCAGTTCTACCTTTTTTTCCTATCTGGGTATCATTGTGAATGGGGTGAAGTATATTAATTGTTCATAGTCGGGATCTAAAGCTGAAAACAGAGAACAGTGGTATTATGGTCCCAAGTGTGGATGATGTAACTTACTATGGGGTGTTGGATGAAATAATCGAATTTTCGTACATGATGGGTTGCAGCGTTATCCTTCTTAAGTGTAAATGGTTTGACACAAGCTGAACAATAGAAGATCAATTTTACACAAGTGTGCACGTAAAGGGTGAATGTTACAAGGATGATCCTTTCATACTTTCATCCCAAGCAAAATTGGTATATTATCTAAAAGGTATAAGAACGGGGATGATTGGAGACTGGTAAACACTTATTTTCCAAGGAATGTGTGAGATATTTCAAACATAGATGCCGATGAAATTGACATTGCCAATGATATACCAATATTGCAAGAAGATAATTCTTCCAGATTTCAGTTATGGGTAGAGCTTCCAATATTAGATAATGTTCAATATAACCATCAAGATGTCAATCCAACTGAAGTACGGGATATTAATGGGTTAGGTGGCACAACCTCTAATAACTTTGTTGTTGATGATGATGATGAATCCGATGAAGAGGGTTTATTCGAAATTGGAGATGATGATGAACATTTACTTGTTGATTGTGATAGCGATGATGTTCATGTTGTAGTTAATGATGATGATGAGGATGATGACTTGTAATATAGAAACAAATCTTGTAACTTGTTTTTTAATCCAATGAATATCATTTCTATTTATTTTTTGGTATTAATTATTTATTCATTTATTAGACAAATGACTAAAAACTAACATATTAATTTCGTAAAATTTAAATACATAGCATGCCAGCTCCGGAATCTAGCAACAGCCAGGGAAAGAAAAAAGTAAGGGGATCTTACTATGGTGCTAATGTTGAGAGAGAGAGAGATGGCGATGTTGCAATCCAAGGGGATTAGCCATATGAAAGTGGACTTTGATCTAACAACTGGAAGATCCATATATAAGTATGGAAATTGGTTTAACAACAACATTGCTCGATTGGTGCGAGACATCTTATCCCCTACTTTGTTTCATTGGATTGATATGCCACAGACAGATGTTACGACCATTTACCAGCGATTATTTGTAAGTATGTTACTAAACTTTAACATAACACTAAAATAATTAATAAAGATGGTTAGTATATATTATCCAAGTATTTCTTATTTTAATTGTAGAACAAGTTCACTTTCCATTGGAGGATAAAGTTGTCAAGGACCAGATGGAAAAACAAATGATGAAGTATTTGTCTGACTGGCAGTATAATATGAGGTGATATTGGGTTGAAATTGGAGGGGAGAAGGACAACGAAGCGACAAAGGTGAAACCATTTACAAGTGTTTCTCAACCTAACTGGGCGGTGTTGTGTGATTATTGGTCTTCTGAGTAACAACATGTAAAACTATAATTATTAATACTATTTTTTATTATGCAACTACTAATTACATTATTATTGTTTCATGTAAAAGAGAAAAGGTCTCAAAGAAACAAGGAAAATCGGGCCAAAATGCCTATACTAGGGGGACACGGCTCCAAATCCATTGTGGAACATATTCATGATAACGTACGTTGTACGAATTATAATTTTTATTGTTTAATTTATAATGAATTTATGTTTATGTTATAATATATTTTCCTTTCTAGGTTGATGAGTTTGGCCAATTTCCGAGCTTAATCAACATGTTCGAACAACTCCACCGAAAGAAGAAAGGTTAGGGAAGACGCATGTAAGATTTAATTATTTTAAAATCGATTAATCATTATTTAATTTCAATTTTGTCTCTTATAATATTAATTATTTAACTTTAATATTTTTCAGGAGGAGATGACTCAAAGGCGGGCATCACAAAGTATGCCTACTGCCTCGTTTGCTGCATCTTGTGTTGGCGGTTTTGATGTCCCACTACCTCTGGACTTGGACATAGTGTGTGATGTTTTAGGTGATTGAGCCCACTGTAAGAAAGGATTTGGACCATTGCCTAGACTTAAGGCAACTAGAGGACAACGAGCACAGAGTTCGTCGTCCATGTCCGGTAGTCAACCATCTGTGGATGTAGGCTATCTTCGGGAGGAAAACGAGCAACTCAAAATGAAGCAGCAAGCCCACGAACAATTTATGCTCCCCCAGAACCAATACATAATACAACACAACCAATACATGATGAATTACATGCAACAGATGCAAGCGATGGTACCGGGAATGAATTTCCCGCCCCCACCAACATTTAATTTCGATGGGGTTTCAGCTAGTCAGCCATCCCATTCATTCCACCAGGAAGACGATGACGACGATGATGATGATTTCGCCGAGTAGATGTACTTTTATTTTCACCTTTAATTTTAAGAGAATTTATTTTATTTTGTTAAGTACTTTTATGATATTTACTTAATTATGTATTATTAGTTTGTCAATTATATAGTTTTTTTATATAATATTAATAAAATTAATTAATTACCAATAGTAAAATTTAAATTGATTTTATAAATATATTAAAAAACTTAGCCTGGTGTGTTTTTTGCGCCAACAAAAGTAATTTTTTTTTAAATAATTGAAAACGCTTTTCACGTCACATTTTTTGCGTCAACAAAGTTAACCTTTTTCCTCGCTAGACTTTTGTCGGTAGCTAAATAACTCCTGGTAAAAATCGTAGTTCACCGGAGGCTTATTTTCGCCACCAAAAGCTAGCACTTTTGCCTACGTAATTTGAACGTCGCTGACAAAAGATGGTGCAACGACACTCTTCACCATTCCCTTCAACGAATGGAAAAGTGCGTCGGCAAAAGTAAAAGAACTTTTGCTGCCAAAACACACGGATTTTGCCGGCGGGTTTTCATACATATATCTTTTACTTTGTAGTGGAATAAGAAAGGAAGAAAAGATCCGTATGCAAGTGTTATCATACATATAACTTTTACTTTCTTTATGTTCTAATAGTAATTAATATCATAATTAAAGTTGTAATATTGCTAATAAATCATATCACATAGATCTATACTTACGTATGAATTTAAGATGTATAAGGTACATGATATATTTATATATCATGAATTGAGTAGATCATATATAATAAAAAAGATATGGAAAAAATTACACGAGAAAAGATATTTTATATAGAAAAAACACACCAAGCATTAGTCTAAGAATATTATACCAAACCCAATTTGTAAGTCGTATATATATAACATATCTTTCTCCCTATTGAAAGATTTAGTAGTCAAATGTTCCTCACGAGTATACATTCAGATCTATCTTAAATAAATGTTTTGGTGGCGACATTAGTTGAGATTATATATTTAAACTACGAGCACTTGTCTTTAGTAATAATAGAATCAATCACAACGTATCATTTGTTTATAATGCACATTTAGTAATTGTAATGAAACTTTCATGTAGTTTAGTAAGATTTGGATATAACAAAGATCCAAAAGAAGATTTTCATATATCTCAGTATATAGTTAGTGATAGAAAAGAAAATGATCGATATGTAAATATTTATATATATGTAAATGGACTGTGGGGTACAATTGTATAGCAAGCTAACTTGTAAGATAAATATATTTATATAGTTGATCAATCATGCACCCATTTTTTATGTTTGATTATTATTCATCTTTCTTCACAAGTTAATTATAAAGCAGCTGAACTCCATTGACCATGAGTGGGTACAAAAGCTACTGCCATGAGAAAGTTTTAGAGGACCCCATAAATAACTTTGATATACGTACGTGATATCACTTAATTATAACCATGCATAACATGGCAAAATCAGTGACGATTATAAAGGGCCTCTATATGTTGCGTGCATGGGCTGAGTTTTTGTGGCCAACCAATAAAATGCCACCTGTTCCCTGATGTTGACTTTCCCACTTTCCTGGCCCTTAATTTATTACTAATTTTCCTCCTTGTTTTGTTCATTCTAGTGGATTCGATCGTAATATTTTACTTGACTTATTACTTCTCTTTGAAAATACAGATTTGCCCTTCTTCCAAAGCAGCTCTTGTTGTCAAATATACAAGAAGAATATTGCTATCAAGAATCATATGGTCCGCAGTATCACATGATATAGTACGAGAGTGATTGTTGCAATTTGATATCGGAATGATTCCGCATATTTTATTTTAAATTTGAATATATATACAAGACTTTGTAGTAGTATACCAATTAATCACCAATACTTCGTGCTCTTGGGCAGCTTAAACTATCATATAACAATATTCTATACACAATACACAATACACATTACAGATCTAATGATCTTATAACCCAATTTTAATTTCAATTTGGTTTCATAAGCCATTCGCATAATCTATTTATATATAAATATAATTCAGTGTTTGGTTTATATGTCGTCTTTTTCTGAAAGTGATATATAGTTAACAGACTTATAAATAATATTAGTTATGATAATCCCTATATATGTACATATATATCACGCGCTTAAAAATTAGTATATTACTTTATAAGTTTATATATAATTATTATTATGGACTACTACTTATTCACTTATTAATATTGAATGATTTGATATATACTATGGATGACTAATGTTGTAGCATAAAAAAAAAAAAAAATTTAAACTACTCCAAAAACTAAAGTAATAATTTGATGGCAATATATATTTTCAAAAAAACAAAAGTGAAGGAGCCGCCGTCTGCACGTAGACATGATTAAGATCTATATAGATAGATAGACTACTATATATAATCATATAATATTAATGCCCATCAAAATAACCTGCTCATTTGACATTTTCCAACTTCTGGCCTAACACTATCATACTGCAATAAACTTGTAATATATTTAATTATATTGACAATATTGAGAATAAATATATCAAGGATGATATATATGATGATGAGTAATATTCAAGATTAGTAGTTTTCGTCGTAATATGTTCTGTAGAGACAATTGACTAATAAGCACAAAAGACAAAGGTACACTTATGATTGTTTAATCAAGGCACACACACCACACACATATATATGTGTGTGAATTTTTCTTTCTAATTTTATAAAAAAATAAAAAGAAAAATCGCATATATAAAACAATATTAATATATGTGGAGTCGCAGACAAATAATACTGAGAAAATGATATGACATTTTTGAGATATATTTAAATATATAGAAAAAGGGTGTAGTAGTTATGCAAGCAAATGAGAAACTAGCACGTCAGTCAGCCTCAATGTGATTGGGGAGACAAGACCTTGATTTGTATATAAATATAAAGCTCTTCTTTCTCATATGGTTGGATTTGGGGGAGGCAGAGCAGAGCCAAATCTTCTTAATTTGGAAAAACAAAACATATAACAATAATAATCATGGGAAGATCTCCTTGTTGTGATGAGAGTGGCCTTAAGAAAGGCCCTTGGACCCCTGAAGAAGACCAGAAGCTTGTTACGTTTATTCACAAGAATGGCCATGGAAGCTGGAGAGCCCTCCCTAGACTTGCAGGTACATATATATATATACATATATATATATACATATGTATAATATATCATATATACATAAATATATTGCAATATTCTCAATTGGGTAATCTTGGTTGTGTGTTTACATTATTTGTACAGGGTTAAACAGATGTGGGAAGAGTTGTAGATTGAGGTGGACAAACTACTTGAGGCCTGATATCAAAAGAGGGAAATTTTCTCAAGAAGAAGAAGAAACCATACTCAATCTTCACTCCATCCTTGGAAACAAGTAATAATAATGATTATATATTATTGTTCCCTTGAAAATATCAATTCAATTTCTTCTTCTTCTTCTTCTTCTTCTTCTTCTTCTTTATCTTAACTTATTTTCTTCTGCTTTTAATTAATCATGGTTGTATTTTATTGGTTATTTGAAGATGGTCAGCAATAGCAAGCCACCTACCAGGGCGTACGGACAATGAGATAAAGAACTTCTGGAACACCCATCTGAAGAAAAAGCTGATCCAAATGGGGATTGATCCCATGACTCACCGTCCTCGTACTGACATCTTTTCGAGTTTGCCTCATCTTATAGCTTTAGCCAATCTCAAGGAGCTTATGGACCATCCTTGGGAAGAACATGCTGTCAGAATCCAAGCCGAAGCTGTTCAAAACATGGCCAAGCTTCAGTACTTACAGTACCTTCTTCAACCTAACTCCGTTCATAATGGGAACCAAACCAACTTCAATAATCTCAACAATTCTGACATCGAAACCATCAACCTTCTCAGCTCCTTAGCTTCATTCAAAGACAACAACAACAACAACCAAAATGTTTTCGATTCTCCTCAATTCCAAAACCCAAGTTCTACTCATCATCATGACCTTCTTCAGTCTCTCCACGACTCAGTTTCTTTTGCTCACCTGCCTGACTTGAAAATCCAATGTAGTGATCATGACAATAATAACCATGATGAGAGGTCCCCACACAACAAACAAATGGCTATTCATGTTGAGAGCGATTCTGATCAAGTTCCGGGCATGGCAATGTTCAGCCATAATAATAACAATAACCAATTTATATTGTTAGGCCAAGATGAGATGATCTTCTCATCAGCTGCTTGGCTTCCCTCTTCTGCCTGTACTACTCCTTCTCCTCCTTCGGTGGCGGCGCCGCCTGTGAAGGCTCCTGAGCCGGCGGCGGGGATTACCACTACCTTTCAGGATCAGGGTGATGCTTGCATTATTAATTCAAGCTATGGAGAAGAAGTGACTCATTCTGTCTGGCCTGACCACCTCCTTGATGACTCCTTATTTCAGGACTTTGCGTAGCTAGCTACAGCTAATATTATAATCAAGTAGAGTTCTTTTGTTCGTTTGATATAAGGAACCTTTTTTCTTTATTTGCCTAAAACTACTATCACTACCACTATATATTATTATTGTGTATTATTATGTCATATATATAAATAGTATTATTGTTCATATAATATATATGTTACAATATCTCCTTCAGGTTGAGAGATAGATATATGTTTGATGAGTTTTTATTTATGAGTTTGTGGAAAGCTAGCTAGCTATGTAGCTAGAATAAGGCTAACTATATATATATATATATATATATATATACACTATAAGATCGAGAAAGGAAGAAAAAAAAACTTTGTTATGTCAGTTATATTACATATAGTTTTTTTTTTGTTGGGCTTACATATATAGTTTTGTTCATGTACAGATGTAGATCTCTTCATGGTTCAAAGTTGGTATATTGTTAATATTCTGTACGTTCACTTGTTATATATGATTTTTATGCTTCTTCTTCATTTTTTTTACAAAGGGGATTTTTATGCTTCTTTGGTATCTTTTCATATAAAAACTTGCCTTTTGTCGATTTTAGTCTTTGGGTAATAATTTGGTGCATATCTAACATATATATCTCGATTATAAGAAATTATAGGGTGTAATATTAGGAATTGAGCATTAGTCTCTAAAATTACTTTGAATAACCTGTAGTAGTTTAGTCCATTCAAACACAAATAATTATAAAAATTAAAGTATATATATATAATATATATTAATATATACTTACATTCTTTAAAAATGTTTCATTTAGATAAATTTAAATATATACACTAACACACAACTAATTACTTAGAACCGTATATTGATAAAATATTCTATATAATTAACAAACAAATAGTGTGAACTTATTTTGTAGTTTCAATAATATCAGCTGGCACTAGTAATTAATAAAGAGAATATTAAAGCATGCATGTATGGGAGAAGATGATATATAAAATTGTATTAGTACAATATGGTTGTATGAATATACACAGATCAAGCTAGCTAGCTAGTTAGCTCTAGTCTTCCCGTTCACACATAAAATTGGGAATTTGTTTTTTGTCTTTTCTAGCAGCTAATGCCTTTTGTGTTTAATTAAAGAACAATTGTTAATTTATTAAAAAAAAAGAGAACAAATAATGGTTAATTCTATAAGTTTATTAAGTTTAACATATTAAAGCAGAGATAGTATTTAAATAATTATCATGTTGGGGGATTTATTGACCGAACCTCTAGTGACCTGCAACGGCTGCCAACCACTCTTGTAGATATATTGGTTTAGAGCTCAATTTCTTCTTAGCAAGACAAACAAAAAGTTAGTGTTGAGAGCTATATTTTTGCCTTTTTAACACAGAAATACATACAGATATATAGTTGACCAAGCCATTAATGTCAAACAAGTGACGCAAAAAGAATGATACATAGTGAGGGACCCAAAAGTAGTTACGACTTAGGAAGCCATAATATGTAGTTTTAGAATTTTTTTTGACTTTATGGCCTGCATATATATAGACACATTTGGACAGCTATTTGCCACCAAATATATCTTCAGTTCATCAATATTATTACCCTATATTAATTAATATTACCACGTCTAACGAAAATTCTACACTCTATTTTTATAAGAAAATTGTTTTTTATTTTCTTTTTAACCACTCATTATTTATATACGTACTCTCATTATAACTATCGTGCTTAAAAAATATGATAGATACTATAATGTATCTTTGATTCTTCAATTGTTTAATTGTGTGTGACTATGAAAAAAAATCTTCTTAGATTAAGAAGTTGCACACAAATAAATTAGATTAATGATACTCCAAAGTTATCATGTGTTATCGGGGTCTAATGTTAGTTCTGAATTTTTTAACACGTAGAAACTAATATTGTTGACTAATCATGTCAATAACATAACCCAAAACAATTTGTTGACGAGTTAAGAATATTGCATATGTTCTTTCTTTAGTATAGGTGTTACTTAATTTTGAAGTAGATCAACAATCGATGCAAGTAGCTAGTGTGATGATCAGTACTAAAGCTGCAAAATTTAGCTTTTATTAACGTCTATATGTAACTCTATTAATGATTATTCATGCATATTGGTAAAAGCTTCAACTATTTCTTGATCGAGAGAGAATCTTTTCTTGAAATTTTAATATATATATATAGGTAGCTATTATAATACATTCATTCTTTTACAACACTTTTTTAACAACACTATACATTATTTTTCTATTTTCGGAACTTGGATAAATATAATCTTAATTGTTTTTACACGACGGTGTACATTATAGCTATCTAGAACATCTTATAAATTTTTAAGAAATTATGAATAAATTATGGTACCGAAACTAGGATTCAAACTGTCTCTTGCACGTGTGCCTATTATTTTGTGTACGTATGTAAAATTTGACAGTTTGAACCCTGTTTTCGGCTACGTAAACTGTTCAGAATATTTGAAAATTTGCGAGATGTTCTAAATAACTATACCGTCGTATTATTATTTTTTTATTATATCTATCTGGGTGCTGAAAATAGAAAAAAGATGTACTGATATTTTGTAAACAAAGTGGATGCATTATAATTTCTCTGTATAAATATATAATTTTATATAAAGTTGCATGATATTTAAAAAAAAATGATTCCAATATTTGGTTAATATCGGCTCAGAAAGTAATTTAAACCTATATTATTATGACAATTAAGTAAACTAGCAGAAAACATATACATAACTAGCAAGATAGTATAGTGTTTGTTTGGTAACGATTATAACTTTGGCAAATATTTGTTTTGTGTAGCTAATTTATTAATTTTTGTTGCCGTTTTCTTATCCTAGTAATTTGTCATATATTGACTTATCCAATAATACTTATATTAAACTATACTTGGTGTTTTGTTTTTTTTTTAATTAAATTAAATCTTTGGTCTTCCTTTTTTTATTTAAAAAAAGTAGCTAGTGAGTGGTAATAATTATAAGGCGTCCAAATTAATGATATAGGAACTAATATATGTTTGATGATATCAAAAGAATAAAAGTCCTCATTTTGTGAATTTATAAATGAAAACTTTTCTAGTAGTCTCTCGTCTCAGTGTCTGCTGGAGAAATATATTTTAATTTGAGGGTAATTAATATTTGTATTTTTGTTGTAGTTATATATATATTTTGCAGCAATAATATCTAATGTTACGAAAATAGTGAATACATTGATTACTATTTCTCCGTTTAATAGAAAAAAAAAGGAAAAAAAATAGTAACAGAATTACTGTTTTAGTAACATTAGCAATGTTTTATTGCTGCTGAAAAAAAATTAAGTATAAAATTATAATAAAATATAAACATTGTATATTTATGCCACTAATTATTCTCAATTTGACTTAGCTAAAATTTGACCAATGCTATAATAATTAATGACAGTAATATATATATATATATATTTATTTTTCACGTGTGTTTTAAGATTATTATTGTCAAACTGTAAATCTCTTCCCCTGAAAGAAAGAAAGAAGGTGTATATATATATATATATATATTTATATATAGCGTACTTTTCAGAGTAATAATTTCATGATATTCAAAGTTACTGCTATAGATGTGTGCTATAGGTTCAACTATTCTCAAACAGTGAAGCGTGGCCCTAACCTATAATTATATATTAACTTACATTTTGACTGATCGGACCAATTCATCAAATGAATATGTTTATTCTTAATCAGTAAAAAGTCAAGTAAAGGACGCCTAGGTAGTCGTGGGTACAAGATTAATTACAATATATAGATCCAAAAAATTTCTCTTAAAGCCACCTAATTACTCTGGGAAATTCAAATGGAAAAATTACATGTCTTCGGATAACTTTTGTTCTAGAAAAATTACAACAACAACATTCGAATTGGATTTTACTCACTTGTTAACTTGATAATCACATTTGATTTTTTAGGTTCCTATTTTAAATTTTAGAGCACATACATTTCCATATTTTAGTAAATATTATGTTAGTCCACACACTTATTTACTGTATATATAAAATAACATAAAAACTCCCCATTGAAGTGTAAGAATAGGAAAATTCTAGAGTGCACCCCATGTTTTTGAGAGTACTGGTGCACATATTTTTTTTTGTTTTAGTATTGGAATAATTTTCGGTGTAATTTTTTTTATGATTGTATATATTGTAGTTATTTAGAGCATCCTACACATTTTCAGGAAATTTTGAATAATTTATAATATCAAAAATATGGTTCAAACATGTTATATCTTCCACACACATAAGAAAAAATAGTCACGCGTGCAACCGACTATTTGAACATTGTTTTCGGTACTGTAAACTATTCAGAATGTCCTGAAAATTTACAGGATGCTCTAAATAATTATAATATACATGGTCATAAAAAAAATAGCCAAAAATCATCCCGGTATCAAAACACAGGATGGGTGTACCAATATGGCCATTTTTAGGGGTGCACCCTAGAAGTATCCATAAGAATAAAGAGGAGCAAAAGTTAGATAATATGATGAAAGTTCGGAGAATAGGAGACAGAAAGTTACACATAGGATATCATAAAAAATACGTGGATCTCGGGAAAATTCTCTCTGCAAGAGCTTGCCTTTTGAGGCTTTTGGTCTAGTTCAACACTCCATTCTTCTTCAAGGCCTTCATATCATTTCGTTTTTCAATTCTTCTTAGTTCTATCGTCTTAACTTGATTCCGACTATTGCAAGAAAGAGTTCTGGGTGATTGGTTATAGGAGCAGTTTTTCCCAATGATTGGGTTCCCCTTTTTATTCTCTTGAAGAACTCTATTTAGGGTTGGACTTGGAGGCAAGGGTTTGTGTAGGTGCCATGGATTTGGTAGATCTGGTTTAGACAACAACCAATTAGTTACAAGTGGATGAGGCAAAGGAGTGGGAGATCAACAAAAGCTTGGATTCCCAAAATAAGAAGATCTTCTTAATAGGGTGTAATATCCAATTTTTTTTAACTAGTTACAAGAGCCCATAATTACATAATTGCATGGTATTATATATGTAAATTTATATTGTGCATTGTTATTTGAAATTCATTTTATATTACTGAGAATAATAGCGACTTACTTTCTTTATGACTATATTATTATAAATCTTTATCTTCCAAGTCTTTTTGCAGTGAAATGCTCAAAGTTTGCTCTTTGGTACCAGATTTTCTATGTGTTTGTATAAGTATTTAATATTTTGTGAATATTATCATTAGTGTGATGTTATTGTTGACATTATTGTTAATTTATTTTTAGTTTGTCATTGTATTTTGTGTTGATGTTTGAATAAGTTATTGATATATATATATATATATGTGTGTGTGTTATCTATGAACCCTAAGTGTAATTTTTAAATTATAAGAACAATCAAGCTTTTAGGCAAGGCAATCATACTCTCCTAATCTATATATATATATATATTATTTAAATATTTATATATTTTAATCATCAATCTAACAAATCCATAGAATTCTGTAAACCATATGTGAAGATAAACTTTAATAATTGAGACTCTTAATCATTCATATCTATATATATATATCTGTGATAAAATAGGCATGCTACTGTTATTAGTACTATTGTCTGATATATGTTATTATATCGGTATAAACATTCAATTCCTAGTCTTTCTAAAATTCTCTTATTTTAAAGTGGTGAAGCTGCTCACATTTAAAATCATTTGTAAAGAGAAAATGGTAAACTTTTTTATTCTTATAATTATTCTTTAACATTGTGCACATATATGTGTATATATACACTATAAGAAAAATACTCTACAGCGGCGACATAAGTCTTCGCTGTAGATCAAGAACTCGTTGCCAAAATGGCGTCATTGTAGGTTCGTATGTATAGCGACCTACAACAACGAAAAAACACAGTCGTCGCAGTACGGTTTTACTATAGCGAAGACATGTCGGTCGCAATAGGGAAGCCCCTTTTTTGGTTGGAATGGGATATTGCAACGACATATCGTCCCTGTAGGTGGTTGCAAAATTTGAAAATTTGAATCTCAAAAATTCCTATAGCGATCACATGTCGTCGCTGTAGGTCCGTCGACCGCCAACATCAACAACGACGATATGTCGTCGCTATAGAGTGTGAGTTTATATGCCTTCAGCGACGACATGTCATCGTCGTAGTGTCACGAAATCTCAAATTTTCATGTTCAGCGAGCACCCTCTAGCGAAGACAAGTCGTCGCTGTAGGTATATATATATTTTAAAAAAATTAATTAATTATATTTGTTGACTGCCTTTTTCGCAATCAATCCTAAGAAGAGAGATTAAAGAAATAAGAGAATATAACACAAGTATTTTTACGTGGTTCAAGTTATAAAAGAACCCTAGTCCACGAGTCTTTGGTATTAAAGGATTGGAAGCTTGTGAAGGCAAGCTTCAATGGAGTATTCTCAGGCAGTGTTTAGATTGCTCTGAGTATAAGATCTTTTTCTCTCTAAAATACCGAGCCCTTTACAATGAGACTCCCAAATCTATTTATAGAGGCTGTGGTAATTAATACTAATCATCAGAAATTAATACACATTCTTCCCATTATTGGGCGATTAATACCAATTCAATACAATGGGCTGCATTGAATAGAGACCATGACCTAAGCAAGATTTGCGGGGCCCACTACAGAAAAGTATCTACTTTATGGGGAACATGCCCCTGGTACTGTCAGGGCATGCTGTAAGTGCCTCAATGTCAGACGGCGTAGTGAGAGTGCAAATTATCGAGTCGTACACTCGACCACACTATTGACAGATCGCTCATAAAGGTTGTCAGACAATCCTCTAGCTCTGCAAATCCACATTTGCTGACACATTGCGTCCTATCTTAGGTCCGAGAACTAGAACCTCGAACCTTGAAGATGACTGGGGGACGAGAGCCTTTGCCTTAATTTCTCGAGCTGGAGAACCTCCAGCTCTGAGGATGAAACTCAGGAAGTAATCTACTGAGGCACCTTCGGCCCACTGTCAAAGGCAAAGTCTCACCTCGGAGGACCCTTGCTCCGACTAGAGGCCTCAGGCAGTAACATGTCCCGATGATGTCTATGATCGTCTGAGCTAGTCATTGGGGGTTTCCACGTGTCGGAGGTGAAAATACGGACAACATTTTCCCCCTAAGTCTCTACTCGCCATTGGGCAATGGAGACGTAAAGGTTATTTGAAAAAATGGAGGGAAAAAATGTTTGGGCTTTCCTCGGACATCAGTCTGAAAAGGAAACCCACGTGTCAACGCCACATTGTTGGGCCCATCAGTCCGTGCATTTAATTATGGGTCAACTCCGAGATCCCAAACGTTTACTCTGCACTCGAGGCATCTTTTCCCAAAGAGACAATGATTGCAATCCGTGCCTTTTGAAATCTAACCATTGGATCACCCTCCTGAACTTACTAGGGCGAGCCATCTGACGGTTGTGGGGAAGTTGCTTTCCTCATAAGTTTTAACTGGGTATAAAAGCTCAAGAAAACCATCTTCAGCCTCACACGATAACCATATGAAAATAAAAACCCTTTCCAGAACACTCTCTTCTCTCTCGCCTGTCCCTCATCTTCAATCCTTCTCTCCAGGAGCTCTGGAAGACTGGCGTGAATCGTCGTACTTCTGGGTAGACGACAAACAATACTTCAAGGTCAGGACTCACCTCAGCACCTACCTTCACTTCATCTCGGGTAAGTACCTTTGACCCACTTTTTTGTTTTTGTGTGTGCTTGAGATTTTTCGATATATGTTTAGGAATGCCAGTGGTATGGAATTTTGGAGTCTGAGCCTGTGACCGAAATCTAGGAAATTCCCAGATTTTGGTAGGTTCATCTCTCCCGGCTTGTCCTTAGGTGCCGGGGATACTCCGCATTTCCAAAATTTTTCTCTTCTTCCCGAGCAGTACACCTAGAGTCATTCGTGTTTTGACCATCTCTCATTCGGTCAGAATACTAACTGCTTGGTTTTTTTGTCTCAGATGTCTGAGGAACTCCAACAATTACACGAACATGGGTTTTATCTCTTCGACCAGGAAATATCTGATATGGCTCGAGCATGAGATGTCTTCGAAGGAAATGTAAGGACAGGAATCCAAGAGCCACATCCAAGTGGCTATGAGGCCCAAAATTCCTGAAGACCGGGGCCTAACTGTGGAGGAGGTTAATAGGGCCCCTATTCCACACCTTACCCAAAGATACGAGGGCGATGCGTTTGAAGAAAAGGATTACCACACTCTTCTTTAACACCCTGATGCCATCGAGGCGATCATGAGGTATTACTCGGTCAGAGACAAGTGCATCATCCGCCTCTGTCGGGAGTCCGAGAGGGCACATCGTAGCGTCAACAATCTGGGGCGCCTGGAGCTAGGCCCATCTGATGGCATGGGCTACCCTACCCCTCAAACAGTACTTTGTGAACTTCCCAAAGTTTGTGGGGATAGCCCCTTTCCAGCTTTCCCTCAACGACTACAGAGTGCTCGCGTAGATGTACATTCTGTACTAGAAGCAAAAATTGCCCGAGCCTTCGCTGGTGGAGATCCTTTACTTCTACAGCTTCAAAACCACTCCTTGAAAGAAAGGCTCCAAGCAAGACGAGTATTATGCCCTGGAAAAGTACGCAGCCTCGTCGCTCAACTATAAGACTCCTCACCACAACGAGAATCACTCTCGGGACTACAAGGATGCCTTCTTCTTCACTGACGGCTTCACAACCCTGCTTCTTGACTTCACTCGAGTTGGTGAGTATCTTTCCGAACGCGCTATCCTTTACCTTACTAGGGCTTTTCTATATTTGACACTTAGTCAATTCCTTTTGAATATGTCCTTTCCGCCGAACCCAGTATATCCAGCTCTTCGAGGATCATCTCCAGGCGATGAGGGCTCTCCCCAACCGGGATTTGGACCTTAGCGTCCTAGTAACAGAAGGAAACCTCATTATGTCGAGGCTTCTCAGTGTAGAGAAACAAATCAACAACCTGGAGCTGACCAAGTACCGCCAGTCCAAAAACTCTTGGGAGTTGGCGTCCCATCATATCAATTACATAGACGGGCTGGCCAAGAGGGCGTTACAGAAACTACTGGTGGAGGAGAGGCTGGTGAACGTGAGCGCTTTAGAGGAGGCCCAGATAGCATAAGAGGATCAGGAGCTCGAGGAAGAGCTTCAGGCAGGGATGGAAGCTTCCCACCTTGACATAGGTAAATCACCTCTCGCTCTAATTTAGGCTTCCCGAGTAAGTGATAGGATAAGTCTCGAGCATGTTTGGGCTTCCTCAGCCCTCCACCATTGTGGTCAAATCTCACATCGGTGTTGGACTAGAGAAGAATTCTAGGATTACCTAGATCTAATAAACGTTTATCTTCACCACCCAAGGAGGCAGTCCACTTCTCAGGGTTTCGTACCCCTAGACCGAGTGACATCCTTTAACTTGAGTTGGTTTTTCCAATATGGTACCAACGTTAGTTGTGAGGTTAGAAATAGGATAATACACCCTCACTGTTTACATCGAGGATCAACTCACAGTGGGCCTTAGAGTAGCTTATGTTATTGCCTTATCCATTTGTGTAGAATGTACGGTAACTATTTGATTTGTTCCTGCAACTCACATGGGATTGGCATACATTGCCCGATTTGCGCTAAGGTTAGGAGTGCCCCCAGCTCTTCAGCAGGAGAGGGGTCGTCGCATCCCCAGGAGCAACCCAAAGCCTGTCCTCTGGCCAAGAGGCAGAGAGTCTCCACTCCCCCTGCGGAGGTCCTTGCAGTCAACTTGCCCTCGATGGTGGAGATCCCTTCCTCGCCTGGGTCAGACGAGGCAGCTCAAGAGCCAAGGCAGGAGGAGGTCCCAGAACCAGATCAAAGGTCAATTAAAGATTTGGAGCAGGAGGTAGTGCCACCCCAGATCTGTCTCCTTGTGTACCCTGAGAGGTATGAAGGGGCTTTGCTGGAGAAATACGAGAAGATGCTTCAACACTTCGAGGCGAGGCTGAAAGGGGGAAACAAAGCCTTGCATGAGAAGGTTAAGGACCTTCGTAAACTCAAGCCACCCTGAGAGAGGCCCATCATCCCTCCAATTGGTAGGGACGAGCTGGAGACTTTGTTCTCCACCAAGCTAGGGGAGATCATTGCTCCTCTCGCCGCCGAGCTCCTCCCAACTCGGTGACAATAATGAGGCTTATCTTGTGGCCTCGTGTCGGTACGTCTTTGTTTGGGTAAGCTACTCATTCTCGTGTTTGAATTGAAGTAAACAAGGTTTCATCAGGCTAGCACATTTATCCTTTTGTTTTGTAGTCTGCCTTGGCCTGCCAGCGCCTGGGAGACATTATGATGGAGAAGTCGTATGCCCTCCAAAAGTCCCAGGCCAAAATTGTCTCCCTTAAGGAGAAAATGAAAGGCCCTCAGGAAGAACTTTCTAGGGCCAAGGCTGCCCTCAAGGCTGAGCGAAAATACTCTCGGAAGCTTGAGGAAGCCATCTAGAAGGCCTCCGAGGACATGCAACAGGCCAAAGAGGAGACGAAGGTGGCCATTGAGGGCATGTAGCGAGCCCAGGAGGAGGCTAAGAAAGCCTAGGAGGAGTGGTCCTAGAGAACTCCCAACTTCAGGAGCAGGCTAAGGAGGCTATCGAATGGGCTGAGCTAGCAGAGAGGAAGGCCCTCCAAGCCATGGAGTTGAACATGTCTGCTCAGTGCCATGTGGGAAGCTTGAACGAGAAACCAAGAATATTGCCAAGGACGCCTTCTATGTGTCTTGGTATCATAACCAAGACATGAGCTTTGACTTCACTGGGGAGCCTGAGAAGTATAGAATCCTCTTCAACGAGCGCCTCCGAGCTACCCAAGCGGCTCCAACGGCCGAGGCGATTACCTGCTGATAAACGAGTTTTAGACTCGTTTATCTATGTCTTTTCAGGTAGAGTATTAGGTGTTTAGTTTTTTTTTGTTCTATTTTATGCTTGTTTTTGTGTGTTTCCAGGTGTCAAAGGGCTTAGGTGAGTTAGGTATGGAAACATGGTGGAAAACTCGACAAAAGGACAAAAATTGGTGGAAAACTGTGTTTCAGAGAACTTTCTACGACCGCAGGAATGAGATTTTGCGGCCGCAATTCCAGAAAAGTTGGGCATTTCTAGGGCATTCCTACGACCGCAGGAATGCTATCCTACGACCGTAGGATATGTCTAGAAATGTGAAAAATGCAGATTTTTAATGAAGGGTGTTTTGGTCATTTCATGTTTGGGAGAAGCGCTAATTAGGTTTAAATCACTATTTTGGAGAGAAAAAGAGGCACTTTTTGCAGACCTAGACTGGAGAAGAGGATTGGGATCACTTTGGGTGAAGAGCTTGGATCACATAGAGTTCTTTTCTTTTATTTTTATCTTTACTTTATGTTAATTTCTTGTTTATGGATTTCTTAATGATGAACATGAACTAATTTTATTTTCTAGGGTTTTTATTGTAATCACTTGGATCTTTGTTATTTTCTACGAGGATTTAATTATTCTTTCTTCACTTCTATTCTAAATTATTTGATCTATTCTTAATGCTTGTGAATGCTTGATCACCATTTGCATGATTTATGATTTTGATTCGAAATTTGAAAAGTGAGAATTGATTATGCTATGATTGAATAATCACAATTTTCATATTGGATGAAAATACCTGTATGAGTTGTGTAGTTTTAGGAATATTGTGTTCAATGTCTTTTATGTGTTGGAATTTATCATAGGAATGTAGAAAATTCACATGTAAATTGAGTTCCTTATTTCCTGAAAAAGAGTAAGAATCGTTTTTGTTAATCTACTATTAGTTTAGGAAGAAGAATTGTGAAGTCTCATTAGAAAAATAATAAAGTGAAAAGTTGATGAAATTAAAATCCCTAATTCTTTATTTTTGAAGTTTTTACAATTATTTGCTTTCTTTCATAGTGTTATTTTATGTTTATTGCTTTTGTTATTTTAATATTTTTTTAAACCAATTTATTGTTGACCAAATAGAAGTAGAAAATTAATTTGTTCGTAATTAGTAAATCAATCTCCGTGGGAACGATATTTATTTATCATTGTATTACTTGTGTTGATTACATATACTTGTGTAGTTATAAAATTCACAACATCTGCCGAGGCCACTCAACCAATTGAGGTGACTCCAACCACTAAAATGGCTCAGGCAGGGGGTGCTTCGAGTGGAGATCCAATCATTGAATTGGTGGCAGAGGTTCCCAAAAACTAATTATAATTTTTACTCTTAGGCCTACATGCCATAAACTTATTGGGGATAGACAAACAATTGCTCGAGCCCCCGAGCATAGTTGTAATTATTTTCCCGTTTAAGAATTATGTAACTGGCCTTGCTTTTTATTTGGTTTGGTTCTATGAATTCACCGTAACTTAAATTTCCACGAGAATAAGCACTCAAACCATTTTAAACACTTGGTTCTATAAATTCAACGTAGCACGAATGTCACAAGAACAAGAACTCAAACCGTTTTAAACACTTGGTTCTATAAATTTAACGTAACACGAATGTCATGAGAACAAGAACTCAAACTGTTTTGAATACTTGGTTCTATGAATTCAACGTAACACGAATGTCATGAGAACAAGAACTTAAATCGTTTTAAACACTTGGTTCTATAAATTCAAAGTAACACAAATGTCATGAGAACAAGAACTCAAACCATTTTGAACACTTGGTTCTATAAATTCAACGTAACACAAATGTCACGAGAACAAGAACTCAAGCGATTTTGAACACTTGGTTCTATGAATTCAACGTGACACGAATGTCACGAGAATAAGAACTCAAATCATTTTATAGGTAGTTTCCGCTTATAGTCCCTTGTAGGCCCATAGTCCTAGAAGTAACTTTGACGCAAAATTTATCGTTGGTCCTCACTCGGCATCCTATGCCCCTGCAATCCAAAGATTAGGGCTTTCAAGGGTCCTAGCATGTGAAACCACCTGCCCCCTGAGTATGCACTACTCGAGAGGTCAGCTAGGGGTTTCAATACTTCTCTCTGTGTGCATATCTCGTCATTTCCATACCACCTCACACCTCCTCGAGATGTGATGTTAACAAGGCGCCCAGGCGTAGGCTGTCTGGGTATCCGTCCATATCGCGTAGATTAGGATTTGGTTATTACTCTCCGGGCGCGCGCTGTCCTTGGGAGGTAGCCTAAATTCTTAAGTCTACTTTATACTGGGTTTTCTAGATATGGGATATAGTGACATTAGGGGTGCTGTGCTCATCGACTAGCCAAGCTTCCCATGTCATGGATTTCCCGAGGCCAAGTATGGGGTACTCGGCCTTCCGCTCGCATCTCGAGACCAAGAGACTTGGTTAGAGCTCCTCAGGCTCGGTGTCCACAGGAGGTGACAATAGTCTATTCTCGCGCTACATGGGTTATCTATCTCCTAGGTGCTAAGCTTAGTTCTACCTGGAATAAGTTTCCTTCTAGGCTAGACTTCACTAGTTTCCTAGGATTTTCTATTCTTGGGATGGAGATGCTAGGCTTACTCCTCTTGACAATTGACAAGTTTAGTTTCCTAGTTTCCTAGGCCGTTCCTTGTGAGGCATAGTGCTGCCCTAACTCTATGCCCCCCAAGTAATCAGAGACTAGTTTGCGGTCACTTGTCTAGGCGAGTGGGTGCTCTTACATAGCATTAATAGAATATAAAGGAAATCAAAGAACACAAGCAGGCAATAAATTTCTTACCGTGTTTTATATATACGGTTTCCATTACGTGTGCTCAAAGGCTACAAGGGGTATTACAGAATTATACAATGTTTGCTGCTCATATTACTGGTAAAACTGACGAAGATGCTCAACATTCTAGGCGTGAGGAATCAGATCCCCACTAAGTCAGGCTAATTTGTATGTTCCTGGACATATAACGCTCTCAACTTGGTATGGGCCCTCCCAGTTGGGTCCCAACATTCTTGCACCGGGGTCTCGGGTGGCTAAGAAAACTCTTCGCAACATTAGATATCTGACCCCAAATTTTCTATCTTTCACTTTGGAGTTAAAATATCTGGCCACCTTCTCCTGGTAGGATGCTACTCGCAGATGAGAAGCTTCGCATAGCTCCTCCACGAGGTCCAAGGACTCTCAAAGTAAAGCATAGTTTGTGGTAAAATCATACGTTGCCGTCAGTGTGTGGAGATTGCTGCTTCAATTGGGAGCATAGCCTCATACCCGTAGGCCATTGAGAAGGGAGAATGGCCGGTGGAGGTCCAGGTAGTGGTACGGTAGCTCCATAATGCCCTAGGTAGCTCCTCGGGCCAAGCTCCTTCTGCCTGCTCCAGCCTTTTCTTCAAAGTGGACTTGAGTGTCTTGTTAGATGCTTCCGCTTGGCCATTGGCTTGTGGATGGGCCACGGAAGAGAAGCTCTTGATGAAACCATGCCATTGACAGATGTCCATGAACACTTCACTGTCGAACTGCAATCCATTGTCGGAGACTATCTTCCTTGGAAGCCCATACCGGCAAACGATGTTATTAATGACAAAATCCAAAGCCTTTTTGGAGGTGATTGTAGCGAGCGACTCGACCTCAACCCACTTCGTGAAGTAGTCGATGGCCACTGTAACGTCCCAAATCCCCTAATATGACTTAGTGCCTGGATTAGGAGGCTAGGAGGGCAATAATTGATTTAATGTGTTATTATGTGATTATATGCATAATTATGTGGGTTGTATTATTATATGGATGTATTTGTATATTTATGTGCATGTATGTGATATATGGGTGAGACCACATTATTATGTGATTATTTTTGAGCTATTTGGCATGAGATGATCCTAGGAAGCAAGTTAGCAGTTTAGTCATAACAGAGTTAATTACGGGCTCGGGGTGAGCCTAGGGGTAATTTGGTACTTAGTGCATTACTGGGAATGAGCGGGTAATTAGAAATGATTTGATAATTATTTGAGGGTATTGGGAATGAAGAGAATTAAGAGATGTTAATTATGATTAACGGGGTAGGTGGTAATGAAAAAATTTCCCTTGGATGGCTCTGAGGGATTAGGTTGGCCCTAGGGGCATTTTAGTCATTTTAGGATATTTGATAGACTTGACCAAGGATGGATGTAGAAAGAACCAAGAAAAACATAAACAGGACACTCTCTTTCTCTTCTCTCTTGACCATTTCCTTTCTCTCTTTCTCGGTGTGATTTTTGGAGGCTAAGGTTAAGGATTCAAGCTTGGAGTTCTAGAGCTTAAGGTTTAGAATTGAATTTCACAAGCTAGAGGGATTCAATTTATAGTTAAGGTAATGATTCTAAGCTTGAACTTTGAAGTTTTCCTTCGTTTTCACGTTGTTTATAAGCTTGGAAGTTTGATTGGGGAATTGGGTTTTTGGTAGCGTTTTGAGGGTTTTTAAGCTTAGGTTTTATTGCTGGGTTGGTGGTAATGTTGTGTTGAGGTTTGGTATTGATTTTGGGATTGTTTGGTAGTGTTTTTGGTTGAGTTTGGATTGAAGGAAATGCAAGGGAGTTGGGTTCGCGGGGTCAAGTCATGACTATGTTCTTGGGCACCGCGACCTGAGCGAACTCTAGAGCTTTGTGGGGTTTTATCTGCATAGCGCGCTGCGACCCTCAAGGGCAAGTTGCAGCCTGCCCCTATCACCTAGACAAGGGGGCTTTCTATCTAGGAGGCGCACCACAGTCCTTGAGGGTAGTTCGCGGCCCGCCTGGTTCTTTTTGCCAGGCTTGGTTTTAAGGGCGGGTTTTCGAACCTTAAGGCTCGGGATCGAATCTACTACTCGATTTGGAAGAATGCGAGGTCCCAGGGGCTAGGACTTGGTCCGAGAACCTTTTACTACTCATTATTGATGGGATTTCATATTTGGTTATGATTAGGTTACCGCTAAGGGCCCAAGGTCAGGATTGTTCTCAAGGGTCGTTCTTAACTTATTTTATACTCAAGCCTGAGGTAAGAAAACTGCACCCATTTTGTGACATACATTATTATTGATGAAGCATGTTGAATGCTCTTTATTTGGATATCTGTTGCATTATGAATGCTTGGTTGCAATGTTTACTTGAGCAATGCACTGACTTATCAGTCAGAAACGACAATAGTGCTGAGTGCTAGTCGTGAAGCTCTGACTTATCAGTCAGGATTGACAATAGTATTGAGCATTGGTCATATGGCTTTAACTTATGAGTCAAGAGCCACAGTAGCGCATCGAGTGCTGGTCAATATGATTAGATCTAATCAACAGAGCATTATATGCTCGTCTGACCCCATGGTCGAAGAAAACTAAAGCATTTCGCTAGTTACTCAGAGCTAGGGCTAAAAGGCCTAGGTGACTTGACGGTCACATGGCTTAGGGATAGGTCCCCAGAATGACTTCATAGTCATCTATTCAGGGCACAGGACCCCAGGATGACTTCACCGTCATCTATTTAGGGCACAGGTGATCGTAAAAATATGTATATACATAAGTGCACGCAAATGATTCAAGTAATATATGATAAGTAAAGTATCGTTCCCTCGAAGACTATATTCTAAGTACCACTAATTTTTCTTTAAATTTCTATTTGGCAACTAAGAATTTGATTTTTGAATTTAATTTTAAATTTGAAAATACTTTAAACAAAAACAACTAACTAAAAGATTTAAATTACTATGAAAAAGACCTAGGGTGTTAATTTCATCAACTTTTCATTCTACTAATTGTATTAATCAATTCTAGATTTATTTCTTTTTATTCAAATAGCAGGTTAACATAAATCGATTCCTATTCTATTTCAAGATATAAGATCTCAGCCTATATGCAGGTTTTCTACATCTCTGTGATAAACTTAAACATATAGAAGGCATTAAGCATGGAAACCTAATTACTACACAAGTCATACAAGTACTTTCATCCAAAATGCAACCTATGTCTATATAATGATAGAATATTCAATTCTCATCTTTAGAATTTTGAATCAAAATCATTAAATCAAGCAAATAGTGATCAAGTATTTAATGGCATTAAACACACATTATATAGATTAGAATAGAGAAGAAAAATCAAAAGAGCATCATAATTCAATTAGATAGAAATCCAAGTGACTACATTAAACCCTAGATAAAAAATGTTTAGTTCATATCAAACATGACTAAATCAACAAAATAATTATTTAAAAACATAAGATTCATAAACTTGAAGAAGAAATAAAAATATGAAACTGCAGAATATCTAGCCTAAGAACCACAATTAGTCTCTAAAAACATAATTAAAAACTGACCTGATGACTTAATTAAACCCTAAACACGAATTTATAGTAAAAAATTAAAAGAATTTGAGTTTTTCCTTGTGCGGGCTGCGACTTAGCCTTTTCTGGGTCGCGGCCCATGTCTGTTTTGGGGCCTTTTCTTATCATTTAATGGCTTCAGGCGCCGCGACTCAAGAATCTCAAGTCGCGGCCCGTGTTTGAATTTTCCCTTAGCTAAGCCTCTATCTCCCTCTTGAGTCGCGACTTGTAAGCCCAAGTCGCGACGTTAATTCCTTCCAGCAAGCATATGCGCCTCTGACTTCACCCTGAGCCGTGATTCATAAGTCCAAGTCGCAACTTTAATTCAATTTTTCTCAGATTTGATCATTCAACTCATGTCTTCATCAAAAATCATCCTTAGTATCATTTTTAGTCCAATAACCGCAAAAAGCCTCATTTTTCCACCATTTTCGCTTCTTTTTGAATTTTTCTCGTGATTCATCCACCAACCTACAACAAACACAAACAAAAGCGTAATCTTGCACAAAACACACACACAAACTCAAGATTACCACAAAAACACCTTCTAAAAATGACCCTAAAATGAAGTTATCAACAGGACCCAAGGATGACTTCACCGTTATCTATTCAGAGCATAGGACCCCAGGATGATCCCACAATCCCTTATTAATACTTCTATGCATGCAATAATAAGTTTTCTTGCTGAGCCTTGGCTCACGGGTGCTATGTGGTGCAGGTAAAGGGAAAGATAAGTTTACCCAACTGTGAGTGGAGAGCTTAGGTGGTGACGTGTACATATGTGGCTGCTTGACCACCACGTCCAAGGTGTTTTAGTGGAACTAGGGTTTAACCTTATTTTTGCTGCTTAGGTCGGCGAATTGTAAATTTTGAATTGTAATGACCATTTTGGACTGTAAACAACTTTTTGAGCACTATTATGGGATCCCATGTACAACTTAATGTTTTTAATAAAATATCCATTCATTTTGACCAAAATTTTAACACTGACCATTAATAACACTTAGATGCACATTTATGGCCTAATGGCTTGTTTAGTGAGTTAAGCACTATTTGAAATACACAGTGTGATGGTCTTGGTTATCCAGGGCATTACAACCACAATGGCATATTTTACCCCTCCCTTCCCTGTAGGCAGGGACCCGATAAGGTCGATGCCCCAGACAGCAAAAGGCCATGGGCTGGTCATATGTGTAAGATCATTTGGAGGCACTCGGAGGATATTGGTGAAGCATTGGCATTTGTTGCATTTATTGATGTAATCCATCGTGTCTCTGTTCATGGCGGGCCAAAAATATCCTTTCCTTATGATCTTCTTGAAGAGGCTCTGTCCCCCAGCGTGATCTCCGTAGAAACCTTCGTGTACCTCTCGTAGTATTAAACCGAATTCTTGCTTGGACACACACCGAAGTAAGGGAAAAGAATAACCTCGTTTGTAAAGCCTACTATCCATGATTATGTACCTTGATACTTGGTATAGCAACTTCCAAGCTGCCTTCTTATCTTGGGGAAACTCCCCATAGATGAGGTATTTAACTATTGGTTCCATCCACCCATCTTGGGGTTGTATTGACTCCAACTTGTCTGGAGCTGAGATACTCGGAGACTCCAAGTAGTCAATGGGGACCACATTGATTAATTCAGCATCTTTGGTCGTGGCCAGTTTAGCCAGGGCATCTACATTGGAAATTTGCTCCCGCGGTACTTGTCGAATAGTGTTTCTTTGGAAGTTATACATCATTTCATGAACCTTTGCCAAGTACACTGCCATCTTTGTTACTCAGGCCTGGTACTCTCCAAGAACTTGGTTCACCACGAGTTGGGAATTGCTAAAGATTTCAAGTCCTTCAACCTTGAGTTCTCGTGCCACGTAGAGCCCATCGATTAAAGCTTCGTACTCTACTTCGTTGTTAGAGGTGCTAAACCCAAAGTGTAAGGCACTATGCACCCTATTCCCTTCGGGGGAAATCAAAATAAGTTCCCTCCCGGTGCCATTTTCGTTCGAAGACCCATCCATGAACAACTTCCAGGCTGGTCTGACCACTGATGTGCCCCCAATCCTCTCATGATTCCCAGTGCACTAAATAATGAAATCGGTGAGTGCCTGACCTTTTGTGGCAGTCCTCGGATGATAGGTGATGTCAAACTGACTCAGCTCCACCGACCACTTCAAGAGCCTTCCTGACAACTTACTAGGGTTGCCCCCTACTCAGGAAATTGACATCACAATCGAACTAGAACTGGGAACCAAACCTATCTCAAAGGCACCATACCGGATGGCACCTACCGAAATCAAGGAGTTGAAAACGCAGCTACAAGAACTCTTAGACTTGGGTTTCATTAGACCAAGCCATTCGCCATAGGTAGCACCGATTCTATTTGTGAAGAAGAAGGATGGAAGTATGCAGATGTGTATAGATTACCACGAGTGGAATAAGGTGAAAAGTAAGAATAAGTACCCACTACCCTGGATCGATGACTTGTTTGATCAACTCAGAGGAGCAACTGTGTTTTCTAAGATTGATCTACGATCCGAGTATCACCAGCTTAAGGTACTGGAAGAAGATATTCCAAAGACAACTTTTAGAACTCGATATGGACATTATGAATTTCTAGTTATGTCTTTTGGTCTTACCAATGCTCTAGTTTCATTTATGGATTTAATGAATCGGGTCTTCAAGGATTACTTGGACAAATTTGTTGTAGTGTTCATTGACGATATTTTGGTGTACTCCAAGGATGAAGTTGAGCACGAGGAACATTTAAGAATGACCATGCTGCGACTGAAGGAGCATCAACTTTACACCAAGTTCAAGAAGTGCGAATTCTGACTTTCGAAAGTAGCGTTCCTCGGCCATATAGGATCCAAAGATGGAGTTGCTATAGACCCATCAAATGTAGAGGCTGTGAAGGATTGGCCAAGACCTAAGAATGCGTCAGAAGTTAGAAGTTTTCTTGGGCTAGCAGGCTATTCTCAGAGATTTATAGAAGGCTTTTCTAAGATAGCCACTCTGCTTACCAACCTGACCCAAAAACAACAAAGGTTCAACTTGACGAATAGATGTGAAGAGAGCTTCCAGATGCTCAAGAATAAGCTATTCTCAGCACTAGTACTTTGTGTACCAACACCCAATGACAAGTTTGTAGTATACTGTGATGCGTCGAAGCAAGGTTTGAGTTGTGTGCTGATGCAAATGACATGGTGATTGCCTACACCTCAAGGCAACTAAAGTAATACGAGCAACGCTATCCAATGCACGATATGGAGTTGGCAGCTGTGGTCTTTGCATTAAAAATCTGGCGCCACTATCTTTATGGAGAACGGTGTGAGATTTATATGGACCATAAGAGCTTAAAGTATTTCTTCACACAGAAGGAGCTCAACATGACGCAGCGCAGGTGGTTAGAACTAGTAAAGGATTATGACTGTGAAATCCTATACCACCCAAGAAAAGAAAATGTAGTTGCTGATGCGCTAAGCAGGAAGAGTTACGAAAATTTAGCAACATTATCTACAATAGAAAAGTCGCTACAACAAGAGCTGATCAATGCCAGAATAGAAGTAGTCATTAGTCAACTGGCTAACTTGTCCATACAGTCAAGTCTGTTAGAAGATATACGGATCGGGCAAGGGCATGATGACACATTAATAACACATATGGGTGTAGTCAAAGAAGGTAAGGCCACAGATTTCTCCATATCTGGACAGGGGTTCTTAAGATATAAGGGACGAGTATGTGTGCCGAATGATTATGGAATTAAGATGAAGATTTTAGAAGAGGCGCCGATTACCCCATACTCAGTTCACCCAGGGTCGACCAAGATGACTCACGACCTTAAGGCACTATATTGGTGGCTAGGAAAGAAGAAAGATGTAGAAGAATATGTGTCCAAATGCTTAGTATGCCAGAAAGTGAAAGCAGAACATCAGCGACCTACGGGCTTATTACAACCTCTTAGTATTCCAGAATGGAAGTGGGAAGACATAGCAATGGACTTTGTGATAGGATTACCACAAACAAATAAGCAGCACGACTCGACTTGGGTAGTAGAAGACAGACTACCCAAGTCAGCTCACTTTTGGCCTGTCAAAACTACGTACAAAGCAGACCAGCACGCAGACATCTATGTCCGAGAAATAGTACGATTGCATGGAATCCCTAAGACCATAGTATCATTTAGAGGATTAGTGTTTACATTGAGATATTGGGGAAGCTTGCAGCAAGCTATGGGTACCAAGTTAAGTCTTAGTATGGCATTTCATCCTCAGACCGACGGTCAACCCAAGCGTACCATACATATTTTAGAAGATATGTTGCGCGCTTGTGTACTGGACTTCAGAGGTTTGCGGAGTAAGTATTTGCCACTTATAGAGTTCTCCTACAACAATAGCTACCACTCAACGATCGGTATGGCACCCTATGAGTTACTTTATGGAAGGAAGTGTCGATCACCGTTACATTGGGACGAGGTAGGAGAAAGAAAACTTCTTTGACCTGAAGCTGTTAGAGAGGCTGAGGATGCAATGGCGCTGATTAGAAAACGTATGCTAGCTGCTTAGAGCCGACAAAAAAGTTATGCAGATGCCAAGCGGCGAGATGTGGAATTCAAAGTCGGAGATCAAGTCTTCTTAAAGATATCTCCTATGAAAGGTGTGAAGTGGTTTGGGAAGAGAGGCAAACTTAGTCCCCGGTTTATAGGTCCTTTTGAGATATTGAACAAGGTGGGAACAATTGCATATAGATTAGCCCTACTGCCAGCTCTAGCAGATAGCCACAATGTGTTTCATATCTCGATGCTGCGTAGATATGTGTCAAACCTATCTCACGTCCTGAAGTACGCTACGATAGCACTCCAGAAAGACTTGAGTTACAAGGAATGACCGGTTAGCATCCTAGATAGAGGGATGAAGGAATTATGGTCTAAGAGTATTCCGATAGTCAAGGTCCTATGGAGTAATAGTTCAGAACATGAGGCAACGTGAGAGTTGGAGGAAGACATTATAGCACGGTATCCTGAATTTTTTGGTAAGTAAATTTCGGGGATGAAATTCTTTTAAGTAGGGGAAAATTGTATTGTCTTGGAATTTTACTTAGCTAGATGGTAGTAGTAGTAGCTAGTAGTAGCTTGTAGTATGTTAGTTTCCGTGGATTTTGGTTCAAGCTGGGACTTAGTTGGAAACTCATAGCAACAGTTATGGATTTTATAAGTTTAACCTATAGTTTAGAAATATTAATTATAACATAAGGTTTGATTAATATTGCTGGTCCTAGAAATATTGTTTATTATAACCCAAGGTTTAGATAGAATTATTAAGAACGGGACACTTGTCATAAGCATGTTATTAAGGAATTACGTATTTTTGATGAATATTTTAATTAAAAGAAAGATCTAGAAGATCTAGAACCTTCCAGCAGCTGTTAGGATTACGTTTTACTCAGTCAAAGTTGTTTAATCATTTTCAAATATGCTGAAAGAGTGCAAATACATGTTTGATATATCAACATATGACGATATATGGCAACTATAGGGGCCGATATATCGCCTACGAGAGATACGGAAAACATGTCGACTTTGCACGAACGAAAGCACAAAGGCTCAGGGTAAAGGTCCAGGCGATATAGCGCCTCTGGAAGCAATTTTTGAAACTTGAGGATTTAAATTTAAAAACAGCCTTAACCACTTGGACTTGCTCTTGAACGATTTTGACCGAGTTCTGGGCATCTGTTGAACGAAAATTCAAATCCTTTTCATTTTATATTCATTTATTTATTCTTCTTAAAAGGGGTTAGTTTCACTCCTTGAACTCTATAAATAGAACCTAGTACTCAGCCATTTCACTTATCATTCAAGATTTGTTCAGAGCATCGAAGGTTCTAAGGTTACTATAGAGAGAAACACTTGGGTTTTGGGTTAAAAGCTTTTCCAATCTAAGCTTTTCTAAACACTTGGGAAATAAGATATAGTGTTATTTCAGTATCGAGGTGTAGATTAAAGTCATAGTTCATCTAAGGTATTCTTATCCTTAAGTTCAGTTCTTCATGGTTCTTTAGTTTTCTTTATCTTGATGGTTTAGTTCTCTTTTTCATCTCCTTTTCTTTAGAAACTCATGGTTTACTGTTGATTTTAGGAGTATTCCAAATCCCGTTCTTGTCTCCATATCCCGGTTTTTGGTAAGGAAAATAAGTTAGATTATATGTGTTTAGATGTTTCTGTTATGATATGTTTTATGTTATGATATGACATGTGTTATGATATATGTATTGTAGTCGCTTAGATAGCAAGCCCCAAGAATTTTTATCACTTTCGTGGTTTTGAGTTATGATTTACCGCACCTTGATTAGTAGACAGAGGACCTAGATGGGTTATCATATACTATAGTTGTGATCTAACCTACCTCAATTAGTAGACTGAGGACCTAGATGGTTTATTACAAACCACGTTAATGAGTTAATGGCCATTATTATTGTAGACCTATATGATATACGTTTTTATAGTCATATGTTTTATAGTATATGCTTTATGATATAGTCTTATGTTTTATGATTTATGACAAATATGTTTTTAGTAGATTTTCCTTGTTGGGCATTAGGCTCATTCCTTTCTTTTTAGATGGTGTATGAAAATGAGCATGGAAGGCAGGTTGGATTCGTGGCAGCTTGGCATGTGTATTGAGGATGGATGGATTGAATGGACTGCAGGAAGATCGAGGATGACGTCTTTTCATTTGTGTTTTTATGTATTTTCGCACTAAGTATATAAACAATTTAAAATTTATGTTTTATGTAAACAATGGGATCCCATACCTTATTTTGTATTTCGTATACTATTTTGGGTTCTTAAATAAAGTTATGTTATTTCCTTATGTATGTGTTCCGAAATAGTAGCTATGTCTAGTAGTTTGTAATGGTCCGAGGTCTAGAATTAGTCGGGGCATTACAATGGGCCCATAAAAGTGTTTACAATGTTATTTACAATCCAAAATGGTCATTACAGTGTCAAAATTACAACATGCCGACCTAAGTAGGAAAAATAGGGTTAAACCCTACTTCCTCTGAGAAACACCTTGGCCGTGGTGGTCAAGTGGCTGCATATGTACACATCGCCACCTAAGCTCTCCACTTAAGGCTCGGTGAGCTTTTCTTTCCCTTTACCTACACCACATTGCACCCGTGAGCCAAGGCTCGGTAAGAAAACTTATTAGTGCATGTATGCAATATCAATAAATGATTATAATAATCATTATAGGGCTTGCAGCCCTAATCAGAAAGCGTGTCACACTTTGGGCTCCGCACCCTAATCAGATAAGTAGCAATTATGTCATACTCTGAATAGATGACTAATAAGTCTATCTCTAGGGCTCTACACCCTAAGCCATGTGACATTCAGTCACCTGAGCCTTTTGGCTCTGACTCTATGTTACTAGTCTTTAGACTAGACAGGCGCTTTTAGATTTCATAGAACTTAGGGTCGGTCAAGTATTTCATGCTCATGGTGACTAGATCTAATCATTTCGGCCTGTGTTAAACACATTAATGCTCTTCTTGGCTCTTAAGCCAATACCATACGACCAGTGCTCATATCACCGCTGAACTTGACTGATAAGTCACAGCTTCAGGATCAATACTAAACACCATTGTTGTTCTCTGACTAATAAATCTGTACCATACACAGATAAGCAAAGCTTCTATGCACTTACTATGTAATCAATGTCCATATATAGGGCACTCTACATGCTTCATCAATAACCACGCATGTCACATACTGGGTGTAGTTTTCTTACCTCTGGCTCGAGCGAGAAATAATAAAAGCACGACCTTTGAGAATGATCGGTGCTTAAGTTCCTTAGCGGTCACCTAGTCATAACAAAATATGGAATTCCATCAATAAAATAAATAGTAAAAGGATCATAATCTAAAACCTCGCTCTCGGGACCTCGAATCGTACTAAAATGGTTGGTAGATTCGATCCCGAGCCTTAGGAAAAGGAACCCCGAGCTTAAGCCCTTGAAAAACTCCTCCCGTGCACAAAAGGAAGGGGTGGGTCGCGACTTGGCCTAGTGAGTCGCGGCGTGCCCCCAAGACAGAAAGCAATCTATCTGGCGCACCAGGGGCGGGTCGCGACTTGGCCAAGCAAGTCGAGGCGCGTCTGCCTAACAGAGCCCAGGGGAGGCTCTAACTTGGGTCCAGGTCGCGATTTTCTAGAACTCAGTCACGACTTGACCCCACGAACTCAGCTCCCCTGCCATTTTCTCAATTCAAACCTCAATCAAACCTCCATCAAACCATCCCAAAATCAAAACCAATCATCAACACAACATATCCACTAGTTTAACCACAAAACCCAAGCTTTGAATCATTTAAAACCACACCAAATAACCACTTCTAAGATCAAAATTCTCAAGCTCAAGAACTAACTCAAAACAAAGAAAAACCAGAAAAACATGGCTGAAACCTTACCTAAATCATTGGTTTAAATCCCTTTCAGCCACTGATCACAACCCTAAACCCTCAAGCTTTGATCTCTTAGCTTGAAACCTCAATCTTGCTTCAAAAATTCAAAGGAAAAGAGAGGAAGAAATGACCAGAAGGGAGAAGGAAAATAAATATGTTTTTGCTGCCTAAAGCTTCTACAATCAGCCACTTAGTTTAAATATAACCCTTGGTCAAAAGACCAAAATGCCCCTAAGCCCATTTAACTCCTAAACGACCACCTGAGGGCAAAACAATCATTTCCCACTTATCCCGCTAATCATAATTAATGTCCTCCAATTCCCGTTATTCCCAATATTCTCGAATAATAATTAAATCATATCCCATTACCTGTTCATTCCCGGTAATGTACTAAGCATCAAACTACCTCTAGGCTCACCCCGAGCACGGAAATTAATCCCGTTATGACCAAACTGCTAATTTACATTCTAAGATCGTCTTATGCCGAATAGCTCGAAAAAATCCACATTATAATGTGGTCTCATCCATAAATCATAAACATGCACATAAATATACAGATATGCCATCAATGGGCCAAATTACGAAAATGCCCTTCTAATAAGAAGTGGGCCCACATGCATACAATTATCATCATATAATAATATAACTCACATAATCATACATATAACCACATAATTGCATAATAAATCAATTATGGCACTCCCGGCCCTTGAATCAAGGCATTAAGCCACATTAGGGAATTCAGGACATTATAACTATCCCCTCCTTACAGAAATTTCATCCTCGAAATTTACCTGAGCATCTCGGGATACTGACTTTGCATATCTGACTCCATCTCCCAGGTAGCTTCCTCGGCCTTCTAGTTCCTCCATAATACCTAACCAAAGGTATAGTTTTATTCCTTATGACCTTGTCCTTTCTGTCTAGTATGTGGAATGGCTGTTCCTCATAAGAGAGATCCGCCTCAACCTCCAGATCTTTATAACTAAAAACTGTAGTCACATTTGATACATACCTCCGAAGAGCCGAAATATGAAATATGTTATGCATGGCCCACAATTTCGGTGTTTAGGCCAACCTATAGGCCACCTGACCAATCCTCTCCAGGATCTCAAATGGACCTACAAATCTAGGGCTCAACTCGATGTTCTTCCCAAATCTTCTTACCTCTTTTCACTACGAGACTCTAAGGAAAAACATAGTCTCCTACCTGGCACTCCACGTTCCTAAATTTGGGATTTGCATAACCTTTCTGTCTACTTTGAGAAGCAAGCCTCCGAGCTCTAATCTTCTCAATTGCCTCACTCGTTCTCTGAACTGCTTTAGGACCCAAGTATCTGCTTTGTCCTATCTTATCCCAATGAATGGGAGATCTGCATTTCCTACCATACAACATATCATAAGGTGCCACCCCAATGGTAGAATGATAACTGTTGTTGTAGGAAAACACTATCAAAGGTAGATACTTACTTCAGGGCCCACCAAAGTCTAGCACACATGCTCACAACATGTCTTCTAATATCTGAATTGTCCACTTAGATTGTCCATCTGTCTGAGGATGATAAGTAGTACTGAACTTTAACTGTGTTCCCATTGCCTTCTGTAAACTTCCCCAGAACTTGGAAGTGAAAGTGGGTCCCGATCTGACACGATCGATCTCGGTGCTCCATGGAGGCACACGATCTCTCTCACATAGAGATTTGCATACTGGTCAACTGTATAAGTAGTCCAAGTGAGCTGACTTTGTATATCGATTCACAATAACCAATATTGATTCATGTTGACCTACAGTCCTGGGTAATCCCAACATGAAATCCATCGTGATGTTTTCCCATTTCCACTCTGGGATATCTAGAAGGTGTAATAACCCTGCTGGCCTCTGATGCTCAGCCTTGACCTGTTGATATGTCAAGCACTTAGCCACATATTCCACTGCATCCCTCTTCATTCCAGGCCACCAATACTGTGATCTCACATCCTGATACATCTTCGTGGTGCCTGGAAGCAAAGAGTAAGGAGTAGTATGAGATTCATCCAGAATCTCTCGCTTAAAAGCAGTGTCTAATAAAACACATATCCGACCTTTGTATCTCAACAAACCCATATTAGACACTGTATAATCTCTGGACACTCCTGCCAAAACATCCTCTCTGAACTTGGTCAGCTATGGATCACCCAACTTACCTTCCTTGATTCTCTCCAACAGCGTAGACTGTAGCGTAATATTGACCAACTGGCCTACAAGCATATCAATACTAGCTCTAGTCATATCCTCTGCTAATTCTCTAGATATCAGCCTCGCACTAAAAATCTGTCTCGGGCCCTTTCGGCTTAATGCATCTACTACCACATTGGACTTTCCTGGATGATACAGAATCTCACAATCATAATATTTTACTAACTCCAGCCAACGCCTTTGTCTCATGTTCAAGTATTTTTGTGTGAAGAAGTACTTCAGGATTTTGTGGTCAGTATAGATCTCACACTTCTCCCCATAAAGGTAATGCCTCCATACCTTTAATGCAAAGACCACAACCGCAAACTCTAAATCATGAGTGGGATATCTCTGTTCATACTCCTTCAGCTGATGTGAGGCATAAGCAATCACCTTCCCTGACTGCTTCAAAACACAACATAACCCTGATGTGAGGCATCATAGTATATCACAAACTTCTCCTGATTTATAGGAAGACTCAGAACTGGAGCCGTAATCAACCTCTGTTTTAGTTCCTGGAAGCTGTTCTCACACCTGTCTGACCATACAAACTTCTGATTCTTGCGTGACAGCTCAGTCAATGAAGTGGCAATCTTAGAGAATCCTTCCACAAAACATCTATAATAACTTGCCAATCCAAGGAAACTCCTAACTTCTGAAGCATTCTTTGGTCTTGGCGAATCTCTAATCGCCTCAATCTTGGCTAGATGTACTTTAATCCCCTCTGTTGACAGTGAAATCTCGTCAACGAAATTTGATCAGAAAACTCAAAGGTAAGTATGGAGATTTTTAGATTGGAACTTGGAATGAACTTATGAAAAGATAAACATAGATCAATAATGGAGTGAGCCTTTGTATATTACTTAATAGATTAAGTGTACAATCAATTTCCCAACCCCCTTGGTGGAGAGGTGATGATCTATTTATATTGGGGCTCTAATGGCTCCTCATACATTGTGGTCCTGAGGGACAAGATAGTACACGAGTACACTGTCAGGGCATCAGTACAGGTGGTAGTGGTGTTGGAAGATTGGTGGTCTGCTCTAGTACGTGTCAGGGGTCTGCAAAAGTACTCCTGCCTTGGTATCATATTATGCCTCCACTACTTGTCGGGTACGAACCTCACAAGCGTGCTGAGGGAGTCCTTACCATGTACCATTCTTGTACTGCCACTATCTGTTTGGCGGGGACACCGTATCCATACTCTGACTCCTCTAGGTTTGTAGGTACATTCCATACTCGTGTGTGTACCCTGCACCTAGTGGATATTTTATCCTTTTGAAGGTGTGCATGTTGATCTAGCCCTTTTATGTCTATCTAAGCATCAAATTGTTTATTGATGAGAAAGGATACATATGGGAGGTAAACTCTACTGGTTGGATTAAAGGGGTAAGGTGTGAGAGGTCCCGCAGGGTGCCCAAGCACGAGGCCAACCCGCGGACGAGCTTGGGTGCAAATCCGTCTCGTAGGGTCTTAGGCATGAGCCTATGGTGAGGCCATCCCTCACAAATCCCCTAAGGGCGTGGCTGGTGCATGTGATGTCTTGAGGGCCGTGAGACGCCCGTCTCCAAGTGGTATCGTGAGGCTAGGCGCTCGGGTCCAAGGTGGTATCGCGAGGCTAGGCGCCGTCCCTGGCATGCGTTGGTGAGAGGCCCTGATGCGTGGATGCCCCAGGTGGTGTCAGGAGGCGTGTGCAGTCCCTGGCATGCGCAGATGTGAGGCTGATTATGCCTTGCTATGCGAGGCTCCGCATGGTGCGAGACCCTCGGGTGTGTGAGGCTCCGCGTGGTGTGAGACCCTTGGGTGTGCGAGGCTCCGCGTGGTGCGAGATGCGAGATGCTTGCCCTTGCTATGCAAAGATGTATGAGGGTGCGAGGCTCAGCAAGGTGCGAGACCCTCGAGTGTGCGAGGCCTTTGGGTGTGCGAGGCTCCGCGTGGTGCAAGACCTTCGGGTGTGCGAGGCTCCGCGAGGCTCCACGTGGTGTGAGACACAAGACGCTTGGCCTCGCTATGCGAGGCTGTACGAGGGTGCAAGGTGCGAGACCCTCGGGTGTGCGAGGCCCTCGGGTGTGCGAGCCTTCGCATGGTGCAAGACCCTCGGGTGTGCGAGGCTCCGCGATGCTCCGCGTGGTGCGAGACGTGAGACGCTTGGCCTCTCTATGCGAGGTTGTACAAGGGTTCAAGGTGTGAGATATTTCTTGGGGGAGCTGGGGGTCCGAGGTGCGAGTCGAAGTGCGCCTCGCTGTGCGAGACCCTTCCCGCGGTGGGACCCGGGTGGACGAGGCGCCTAAGCGAGGCCATGTCTTGTGAGACACGCGTGGGCGAGGCGAGGTGTCCGACACCCTTGGTGCGCGGCGTGCCTTCAGATGCGAGGCTGTCCCTCGTGAGGCTCGCAAGATGCATGGTGGGATCGTGGGTCATTGGCGCGAGACACCCGCAGCACGCCAGGTGCCTCTTCGCGAGATGTGGGTGATAGGCTCGCGAGACCCCCCGTCTCGCGAGGTGCCTGGGTACTTCGTGCCATTTGCATGTAGATAGGTGTATGCCTCGGGTGCCTTTGGCAACTCTTATGCATGTGAGTGCATCTTGACCCATGAGCATGTCAACCTCGCGCGGACACGCTGGATCCCACTATGTGAGGGCCTTGTGCACCCATCCTCTTGCAATATTTATTTTGGCCCCTTAGCTTGACAGGGCCAAACCTCATGGCTCATAACGTGTTGTTTCCCTTGAGACAATCTCTTGTATTCAATAGGCCTACAGGCTCGAGCCCGATAGCATGACTAAGTGACCTTTATCCCTGTGTTCCAACCAGGGACTAGAGATTTTTTTATGTTGATTTTTGGCGTCCACACCCTCCATACTGACAATGTGCCCAAGGAAAGTTACCTAAGATAACCAGAACTCACATTTCTTGAACTTTGCAAACAATCTGTGTTCCCTCAGTCTCTATAGAACCAACCTCAGATCTTTCTCATGCTGTGATTGACTGAGAATAAACCAGAATATCATCGATGAAGACGATCACAAACTGGTCCAACTTGAAAACTCTGTTCATTAAATCCATAAAAGCAGCTTGGGCATTAGTTAATCCAAAAGACATGACTAAGAACTCATAATGCCCATATCAAATGCGAAAAGCAGTCTTTGGTATATCTCCCTCCTTGACCCTCAGCTGATGATAACCAAATTGAAGGTCTATCTTTGAGAATACCCTTTTATCTTGCAACTGATCAAACAAATCATCCATCCTTGGCAGAGGATACTTGTTCTTAATTGTTAACTTATTCAGTTATCTGTAATGAATACACATCCTCAAAGAACCATCTTTCTTCTTCACAAACAGAACTGGTGCACTCCAAGGTGAGAAACTAGGTCTAATAAAACCCAAATCTAACAACTTCTGTAGCTGAACTTTCAATTCTTTTAACTCTGCTGGGGCCATTATGTAAGGTGCTCTAGACACTGGCTCTGTCCTTGGTGCCAATTCTATCACAAATTCAATCTCTCTGTGTGGTGGCAACCCTGGTAAATAACACATCCAGATATGTCCTCAAGGCCTCACTACCACCCTGGAGGCCCATTGTAATACCATGTGGTCGCCTATCAGGACCTGGAGCTGGGAAGGTATCAGGAACATTCCTCTTCTGATCACCGGGGCCTCTGCCCCTACTTGAACCCACAAATGGAGGACCTGTCCTCCTCAACTCTCTTCTGGCTGCATTGTCCCGCCATATCTTGTTCTCTGTGCTCTCAGCTGTGAGCGCCTTCTCCACCACTTGTGCATACGTAGTAACTCCAACCGCAGTGGTGATACGTACATCACGGGTTATTTTAGGCTGTAGCCCCTGGAGAAACCTCTCCCTCCTGGTCCCATCAGTGGGCGCCAGCTTCATGGAAAAATTTTCCAATCTGTCAAACTTCAGAGCATAGTCAATCACTGAAAAACTCCCCTGAAGTAATATGCTGAACTCTTTAGCCTTTGCAGCCCTAATGGTATCATTATTGTACTTCTCATTAAACAGAGTCTGAAACTCTTCCCAACTCAGGGCATTGACATTTTTGGTTTAGGATATCACTTCCCACCAAATTCGGGCATCCTCGCGAAACATGTATGTGGCACAAGCCACCCTCTCATTACCAAAAACCCTCATAAAGTCAAGGATGGTGGTAATCATGCTCATCCACTGCTCTGCCTTAGCTAGATCTGCACTACCCTAAAAAAACTGGAGGTTGCTATTTTCTAAACCTTTCATAAAGAGGTTCCTATTTGCTTCCAGCCTCTGGCAACTGCTCAACTATTGGCATTGCTGCAGGTGGTGCCTCAGATAAAATGTTCCCTGTAGGAACCTGTTGTTGTCTCAGGAGGCAGATTTCTTCTTCCTGCCTCATAACTCTTGCTTGCAAATCAGCAAGCGGCTGCTGTCATTTATCAGGAGCTAGCTGAGGAATATGATTATGGTCATTCTCTTGACCTTGTTTGTTATTTTGGCCCTGCTCATCCTGGCTAGTTGATGAATTTGTTTGCCTTGGAATCATATTATCAACTTAAACCTTGCTGCAATAGTCAATGCGCCCTGTGAGGCAGTAATAATTAAACCTCTTGCTGCCTCACGATCCAAGATCAAACAGATATTCATCCATATTTCACAATCATACAGATAAACATGTTGAGACATGATCATAACATTTAACATTTAGCATCTAGCATTGAGTAATTAACCATCATCAGTTAACAATGCAAATAAACATGTTCTAGAAATGTCAGTACTAATAAGCACGTTCTTGCTTATGATGCAGTAGTCAAGGCCTAGCCTTATTAATATATCACGTGTAGACATATAAAGCATTTATATTCTATTTAAGCAGTTAAACACATAACCACATAAATAGTTACCAAACCACGAGTCGAGCTTGTCTTCAGTGGTCAGTGTATATGCCCAGCCAGTCTAGAGGAACCCTAAACCTTGGGACGCTCTGATACCAAGTTGTAACGCCCTGGTTACTCGAAGACTGTTACTGTGGACTTTAAACAGTGGTTAACTCGCTAAACGAGTCATTTGGCTATAAACTTACATCTAGGTGTTATTAATAGGCAAAAGTGAAAAATCGTGATAAAAATGAATGGATATATTTTATTTAAACCATAAAATTATACATGGGCCCATAAAAGTGTTTACAAAGTTATTTACAATCCAAAATAGTCATTACAATGTACAAATTAAAATCCCCCAACCTAAGTGGCTAAATGGGGTTAACCCCTGGTTCCTCTGAGAAATACCTTGGCCGTGGTGGTCAAGCGGCCGCATATGTACACATCGCCACCTAAGCTCTCCACTCAAGGCGGGGTGAGCTTTTCTTTCCCTTTACCTGCACCACATAGCACCCGTGAGCCAAGGCTCAACAAGAAAACTTATTACTGCATGTATGTAATATCAATAATTGATTATAGTAATCATCCTGGGGCTTGCAGCCCTAATTAGATAGGGAGTCACACTTTGGGCTTCGCACCCTAATCAGATAAGTAACTATTAAGTCATACTCTAAATAAATGACAAATAAGTCTATCTCTGGATAGATGACTAATAAGTCTATCTTTGAATAGATGACTAATAAGTCTAACTTAAGGGCTCTGCACCTTAAGCCATGTGACATTCAGTCACCTGAGCCTTTTGGCTCTGACTCTATGTAACTAGTCTTTAGACTAGACAGGCGCTTTTAGATTTCATTGAACTTAGGGTCGGTCAAGCATTTCATACTCATGGTGATTAGATCTAATCATTTCGGCCTGTGTTAAACACATTAATGTCGTTCTTGGCTCTTAAGCCAATATCACACAACCAGTGCTGATATCACCGCTGAACTATACTGATAAGTCACAAATTCAGGATCAATACTAAACACCATTGCCGTTCTCTGACTAATAAATAAGTACCATACACAAATAAGCAAAGCTATTAAGCACTTACTATGCAATCAATGTCCATATATTGAGCACTCAACACGGTTCATCAATAACCATGCATGTCACATACTGGGTGCAGTTTTCTTACCTCTGGTTCGAGCGAGAAATAATAAAAGAACGACCTTTGAGAACAATCGGTCCTTAAGTTCCTTAGTGGTCACCTAGTCACAACCAAATATGGAATTCCATCAATAAAATAAATAATAAAAGGTTGATAATCTAAAACCTTCCTCTCGAGACCTCGAATCGTACTAAAATGGTTGGTAGATTAGATCCCGAGCCTTAGCAAAAGGAACCTCGAGCCTAAGCCCTTGAAAAACTCTTCCTTGGCACAAAAGGAAGGGGCGAGCCGTGACTTGGCCTAGTGAGTCACGACGCACCCCCAAGACAGAGAGCAATTTATTTGGGGTACCAGGGGCGGGTCGCGACTTGACCAAGCAAGTTGCGGGGCGTTTGCCTAACAAAGCCCAGGGGAGGATCTGACTTAGGTCCAGGTCACAACTTTCTAGAACTCAGTTGCGACTTGACCCCACGAACCCAACTCCCCTGCCATTTTCTCAATTCAAACCTCAATCAAACCTCCATCAAACCATCCCAAAATCAAAACCATTCATCAACACAACATATCCACTAGTTTAACCACAAAACCCAAGCTTTGAATCATTTAAAACCACACCAAATAACCACTTCTAAGATCAAAATTCTCAAGCTCAAGAACTAACTCAAAATAGAGCAAAACCAGAAAAACATGGCTGAAACTTTACCTAAATCATAGGTTTAAATCCCTTTCAGCCACTGATCACAACCCTAAACCCTCAAGCTTTGATCTCTTAGCTTGAAACCTCAATCTTACTTCAAAAATTCAAAGGAAAAGAGAGGAATAAATGATTGGGAGGGAGAAGAAAAATAACTTTGTTTTTGCTACCTAAAGCTTCTACAATCAGCCACTTAGTTTAAATATAACCCTTGGTCAAAAGACCAAAATGCCTCTAAGCCACTTTAACTCCTAAACAGCCAGCCAAGGGAAAAACAGTCATTTCCCACTTACCCCTCTAATTATAATTAACGTCCTCCAATTCCCGTTATTCCCAATATTCTAAAATAATAATTAAATCATATCCCATTACCCGTTCATTCCCGGTAATGTACTAAGCATCAAATTACCTCTAGGCTCACCCCGAGCCCAGAAATTAATCTCGTTATGACCAAATCGCTAATTTACATTCTAAGATTGTCTCATGTTGAATAGCTCGAACAAATCCACATTATAATGTGGTCTCATCCATAAATCATAAACATGCACATAAATATATAGATATGCCCTCAACGGGCCCAATTATGAAAATGCCATTCTAATAAGAAGTGGGCCCACATGCATAAAATTATCATCATATAATAAAATAACTCACATAATCATACATATAACCACATAATTGAATAATAAATAAATTATGGCCCTCCTGGCCCCTTAATCCAGGCATTAAGCAACATTAGGGAATTTAGGACATTACACTAGAGCTGCCACTGGGGCCTGCGGTGTAAAAGGTGGTACCGCCGCTCCTGCCACAAGAGGCTGTGTTGGATGAGCTCCACCTTTAGCGTATTGGTGGTGGTGCACCAGCTTGATGAGATTCTCAATCTCGTCCTTGAGTTGACGACATTCGTTGGTGTGGTGCCCTTTGTTGTGGAAACGACAAAATTTGCTAGGGTCCCGTCTATCCCTGTCCCTTCACATGGGATGCGGCTTCCTGTAATGAACGTGTTGTGCCATGGCCACGAAGATGTTCTCTCGAGAGTCTACCAAGTCAATGTACTCTGAATACTGCGAGACATACTTCTCGCCTAATGAGACTCCCTGCTCGGGCTGTGTGGTTTTGCTTCCTTTGGGTTTGTGACCCTTACCCTTCCCTCCGCGCCTAGTGCCATTGGGAGCTATACTGGATTCAGTAAGCTGGGAGGAGGCAACAACTCTAGCACTGAATGCATGCTAAAAAATGCTATATCAAGTGGGCGCTACCGCGAACCCTGCCGGAGCCATACCAAATCCAGGAGCAGACATGACGCTGTACCCGTAAGGTGGAGCACTTTGGCTGAGTTGGACTCTCCCCAAGCTCTATTGGATGTGAACATATGTTGAATATTGGATCCTAGAGGCCACGGGGCTAGGCGCGGCCGATGTAGGGAAGACGGCAGACTCTCCAAATGCTCTGATTTGGGCATCCTCCCAGCTGATGTATTCTTGCGCTCGACGAATAAAGTTGTCGAGACGCCGACATCCTCTTTGTTGGAGATCATCCCAAAGAGGGGACCCTGTGCGGATGCCAACTTATAATGCCATCAACTACTGGCCATCATCGACCCTTTTGCTTCTCGCCACTTCCTCCTTGAAACGTTTGATGTAGGCCTTGAGGGTCTCGAATGGCCCTTGCTTTATGTTGGCCAAGGCGTTGACCTCAATGCTTACCTTCCGAACTCCTATGATTTGTCTTCGAAAGGCGGATGATAACTGGTGCCATGAATGAATGGACCTTGGTCGGAGTTTTTTAAACCAATCATCTGCTGGCCCCGTCAGGGTGAGCGGGAACACATGACACTTAGCGTCGTCGGAGACACGATGCACTGACATTAATATGTTGAACTTAGACAGGTCATCCGTGGGATCCCAACCACCATTATAGGGCAGTATGGCTGGCATTTTGAAGCCTAGTGGTAGCGGGGCTTCAACAAGGTGAGCAGCACATGGCTCTACCTCTCCAGCCTCTGAGTTAGACTCATGGCCTTGCCACCTGGCCATCTTGAGCATTATCCGCTTTAGACTTTCTAACTCCGCACGAAGTGGGTCGTGATCCCGATTGACGCTCTAAGCTGGGTTATCTCTTCTTCGAGCATTTATATTATCTCAGAAATCTGACGGGCCTCTCCCAACAGGTTCGCGTCGTCCCACCTTATTGCATCTCTCGGCATTGAGGTTGTCTTGCAAGTCAGTCTGTCCTTGAAACACACCGTTATCCTCTAGACGAGCCACTACGGTCTCACCATCGGACTCGACGTTTTTATTTACCGAGATACTGATGCCATGTTCTCGGATTTGTGGGGCATTCTTCAGGTGGATCCCCAGACCGTGACTCCTACGAGGCTGGTTAGGTCCCAAGGGGACACCATCTTCAGTCCTCGCGTGGTCCGTATGGGAGTGTCGAGGTGAAACGCCCCGAGCTCCACGGGCGCTAACTGCCTGGCGGTGCCCTTGGGATCTTGACGAGCCCTATTCTACTTTGGAGTAGGATTATCACCAGCCTTTCCATTGCCACGGTCCTACGGTAGCATCGGGGTTCCAAATCCTGCTTGGTGCCCAGTTGGCACCCTAGCTGGCGGATCGCGAGCCTCTGCGGTTAGGTGCTCGGGAGGCACTCTAGCGACATTGACAGGTGGCACTCCAATGGGGTGCACAGGTGGCATGCCAGTAGGGTGCCCATCAGGCACGTTTCCATTAGGGTCCACTCGCAGCCCCTGGGCTGCCAAAGTGGCCTTCATTGCAAGTACCATCTCCTGTAGGGCGGCGATATTACCCTCTTGAGCATCGATCTTTTGTTGCTAGGTGGCCACCTGCTCACGGAGCACCACCACCTTCGGTGTCTCTTCTGCTTCCATGGGTTGAGGGTATTCTTCCTCATAATACCCTTGGTCGACACCGTTATCTTCACCGTCATACTCGGCGTATTCGTCCTATTCCTCCATCATCTCAGGTGTGTTTGGAGGTGGTTGCCGACTGGGTTCTCCTCCTTCAACTCCGGTAGGAGGGAGTACACCATCTATTGCATTTCTTCATGTAGTTACCATGGATGTGAGTGTTTCAAATGATTTCTTTAGGCAGTGTTTAGTTTGCTATGAGTACAATATCTTTTTCTCTCTAAAAAACCGAACCCTTTACAATGAGACTCCCAACTCTATTTATAGAGGCTGGGGTAATTAATACTAATCATAAAAATTAATACACATTCTTCCCATTATTGGGGGATTAATATCTAGTCAATGCAATGGGCTACATTGAATAGAGACCACGACCCAAGCAAGATTTATGGGGCCCACTGCAGAAAAGTACCTACTTTATGGGGAACATGCCCTTAGTACTGTCAGGGCATGCTGTAAGTGCCTCCATGTCAGGCGCTGTAGTGGGAGTGCGAATTGTCGAGTCGTACACTCGACAACATTATTGACGGATCACTAATAAAGGTTGTCAGACGATCCTCTAGCTCTGCAAACCAGCATTTGCTAACACGTTGTGCCCTATATTAGGTTCGAGAACCAGAACCTTAGACCTGGAAGATGGCTGGGGGAAGAAAGCCTTTGCCTTAATTGCCCGAGCTGGAGAACCTCCAGCTCTGAGGATGAAACTCGGGAAGTAATCTACTAAGGCACCCTCGGCCCACTATCAAAGGCAAAGTCTCACCTCGGTGAACCCTTGCTCCGACTAGAGGCCTTGCGTAGTAACATGCCTCGACAATGTCTATGAACGTCCAAGCCAGTATTGGGGGTTGCCACGTGTTGGAGGTGAAAATACGGACAACAATATTAATTAAAATTTATTTAATAAAATACTAAATATTAGTTAAATAAATAAATAAAACCAATTTATTTAATTAAATAATAAAACCAATTTAAAATTACTATAGTCTCCAAATTGTAAAAAAACAAAACATAAGTAGTATAGTCTCCAAAATAAATAAAAACTACAGAAAATATAAATAAGTTCAAAAGAATAATATAACCAAACTAAATGTCATCTAAATTAATCCTAAAGTCATCATCATCGTTGGGCTATTGTGGTGGTTGTGGCTGCTATGGCGAAAATTTGCTCAAGCCTGGAAAGTTTGCCTTCATGGACTGTATCATATTCATGTCCAAGTTGACAGGCTAAAATTGTGGAGCTTGGATTTTTAGATTTGTAGCTTGCATAAATTGTTGCATTTGTTTGAAGTTGTTGTTCTGAGTCATAATGGCTTGACTAAAGTGTTGAACCATGGACTGGAAAACCTTAGCTGGTACCATTGGAAGGTTGATAGTGGTGGACGAAAATGATGATGCCTCTGATTTTGAAGAGGATCTGGTGGCGCCTGAGGCAAAGGTACTAGTGCCCTTCAACTTGCATCGAATACCTCGGTTGGGGCCACGACGTTGACCAAGTACCTTTGAGACGACTTGTGTCTCATCGACAGAGGCATTTCTCATTGAAGATTGAGATTGAGATTGGGATTAGGATTGTGTCTGGACTTCTTGTTGCAAGGCATCCTACAGTTTAGAAACAAAACAATTAATACTTAATATAATTAAATAATAAACATATATACAAAACTTAGAAAGTTACTTACATATGCATCCTTAGCATTCGTGTTCATTCATCCACGTGTCGGATGATTATGCATGTCATGGAACGTATCAATAATGCGAGACATTTCCTTAGTCTGAAGATTCATCTTTAGAAAATAAAATGTAACAAAATATCAGTTAAGTATTGAAATTATTATTAAGATACCAAAAAATATTTCAAATTATCTATATATTTTTATTTACCTTCTTAAATCGATCGAAAGCATAAGAGGTCGACCCATGGAGACTTGGATACTTCTGTTCTGCTATGTTGAAAACATTTCCCTTTGAGTGTGCCATGAATTTTGGAGTGGTGAAAATGTCAACCAACTTCTGCCAAACCTCGTTGTCCATATCCTCTCGTGGATTCTTTCTGGTAATCTCGATATCATCATACCCTCCTTGGTCATCGAAATGTTTTTTCTTGTGACCTTTTCTATCCTTGTAGCGATCCTGAAACTCTCGCTCAATCTGAGTCTCTATTAGTCAGCACTCAGGGAGAGATCGGGGAAGAATGAAAAATTCCTTAAAAAAAATAAACTGGTTAGAATTTTGAAATTATAAAAATACATTACATGTGAATAAGTTGATAAATTTATCTCAATCTTTTGCATCAATCCTATCTTGTGCTAATCCGGAACACTCTGCCACGAGTCATAATATAACAGGACATGATGACTGATATCGCAAACAAAACTCCTAAGCGGTCGCAGTAGTAATCGGGCTATGTCGTATCCACAGAGAGGCAAACACAACTAAAGATTAGATTAGTAAATAAAAGATAAAAATAAAGTAGAATTGAAGAGATGGATTTTATGAAATTAAGATTATAGATTAGAGAAAGTGATCAGATAAAGAGCATGGCAAGGTAGAGATGCAGTGCTGTAAAACCTATTCTAATATTGATATTAATTCAAAACACAGTTGCAATTCTACACCATTAATTGCAACTGGAAGATGTATATGTTAAAAACACAAATTAAATAATCTATATTAAATTGAATCTAACTCCTAATTTCATAGCATATCATATTATATATCCAAGAGCGACAAAATACCACTGGCAGAATGCAGTAAAAGACATACAATATAACAAATATACTAAAATAAATTAACAATCTAAGTTACATAAGAAAAGCATGACTGAACTTATGTAAAAGATGCTAAATAATTTTAGAAAAGAAATTAGAAGATGAGAAACAAAATAATTAATGATATATGAAAATGAAGCATAAGAAGAATCAATATCACTATTGACAATGAGAAGTACAACAACTACACTCTAACCTTACCAATATTTCTAAAATAATTCACTCAATTTTGTCACCCAAAACAAGTAAAATTAAACTAGAAATAAGAAAAGAAACAAAATAACAAAGTGTATTTTTCCACCCTCAAAATCTGATCATTTACCATAGTTTTGGTTCTCTATTTATAGAGAAAATTTTCTCCAAAGTTGGTATTTTCGTGCATTAGAAAGTGGAGAAAATGGTTTCAAAATCTGATGCAAAATGGGACAAGTGGGACACGTGTCGGCCTCGGATTGGCTTTGGAAATTGTTGCAGGTGGAGTGGGGAACACAGTCAGAACGTGGCAGCTGGTGGGACCGTGTCAGGAGGCTTCATCAGATGGTGCCAGGCGGCGTGGGGACAGCTGGCTGGCGTGTGGGACCGTGTCAGGAGGCTTCGGCAGGCTGTGGTTGTGTATGTGGGGGACAACATTAGGCGACTGGGGGACAAAAGGCCACGTGGCGCTTTCTGATTGGCTCGACAGGAGGCGTGGCAGACGCATGTGGCTCGGCTTGGACACGGCTGGGCTGCTGAAAGTTTGGGCCTGGGGTCGTCCTGGGCTTATTTGGGCCATTCCATCTTCAAAAATGTCATTTTCTTCATGGGTTCTTCAATTTTAATTCTTTCTTTTTCTTTGTGTCAAAATAAATTTTATTTCCTGAAAATTAAACACAAATTATATTAAAATTAATATTTTCAAATATAAAATATATGAGAATAAATCCATGAAAATATTAATTAAAACTTAATTAATTTTACACTTTAAGACTAATCACAACAACCAACTGGCTTATTGCTAGTCTCTAGCAATTCAAGCGAAATAATAATTGTCAACATGATATATTTCAGGTCAAAATTATAAAAGAACTTAAGTATTAACACAAAAAGTTAGTAACAAGTCAACAAGAGTTATCAAAACTACTTCGAATAAATCTAGAGTTGTGAGTGTGTGCACCAAACTTGTACCTTCTTACCGCAAACCATAGCACATAAAGCCTTCAAAATGATGTCAAGTAAAAGTCTCAACTCCATTAACCTCTCATGTTATTGAAAATATTTAAAGTTTAAGGGTTTTGCTCATGGAGTTGGAAAAAGAAGTAAGCACTCATCAAATGGGTATATATTTAGGACAAACTCTTAAATAATTATTGAAACGAAGATAGGAAATAAACTATTTGGACAACCACCATAAATAGTACCACAAAACCAGATTTTAGAGATTTTAAGTTAAATAGACAATCTTTACATTTATTCTATGAGCCATTAATAAACACATATATTTTTTTTCTTGGACACAAGAAACAACATAATTGAAAATGATAGAACTATTGCTCTTGTGTCTTCCTTTTTTTTTTTCTTTTCTATATATGTATATATTTTTTTTTTCATGAAGAACATAATAAAAGGCTCTCTAATAAGATTTTTCTATAGAAAGTATTATCCATAAAACATCATCCATTCATACCACAATACCTTGTCCAAATATTTTTAACCATTTCTAAGAATCAATAACATTTTTAAAGTTGTTTTTCTCAAGTCTCACTTCTCACACAAAATAATGAATTACTTAAACATGGAAAATTTCTAAGCAAATATGTGCTAACAACCATCTTACCACAACATTTGGCACGTGCATTAGGTAACTCTAGAGAAACTCTTAGTAATACAGATAATAAAAATTGACTCAAAAGTAACATTTTGTAAGAATAAATAAGTAATATTAAAAAATTTGACTAGGAAAATATTAGTATGACAAAAATCAACATGAATATGCTCACCACCCCCAACCAAAATCAGACAATGTCCTCATTGTTCAAAAATATATACATGAAAAGCATGAAATGAGAACATATAGAGAGTGAGCTAATGCAAAATGATATGATATTGATTCTTAGAAAAAAAAAATAACAAGACAAACTATCATAATAAAATAAAAAGGAAAAATAAAACATACCATAAATAAAGAAAGCAAGGAAAGATAGAACTTGATTAGTCTTGGCAAACCAGAGAAAAGTCTCCTCAGGTTGGTTCACCAACTCAATATTCTTGACTATCCAGTATCGAAAATGAATTTTCTTTTATCCTGTGTCTCAAAAATGGAAGCATTAGTAACATTCTTAGGATAAAGAAAATGTTCGTTTCCAGTATCGTGGAGGAAATAGTGTGATTGATTCTTTGAGAAAAGTTTGTGAATTTCCTCCACAATAAGGTTTATCACATCAGTATGATAACACTTGTTTTCATTCGGAGTTGTTGGAAGAATTTCAGCATGAGAAATATTTTCACTCCGAATAGTAATGGCATCATCCTCATCAAATTTGTAGGAAATAGGATTAGAGATTGGTGCCATTGTTTCCTCATCTGATTGGAATTGACTGGAATAATGTGAATTAACTTTGTCGGTTAATTCGGAAAATTGAGTCCGAATTTCTCTAAGTTCCTCCATCATGTGTATAGTAATGTTGCTTATGTGTTCAGTAAAGTTTATTTGTTCCTCCATAATTGTATATAATGTTTCCTCTAAGGAATATGTATTAGTCCAGACATTATGTGGAGGTTCATGGTAAGAGTTAGAAAAATCGTGCTCAACATTCCTGCTAGATAGTGCCAATTCCCAAGAAATTAGTGCACGGTAGTTGTACTTAGACTTCCAACTTGAAGCAATAGGGTTTTTCCAACAAAGATTACTATTCTTGTAGTAAGAATAGTATTGAAAAGCTTCCTCCCTTTCTCTAAGAGTTGAGTAATCTTGAGCAAAATGGTCGACTCTTTTACAGTCAAAATATTGTTCATCATACTCTACCCTTATGATCTCGTTACTTTCTCGACCATACTTAGCTTTCAAGTTTTCGAATTCTCTAGTCAAGAATTCTACTTCAGATTTAAGATACTCTCTTTCGCTAAGTTGGTGGGCACCTCTAAAATTTCTAGTACCCTCAGTAGCACTAGATTTTGGATTGTTTTGAAGTGAAGAGAGATATATTGGATAATAGTACTCAAAACGTCGATGATCTTCTTCATTCATTTGTTAATTTTTTTTATTAATATTTATTTTTGTAAGTATTATAAGCGCAAGTGTGTAATAGCATAATAAGTATACACCAAAAATGTTCCCAGGGCAATTGGGAAGGCTGCCAAGGTACCACTTTAGGCCCAACAGCTTTTCTAGAACTCCCCGAGGTTCTTAGAAAAGGTTGCAGGGTAACACTAACACAGACCTTATTTAAGAACCAATTTTTCTAAGACAGAACATGTTTGGTTTTTACTGATATCCAAAATTACACAAATGTTTCAATACTTTGTTTTGATACAAAATTTTATTTTTATTTTTATTTTTTGAAAAAAAAACTAAATCTACAAATAAAAAAATCCTAAACCTAAACCGAAAAGTAAAAGTAAAATAAATAAATAAACTAGAACAAAAAAAAAAGAATGAATAAATAAATAACTAAATAATTAAAAATGAGCCCAAAAACAAAAAATAAAAACAAATATAAAATAAACCTAAAAGTAAAATAAACAAATAAAATAAAATTTTTTAAAAAAAATTGAATAAATACAAAAAAAAGAAACAAAAAATAAAAATTACTAATGAAAAAAAAATTAAAAGAGAAATTAAAAAAATTATACTACTTTTTTTATAAAAACAAATTTAATGTACTATGCAAACCATTCATTGTAAAATTACCTCCCTGACAACGGCGCCAAAAATTGATATCGCCCAATAAACTCATAAGTGGTCGCAATAGTAATCGGGCTATGTCGTATCCACAGAGAGGCAAACACAACTAAATATTAGATTAGTAAATAAAAGATAAAAATAAAGTAGAATTGAAGAGATGGATTTTATGAAATTAAGATTATAGATTAGAGAAAGTAATCAGATAAAGAGCATGGCAAGGTAGAGATGCAGTGCTGTAAAACCTATTCTAATATTGATATTAATTCAAAACACAGTTGCAATTCTACACCATTAATTGCAACTGGAAGATGTATATGTTAAAAACACAAATTAAATAATCTATATTAAATTGAATCTAACTTCTAATTTCATAGCATATCGTATTATATATATCCAAGAGTGACAAAATACCACTGGCAGAATGCAGTAAAAGACATACAATATAACAAATATACTAAAATAAAGTAACAATCTAAGTTACATAAGAAAATCATGACTGAACTTATGTAAAAGATGCTAAATAATTTTAGAAAAGAAATTAGAAGATGAGAAACAAAATAATTAATGAGATATGAAAATGAAGCATAAGAAGAATCAATATCACTATTGACAATGAGAAGTACAACAACTACACTCTAACCTCACCAATATTTCTAAAATAATTCACTCATTTTTGTCACCTAAAACAAGTAAAATTAAACTAGAAATAAGAAAAGAAACAAAATAACAAAGTGTATTTTTCCACCCTCAAAATTTGATCATTTACCATAGTTTTGGTTCTCTATTTATAGAGAAAATTTGCTCCAAAGTTGGTATTTTTGTGCATTAGAAAGTGGAGAAAATGGCTTCAAAATCTGATGCAAAATGGGACAAGTGGGACACTTGTCGGCCTCGGATTGGCTTTGGAAATTGCTGTAGGTGGAGTGGGGGACACAGTCAAAACGTGGCAGCTGGTGGGACTGTGTCAGGAGGCTTCATCAGATGGCGTCAGGCGGCGTGGGGACAGCTGGCTGGCGCGTGGGACCGTGTCAGGAGGCTTCGACAGGCTGTGGTTGGGCTTGTGGGGGATAGCATCAGGCGACTGGGGACAAAAGGCCACGTGGCGCTTTCTGATTGGCTTGATAGGAGGCGTGGCAGACGCGCGTCAGGTGGCAGGCAGATCGTCAGACGGCTCAGCTTGGCTCGGTGGCTCGGCTTGGACATGGCTGGGCTACTGAAAGTTTGGGCCTAGGGTTGTCTTGGGCTTATTTGGGCCATTCCATCTTCAAAAATGCCATTTTCTTCATGAATTCTTCAATTTTAATTTTTTCTTTCTTCTTTCTTTTACTTTGTGTCAAAATACATTTTATTTCCTGAAAATTAAACACATATTAAATTAAAATTAATATTTTCAAATATAAAATATATGAGAATAAATCCATGAAAATATTAATTAAAACTTAATTAATTTTACACTTTAAGACTAATAAAATGATATTTTTGAGCACTAATCAATGACCAATAAGGTTACCAATAAGTCTTGTCAACAATGTCCCAAACTCACCAACTGCTTTGTAGGTTCCCTCATTCAGATTAAATTGTAGAGCCAACCGACCTTTATTGTAATTGATGAGGTGCTGCAAATTTTTGCATCGAGACCGACCTCTTCTTTTCGCGGCAGCCGCTGCATATTTTAATTAAACAATAAAATTAAATTGAATAAAATAACAAAAATTTGTCATTTATTGATAAAACATTGTGATTAATTATAGTATATTACCTGTCTCACAGGAAGTAGGAACTCTCATAGGATCTGGAGGAGGATCACCCGCTCCATCACCGCCATGAGAACGAGCAACAACAGTAGACATATCTTTATAGTTTAAATAATTATTAACTTAAAAGCAGTCATAGTTGGATGTTAATTACATAACTTAAAATGTAGATCATTTGTCATTAAAAATTCGGTAATGCATTTGAAACTATTGAAAAACAACATTGTCGAGAAAAGTCACATGTTGATTGAGAAGTCTTGAAATTAAAACATACACATTAAACATACAATAAGAACATGCATAAGAAAATATTACTCCTCATCAATGTCGATTCCTACATCATCATCTGTACTTTCTAAATCATCTTCACTAATTTCGTCATCATCATTGTCGTTGATGAAATCATCATCCACATCCGGAATAGATCGAGACCTTTCCCCAATTATGATGGTGTGACCAGGTTGAGCCAAATGCATAACCTCAAACTCTCCTAATTCCACAATGAGTACACAATTTGATGAAGTACTATCATGCACGACATCAACCTTGTTATCATCATCGATACTTGGATGTTCCTAGATCTTTCGATGATTGACTTCTTCTACTACCTTTCAATTTTTGTTTCTTGAAGGATCTTCCAAGTAGAAACTTATTTTGCTTGTGTGGCGAGAATAAACTGCTCATTCTTGTACCATTCAGAATTAATCATGATACTAGTTATGGTATTCTCACTCACATTTCGACCCTTGCTTGCGTCGTTGTTGAACCATTTGCATCGAAACAATACTACCAAGTAACCATGGGAATAATATAACTCTATAATCTCCTCAAGTTGGCCATAGAAAGTGAAATCATTGGTTCTTGGCACCGAAACTCCACTATTTTGAGTGGTACGTCTTTCGTCGAGATTATGTACCAAAAACTTTACACTGTTAATAATGCAAGCAGTGTAGGAGTATGCATTCTGATTGGACCTGTTTGCTAAAGCAAATAATTCATCAATACACTCAGTTTACTGCACTCGTCGCAGACGACCCATCTATAGAGTATGACACAAAAAAAGAAAACACAATGTGATGAGTATTAATCGAAACGAATTTCGTAAGAATTCTACAGTTTTGATAATTTACTTTCAATTTAAACCATCTAGAGAAATCTTTTTGAAGATTTATGTTTGAATTTTCTTGAAGGCATTCACTGTATAGCACAAGGATTAAGGTAAGATAACAATTGGCTATGAATTAAATTTAATGAATTCATATATGTTTTGAGCTACTTACTCCATATATGGTTGGATTCCAGGGAAATTGTTGAGTACAAACCACTCCGCTTCTTTTGGATAAAGATAGTGAAGGGATATGATTTTCTTTTTTCTACTTGGCTGACATTGTGATCAAAATCTAACAATAGTCTTTTAGGATAACAATATCCGCATTTCTTTTTGGATGATTAAATTTTTTCTCTACGCCCTAAAGATAATTCGAACAAAAAGTCAAAGCTTCATCGACAACATAACTGTAACGTCCTCCTAATCCAGAACCATTACACTGTATACTTTAAATAGTACCAGACTTGCTAAGCAAGTCCTTTGGTAATAAGTGTGTAACCAAGATTAGTGACAAGGGTTAGGGTTAAATTTTGGTCAAAAGGAAACATTGACTTTTCATTAAAAACATATGCGTTCATACATAGGATCTTAAAATACCACAAACAGATGTTTAAAAGGGCTATTACAGTTCAAAAGTTACCACTTGCCAACCTAAGCGGCAAGATAGGGGATACAACCTTAGTTCCTCTAAGATACCCTCCGCCATGGTGGTCGAGCAGTCGCATATGTACAAGCAGCCACCGAAGCTCTCAAACTCATGGCTAGTATAGATTTCCTTTTACCTTACTTGCACCACATAGCACCCGTGAGCCAAAGCTTAGCAAGAAAACTTAAACATGTGCAAGAACAGTAAATACAGATTCCAGATGCATAATTAGCATGACAAGCAGTAATAACCTACTCATGCATGTATAACTACAAATAAATGACTGGCATGTCATAACAGGGGCCCGCTGCCCTAAATAAATATTTGACAAGTCATATTGGGGCCCAACACCCTAGGATCTAGGACTAATGAGTCACCTCGAGGCCCAGTGCCCTATCCTTCGTATAATAATCCTTAGAGCTAGCCCAGCATACCTATCGCTTTAATTTTCCACGACCATTGGGTCGGACAAGCGTATAATACGCTCCCGGTTAGGCCTAACCATATCGACCAGCGCTCAGCGCGCTATTGCCATCCTTGACATATGAGCCAAGGCTTTTTGATCGGATAATGCAAACAAGTATAGTTTTTTTAACAATTATCCTAAAATAGAGCATTCACATATGCTTAATCACTCAATCATAGACATATTCATAATCATGTTCATTCTCAGGGGGCCCGAGCCCTATTCATAATCATACTTAACAACCAGATAATCAAATACCATTAAGCATACTTTAGATAATATAAGCATGCATACATATTAAACATATATCTCAACCAATTAAACATAAACACATTAATGACCATGTTCCTTAACGGGGCCGAGCCCTAATCACACAGACAATCACATATAATCATGCTCATTTGCAGGGGCCTAAGCCCTTACCATAACCATATCTAACAATTGGGCCAAGCCCTAATCACATACATCACGTATTGGATGCAGTTTTCTTACCTCAGGTCCGAGTGCAATGTATACTAAGAATGACCCTCGAGCATGATCCTGTTTCGGAGCCCCCAGTGATAACCTAGTCACAACCATAATATAGAAACCCATCAATACTGAGCGAATAAAGGCTTTCAGACCGAGTCCTAGCCTCCGAGACGTCGAATTCTACTAAACCGGGTTGTAGAATTGATCCCTAGCCCTTAGGTTTGAGTTTCCATCACTAAAATCCCATCTTGGCCAAAAATGCCTATGTAGGTTGCGACTTGACCTTGAGGGTTGTGGTGCGCCTAGAACCTAAGAGGCTCCCCTGCTCCAAACCCAAGGACACAAGCCACGACTTGACCCTGAGGGTTGCGACGCGGTGCGCCTACCCCAGACAGAACCCCCTGCGCCCTGGGTTTACACAGGTCACGACGCCCCAAGAATAGGGCCGCAACGGGACCCTACGAACTAAAACTTTCCAGTTTTTTTCTTAGCCAAATCTCACCAGAATTCATCCCCAAACTAAGAATTCAACCCCAAAACAACATCAACATATTAGTACCAATATAACCTAAATGAAAATTTGCTCAAAAACTCACCAAAACTCACAATCTACCCTTGAGACTCAAAGCTCAAGAACTCTAGAAAATCATGGCAAAATTCAATAAAAACAAGAACTAAAGCTTACCTTAGCTGTACATTAAGTCCTCCTAGCTGCCACTAATCCTACCCTAGACTTAAGCCTTCAATTTCCTAGCTCCCTAGCCTTGAATTCCCTTAGCTTTCCTCAATAAATCCACACCAAACTGGACAGAGAGAGAGCTAATGAGTGTGTTTTGTTTATGTGAGGATATTTAGAGTTCAAGTAACTCTAAGTAAATCTTGAGGCTCGGGGCACCAAAAACGTCCCCAAGGGTAAAATGGTCAAAATCCCCAGAATGTCCTCCTAATCTCACTAACTCAAAATATATCCATGAATATTTATTCCCGTTACCCGATAACCCGATAATGTACTAGATACCCAAAATATCCCTTAAGTCGCCCAAGTCGGGTATTAGGTCCCGTTGTGATTTTCCCGCTAACTTGCTCCGTAGGATCAACTCATGACGAGTAACCCAAATAGATCCACATAATAATGTGGTCTCACACATATATGCCAAATATACCCATAACGGGCCAAATTACAAAAATTGCCCTTTTAATCGAATACAGGCCCACATGCATAGTTAATACACCTAAACATGCATATTAAGTCATATTATAATATAACTTACATAATCATAAATGATACACATATATATCACATAAACACATAATTTTCATAAGTTTCCATCCTGGCCCCTTAATAAGGCCCTTAGCCTTATTAGGTAATTTGGGATGTTACAATAACCCTTCCTATAGAGCTTTCAGGGCGAGCCTTATTCCTGACATAATTTTTCAACTTCTTCATATATCGCTCAAACAGATACATCCACCTCATGTAAAATGATCCTCCGAGGATATCTTCTTGTGGTAAATGAAGAATTAAATGAATCATTATGTCAACAAAGGATGGAGGAAAAATTAACTCCAACTTGCACAAAATTTATATCACTTGATCTTCTGCATTCTCCATATCCTTAACAACCAATTTACGAGAATAAATTTGCTTAAAAAAATTGTACAACTCAATGATTGTCTTCGAAATAGACTTATCCAAGTAGCCTCAAACTCCTACCTGCAACAGACATTACATAAGAATGTGACAATCATGGGATTTTAACCCAACAATGTTGCCATTGTTGTCAGTTACTTTCTTAGAGAAATTTGAACCGAAGGCATCAGGAAGTCTAATTCCTTTTATGAACTGACAAAAGAACTATCCATCACAAGGTGTGAAAGAATACATAGCATGTGGTTTAATCAACTTCGTTCCATCTTCCTCGAGGTGCAACTCTTCTTGAATACCCCAATTCTTCAAGTTTACTCGTGCGTTGGTGGTGTTTTTAGATTTCTCATTCATAAGAAAAGTACCGAGTAAACATTTTTGTTCAAGTTCGGACCAGTAATCAAATTCAAAGAAAATACCCTTTTTACGCCAATTAAGCTCTTTTGGATCTCGCTTTCTTTTCACACCTCTGAAATTGACATGTTTACCTGACAAACGACCTAGAAGATGCGCTAATTGTTCGAGTACGTCTTGACTTCTGAACTTTCTTGGAGGACGTCCTTTTTCATAATTCCCATCAAGCAAGAGACTCTTCCTTCACTTATGCGTAGAAGATAAGAATCTTTTATGACCAACATAAGTCGTCTTCCCAAATACCCCGACATGAAGGAGTGTCTTAGTTGTATGAAGACAAGCCATATATCCTTGGCCACTCCAACCAGACAAACTACTATGGGATAGAATATCATTGATAATCCATAATAGTGTTGCACACATTTTGAATACATTGTATGTTGTGACGTTTCTTGTTTGAACTTCTTCATCCCACAACACCTTCAATTCGTCTACCACGGGCCTAAAAAAGACATCCATGTCCTTCCCATGTGATTTCAGTCTAGGAATTAATAAGGTCAGCATGAATGATGACTCTTTCATGCACAACCTAGGAGATATATTGTATGTGTAGAATATTATCGGTCACATGCTGTCAGATAGACTCATGTTACCAAATGGATTAAAACCATCAACAACAAAACCCAATTGAACATTTCTGGGTTCTTTGGAAAAATCAAGATACTTGGAATCAAATAGTTTCCAAGCGCCCCCATCAATAGGATGGTGCATGACTCCATCTTCTTTCGATCGTCCAGTACTATGCCAAGTCATATCATTTGATGTATGCCTTGAACCATAAAGACGCTTCAGCCTAGGAGTCAAAGGGAAGTACCACAACACTTTGTGGGTGACTTTTTTCCCCTTTGTGTCTTTGTCAACCCATTAGCTCTCACCACATACAGGACAACTCTGTTTTTGGGAATTTTCCTTCCAGAACAAACAACAGTCTTACTTGCAAGCATGATTTGATTGATAACCTAACCCTAACTTCCTCATTTTTTTCTTAGACTCATAGAATGAAGTTGAAATCTTATTATCCTTCGAGAATTAAAATTTCATAAACTTCAAAAGTTCATAGAAGGAACTATTTTCCCATTTATTCATAACTTTCATGTGCATCATCTTCGCCAAGAAGTTCAAGGAAGACAACCATGTACAACCAGGGTTTAACGTAGCTTCGACCTCTTGAAACAGGCCATCAAATTGATTCTCCGCAGTATTGCCACCACCATATGAAATTCCTTCATTTACGCCTTCTTCGTTAGTGTCTTGTTCACCAATAACATCATTGATGATGTCAATCATCTCATCAGTCACTGGAACCCCGTCGTCACTACTCAGGCATATCAACTTCACCGTGGTAGGTCCACTTCACATATCACAACAGAAACCCATATTTGTGTATGTGAGCCTCCACCACATCCAGTTTCCGATTTAACATATTGACACACTAAAGGCATGGGCACCTGACTTCTCCTAAAGCATTCACATGATTCTTGGCCTTTTGTATAAATGCTTGAAGACCATTCCAAAACTCATCAGAGTTACGTCATCTTTTAGTTATCCAACTTTTGTCAATCGTCATAACTGTTTCAAGTGGAAAACAAATTATCACAATGTGATAATCATAAAAAACTACCTTTATTTGCTAATAATTTTGTTATCACCAAAACATTAATTTTTTTTTACGTAAATTATGAAATCTTATTGAATCTTATGAATAAATTATTAAATTTTATGAATATATATTATGAAATTTTATGAATATATATTATTGTTAGTTATGAATGTATTATAAAGTTTCATTATATAAACAAATATTTAATTATAATTATTATTTTGCTCTTTAATAATTATCAAATTCTTATTATAATTTTCACTTTTTATTTTAAAAAAATAACAATAAAGTTTTATCATTTTAATATTATTATGTTAATTTTAACTTAATTTTAAGAGTAAAGTTAACTTAATTACCTATTTTATCTGCATATATCATCAAATTTTATGAATATATTATAAAGTTAATTAAATAAATAAATAAATATTTAATTATAAATTTATTAATTTACAATTAAAGATTATTATTTTAATTTCTACTTATTTTATAAAAAAATATTAATAAAGTTTTTGTTGACACAATTTTTCGCCAATAGTGTATTAAGAAATAATAAGGTTGATTAATGCTTAATGATAAATTGTTATGAACAATAAACAAAATTCACTCAAGAACACAAAACTTTTACATGGTTCAGTGGTTAAAATCCACCAAGTCCATGAGTCAATATTATTGCTGTTTCTCTCTATATTTTGACAGAGTTTTGGTATTACAAAATAATAGTCTCTTTTCCTGTCCAATATTCCCAGTATTTATAGGGGAATTCCATGGACAAGTTTGGGTAATCGCGTGAGTCAATCACGTATTTACATAATGTCTACTTTTAATACAAATAATTCCAATTTATATTGGGATATGATTTGATAACAAGATAACAGGTTCCTGTTATCTCGGATAATAAATAAACCAGCGTGGTCATAAATAAACATTTAAAAGGGATCCTAAATCTCTGGGGATCTCTGAGTGTATGTAATATACTAGAATTACCACGAGCTGGATATCTCCTCCAATCCCGTGCTTCGACAACTATTTAATATTTTAAGCTCATGCCTCACAGCTATCATATCCTTAGTTCGGGATAAACTTAGTGTAATGACCCACTAATCTAGACTAATTGGACCATTATCAAAACTATACATAAAACTTACATTTTTACAAAAATACCATAATTTATTGAGTAACTTGAAAAATAAGAGTTATTTACAAAGAAACAGAATACTAAGAAGGATTATGGGATCCCATTGTTTTTAAAACAAAATATGGTTTAAAATAAAAGACATTGCATCATAATGCGGAAAATACACATAAAAACCATAAAAACATAAAAGGAGACTATATCCTCGAATCGAATAACGCTCGGCCCCTTGACTCCATTCATCATCGATACACATTCTCCAAGCGTCACGAATCTTTCCGCCTCTAAACTTATTTTCCTGCACATAAACAGAAAGGGGTGAGCCTAATGCCCAGTAAGGAAAATCTAACACAAAGTCACATACATAATTTCATAAGAAAACATAAGGACTTAACATAATACATATAACATACACTTATTATAATGGCCATTATTACTTGGGGTCCCATAGACTAAACAAGCATATGCCCATGGGATTAGTGGGGTCCTACTAGCTAAGTAGGTCATATGCCCATAACCCATTTGGAGTCTTGTTAGTCATATGGGTCATATGCCCAAGCCTACAAACATACACATATATCATAACACTTTTAATAACATAAAACATATAGATAACATAATCACATAACATGTTGATTCTAGCCTATTTCCTTACCAAAGTTACCGAGATTATGGACTGAGTTGGGATTGTTGGAACACTCCTAAAACCATAAGAAAGAGTAAGTCTAAAGAAAGGAGATGAAATGAAAGAGATGGAAAGACTAAACCATAGAAAACACACTTACCGACTTATATGCTTAAAAGCTTGGATTCCCTAACCAAAATAAGAATAAGGTTAGGGGACTGAGTAGAAGGTTTTGAGAAAGTAATTAACATAAAAATACAGAAAAGAACTAGAGTCTTGGGTTTACCTCAAAGATTGCAAGACCAATCTAACATCCACCGAAATACTATAGCACTCACTTCCCAAAGTGTTTGATAAGCTTATGATGTTTAAGCTTATAGTTTTTCCCCCAAACCAAGTGTTTACACTCTCACACTCACTTAACACTAGCAGCCTCTGAACTTAGAGCAAATGGTGAATAATGGCTGGGTACTAGGTCCTATTTATAGAGTTTGGGAATGAAAATATCTTGATTTTACTTGAATAAAAATAATGGCTTTTTAAGTGAAAATCATTTGAATAATCGTTCAGCAGAGGCTGAAGACTCGTTCAGAAGATGCTGGACTGTTAAAGGAGTTTGAATGGTTGAAGGGAAAAGAATTCAAAAGTATTTGAATTCATGCTGGTGGAGGCGATATATCGCCCCCTATAGGCGATATATCGCCTGGACCTTTGTTCCCAAGGCGACCGTGCATCGATTCGTATTTTCCGTATCTACATGCTGCGATATATCGCCCCTATAGCTGCGATATATCGGCATACGCTGAATATTTAAACACGAATTTACACATTTTTAGCTGAGTTTGAATGGAGTAAACAGCCTTGACTAAGCCCTCAACGTGCTCAAAGCTGCTGACTGACCCTATACATTCAAACTTTTACCCTTATTTAATTTAATCCTCAAAAATACTTAATCCTTAATTACTATTCAAAACATGTGCTTAAAATCCTATTGGTTGATGTCTAAACCTTATAATATAATAATATAATCCTTAATATCAGTCACATTAATCAAACCTTAGGTTATACTTAATATTCTTAAACTATAGGTTAAACTTAGAAAAATCTATAAGTACTACTATGAGTGTCCAAATAACTCCCGGTCTGAACCAAAAATCCATAGTAACAAAGATAACACTTAAACATACTATAATACTACTAAACAATTAGCTAAGTAAAGTTCTTGGACTCTACACTTAGGCCGCTTAACAACTCATATAATTACTATGAATCTCGAGTTGTCCACATGGATAGTAGGTGGATATTATTTCCCTTAGTCATTTCTCCATGTATTTATCTGCTAGTTGTACTCGAGTTGAGTGAATGAACTCGTGCTAAAATTAGGGTACAACATTTGCCCCCCAAGCTCCTGCTCGTGTATGATGTTGTCACTTTCTGACCTACACAGTGGGGGCTTTTAGACGTCTGTTACATAAAACTACGTCTGCCCAGTACTCGAGTACTTGACATGTGGTCTATTGCGATTGACGTCTGTTCGGGTTTCGAGGACTGCAATAATTATCTAGTCAACTTTTTGCCGCCATTTGGTCTATTCAATCTTGGCCCTCGTATCATGAGTTAACCAAATTGAATGGACCTGATTAATTTCCATAATTTACGTATAAATAGGACGACCATATTTCAAACCTCACCACCTTTGCATTTAAAAATTTCCCTTTTCCAAACTTCCAAGCTTCCTTTCTTTCCCAGAATCCCCAAAAAATTTTATCATGCCCCGACATTCAGAAGCTTTCTGGAAGCTTCACATGATCCGAATCTACATCCTCTAGTCGACGAACACACTTCCTGTAAGTATCTCATCCCTTGGTTTGAAATGTTCCCCCCTTTTTTTTATCCACTGGAATTTCTGTTCTTAACTGTATTCATCCATAACGCTCATTGTAATTATTATTAGGCTATTTATAAATGTTCATAGGGAATAGGTTTTGATTTAGGTTCAATGGGTGAGTCCAAACATGTTTTAGAAATAAGATGTCTGTAAAACTGGGTAACCTTAATGGTGAATTGATTTAAATAATACTCGTTCAAGGTAAAGAAACTGAAGGGTCTTTAGGTTTAAAACCAGATAGCTTAGGGATCAGGTTTTCTTGGGAGGTTTTGCACTAAACCGCTTCCCAAGGAAAGTAGTGGTCTGGCATTTTTGACACACGGATCCCTAAATATCAGGGGACTGTTAGGGAACTGAGGCGCGTAGCTTAGGATATCATGTGGCATTACGCAATGGGGCTGAGGCCTACCTTAACTTGTTTAACCAAAATAACCCATTTCATCCTTCATACTCTCGTGTTATAATTATAGATCATCTTAGGTCGCCATCTAACTAGACCGATTTGTCATTAGGAGATCTGATGGCTCCTTCGAAGAAGAACGATCCAAAGAAAAATGCCTCAAGCTCATCCTCTCAACACAAGAACAACGGGAAGCAGATTGCCTTCGATTCTCCCATCCTGCACTTTAATTCGGTGGTGGAGAAGGAGCTTGTTGTCGACCCCAATGCTTATTTCGAGGCTGAGCGTATAGTCTCGAAAATTATGACTCAAGGGAGGGTGAACAAAATACTGTTGAGTCACAACATAGAGGTAGGATCCGACACTCTTCTCACTCGACCTGCATTTGAGGGGGAACGAAGTTGTGCCCCTTTCAAGGATGATTACGAGGCCTGGAGTGACGAACATGTGAAGGCCGGCGCCTTCCTTCCTTTGGACCAGTACTTTGTGGAATTCTTGAACTATGTGAAACTGGCTCCATTTCAGCTCCCCCCAAACTCCTATGGGCTTATGGCGGGGCTGAAGTACCTGTTCTTGAAACACGAGTGGGAGGTCCCCACCCCAGCAGACATATTGTACTTCTTCTACCTCAAGGCAAGCCTCGACCAGAGGGGATGTGGTGACGGGTTCTACTACATCACACGGTTTCCAAACTCTGCCTCCATCATTGAGCTCCCCAGCCATCCAAACGATTATAAAGATTTATTCTTATGTCGAATGGCTTCAGAAATTGTGAACACCATTATTTCAACCGACCTCGTAGTCTTCCATCCTTGTAAATCCAGCTCGTGAATTTTTGTTCCTTTAAAATATTTCATTTTTTTATATGTCTTAATTGAATTTATTCCTCGTGTAGCCATATTTGCAAGGATAGAAAAGTCTGCGACCCTTGGGGGTCAGTATGAGAAGCTGTCCACACTTCCCCCCGCTAAGAAGGACTATCACCAGGTCGTGAATGACATCGTGATGCTGGCTTGTAAGTTGATTGGCGAGGGTCAAACACTAGCCTTGAGGACCCAGGCTCCTCTTCCAGTGATCCCTAAGCTCCCTTCCTCTAAAGAGGCCTTGCCAGCCACTAGGGACGAGGAGGAGGACGAGGACGAGGTGCCTCTCCTGCAAAAAATGTGGGACCCCGAGGTAGACCAGAGACCTGATCCTGACCGAGCTTCTTCTAGGGCAGTAGCCGGCTCTTTCGGCCAAGGTAACCCATACCTTTTTAGGGAATTATATAGGGTTGTTGCTGATTTTAGGTTAATTCGTTATAATCTAAATCAGCTCGTTAGCCGACATCCTTCCAACCCGGATCTAAATGTAACCCTTCTTCAGTGCGTAGACCACCTAGTGGTACATTACAATAATAGATACCCTAGGGGCACAATAGTAGTTGATAACATCTTAAACTTTAGATCCGCCATTTTTTGAGGAATATGAGACAAAGCGTAGAACCTGGCCTTCTATACTCCAAGGTGCATTTTCCCCTGGGTTCAAACAATACGTAGACGAATCCAACCCCGAGGAAGAACCCGAACCCCCTAGGATCCAAGAGATATTAACTGTAGACTCCCATTCTCCTCCATTAAATCGAGGGCTGGAGGTCGTGCCTGTCCCAGTCAAAATACCCGAGCTGGTGATAATAGACTCCTTCCCCAGCCTGGAGGGTAGGATCTTTGTTTTCTCTTTCTTTATATATGTTTTTGATACAACTTTTGTGAACTAACTCCCTTTTATCTTTATAGGCGACGAGATGGAACAACCAGGAGCTCTCGATCTGTGGACTGCTTTCCAAGCTAAGAAATTCGGCATGGGCCCACCCCTGCAATAGGGAACACTTCAAAATCCCTTGCCAAGAATAAGGACACGAGCTCGATTCGGGAGCTAGCTCCAGTGGCTAAGGTCGTTGCTGAGCAACTTCCTCCAGCCACCTCTCGACATATGCCCCCACCTCCCCAAGTTATTCAAGCAGAGGCCCCCACCATCCAAATACCTGTCGATCCTCAAGACATGGAGAAGATCCCCGAATCCTTTCGGGGTATCATATATGAAACCGCGACTCACATGGTGGGTCACGCTTATAAAGCCAGCTCGAGGGACCTGAGGACCATTGAGGAGCGCAGCCCCGAGAACGTCCTTGAGTCCACCATGGGGATGAATCTCACTGTGAGTTCTTTTCCTATACATGGTGGTGATATTTTTTTTTTTTACTGTGCTCACGTTATATTTTTGACTTGTTCTGTTATTTTGTAGTCCGTCTTGGCCCAATATTGCAGCATACTGAGCTAGATGCTGCCAAGGAAAGTGAGCAGGCCGCCAAAGCTGCCCTGACCAATGCTCAGAAGAATGAGGAGGCTGCTTTTACCTCTTCCCAGGAAAGTGAGCAGGCGGCGAAGACTGCGCTATCTACCTCCCAAGCTCAAACTGCCGAAGTAAATCATCTCGTTGAATGTCTTCAGGTCGACATTGGCGAGCTCAAGACAAAATTACTCGAGGCCAAAGCTAAAGACAAGCAGGAAAATGTGGCATCTTCATCAGCCATGGAGGAGATGTTGTACCATTGCTGGGCCATCAACCAGGATGGGAATTTCTCTTTTATGGAGCCTGGGTTATGGGATTCAGACCTTGCTAAATTCAAGGCTTGTCTCTCGCAAGAATCGTCAGATACTAGTGAGGCATCCCGAGTGGCGGAGGGAGGCGACGAGGTTAATTTTGTGGGGCGTAGACCTGATGGAGCCCAATGATCATTTTTTTTTAGTTTTCTTTGTAATTGTTAAAAGTTTTTTGATATTAAACAATTGCCTTCGGGCTTAGTTCGAGGTTTTTTCTTCCTCGACGTGACAATATATTTATATTAATATATATATCTATCTTTTGATCCATTCATCTTTCCTTTATTTATTTCTCATGCTTATGAATCCTTAGACTCTTGTACATTTGAGATTTTAGGAATCGACTCTTAGATCAAGATAGATTTATCGAACTTGGTTATGTCCAAGTTTTGTTTGCTTATTTGTATCATACCTGTTTAAGAATCAGGCCTCGAACTTGGTTATATCCAGAGTTTTTAACAATTTAAACTTATTTCGTGCTAGGTTTATTGATAACTTGAGCTTTAAAAGCCCTTTAATCAATTTTCCCAAATTTCTATGTTTCGGACCTGGTTACGTCCAGTGTTTGAAATGATTTAAACTTAGTTCGTGCTAGGTTTATTGAAAACTCAAGCTTCTAAAAAGCCATTGAATAATCAATTTTTCCAAGCTTCTACGTTTTTTATTTAATCTTATCGAGCAGGCTTAATTTTGCCAACCTTGAGTTATGTGCCCCCCAAGCAACCAGAATGTATAAACTGTCTTGGTTTATGATGCAAATATGAGAACATGAGCTAATACAATACTAAGAAATATTTATTTAGCAATCCATTTATTATTTAATCAAAACGACTTTTACAAATAAGCCTTACATGGATGGTGGTACTATTGATAATATTTTTTCAAATGTAGAGCATTCCAAGTCCGTGGGACTACTTCCCCATTCCACCGAGCTATCTTGAAAGTTCCCTCACGTAAACCCTCAACGATCTGATATGGTCCCTCCCAGTTCGGGCCTAATACGCCGTCCTTGGGGTCCTTATTTGCCAAAAAGACCCTTCAGAGAACTAGGTTGCCTAACCCCAGTCTACGACTCTTGACTTTTGAATTGAAATAGCGAGTGATCTTTTGTTGATAATGGGCGAGCTGTAGTTGTGATTCCTCTCATTTTTCTTCTATCACATTGAGGGATGCGTTAAGTAATCCATTATTCTGTTCTTGATCAAACATTCTTTGCCTATGAGTAGTTACCATTGCTTCGATTGGAAGCATGGCCTCACTTCCGAAAGTTAGGGAAAAAGGAGTATACCCCATGGAGGTCCTGTGAGAAGTTCGGTAGGCCCAAAGTACTTGCGGGAGCTGTTTGGGCCATAGTCCTTAGGCTTCATCTAACCTCTTTTTCAGGCTTGCCTCAAGGGTTTTATTTACAGCCTCGATCTGCCCATTGGCCTGTGGATATGCTACTAAGGAGAAGCTCTTAGTGATACCATATTTTTCACAGAAGTCAGTGAAAAGATCGCTGGCGAACTGTGTCCCATTGTCGGACCAGATCTTTTAGGAAGCCCAAACCAACATATAATACTCATCACCACGGAGTTCAGGACTCTTTTTGAAGGGATGGTTGCCAGAGGCTCGACTTCTACCTACTTCGTGAAATAGTCAATCGCCACAACCGTGTAATGAACTCTCCCCTTTCAATAGATAGGGAGCCTATTAGGTCGATTCCCCATACCGCAAATGGCCATGGGGATGAAATCATCGTTGGATTGACTGGAGCAGCTCGAGCAATCATTGCGAAATGCTGGCATTTGTCACATTTATGAACATACGAGATTGAGTCTTTCGTTAAAGTGGGCCAAAAATAGTCCTGCCTCAATATCTTCAGTGCTAGGTTTTGCCACCCAGCATGATCTCCACAAAAGCCTTCATGTATTTCTCATAAAAATGGTTTTGGCTTCCTTTGGCAGAACGCATTGTAGGAGAGGCAACGAATGACCACGTCGATAAAAGCAACTGTCTATTATTACATATTGCGGAGCTTCGTAAAGTATTTTTCTTGCATCTTTTCTATCGTCAGGTAACTTTCCCATTGCGAGGTATTCGATTATGGGAGTCATCTAGGTCGGTCTTACGTCGATCATTTTGACCTCTATCATTTCTTCTGTCACACTCGGGCTTTCCAAGAACTCCACCGGCACTACATTCAACATTTCAGCTTCTTTTGTGGTGGCAAGTTGTCCCAAAGCGTCAGGATTAGAATTCTGTTCGCGTGGTATCTATTCAATAGAACTGTACTCAAATTCAGACAGTTCCCCCTTTAACTTATCTAGGTAGGCCGCCGTCTTGATACCTTGAGCTTGATATTCTCCCAATACCTGATTGACCACGAGCTGAGAATCACTATAGCATTGGATAGCTTTTTCCTTGAGCTCCCTTTCCACTCTCAGCCCTGCTAGTAAGGCCTCATATTCAACTTCATTGTTATATGCCCGAATCTTAGAGTTGTATGAAATCAATGCCCTTATGGTGAGATTAAGATGATCCCAGCTCCTGATCGATTTTTGTTTGATGATCCATCCACGAAGATTTTCCATAACTCCTACACAGTCTCCTTCAAGAGCTCCTCTTGAAATCCGGTGCACTCAGCCATAAAATCAGCAAGGGTCTGGCTTTTGATTGAGGTCCGTGGCACGTACAATATCTCAAACTGGCTATGTTTGATAGCCCATTTTAAAAGACGTCTCGATGTTTCAGGTTTTTGCAAAACCTGCCTTAAAGGTTGGTTGGTCATGATGTTGATAGAATGGGACTGGAAATATTGTCGGAGCTTTCTGGGAGCCAATATTAGACAGAATGCCAGTTTCTCTATCAGTGGGTATCGTGACTCAATTCTCAGAAGTCTTTTGTTTATATAATACACTTGTTTTTGAGCACGGTCTTCTTCTTGAACTAACATGACACTGACTGCATTCTCTGTCACGACCAGGTAAAGGAGTAGAGGTTCTCCCAACATAGGCTTAGATAACATTGGGGGCTCGGCCAGGTGCATTTTCAGGTCGAGGAATGCCTGTTTGCACTCCTCAATCCACTCAAATTTTTTGTTTCCTCTGAGGAAGTTGTAGAATGGCAGATACTTGTCAATGGATTTTAAAATGAAACGATTCAAAGCTGCCACCCTTCCAGTCAGGCTTTGAACTTCTTTACGAGACCTAGGCGAGGGCATTTCTAACAACGATTTTATTTTCTCAGGATTTGCCTCTATCCCCCTTGTGTTGACTATGAACCCCATGAATTTTCCAGATGCCACATTGAAAGTACATTTTTGAGGATTCAGCTTCATGTCACACCTCCTTAATATTCCAAAACATTCTTCTAGATCGGATACATGGTTATTGGCAGTCTTTGATTTGACAAGCATGTCATCAACATACACTTCCATACTTCTCTCAATCTGATTAGCGAACATCTTGTGTACCAAACGTTGATATGTAGCCCCGACATTCTTCAGCCCGAAGGGCATAACTTTATAACAATATACGTTATGTTCGGTCATGAAGCTAGTATCCACAAGATTCATAGCGATCTGGTTATATCCAGAATACGCATCCATGAGGACATGAGCTCGTGACCTACCGTGGCATCTACCAACTGATCAATCCTTGGCAGTGGGAAACAATCCTTAGGACAAGCTTTAATTAGATCAAAAAGTTGATACAGGTCCTCCATTTCCCATTTGGCTTCTGGACTAGCACGGGATTGGCTACCCAGATCGGGTATTTTGCCTCGCGGATAAATTCACATTTTAATAATCATGCTACTTCTTCCTCAAGAGCTTCAGCTCACACTGTTCCCAAGCATCTCCATTTCTGGGATTTTGCAGCCACATTCTTGTCCAAATTTAAGGTGTGCATGATTACATTCAGACTTATTCCCACCATATCTTCATGTGACCAAGCGAAAACGTCCAAATTCTTCTGTAAGAAATCGACCAGCTCCTTCTTCCTTTTATCGTCAAGATTCTTCCCAATCTTTACGACTCTTGAAGCCTCTTTGGGGTCAATGTTTACTTCCTCGAGCTCCTCTATGGCTTGGAGTTCTAACCTGTCTTTGCCTATCTGTGGGTCAATGTCATCGCATTGGGCGACGTCACTATCCTCTTTTTACTAAGGTTTTTCCATCTCGCAAGTAGCTTCTACTTCCTGGGTCTCCTCACCTCCGTCATATATGGCCATTGCTTGCTGCCTGGGATGTGATTTTCCCTTCATAGGATTGCTATAGCATTCCCTGGCAGCGAATTGATCACCTCTGATGGTGCATATTCTCGCGGCTGAGGGGTTTTTATTGCTAGGTGGCAGATAGAGGTTCTAGCTTCAAACGCCATCAGCATAGGTCCGCCCAAAATTGCATTGTACGTAGCTGGACAATCGGTTACTACGAACTCAAGTAACTTGGAAATAGTTTGTGAGTCTTCTCCCAATGTCACCACCAATTTGATCATCCCGATGGTTGCCGACCCTTCACCAGAAAATCCGTACAGAGTCATTGAGGTCACCTTAAAATCAGTTACAAGTATCCCCATTTTTTCCAAGCTGTACCTGAAAAGTAGATTCACAAAACTTCCATTATCTACTAGTGTTCTCTAGACCCTTCGGCTGGCAAGATGAATGGTTTTGACCAACAAATCATTATGTGGGAATTGGACGTGGCTAGCACCTTCTTCTGTGAAAATAATTGGTTGCTTTTACAATCATTTTTGTTTCGATAACCGTTGTTCCAGGATGAATTCCACCCTGTTATGGGACTTCAGTTTGTTAATGTAACTCTTATGGGCCCACTTATCGTGCCTGCCAAATGAGGTCCTCCTGAAATGGGGGTTATATCCCCCTACTATCGGAGGAGGGTCGACCTGATTTGTTTGAGCTCTGGTTTAACTTAAATGAGCATCAGGAACTGATTGAGGGTTTGTTCTAGCAGGCTGCTTAGGGACAACCCAATTTCGAGCGTACTGGGCCAATGGTCCGGCTTTGATGAGAGTTTTGAGCTCATACTTTAGCTGTCAACAGTCATCAGTGTCATGACCGATGTCGTTATAGAATCGACAGAACTTTGAAGAATCTCTCTTCGCCCTCTGGTTCTTAAACAGTACTGGCTTCTTCCATGGAAGGTGAGTAGCATTTTCCAGGAAGATGTGCTCCCTGGTGGCCGTTAGGTCGGTATAAGTAGCGTAAATAGGTTTCAACTTCTCCATATATTTGTTTTTCTTCATCTCGCTCTGGTCACCCTCGCCATTTCCTTTCCTTTTGTTATTCCCCTCTTGGTTATTATAGGTAACGGTTTGAGCCGTAGCTTCAATGTTTGCTACCGCTAGAATGGGCTAGACAGGGGTTTGGCTGGTTCCCGCAACAGAAGATCGTGCCTCCTCTAGGTTAATCCATTCTTGAGCTCAGGCCAAGAATTCATCCACACTCTTAACTCCTTTTCTTTGGAGTTCTTGCCACAGGTCGCCCCCGACGAGGACTCATGTCCTCAGTACCATTAGCTTAGAGATGTCATCAGCATCCCTAGCTCGTGCATCAACATTGGTGAATCTACTTAGATATGCCTTCAATGTCTCGCCAGGTTGCTGCTTTTTGTTGGCCAATGAATCAGTATCAACCCGAGCTGCCTGTGAAGCTCAGAATGCTTTTTTGAAATCAGAAGAAACTTCTTCCATGAGCTTATGGAATGCCTCTTATATTTCTTAAACCACTGCTTGGCTGGCCCGACCAGAGTTGCAGGGAATAAAATACACCTTAGATCAAGCCTGACATTGTGAACCATCATCATGGTGTTAAACATTCCGAGGTGATCTGACGGATCTCCATCTCCATCAAATTTTGACATGTGTGGCATGCTAAAGCCTACCGGATATGTAGTCGTCGAAATATTTGGAGCGAAAGGATGAACCTCATCCTCTGTGTCGCAATCGTCTTTTTCTTTTCCAGATAAAAGCCTCTTCATTTGCTCTTCCATCAAAGCTAGTCTTTCGAGAGTTTGGTCCCTAGACCCTAGGTTACCTGGGGGCTATTCAACAGCTCCCAGCCTATCATATGTGTTTGATGGGTTATTGTCTCTACAAGCTCGAGCTTGGTTTTGTGGGGTATTCCCATTATCATGTACTATGGACAGACCTCCTTCTTGTTGAGTATAGCTAATATCTTCATTCTGAGCTGGATTTCTTCTCTGTGAATTCAGACGATCACGCAAATCGGGTTGTGGATTGTAATGAAGGCTCTTTGTTGAACTCAACTGATTTCATAGGTCCCCCTCGAACCTACCACTATGACGACTTTCACTCCAGTAACTTCCGTTTGCGAAACTTATAGCTTGCGATTGTGACCGGGGAACTGGATTTTCGACACGTGTTCGTGGGACATAAGTATTAGCAGATGGGGGAGGATTCCTCCTACTATCTCCATAGGATGGAATGTCCCGTTGAGGACGACTTGGTGTCAAATGTCTTATAGGCGATGGGGGATGCCTTATTGGCGAGGCTATCCTCGTTCCATCAGGGCGGACTAAATTAGCTCACCTATGTTATACTCCAATGTCTCTGGTTCTCTGTGCTTGGCGATCCGATCGCAACATAGGAGGATTGGTTGGAACATTTGGTCTTTGTGAGCCTATCCCACCCCCTCCTCGTGGATTTCCATGGGCATTCCTGGGGACCTGTGAAGAAGGCACCAAACTTAGGGTTGCAGTCCTAATCGACTGACTGACATGCTGACGACCCCTATGATGGTTGCTGGGTCAAGCATTTTGGTGATCTCGCTTCGTAGGTACAAAACTTGGAGTGGCGATTCTGACTGGTTGACTTGGTTTGGATCGATTATTCCTATGGGACTTGTGAGACCCATTTTGCCTCTTTCTGACATTAACGTCGGTTGCAAGAGGGGGTAACCGGGCCAAAACCTCCTCAATTTGCCTGGTTTCCTTAGCGAAATGGTTTCTCAATTGCATGTTTTCCAACTCAACGCCTTTTAGGTAGTTTGTATTTGGATTCAGCGGTAATGACGCCGAACTCCCAGTGTTTCAATGTCTCGCCGGTTGTTTTCCCAGACGTTGTTGAATCTCAGGGCCACGTTCATTCGGAACATCGGTATGATGGGCCTCCTACTCATTGGTCTATTCTATCTCATTATCATGCATTGAGCGTGTGAGCACCATGATGAGAGTCGACTGGGATTTTGATGAAGCACTAATTTGCTCTCAATGAAAGCACCAAACTGTTGACGCGGTTTTTCGCCAATAGTGTATTAAGATATAATAATGCAGATTAGTGCTTAATGATAAACCGTAATGAATAACAAACAAAATTCACTCAAGAACACATAACGTTTACGTTGTTCAGTGGTTAAAATCCACCTAGTCCATAAGTCAATATTATTGCTGTTTCTCACTCTATTTTGGCAGAGTTTTGGTATTACAGTATAATTGTCCCCTTTCCTATCCAATATTTCCAGTATTTATAGGGAAATTCCATGGACAGGTTTGGGTAACTGTGTGAGTCAATCACGTATTTACACAATGTATACATTTAATACAAATAATTCTCATTTATATTGGGATATGATTTGATAACAAGATAACAGGTTCTTGTTATCTCGGATAATAATTACGACAGCCTGGTCATAAACAAACGTATAAAAGGGATCCCAAATCTCTGGGGATCTCTGAGTGTATGCAATATACTAGAATTACTATGAGCTGGGGATCTCCTCCAAGGCCGTGCTTTGACAGCTATTTAATATTCCGACCTCACGCTTCACAGCTATCGCATCCTCAGTTTGGGATAAACTTAGGCCGCTTAACACCTCATATGATTACTATGAATCTTGAGTTGTCGACATGGATAATAGGCGTATATTATTTCCCTTAGTCATTTCTCTGTGTATTTATCTGCCAGCTGTACCCGAGCTGACTGAATGAATTCATGCTAAAATTAGGGTACAACGGTTTTATACTATAATTTTTAATTAATTTTTATTAATTTCTTTAAAATTTATTAATTAAAAAATTTAATCACACTAACTTTAAAACTATTTTGTAATGTTTAGTTTTTCTAAATCTAGAAAAAATTCGGCAGCAGAATGGCTGTAATCTAGCCTATCCCAAAATTTAAAATCTACATAAAAATATATAAACCAGTCCCAGAACATACATAAAATTTAATACAATAATTTAAATTCACAAATAAACAACAAAAACATATTATAAACATATGCCCAAATCAACATATTATTTATCTAACCTAACATATATATAATTCAAAACACAAATTTTCTTTAGCCTAACATATATACAATTGAAAACAAAAAATTATAATAAACATCTAATCATATTAATCTAACCTACCACACCATTAATAAATATATTTCACATTCACATTTATATACATATAAACATATTCACATATTCACATATTAACATTTATATACATATACATATATCTAACCTATCATACATTTTTTTATAACATGACATTTAATTATTAAATTAACATAAAACAAAATTAAAATCACAAATATAATTAATTTAACAATACAAATCTCTAATTTGAAAAAAAAAATTCAACACTATCTAAAATAATCAATTACACAATTAAAAATATATTTTAACCATTAATCAATCACAAAATAACTTTAAAAGAAAAATTACCCAAGGCTTGGGCTAGGGGATAATCCAAAGGCAAACGCTCGAGATGATGATCCAATACCCAAATTTGAAAAGAAAAAATAAATAAAATAACAAAACCTATTTCAACCAAATACAAAATACACATATATATTAAGAAAACAAATACATTTGAAAGGATATAATAATAAGATAATGGGTTTAGACTACTAAAACTTGGAAGAAATTGGCAAAAAATAGGTAGGGACACATTGGAGCGGCGAGGTGTGGTGGAGTTGCGGTGGAACAGTCTCTAGTTTTACCCAAAAAATTCCAGAAAAAATGAAGATGAAGACTTGGGTTGGGGGATATATCGCCTGACTCTATAGCGATGACATGTCGTCAGTATAGAGTATAAGTGAGTCGTCGCTATACAGCACAAGCATCATTTCAGTTACCATATGAGACCCTATAGCGATGGCATGTCGTTGCTATACAGATGATAATGGTACACACATCGTTTCCTTATCAATCACAGACCATATAGCGACGACATATCATCGCTATAGCAAGTAAAAATTTGACTAAAATTTTTGGCGGTCCACTTTCCCTCCTTTTTTTTGGACCCTATAGCAATGGCATGTCGTCGCTATACACTAAAAAATTAACTGCTCAATGGATTAAATGAGTCTCTATAGCGATGACATGTCATCACTATAGGGAGTAAAAATGGACAACCAACTTTTGGCGGTCAAGTTCCCTCCGTATCCTATAGCGATGAAATTTAATCGCTATAGAGACTCATATTTTCCTCTTTTTTTTTGACAAAGACTCTATGACAATGACATGTCGTCGCCGTAGAGTAAGTGCCTGCCTTTTATTCCCTCCAAATTCCTGGAACCCTACAGCAACGACATGTCATCGTTGTAGGGTCCCATGAATTTGGAGGGTCTGGTCGTGTGTTGTTGACGACCCTACAACGATGACATGTCATCGCAATCACTTATTTATTTTAATAAACTAAAAAATGAATTTTCATTGATTTTAACTACATACAACGACGACATTAGAGTCGTCGCAATAGATGTTGTCACTGTAGAGTCTTTTTCTTGTAGTGATATGTATGTATGTTAACGCACGATCCTTGATTCTTAATAAATAATTATATTAAGCATATGTTCCTTATTTGATTTTTATATCTATATATATGTGTATTGTCATAATCTTAACATATGTATATGTGTGTGTATTTTTATTAGTTTGTAGTATTATATACTAAGATTTTAATATGCATAGGAAACTTCACTTTTGATGAAAAAGAATTAAGATTTTAATTTACTTCAATATTACATTATAGAAATCATTATATATATTATAATTATTATTAAAGGTTAGACACTTCCATAAATAAGTTATTAATGTAAAATTATTAGGAGCATAATCTGTACCACGAGCAAAGAGCATTTTTGTAACGCCCTGGATAGCCAAGACCATTACATTGTATATTTAAAATAGTGCAAGACTTGCCAATCAAGTCGTTTGGACATAAACATGTCACTAAAGTCAACTAACAGGTTATGGTTAAAAGTAACAGTTTGTACAAGGGATCCAAAAAATAGTGTTTACAAGGCAATTGAAACCCTTAAAAGTAAATACAACTGAAGCCAGCCTACATGAAAAATACAATTTTGGCTCTAGTCCCTACCAAGCCCTCGGTCGTGGCAGTCGAGCAGCTACCGATGTACACACCGCCCCCAAAGCTCTCCAACTCACGGCTGGTCTAGCTTCCCATTTCACTTACCTGCACCACATAGCAACTGTGAGCCAAGGCTCAACAAGAAAACTTAATTCACATTCAGAAATGCACAACATTATACATATAGTAAATTCAGAGCGATCAAGTCAATAATAGCATAACATAAGCAACAAGCTAGTAATAATAAACAGTTTATTCCAAAATGTATTTCAATCCCAGTATCAGTAAAGTTAGTTAACTGTCGAGGCCCTTAGGCCGAGCCTTCTAGTTATTTAGCTAACCCTGACTCGCTTAGGCCGGGCTGCGCCCACACACTTAACATCAGCTCCGACTCTCTCAAGCTGAACTTTCATATCAAATATAACAGATAGATAGATTGCGAATCACACAATCAAAAGAAGCACGAACAAACATGCCTATCCAGCTAGCCACAAACCCAGGGGGGTCTCAGCCTCATTCACAACCTGGGTGCAGTTTTCTTACCTTGAGTCCCGAGCTGAAGGTGTAGAGGGGTCTCGAGCACGGTCCTCAATCCCGAGCCTTAGTGGTATATCCTTGTCACAACGCAATAATGGATAACCATCAAAACCTAAACCAATTAAAAGCCTCAGAATAATTACTAGCCTCTGGGACCTCGAATTCTACTAAATCGGGTAGTAGGACCCTTCCCGGGCACTTAGGTTCGAGTCTTTGAACCTAAAAACCTGATTTGACTATGTTTCTCAATTAGAGTCGTGGCCCAGGCCTTATGGGCCATGGTGTGTCAAAGTCAAAGAGACTCAAGGCTCTCTCGTGGGGGACACAAGCCTCGACGTGCGTCAACCTGATCTGCGGCGCCTAGCCAAAATTTTAGAGGCCCTTAGCCTCCTTGCATGCATTGGACGCGACACCTGAAGAACAGGGCTGCGACTTGAGCCCAAATCCCAGAAATTCCCTACGTTTTCCACCCAAAAATCATCAGAATTTTCTTACAAAAAACCCCATTTTTCCCAAAATCGATCCCCCAACATGTTCCTTGTATCACATGCAACCATTATAATCTATGCACAAACTCAAAACTAACTCAAATCTCAGAATTCAGAGGTTGACTAGGCATCCCTAAGAATACTCAAAACTAAATAATAAATTCAATAGAACAAAGTTTATAATCTCAGCTCAGTAGTAATCTTGATCCTCAACTGTCCCCTACCCTGCTCCTAGCTTGATTCCTCAACTTCCCAAGCTCAAATCCTGAGTTTTCTCTTCAAAGCTTCCAAAGTCCTTCAATGCTTTAGAGAGAGGGAGAGATAAGCAAGATAGAGAGAGAGAGAGAGAGAGAGAGAGAGAGAGAGCTGAGGGAATGGTTAAGTGGTTTCTGGACACTTCTTGTAATTTGCTAAGTATATTCTTAAACCTATCATTAGCCTTTCTAACACTACCAAGGGAAAAACAGTTTTTGCCACCATTTTATCGCTAAACCTCAAGTAGCCCTATAGATTCCCAACTAATTGCGACTTACCTAGATAATCCCCAAATAGTTACCCGTTACTCGGTAAATCCCAAGTATGCACTAAGTCCCCGAAAAACCCTAGGCTCACCCCGAGCTGGGTATTAAACCCCATTGTGACTATTCTGCTAATTTTCTCACTATGATTATCTCGAGTCGAATAGTGCAAATATATCCACATAATAATGTGGTCTCAATCATTTACACACATATAATCACCTTTATACCGTCAACGGGCCAAAATCACTAATATGTCCTATTTAACAAGAATGGGCACACATGCATATGTAATACTCATAAACATGCATATATATATTCATATTATCATATAAATCATGTATGCCACGTGGCTACACATTTAATTAATTAATTTCTCACATATATCCAATTATGCCCTTCCGACACGCTAAACAACGCACTAAACCTTATTAGCATTTTTGGGACGTTACAACTATCTCCTCCTACAGAAAATTTCATCTTCAAAATTTACCTGAATAACTCGGGATATTGATCCCACATAGCCGATTCTAGCTCCTAGGTCACTTCCTTGACCTTTCTATTCCTCCATAAGACTTTGACTAAAGGAATCGTCTTGTTTCTTAGAACCTTGTCCTTTATGTCTAGGACCTGAACTGATTTCTCCTCAGAAGAAAAATCTGTTTGTAGCTCCAGATCCTCATATCACAATACATGGGTCGTATCTGACACATACTTCCGAAGCATTGAGATGTGGAACACATCATGAACTCTTGATAATGACGACAGAAGATCCAAGTTGTAGGCTATCTGCCTGATCCTTTTGCAATGGAGAAACTCGTAGAAATACGTGGTCCCCTACCTAGAACTCCACGTTCTTACGCTTAGGGTCAGCTAGATTTTCTGTCTGCTCTGCGAGGCAGGCATTTGAGCTTGGATTTTCTCAATAGCTTCATTAGTCTTCTAAACCATCTCTGATCCCAAGTACTTCATTTCCCCCATCTCATCCCAATACATCATATACCTACACTTCCTTCCATACACCATCTCATATGGAGCTACTCCAATCGTTGACATATACCTATTTTTGTACGAGAACTCAATCAACGAGAGGTACTTACTCCAAGACCCCTCGAAGTCTAGCACACATGCTTTAAGCATGTCCTTCCATAACTGAATTGTCCTCTCAGGCTGCCTGTCTGTTTGAGGATGAAAGGCTATACTGAACTTCAACTAAGTCCTCATAGCCTTATGCAAACCACCCCAAAACTTGGAGGTGAATATAATATCCCGGTTTGACACTATAGACTTTAGAACCCCAAGGAGAGGTACGATCTCCCTCACATATAATTTCGCATACTGGTCCACAGTTTATGTTGTCCTCACCAGTAGAAAATGAGCTGACTTGGTGTATCTGTCTACTATCACCCACACTGAGTCATGTTGCCCCACTATCCAATGAATACCCCCTATAAAATCCATGGTAATATCTTCCCACTTTGACTCGGGAATGCCTAGAGGTTGTAACAGCCCCGTTGGTCGTTGGTGTTCAGCCTTTACCTGCAGACAGGTTAAACACTTCGCTATGTAATCAACCACGTCCTTCTTCATTCCAGGCCACCAATACAATGATCGTAGATCCTGATACATCTTCGTGGTGCCTGGATGGAGTGAGTATGGTGTAGTATGAGATTCATTGAGAATCTCTCATTTGATACCCATATCCATCGGAACATAGATCCAATCCATATATCTCAGCAAACCCGCTTCTGAAATGGAATAATCCTTAGCTGCTTCAGCTAGGACATCCCCTCTAATCTCTTGCAACCGTGTATCCCCCATCTAGACCTCTTTTATTCTCTCCAAGAGGGTAAACTGTAAAGTAATATTGGCCAACTAGCCCACTACCAATTCTATCCTCGTTCTGGTCATCTTTTTTGCCAATTCCTTTGATATTTGCTTTGAGCTAAACAACTGTCCTAGGCCTTTCCAGCTCAAAGCGTCTGCCACTACATTGGCTTTTCCTGGGTGATAAAGGTTGTCACAGTCATAATTCTTCACCAACTCTAGCCAACACCTCTGTCTCATATTTAGGTCCTTCTATGTGAAGAAATACTTCAAAATCTTATGGTCAGTGTATATCTCCCACTTCTCTCCATACAAATAGCATCACCACACTTTCAGTGCGAATACCACCGCTGCTAGCTCCAAATCATGGGTAGGGTATCGTTGCTCATATTCATTTAGCTGTTGCGATGCATAGGCAATAAACTTCCCACTCTACATCAACACACATCCTAACCCCAGTCTTAATGCATCGCAATACACCACAAACTTGTCCCCTTCTGAAGGAAGACTCAGCACTGGAGCAGTAATTAATCGTCGCTTTAGTTTCTGGAAACTACCCTCACATTTGTCTGACCATGTGAACCTCATATTCTTCCGCATCAACTCAGTCAATGGTGTGGCAATCTTCAAAAACCTTTCCACGAACCGTCTGTAATACCCTGCTAACCTATGGAAACTCCTAACCTCTAAGGCGTTCCTTGGCGTCGGCCAATCCCTAACTGCTTCTACCTTTGCCGGATCCAACTTAATCCTGTCTCCACTGATAAAATGTCCAAGGAATGTTACCTCTAATAGCCAAAACTCACACCTCTTAAATTTAGTATACAAACGATGCTCCCTCAACCTCTGCAATACCACTAGAGATACTGCTCATGCTCTGCCTCTGAACGAGAGTAAACCAGGATGACATCGATGAAGACAATCACAAACTGATATAAGTAATCCTTTAATACCTTGTTCATCTAATCCATAAATCCTGTCAGGGCATTGGTCAATCCAAATGACATGACCAAGAACTCATAAAGCCCATACCTCGTGCAGAAGGCCGTCTTCAAAATATCCTCATCCTTGATCCTCAACTGGTGATAACCAGATCAAAGATCAATCTTCGAGAATACTATCTTACCCTGCAAATAATCGAACAGGTTGTCTATCCTCGGTAGTGGATACTTGTTCTTGATAGTTAACTTGTTTAATTCCTTGTAGTAACTGCACATCCTCAGGGTCCCATCCTTATTCTTCACAAACAAAACTGGAGCACCCTATGGGAAGAAGCTAGGTATGATAAATCCCAAGTCTAGTAGCTCCTGTAACTGTATCTTCAACTCCTTCAGCTCTACTAGAGCCATCCTATACGGTGCCCTCGACACAGGTTCTACACCCGGCACCAACTAAATGACGAAATCGATCTCCTGGAGCGGAGACAGTCCTGGTAAGTCCTCAAGGAACACATCCAAGAACTCACATACCTATCTAGTCTCTTTTGGCCTCAGTGGTGTGATCCTAGTGGCATCCACCACATTGGCTAGAAAACCCATACAACCTCCTTGTAATAGGTCTTTGATCCTCAATGCCGATATCATGGGAATGCGAGGTCCATGCACAGTACCCACAAAAATGAAGGGGTCCTCACCCTCAGGCTCAAAAGTCACCATCTTTTTCCTACAGTTTATAGTTGCTCCCTATCTGGCTAACCAATCCATCCCCAAGATTATGTCGAAGTCGTCCATACCCAACTCAATCAAGTCTACTGATATTTCCCTGCTATCCACCATCACTGCCAGTGCTCTAATCCATCTCCTAGAAACTACTAGTTCCCCCGTAGGCAGTATAGTCCCAAACCCTGCAGTATAATACTCACTAGGCCTACACAATCTATCAATCACTTTTCTAGAAAAAAATGAATGTGTAGACCTAGAGTCAATCAATATAGTATAAGGAAAGCCAGTGCTAGAAAGTTAACCTATCACCACCAATGGACTAGCCTCAGCCTCTGCCTGAGTCAAGGTGAACACTCAAGGTGGAGTCAAGCTATTCGTCTTCCCTGGTTCTTCCTTCTTCAATGTCGGAAAATCTTTCTTGAGGTGCCCAATCACCTCGCACAAGTAACAGGCTTTCGCCCGGCATTCGCCCAGAAGGCGCTTCCTGCATCTAGCACATTCTAGGTAGCTTCTCCATGTCTCACGACCACCCTGGACACCCCTACCCCTCCTATCAGGACTAGTAGTGGTCTAGGTGTCAAGGGTCTTCCTCTTCTGATCAGTAGGGCCTCTGCCCCTACTAGATCCTAAAAGTGGAGGCACTGCCCTCCAAAAATCCCGTCTTGCAGCACTCTCCCTCCACATCTTGTTCTCTGCCTCCTCAGTAGTGAAGCCCTTCTCAACCACCTGGGCATAAGTAGTCTCCCCAGGTGCTGATGTGATCCGCACATCTTAGGATATCATGGCATTTAGCCCCCAAACTTGTCTTGCCTGGATGCATCTGTAGGCACTAAATCAGGTACAAACCTCGCTATTTTGTCAAATTTTATGGCATACTCAGTAATTTTCATATTGCCCTGTACCAGACCAATGAAATCATTCACCTTTGCCACCCTGATGACAATACTGTAGTATTTTTGGTTGAAAAATTCTCTGAACTCATCCCAACTCATAGAAGAAACATCTCGAGTCTGGGATGCCACCTCCCACCAAATGCGGGAATCATCTCAAAGCATGTAAGTGGCATAGGCCACCCTATCATTACCTTCCACCCTCATGAAGTCCAGGATGGAGGTGATCAAACTCATCAACTATTCATCCTTAAATGGATCTGGTCCTCCCTCAAAAGTTGGAGGATGTTGTTGCCTAAATCTTTCATACAGCAACTCCAACTTGTTCCTAATCTCAGGCGGCTATACTAATGTTGCCACAATAGGTGTCAAGTAAGGTGCAGCACTCCCTGGAGGAGTCTACTGCTTCAGAAGATGAATCTCTTCCTCTTGACTCTGAAGTCTAGCCTGCCACCATTTTCTTGCTAAACCTCAAGTCGCCCTCTTGATTCCCAACTAATCCTGACTTACCCAGATAATCCCCAAATAATTACCCATTATCCGATAAATCCCAAGTATGCACTAAGTCCTTGAAATACCCCTAAGCTCACCCCGAGCTGGGTATTAAAATCTGTTGTGACTATTCTGCTAATCCACTCACTAGGATCATCTTGAGCTGAATACTACAAATATATCTACATAATAATATGGTCTCAATTATTTATGCACATATAATCACATTTATGCCCTAAACGGGCCAAAATCACTAATATACCCTATTTAACAAGAATGGGCAGACATGCATATATAATACTCATAAACAAGCATATATATTCATATTATCATATAAATTATGTATGGCACGTAGTCACATATTTATTCAATTAATTTCTCACATATATATCCATTTATGCCATCTCGGCACGCTAATCAAGGCACTAAACCTTATTAGAATTTTTGGGACATTACAATTTCACTTGCAATGACTTAGGGAGCTTGGAGACGAGGTAAGTAAAGTATTTAACTGCAACACAATAATTATGTGTTATGTGAATTTCGTCATGATCATTTTCTATTGAATGATAAGTAGGTGTAGATTGACATATCATATTCAGTTCATATGCATGGCATATAGAGTTGTATGGTGGATTAGTATATGACATGAGACCATGCATGAGATTATGAGAATAAATTATGATATGCCTTAAATAGTATTATGTAAAGCTAAACAAATGCATACACACAAGATTTTATCAATATGAGAATAATATGTTAAGAGGTGCCACTATTTCGAGAAGGTGAGTTTATATGTAAGCATAGAGTTAGGCTCAATATGGCAACCCATTAGTGTGGGTTAGGTTCGAGTGAACCAATTATATGTTTTAGTTTTCTCCTTCATATTAGATATATTATATGACAGCATAGAGTGTGGCCGCCTTATATTCTTGAGCATGACGGGGCAACGATGGAATAAGGTTTAGTAATAAGCCCCTCTGTGGTGATGGCTAGCCGAAGGAGAACCCATGGGATTTTATTTTATGAATTATAAGCAAGTCCTGCAGGCTTTGATCTAATCGAACATCGTGCACAAGATAAGAGGGCCCGGAATGATAAGGAGAAAATCAGAGAAAAATATGAGAATTATGCATAATATATAGAGCAGAAATTTTCCACAGCATGCATTACTTTACTTTCTGAGCTTTAGCTCATAGTTGTCTTATGTTGCAGGCCAGGGAAATGATGTTTAAATGGACCAGTGAACTAAAGCCTAGCGCTGACTTTGGTTGTACATATGAATAAATAAAGGTCATGTGGGAATGATCGGCAATAGCTTATTTTTGTGTATACTGGCTTGTGAGGTTATGTTTGTTTGAGACTCATGTATGATAAATAAAGTTCTGAGACTCGTGTATTAAGTATTATACACACCTATTATGTAAGATAAATAAAGTTGAGGATGTTTTATATTAATTTATATATATTTTTTTAAAAATTCGAGACTGTTAGAACCTAATTAGAAATTAGAAATAAACGTAACATCTCATTAATAATATTAAGTAAGGTTGATATGAGTGAGAGTGTTAAATAAGACAACTCGTTTTCTTTAAAATTGTATAAAGAAAACTCATTGATACTCTTTTGAATCAAGTTTGGGGTCGATTTACCGATTGGAAGCTGAAAGTTTTGAATCAAGAAGTGGGCAAGATCTGGAATTCAATGTGCGAAGGAAAAGACATGGTCAATTTTATTGGATAGATCTCCATGTATTTTTAATGTGGGCTTATTATTGATTGAGCAATGGTCGACCAGAGAACCATGGCAAGAGATGAGAGTAGATTCATATAAGTTATGGGTTCGGGTCTAAGGGATTCCATTCAAATTGCTTACATTCAATAATGTCCAAAGGATTGCTGGTATTTTGGGGGTTGTGGTAAAGAATAAGATGGTTGATTTAGAGGAGGTGATTCTTCAAGGTTATGTGAGGGTTCAAGTAGAAATGTCGATTGAGGCTGGATTTAAATCGGGCAGATTTTTTTTGGGGGAAGATAAGAAGATTTGGATCCCTTTCAAGTATGAAAGGCTCCCTTTCTTAATTTAAAATGTGGCAGAATAGATCATGAAGTTCGATTGTGTAAAGAGAAAGAAATTGTGGAGTGTAAAAAGAAATGAGAAAAGGTACCAATTATTGGGTCTTGGATGAAGATTGATAATCATGTAAAGGATTGTTTTGAAGGTTTCTTGAAGATGTTAGGATCTGATTAGGTAGGAAGGAAAATAGGGTATGGAGTGAATGATGGTATTGTCGTTACAAGGAATGGACAAACATTGGATGGAAAACAAATCCATGTTTGTGAACATGGACATATGAAAGCTTTGTGGGACAGTACAGAGGACTTGGGGATGGCCACGATTAGTTTAAGAGGGAAAATATAGTTGAAAGAGGGCTACTTAAGGCATCGGTGGAAGATAGGGCTAAAATAGCTAAGAATATGAGCCCTACAAATAAAAGAACATGAGTTAAGATTGGAAAAGATGTAACATCTTTGCTGGAGCTAAAAAGCAAAGTTCCTCGGCTACAGGAGCAAAGAGAATACCTAAACGGAGCTAGTATGGAAGCTAAAAGTTTTCAAGTAGTAGGACAAAATATTGTTATACTCAGTGAGGATTTTGTGATGGGAGGGCAGCAAGAAAATGGACATAAGAAAATCACGGGGAGTAATATAGGTAGAAGGAAGATTAAAGATTGGAAAGATGTAAGAAGATTGAAAAATTAAGTAGGGAAGACTGTCCAGGAAGGGAGGAGGAGCAAGTTACAGTTGAAGTTTTATCAGGAGCTCAAGTTTCTACTTTGAAGGATTCTTGGTCTACTATGATAAAGATTCAAGTGGCGCAGCCTGAGGTTCAGGGTCCCCGAACTCAATGAGGGTCTTAAGTTGGAATGTAAAGGAAATGGGGAATCCCTCTACGGTCCGAACTCTGAAATCCCACATCAAGGAGTATCATCCTGATTTGGTCTTTTTGTGTGAAACAAAAATAAGTAGTTCTCAATTTGATATGTTGAAAAGAAGATTGGGTTTTAATAGTGGTTTGGTGGTAGGGCAACAAGTCTTGCTAGATGTTTGATTTTTGTTAGGTGTGAAGAAGTGGTTGTCAATCTGAGATCTTTCTCGATCTCCCATATAGATGTGTACGAGGATTTATGGGCATCCGAAAGCTGGGCAAAGGATTCAATCTTGGTCTTTGAGGTCAATTCCCCTTGGATGTGTTGTGGGGATTTTAATGAGATCCTTCCATATTAAGAGAAAAAGGGTATAGGGATGAAGCCAGGTTATTGGATTAAAAACATTCAACTTGTAGTTGTTGATTGTGGTTTAAAGGAGTTTAGGACAGAAGGCGACCTTGGTGTAATCAAAGAGCTGGTAATTTGGTTTTTGAATGGCTGAACATGGGCTTCTTTAATCAGGATTGGCATGAGATTTTTCCTTGAGCCATAGAAAAGAATTTAAGTAGATGGGGTTCTGACCATTGCCCTTTACTTTTTAAATTTCCAGGAGTGACATTTGGTAAATTCTGTTGTTCTTTTAGTCGACAAACTAGGTTTCACTTCAAAGAGGACTGGGCTGAGGATGAAGCTTGTCTTTCTATAGTTCAAAAGGAGTGGAGTAGAATGGGTGGAAGAGGTCAACTTGCTAATTTACTTAGCACTCTTCACATGTATGGAAGTATTTTACAAAGATGGTGTTATGAGAAAAGGAAGGAAGAAGGGTTGATTCTGCACCAGAAGAAACAACTTTTGGCAGATCTTTCATCTTCAACGGAGGCAAAGGATTGGGTCTTGATGAAGAAAGTAACAACTGACATATATAGATTGTTGCTTAGAGAGGAAACTTACTGGAGTCAAAGAAGCCAAGTTCAATGGTTTATGGCTGGAGATAAAAATACCAAGTTCTTCCATCGAAAGGCTACTAATCGAAGAGCTAAAATTGAAATAAAATGTATCAAGGATTCGAATGGTTGTTTGCAAATAGATAATGGGGTAGTAAACGATATATTAACCTCTTATTGTCAAGACATCTTCTCCACTTCTTCTCCTTCCTTAGATGAAATTAGAGTTTTTTTTATCTCATCTTCATCATAAAGTTATAGTGGAGATGAATGAGATGTTACTTATGAGTTTTAGTGAAGATGAAGCGTATCAAACTTTTATTGATCTTAATCCTTCTAAAGCTCCGGGCTGTGATGGGTTCTCGGGATTGTTTTATAGAAAATATTGGAAGCATATTGGGGGAGATGTTTTAAGGGTGTGTATGAATGTTACGAATAAAGGGGCTGATCTTACAGAGGTGAACAAGACTATTATTGCGCTTATTTCGAAGGTGAAGAATCCCAAAAAGTTGAGTGATTATAGGCCTATTAGCTTATGTAACTTTTTGTATAAAATCATAGCTAAGAGTTTGGCAAATAGGCTAAAAAAATGTATGGATATGGTACTTTCTTAGACTCAAGGAGCTTTTGTGGGAGGAAGGCCATTCACGATAATTCTATTATTGGGTTTGAAGGATTATTTTCAATGAGGAAGGGATGGAATGAGAATGGGCATTCGGTAGCTTTGAAGTTGGATATGTCTAAAGATTATGATAGGGGTTGAATGATGCTTTATAGAAAAGTTTATGAAGAAATTTGGTTACATAGAAGAATGGGTTCATAAAATACAACATTGTTTTACTTCAATTTCTTTCTCTTTGTTGTTAAATGGTGAAGTTAGAGGCTCTTGTATTCCTAGAAGAGGGTTGTGTCAAGGAGATCCTTTGTCATCATATTTTTTTATTTTTTGTGCGGAAGGGCTTTCTTGTAACTTAAAGGCAGCCGAGCATCAAAAGAGAATTAGTGGTCTAAATTTTGGAAGAGGGGATGTGACTGTTTCTCATTTGTTTTTGGCAAATGACAACATGGTTTTTTGTTAGACTACAATGAAGGAGTGTGAGACTATCAAGACTATCCTAGATAAATATGAAAATATTTTAGGGCAGATAATCAATTATTCTAAGTCAGAAATTGGTTTTGGGAAGATGGTTCGAGAGGAAGAGGGATGAAATATTCAGCAGTTATTTGGAGTTAGGAAGGTTGAGTGTCATGAGCATTATTTGGGGCTTCCTTCTTGCTCGGGTCGTCGGAAAAAGGAGATTTTTCGTTATATCAAGGAGAGAATTGGGGTAAGCTTAATGGGTGGTCTAATAGTGTCTTTTCTTCGGCTGGGAAAGCTATTTTGATCCAAGCAGGAGTGCAATCTATTCCAAGCTACTGTATGTCTTGCTTTCATCTTCTTAAGGGTCTCCTCAAAGAAATAGTGAGTGTTGTGGCTCGCTTTTGGTGGGGAAGAAAAGAAGACAGTAACAAAATTCATTGGTGGAAGTGGGAAATTTTTTTTCTTCCAAAAGGCACTAGAGGTTTGGGTTTTCGAAATTTTGAAGCTTTCAACCAAGCTTTTTTAACAAAACAATGTTGGAGAATATTAAAGAATCTAGAGTTGCTGGTTAGTAAAGTTCATAAAGCTTTGTATTTTCCCTCTACTGAGTTATTGAAGGCTTAGGGTGGCTCTAGAACTTCTTATATTTCGAGAAGTTTGCTATGGTGTCAGGATTTATTAGGAGGTGGTTGTATTTGGGGAGTTGGTTGTAATGCCCCGACTAATTCTAAGACCTCAGACCATTAAAAACTACTAAGGCATAACTACTATTTTGGAATACATACATAAAATAATAGAACTTTATTATAAAAATCCAAAGTACGGTACGGGATCCCATTCTTTAATACATAAAAACATAATCTTTAATTAATTGTCCAAAACTATATACGGAAAATAAATACATAAATTAAAGACTTAAAATAACTTCATCCTCGATCTTCCAACAGTCCATTCAATCAGTCCCTCCCTAATACACATGCCAAGCTGCGACGAATCCAACCTGCCTTCCATGCTCCTTTTCTTGCACCATCTAAAATAAAATGAATCATCCTAATGCCCAGCAAGGAAAATCTACTAAAAAACATACATCATAAATCATAAGACTATATCATAAAACATATATAACGTAAAAACGTATATCATATAGGACTATAATATTAATGGCCATTAACTCATTGCTGTAGCATGTGATAAAACCATCTAGGTCCTTAGTCTACTAATCGAGGTAGGTTAGATCACAAAATATATTATGATAACCCATCTAGGTCCTCAGTCTACTAATCGATGTAGGGTAAATCATAACTCTGCTCCACGATAATGATAAAAAAAAAAATCTTGGGATTTGCTTTCTACGCAACTATAAGTCCCAAGTGACTACAAAACATATTTATACATAGCACATAACATATCATAGCATATAAACATATCATAACACATATAATGTAACCTATTTTCCTTACCTTGATTGTGGAGAGAAAAAGAAAGAGAAGAGATTGTTTGTTATAGAAAACGTCCAATCAACCTAAAATACAACATAAGATAATTATATTAGAGCCTTATAATAAAACTATACTTTCAAGAATTTTCTAAACCTCATAAACTCACGCCTTCAACCTAGAACCAAAATGATGAAATCTCGAGTCTTCTCTCTAATGTCTACCTTCAACAACAACACCAAGAGTTTGGATAGTTGGGTAGATTTTGGCTACATATTGGCTTGATGGGGTTAAATATTTTTGCTATAATAGGGTTTAGAAAGGCAATAGTGTTTAAGGCAAAATAAAGAAAATAGAAGAAAAAGATCCCGAGCACTAAAAGGACTAGTGTTTCGGCTATGGCTATGTAGAGTGTTTATGGAAAAATGGAGAGAGCGTTTGGGACTATGGATTTTGATATGAGAGGTTTTTGAGAGTTTTGAGTGTGAGAAAAATGGTGAAGGGTAAGTCTCCATTTATAGGCTTCAAACCCCAACTTACTTCTTTGATTTTCTCTACACTATTCAACTTAAATTATAAAATTCAAACCTTCCCTCCACTATATTGTTTTGGCCAGCCTAGTCTAACTCCCTTCTTGTTGCTAAATCATATTCAAGTATGCCACAGAGTCTTCATTTGGTTCAAACTTTAGTCAAAGTCCAAACTACTGTCCTACATCTCGTAACTCAGGACCCTTCTGTAGTAAAATTAACGTAAATGGAGCTGTAAAAGTCTGATTTAGTTAATGGAGCTGCAAAAGTCCGATTTAGGCTACTTTTATATCGTTGGATAGCTAATTAAATTATCTACAACTTCTTAGAAATACTATTTTTCCAAAATCGTAATATAAATAGGTCAAAACTAGGCCCGAAGTTACAACACCCTGAAGTTACGAAAACTGCATTTACTTATCTAACTCTTCTTTACACATAGTCACTTAATTCAAATAGATCTAATATTGGCTGTCTTAAAATTTTTTAAAAATCAAATCAAATCCTTCCTATTTTTGAGCCAAGCTTAAGATTAAGCTATTTTGGTTTTCATTTTAATTCTAATACTTGGACTTAGTTTAATGCCACATGTTCACTTCTTAATACATCAAATAACATGTGCATTTAAATACTTAATAAAACTATACACTAATTTAATCATATGCCAAAATAATTATAATTACCCAAACTATAATTATTTCTAAGTCATAAAATCATAAATTAAATAATTTAAGCTTAAAGCAATCTCTATTCCACAACTCAAGTCATAATTAAATCTAACCTAAGATCATATTTAAGGAGCTTATAAGAAAATAATAACCTTGGTTATTACATTGGTTCAAGGGAATCTATTCAGGTCATGGAAGATTATTGGCTTTTTAGTCGAAAGGCGTATGGTTTTATGGAATGTCCTTATATCCCTTCTGATGTGTGCGTAGCTGATTTGCATATGATAAATGGAGATTGGAATAGAATGTTTTTGGAACAATTGTTTGATCCTCAAGATGTGAACATAATTTTGTCTATTCTAGTGGGGTCTATGGTAAATGATGATGAGCTTGCTTGGAAATTTTCAAAAGATGGGTGTATAAATTGAAGAGTGGTTATAGGCAAGCTTTGAAGAAGTTGGATTTTGTTGAAGCTTCAGATTCTACAAAGATGGGTAAGTGGTGAAAAACTCTATGGAATCACTTCAACAAATCTAACGTTTACCTACAAATACCTTACCTACTTATATTTATTGGTAACTTAAGATGACTTTTGCATACCAATATTTAATGGTACGAACTATTTGTAGGTAAATATTGCAACATATATAAACTATTCCAGATTAATTTTTCGTTACCAAGAAAATTGGTAGGTAAAGAGTTTACCTACGTATATAATGGAGGGAAAAATTTCAGCTTTTGGAGCTCATTTTTCCCTCCACTTTTATTTTAATTTTGAAAAGTTTATTAAAATTAATGCTGGTGTGTCTACAACTATAATGTCCCAAAATTGCTAATAAGACTTAGTGCCTTGATTATTGCGCTAGGAAGACATAATTGGATGTTTATGTGTTAGTATGATTTAATTGTGATTATATATGTGAATTTTATGAGTTATATTATGATATGACAACTCATTCATATTTAAGTGTATTAAAAGTGCAAATAGGCTCGTTTGTGTTAAAAATGACATTTTTGTAATTTTGACACGCTGAGGGTATATCTGTAATTATATGTGCTTTATGAGTGGGACCACATTATTATGTGGATATATTTGAGATAATCGGCACGAGGCGATCCTTTTGGGAAAAGTTCCGAAAAAGTACATTGGGATTAATACCCGACTCGGGGTGAGCATAGGAGTAATTTAGTAATTTGGTGAATTACGGGAGGGTTATTGGAGTATGAGTTATAACTGAGGGAAAATATTTGTATTTGGGGGATTAGTAGAGTAAATTGGGGATCTTAAGTGAAATTTGAGGTGTAGCGAGATTGGTGTCAAATTACTAATATGCCCTTGGGTGCTTTGAAGAGAGGCTTAGTAGGTAGGGGCATTATAGTCTTTTACCAGAGGCATAGTTCTAGACTTAGTCAATCAGAGGAAACTTCACTCTCACGTTCTTTCCCTCTCTTCACACTCAGGTTACAACATTAGTCTCCTTCTCTCTCTCTCTTCCAAGATTTATCTTTAAGGGGAAAAAATTCTTGAACGTTAAGTCTTGATGTAATTGTTGGTGGAATTGTAGTAGTTTCTTATGGGATTAGAGGCTGTCAAGCTAGGTATATAGTTGGGAAGCTTGAATTTTCAGATGTAAGTTCTTTAGTCTTGGTAGTTTTTGTGTTATTCTCGGTGAGTCTTTGAATTCTGAGAATGGTTGGGTTTATAGGGTTTTGATGATTGTTTATGGTGTTTCTGTATTGCTGGTGTGATTCTGTGGTCGAATTAGGTAAAAAATTGAGTTTGGGGTGGAATTGGGAGGATTTGCGATTTTTTAAATCGCTGGAATTCTTAGTTCGTGGGGTTGCGCCGCGACGTTTTCTTGGAGGGCTGCGACCCGCATGAATTCAGAGGCGCTAGGATTCTTCTGAATTGCCTTGGCATCACAGTGCGTTTCGTGTGCCTATGTGGTTTGGGGCTCTCTACCTAAAGGCGCATCGCAACTCTTTAAGAGTGGGCCGCAACTATAATTGGGGAAAATGGCCAAGTGAGGTTTTGAGTTACGGGGACTCAAACCTAAGGGCTTGGGGAGGATTCTACTACCTGATTTAGTAGAATTCGATGTCCCGAAGGCTAGGACTCAATCTTGAAGATTTTAATTGGTTTAGTTCTTGATGGATATCCTTTAATATGTTGTGACTGGGGGTACCGCAAGGCTCGAGAGGACATGATCATGCTCGTTGTCGCTTTACCCTATTGCTGAGTACTTGAGGTAAAAAAATCGACACTTGTACCGAGTATGGGGTGTGCGCCCTAATTATAGGGCACGGGAATTATTATATCATGAATTCAGTTATAGTTAAATGTATGCTTTGTATGAATGTATGTTGTTATAACTATTTGAACTGATCGCTCGGTCGGGAGGCCGTTATTGGCATTGCATGTGTAATGTATGTTGTTGTGTCGGGGCCATAACATGGATGAGATATCCACCATAGTGGCGGGGCCATTGTGAAGATGTGATATCCATCTACCCAGCATTAATCGTATAGTGTTTGGAAAATCTATGTGAACCAGTTTTGGTTATAGAGTATGCAATACATGTTAATGTTTATTTGGATATTTGTATGATTTGTTTGGGTTTTCTTGCTGGGCCTTGGCTCATGGGTGCTTCCATGTGCAGGTAAGGGCAAAGGAAGGCTGGACCAACCATGAGTTGGAGAGCTGTAGGGGCAGCATGTACATACTCAGCCTGCTCGGCTGCCACGGTCGAGATATTTTGAGGAGTTTGAGTCATTAGTTGAAATTTTCCGCTTAGATCGGCTAAGTCTGTCATATTGCTAAACTTGTATTTTATTTAGAAAATTTTGATCCCTTGTAACTATTCAACCCTTTTTAATGAATAGTTCAACTTATCGATCAACAAATTTTAAAACCTAAACAGTCGTTTAACCTTAAATACACTTTTAAGTCCAAATGACTCGCTTAACAAGTTAAGCAATATTTTAACACACGGTATAACAGTCTTGGATTAGTAGGGTGTTGCAACTTGGTATGAGAACTGCCATGGTTTATTAGTTCTTGCAGATTGGCTGGGCATGTACATTCGCCGCTAAAGATAAGCGTGACTCAGGGTTTGGTAACTAATGATATGATTATGTGCTTAATTGCTTCAATGAAGTATATATGTCTTATCTGCATGATAGATTAGGGAGCATGAGTTATATTGATAAGTTCTGGCCCTTGAATGCTAGGTGAGTATGAGAATGTATGCTTGTTAATTTTGTTGATGCATGTGAAATGTCAATTAGGATTATGTTTGTGAGTTTTGCTTATTGGTTCAGTTGTGAACCGTGGGGAGGTTATGGAATCTGTTATCATTGCCTGATGAGTCGAGTCAATGATTGTAGAAATACCTAGAGAGTTATGCCTCCAAGGCCATCAAATAGACTAGTCGGTGCTGAAATCTGGGCTAAAGATGATAACCAGGGTCAGAATCCTCTGCTGGCTCTTGAGAACTGGCAACAGATGTTTGCTGAAATGCAAGCCAAATTATAGAGACATGAGAATGAAATCAAACTTCTGACACAACAGGTTCCATTAGGAAACACTGCATCGATTTTGCCACTTGCGGGGGTACAGGTTCTGGGACAACAAAAACTTCTGAACAGATGGGAGCCTCTTTATGAGCAGTTCAAGAAGCAACACCCTCCTACTTTTGAGGGAGGGCCAGACCCACTGTGAGATGAGAAATGGATGAGTACGACCACCTCCATCCTAGACTTTATGAGGATGGTAGGTAATAAAAGAGTGTCCTGTTCCACGTACATATTTTTTGAGGATGCCCGTATTTGGTGGGAGGTTGTATCTCAGTCCTAGAATGTCACTATATTGAGTTGGGATGAGTTCCGGGATTCGTTTAACGAGAAATATTAAAACGACACAGTTCGAGCTGCGAAGGAAGATGAGTTTACCAGATTGGTTTAGGGAAACATGACTGTGATTGAGTAAGCTCTGAAGTTTGAGAGGTTGGCCAAGTTTGCTTTTGACTTGGGGCCAGCCGATGATGCCAAGAGAGATAGGTTTGTTCAAGGATTAAACCCCATGATAGCACGGGATGTTAGGATCACGCCAGTGCCTGGATTTACTACATATGCTCAGGTAGTTGAGAAGGCCCTTACTGCTGAGGGTGCAAAGGATAGGATTTGGCATGAGAGCATTGCCAGACTAGATGCTAGGAGAATGGTACCTGCATTTACTAGATCTGTTAGGGGCCGAGGCCCTAATGACCAGAAAAGGAAGACCCCTGACACTTCTACTACTCTAAGTCCTGACAGAAGGGTTCGGGGTACTCAGGGTGGTTGCCAAGGTTGGAATGAGGGCTAGAAAAGTTATCTAGTATGCGTTAGGTGTAAGAGGTACTATTTGGGAGAATGTCATGCGAGGGCATGCTTCCTTTGCGGGGTAGTGGGACATTTTCAAAGGGATTGCTCGCAATTGAAGAGAGAGGAATAGAAGAAAGATTATAGTTTGACGCTGACCCAGTCAGAGGCAGAAGCTAGTCTCTTGGTAGTGATAGGTCAGATTTCTAGCACTGGTTCTACTTACACGGTATTCATTTATTCTGGTGCTACACATTCGTTTGTTTCTAGTAGAGTGGTTGATAGATTGTCTAGGCCTTGTGATTTCTATGCTGTGGGGTTTAGGACCTTATTTCCTACTGAGGAATTAGTAGTTTCTAGGAGATGGATTAGATCCTTGCCAGTAGAGGTGGATAGTAGAGAGTTTTCAGTAGATCAGATTGAGCTAGCTATGGAGGACTTTAATTTGATTCTGGGCATGGATTGGTTAGCCAAGTATAGGGCAGCCATAGATTGTAAAAGGAGGATGGTGACCTTTGAGCTCGAGGGGGAGAACCCATTTGTGTTTGTGGGTGCTGTGAACGAGCCTAACATTTTTTTGATCTCGGCACTAAAGGCTAGAGACCTATTGCAAGGAGGTTGCATAGGATTACTAGTGAGCATAGTGGATACCACCAGGGATGTGCCAATTGGGCTGGAAGAGACTAGTTTGGTTTGTGAGTTTTTGGATGTATTCCCAGAGGACCTACAATGTTTACCGCCGCCGCAGAGAGAGATTGAGTTTGTTATAGAGTTGGCAGCAAGGATAGAACGAATATCCAGATCACCATACAAAATGGCTCTGGCAGAATTGAAGGAGTTAAAGGTATAGGTACAAGAGTTACTGGATTTGGGATTCATTAGACCCAGATTCTCACTGTGGGGTGCGCCAGTGTTGTTTGTTAAGAAGAAAGATGTGACATTGAGGATGTGTATCGATTACAGGGAGTTGAGCAAGCTGGCTATCAAGAACAAGTTCCCACTACCAAGGATTGATGACCTGTTTGACAAGTTACAGGGTAGGACAATATTCTCAAAGATCGATCTTTGATCTGGTTATCACTAGCTGAGGATCAAAGATGAGGATATTCTGAAGATGGCCTTTCACATGAGATATGGACATTATGAGTTTTTGGTCATGTCATTTGGATTAACCAATGCCTCGACATCATTCATGGATTAATGAATAGGGTGTTCAAAGACTACTTAAAAAGTTTGTGATTGTCTTCATCGATGACATCTTGTTCTACTCTCAAACAGAGGCAAAACACGAGCGACATCTCTGGTTGGTACTTTAGAGGTTGAGGGAGCACAAGTTGTATGCCAATTTCAAGAGGTGTGAGTTTTGGTTACCTCAGGTGACCTTCCTTTGTCACATTGTTAGCAAGGATTGAACTAAAGTTGATCCAGCCAAGATTAAGGCAATGAGAGATTGGCCAAGGCCTAGAAGTGGCCCAGAGATCAGAAGTTTCCTTGGATTGGCAGGATACTACCAACGCTTTGTAGAAGGGTTCTCAAGGAATGCTACACCAATGACAGAGTTAACACATAAGATTCAAAATTTTGTATGGTCAGACAGATGTGAGAATATTTTCTAGGAGTTAAAACAATGATTGATTACAACTCCAGTACTGAGTCTTCCATTAGATCAGGAGAAGTTTGTGGTATACTGTGATACTTCAAGGCAGGGGTTAGGATGTGTTCTTATGCAGGTAGGGAAGGTGATTGCTTATGCATCACGACAGTTGAAAGAATATGACCAGTGGTACCCTACGCATAATCTGGAGTTAGCAGGAGTGGTCTTTGCATTGAAGGTATGTCGACACAACCTTTATGGGGAGAAGTGTGAGATATACACTGACCACAAGAGCTTAAAGTACTTCTTTACCCAAAAGGATCTAAACATGAGACATAGGTGTTGGCTAGAGTTGGTGAAAGATTATTACTATGAGATTCTTTACCACACACGGAAAGGAACTTGGTGGTAGATGCCTTGAGTCGGAGAGGTCTGAGACAATTATTCAGTTTGAAGCAGTTATCGAAGGAGTTGGCAGAGGATATGACTAGAGAAGGGATAGAGTTTGTGGTGGGTCAGTTAGCCAACATCTCCTTACAATATACTCTTTTTGATAGGATAAAGAAAGGTCAATTGAATGATCCTCAGTTGATGAGGCACATAGGGGACGTCCTAACTAGAGTGGCTAGGGACTATACTGTTTCAGAGAAGGGTTTCCTGAGATATAAGGAGCAGATTTGTGTTTTGATGGACTCTGCTATCAGACGAAAAATTCTGGATGAGTCTTATACTACACCGTATTCATTGCATCCAGGGACCACGAAGATGTACTTGGACCTGAAAACCCTATATTAGTGGCCTAGGATGGAGAAAGATGTGACTGAGTATGTGGTTAAGTGCCTGATATGTCAGCAAGTAAAGGCTAAATAGTAGAGACCAGCAGGGTTACTACAGCCTTTGGGTATCCCTGAATAGAAATGGGAGGACATCACTATAACGTCCCATAATTACTTATAAGGCTTAGTGCCTTGATTAGTGTGCACAGAGGGCATAATTGGATTTATATGTGGAATTAATTGGATATATGTGTGATTATGTGGCAAACATCATTTATATGGTAATATGAACATATATGCATGTTTATGTGTATTGAATATACATGTGGGCCTGTTCTTGTTAATAAGGGCATATTTGTAATTTTTGCTTGTTAAGGATATAAATGCAATTATGTATGTTATATGATTGAGACAACATTATTATCTGGATATATTTGCGATATTTGGCTAGAGGCGATCCTAGTTAGTAGATTAGCGGAAAAGTCAGAACGGGGTCAAATACCCAGCTCAGAGTGAGCCTAAGGGTATTTTGGGAACGTAGTGCATATTCGAGGTTTATCGGGTAATAGGTAGTTATTTGGTGCTTAATTGGGTATGCCGGGATTAATTGGGAATTTATAGGACAATTTGAGGATTTGCGGGGAATGTGGCAAATGATGGTATTGCCCTTGGGGGCATTAAAGAGTAAGGCATGGAGTTAGGGGCACTTAGCTCTTTCGATGTTAAGGATAGACTTAGGTCATTTTGGAGAAACCACCATAAATACAAAAAAAAAACACTTGGTCTCTCTCTCTCTCTCTCTCCCCCTCTCTTTTTCTCTCTCTCTCTCTCTCTCTCTTTCTCTCTCGTTAGTTCTCTCTCTCTCATTGCTTTGAGTTGGAGTCTTGGAAAATTGAAGGGGAAGGGCATATTAAGGTCTGGTTTAATACCTATTTTCTTAGTGAATTTTTGTCATCAAGTTAGGTTTTGGCTAAGCTTAGCGTTAGCTTTGGTTGCTGGGTTGGGGAGGGATTTGAGATTAGATTTTGGGATAATAGTGATGCCCATGTTTTGTTAATGTAAGTTCTAGACTCAACTTACGGGTTTAGTCATATTTAAATTGAATTCTGGTGAGCTTAGTTTGGGGAAAACCCAAGAAAAGAGCTGGGGATTCTGAGTTCGCGGGGTCGCGTCGGCATTATTCTTGGAGTGCTGCGACCTGCATAAGCTTAGAGGCCTAAAGGGGTTTCCTGAACCACCTTAGTGCCGCAGCGCTGGGCAGGGTGTGTTGTGGTGTGTGTCTAGGGAAATGCTTAGGAATGCTCTCTAACCTGTACAGCCTCTGAGGAGCGCCGCAGCCCGAGTAGGGATTTTAAGCTCGAGAACCCAAACTTAGGGGCTCAGGAAGGATTCTACTACTCGTTTTAGGAGAATTCGAGGTCTCAGAGGCTAGAACTAGGTTCGAGCGTCTTTATTTACTTGAGATTGATGGAGGTTCCATATTATTGTGACTTAGGGCTAATCCAGGTGTTTAATGGGGATCGTATGTAGGCCGTTTAGCTTATGGAGTTCAGGTAAGAAAACTATCTGAGCACGTATAGCAAGGCATGATCCGATCATTTGTGCTTGTATTGTGCTTAGTGTTATGTGTAGATGTTTGTAACTATTATGTTATATATGTGTTTGTGACTGGGCGGCAAGGGCCGGGATTGACAATTGGCATGTTGAATGCCGGCCGCCATGGCAGGGCCATCTAAGGGTGTCATACTCATTCGCTCTGTTAGGACTGTGAACTTGGTGCCTGGTAATGCACCTTCACCGGCTTAGGCTGCAGTTGTGAAATTTAATGGAAACTTGTGGATTGTTTGTTGCGTTTGATTAGTTATGCTTTTATTGAAATAAATTATTATATGTTGTGTTGGTGAAGTTTTCTTCTTTGGCCTTGGCTCACGGGTGCTCTATGGTTCTGGTAAGGGCAAGGAAAAGGCTGATCCACCATTAGTTGGAGGGCATGGAGCGGTGCATACATGTTTGGCCTACCTAGCCTCCACGGTTGGGGTACTTTTGAGGAACACAATGCAATGTCTGATTTTGTCACCTCAGTCGACTATACAGTTACTTTTGAGTTGTAAATATGTCTTAAACAACATTTTGGGATCCCAATGTAACATTTTATGATTTCAATGAAAGTTTAAATATTTTATATGGAAGTTTTATTAAATGAGATTTTGATTTAAATTCATTACACATTTGGGTCTAACACCTCGATTAGCGAGTAAAATGTACTTTTTAAAACCACATGGTAACGACTCTAAGGTAGTTGGGCGTCACAACTTGGTATCAGAGTGTGCAAAGGTTTATGGTTCCTAGAGATTGACCGAACATGTACGCTTGTTGCCAAAGACAAGCTCGACTCAAGGTTGGTCGGTATTAAGTGAAATATATGACTAATTATTTATCTGAATTGCCATATCTTCCTGTTGATATAAAGAGCATGATGTGTATATAACGCTAGGGCATGGCTCCTTGATTGTTATACGATTATGTTATGTGTATATTGTATTGTTTTGCTATTTGTGATTGATCGGTTGAACTGGGGGGTGATTTCATTGGATGTTGTTATCGTGCCTAATATGCGACGTTATTGATTGCATGCATATTGAAGTTATGCCTCGGCGATCAAACCGACTTCATGGAAATATGGCTGAAGATAAAAACCTGGGTCAGGACCCTCCACCTGCCTCACATTACTTGCAACAAATGTTTGTATAAATGCAAGCCAGACTCTAGAGGAATGAAGATGTACTTTTAGAGAAGAGACAGTACGATCTTCCTCGGGATGTTGGAGTACAGGCTCCATAGGTTGTGGCTCCAGTGCTGGCCTAGCCTATAGTGGAGAATAGATGGGAGCCTCTATATGAGAGGTTCAGAAAGAAACACCCTCCCACCATTGAGGGCGGTCCGAACCCATTGCATGCAAAGTAGTGGATGATTATGATTACTTCTATTTGGGATTTTATGAGGGTGGAAGGAAATGAGAGGGTGGCATGTGCTAGTTATATGTTAAGAGATGATGGCCGCATCTTGTGGGAAGTTGTGTCTCATAGGATAGATGTGGTTGTTATGACTTGGGATGAGTTAAAAGACGTTTTCAATGAGAAGTGTTACAGTATTGCAGTTCGAGCTACGAAAGCGGTTGAATTCACTAATTTAACGTAGAATAGAATGAATGTAACGACCCAGATTTTTAATACTTGATAATGCGGAAATATAAATGTTGTCCTTTAACAAAATGTCTCAAAAACCCATATAAAAAAAACTTTTTAAAAGTCATATAGCCATACTTAACATTTAATGCAAACATAGTTTCTGAAGAGTAAAGTGAGCCTAGTTTATGAAAATAACACAACATTTCCAAAAACAAAAGGGCTTCCCAAAAGGTCGATCCACATGTACTTAAACAAGGTAGACTCCAGCACTCAGTGCTCTGCCTTGCCCTTGTTCTTATCTACAATAAAACACAACTAGGTAAGTGTAACGCCCTACTTCCTTAGAGCCGTTACTAAGTGATTTTTTGACAAAACAGTGTGCAATGAACTCGCTAACCGAGGTTTTGAGACAAAAGTGTGACTAATTAAAATTTAAGGCTGTAATCTTAGAAAATGCGTCGTTTCATTTAAAACAGTTAGTATTAAACATTTGGGATCCCAAAATAAGGTTTGAAAACTAATTACATCTTGAAATAAGTTTACAGTTGATAAATCGTAAAAATCATAGATTATTACAGCCATTTTCAAATAAACCCCCAACCAAAGCAGTCGGGCAGGCGAAACATGTACGCGTCGTTTCACGCTCTCCGTACTCATGGTTGGTTGACTCAGCCATTGCCCTTACCTGCAACACAGAGCACCCGTGAGCCGAAGCCCAGCAAGAAAACTCATGCAGAACATAACATATGCAAATATACAGTAAATCATAACCGGTAATCCACAGAAAAACAAGTCAACCATTAGACTAAGCAAACACGGCCATGCCGCCCCAGAAACCTTACCAAAGCCCTGGGGTATCGGTTCTCACCGCGAGGATAACTCATGTATCCCTTGGGTCCCACCCTGAATATAAGCATCCCATGTGCTGTGTGTTACTTTCGGCCCCACGGCCGTACCCGTCCTACGCCGCACTCGGCCCTTGCCGTTCATTTCATCATAATCACACATAGCATAAATCAAGCAACATTCAAACAAATGCTAATTCAATTAAATCTGCACCCTAACATGTAATACAGTATAGGGCCACGCCCGGCAATCATCTCATCATGCAACATGCAATATAGGGTCGTGCCCCGCAATCACACTATGGGCCCACGCCCCATCCTACGGGTGTTATAGTTTTCTTACCTGACAATTCGATAGTTAAAATCACCTGACTCCTTGAGCACGATCCCACCCAAGCCTTAGCGCACACCTAGGCACAAACATAGGTCAAAGTCAACACCGAACCCCAAGTCCGAAAACCTAGCCTCGGGACCAATCCCGAGCCCCCCGGGAAGTCCTAGATCCACAAAACAAGGAGGCGGAGTCGAACCCCGAACCCTAGGTCAAAATCCCTCATAAATAGCCCAAAAACCCCATTCTGGGCGCAGGGTAGCGCTACAGCGCTCAAAAGAGAGCACTATAGCGCTACAAGCAGAATCAGCACCTCCCCAGAAAGAAGGCCTAGCGCTACAGCGCCCAAAGACTAGCGCTGTAGCGCTAGTTACAGGCAGCCAAAACCAAAAATCGCTTCTTGCGATTTTCTTCTCTCATTTCAACTCCAAACTTGTCCAAGTCTTTCCCAAGCCCAAAAACAAACTTATACACACCTCACACTCATCCCAAGCATCCCAAGAACTCAATCCCAAGCTCAAGCAACCCAACAACTCAAAATCTACCATGAACGACCCTAAACCAGAAATTCATGTAAACCACAAAGATAGAGTCTTAGAAATCATACCATTAATGCAATTTTGACCTTGATTCAACCCTAGGCCTCCTTAGCTTGATCATCATCAAAGCTTGACCTGCTTTTCCCCAAAATTCCCATCCATTTAGCTCAAAAACACAGCTCAAAACCAGTAAAGCCCTAAAACTGAAATCCTCAAGAACTTACCTCAAGTTTCAGATGTTCTTGCTAATCCTTGCCAAGTCTTCAAGTGTAACCTTAAGATTCTTGATGCTCAGCCTATCCTAGCTCCCCACTGAGCTTGACCTCAAGAAAAATGAAGAGAAGAGGTGCTAGAACCCCCAAACCGATCCCTTAGAAAACCCATCAGTTTTCTCTCTTTTCTTTCTTTCCTTTTTCCTTTCTTTTTCAGCCCCTTTACTCTATTCTACAAAATCCACTAAGTGTATAAAGCCTCATTTATTCTATCTTCAAAAGCCAATTGACCAAAATGCCCTCCCTATAAATTCTAAATCCTCTTACCCAAGTAGGGCCATTTTAGTCATTTACCCAATTCCCGCTAATCCTAAAGTGTCTCTAATATTTTCCCGTCGCTTCCCAATACCTAATAAATCACCAAATAATTATCCCCCATCCTCAAAATAAATCTCAATCTATTTCTCTGAATTCCTGTTCATACCCCCAGGCTCGCCCCGAGCCGGGTATAAATTCCCGCTAAGACTTTCCGCTAGCCTGCTCACTGGGATCGCCTCGAGTCACAAATCACTGATACACCCACATACCACTGTGGTCTCAACAATCATCACATATCAATGCAGTTATGCCCAACATGGCCAAAATTACAATTATGCCCTTCTAACACGATCCGGGCCTACATGCATACTAACATACATAGTCATGCATCTCAGTTAAACAAATGGTCATATAACATGCTTTAAATCATAACCATGCATTTAAATCATTAAAATCACACATAAATCCCATCATGCCCTCCTGGCACGCTAATCAAGGCCCTCAAGCCTTATTAGCGGATTTGGGTCGTTACAGTAAGCGAAAACGCTTTGTAAGTTCAACTTTAAAACAAAAGCATACAGAGAAGACAAGTGGTCAATGACCAAGTTGTTGTCCCCAGATAACAATAGCTCACAAAAATTAGGAATCTGAATCCATCCAGACCCTATGCAATCAATTTCAAGAACACAAATACGTCCTGGCAAACTTATGGTTATGCCTGATAGCCAATGACAAACTATTTCATATAAACAAATAAATCCCTACACTCAGAAAATCCCAAAGCAAGCAGATATAATATATCACAATATAATTTGATACTAACGCTCGACAATTTCCAACAATTCTCGCATATAACGCCCTCTAGCATAAATGCTAATTTTTAAGAGAGAATCGAGTCTCAACACTAAGATCTAGCGTATAAATATCCCCATCAAGGGTAACTATCGAGTTACCTAGGGCATCGCTACTTATCCAACAGTAAATCCCTCATAGGGTTAACCATCAAGTTACCTAGGGCATCACTACTTATCCAAGAGTAAATCCCTCACAAGGGTAACCATCAAGTTACCTAGAGCATTGCTACTATTCAAGAGTGTAATCAAAGTTACACGGGTTCACAGAGACATCTATGTTAATCAGTGATGCTGGTGAGCAGTTGCCCCTAGAGTGTTCAGCCTCACTCAAACTTGGCAATCCCTAGTATCTCTAGGCACTCTCACTGAATGGCAAATATTCATGGTTGCTATCTTGGAATAACTTATCAGAGCACTTTCTCGGGTTCTAGCTGTTCACTGATTAAGTAAGCATGAGGGCCCCTAGGTTCCATTCATTTTGGTGCCCCTAGGTTTAAACCAGTAGTCCTCACCTCTTGGCCACTCGTCACGGTAATGAACCGGACATAAAAAAATTAAGCAGTGTGACGGGGATTAGCCGTCTAGAATATGACGGATATCTACCAGTCATATTTTCTGAATCAGCACCCACTAGACTAACGTCTCTATGCAAACTTTCTATGACAGTGTATATATGTGCATGTGTCTCTATACTAACATACAATACAATAGTTGTTTCATGTTGTAGCCACACAATAGAAGTTGACTTACTTGGAGTCCTTAGCTCTTAGTAGGATTTCACCCTCCAATGTATAGTCCGGTTATGCTTAGCCAATACAGTAATTAGCCATACAGTATACTTGGATTAATTATGGCACTTCATAATTCATTATTATTATTTTGGGTAGTTTGTTCATTTTAAAAATCACTTGTAAGGATGAAAGATCCATTTTTGGTTTTAAACCCATTTAAGAAATTCATACTAAAAAATTTGAGACTAAACCCTAAGTCTCGGGTAGACATATCCTATGGTCTCGATACTTAGGCTCGGATATCGTAATAATATTTTCCCACAATCCGCTAAAAATCTTATTCTTTAAAAGTTTCGCTATTAACCCGTACTTTCAATGGGTGGTTTAATATATAAAAGATTTTAGCCGGTATTATATCTAGAAAGTACTAATTAAATTCCTTAATTATTTTTCAAGAAAATAATCTCTTAATTTTCCTTTTATTTTTCATAAGGTTTTAATCTCTAAAAACCGTTTTAAGAAAATCGCCTAATTTTAACTTAATTAGGAGAAACTATTAATAATTTCTTTTCTTGACTAGTTAGTTCTCCTAAGCTAATTAATTAAGTTTGCTTACTAGAAAAATAATTTACTTAATTATTTTCTCAAAATATAGGGCTTTTAAACCCTCTTTTAATTTATCAACTTAATAATAAATTAAATATTTTATTTTTAGAAAGAATAAAAATTCTTTAATAAAAATAATTCTCACTTATCTCAAAGTGGTATTTTAGGTCAAAATGTTTATAAGACTGACCAAGATTTTATCTTGCAATATGCAAAAATGTACTTTTATCTTAAGTTAAAAAATCTCATTTTTGCACTAAGTGTGAAAATCTCATTTTTGCACTAAGTGTGAAAACTCAAATTTTCACATTTTTAACTACACACTTTGTTAGGTGATAACTTAAAATTTACTAACCCAATTGCTACCAAAATTTCTCAATTCCATATTTGGTATGCCATTTAGGTCTTTGTGAAATCTTAGGTCAAAAGGAGCATTTTTTCAAGTTCTTATTTGTTTTTTCAAATTCTACACTTAATAACTCTCAAACCGTTTATTATTTTGTTACCAAATTTTACAGTGGAATACTAGGTTATGTCAAGAATATGTCCACCAAATTTTAGAAAAAATTGGGTTCATTTGACCTATACAGTGGCTGTCCAAAGTTGGTCCTAAATTTAAGGATACGAAAAAAATCAATTTTTTTTACCTAAACTTTGAAATAACTTAACCCACTCATTTCTAAACGTTTTTTAGTGTTTCAAAAGCTAAAATTTATGAACTACATCTCAAAAACATCACAGTAGAATTTATTTTAAAAAAAATCAGTACACAGTGGATGCTTGACCCCTTGGAAGTCACAGCTCAAAAATTGTATTTTTTTTTTGTTTTAGGGTTTTCAACAAAATCCTTAAGGATTTTGGTCCCTATTTTCAAAAATCAACACAAAAAACTTGAGTGTTTTTACTTTGACCACTTGATGCCATTAACCCTAATTTATATAGGGATTAAAACTAAGACAATTTGGTCCACCCAATTTATTTTCTTCACATGGTCGGCCATTATTTCTTTTATTTATGTTAATATATATTTTTTTATATAATGCTTAATAAATATTTCTTAAGAAGAAATATCCAAAATGACTTTCTATAACCTTTTTCACTCATATAAAGATTTTAAAAAAAATAAAACTTAACATTTTTTAAAAAATAAAATTTAACACATAATAGTTAAATTAAATGTCTCTCACATTTGATTTCATTAATCACACAATCAAATTTAACCTAAGGTCCATTCATGGAATAAAATTCCCCAATTCGGTAAAATTAAGTATTTTAACACAAATCGCCCTAAAATTTCCATTTCCTCTTTCGTTTATTATTTTTTACCAAACTTTAATTTTTATGAATGTATTTTATGCCCAAAATATATTTGCCCTAGTTTTTCATTTTATTTTCCGTGATTTTTACCCGATTAGGGTTTTTGTGTCGATCAAAGATCGAAATTCTTATCTTGACATGTAATAACAAAATTCATAATATGGCTAGTAATAACTTATGGAAATAAATTCCAAAAAATATAATATTATTTAAAATAATATTCTTAACTCGGGGAAAAAAATCCCGACCCAAGCCGTTTAAAGGTACCCAAAACGCAGGGCGTTACAATGCCTACAATTTATAGAGGTTTCATCCTCGAAACTTGAGGATACAACTCCCTCATATTGTCTTCTGTTTCCCAGGTTGCCTCTGCAATGCCATGGTTACACCGCTGCACTTTTACCAACAGCACGGTCTTGTTCCTCAACACTTTTTTCCTTCCAGTATAGAATCATCACTGGCTTCTCCTCATAGATGAGTTGAGGATCAACGCTCAGCTGCTCATAGCTAAGTACATGCGAGGGATCGTGCATGTATTTTCTCACCAAGGATACATGAAACACGCCATGCACCTTAGACACGGCAGGCAGAAGAGCTAAACGATAAGCTATTTCCTCGATCCACTCTATGATTTTGAAAGGTCCAACGAACCTTGGGCTAAGCTTTCCTTTCTTCCCGAATTGCATAGCCCCTCATAGCACATTATCACCAACCTTAAACACCAGGGGTCTCCTACATCGGTCGACATATTTGCGTTGTCAATCAACCAAAGTTTGCAAGCATTGCCTTATCTATCGGATGTCCTCGATAATCTGGTCAACCACATCTGATCTGAGAAACTTTCTTTCACCGGTCTCGTGCTAATGAATCGGTGATCAAAATTTCCTTCTGTACAAGGGCTCATATAGAGCCATCTTGATGGAATCATGATAGTTATTATTGTAAGCGAACTCTATCAGTGGAAGCTTCTCATTCCATGACCCTTGAAAGTCTAGCACGCATGCTCTTAGCATATCTTCCAGGGTCTGAATTGTTCGTTCGCTTTCTTCGTCTAATTGCAGGTGGAAATAAGCGCTGAACTTCAGTTTAGTACCCAGCCTCATTTGAATTCTACCCTAGAATGCCGAGGTGAAATGTCCGTCGTGATCTGATACGATGGAGTTGGGTACACCATGCAGTCTCATTATTTCTGCAATGTAAATATCTGCTAACTTATATTCTCCATAAGTTACCTTGATCATCAAGAAATATGCAGACTTAGTCAGCCTATCTACGATAACCCAAATGGCAGATTGCCCCTTGGGAGTGGTTGGTAGACCTGTGACAAAGTCCATAGTGACCATCTCCCACTTCCATTCTCGAATTTCTAAGGGCTACAACAATCTGACTGGTTGTTGATGCTCGACCATTGTCTACTGACAAGTCAAGTAGTGTGCCACATATTTAGTCGTCTCATTTTTCCTCCCAGGCAACCAAAAGTACTTCTTCAAGTCTTGGTACATTTTTGTTGTGCCTGGATACATGGCATAAGGAGCATTATGTCATTCGAAAAAGATCTGCTTCTTGATCTCGTCATCGTCCGGAACACATATGCTGCTCTTGAACCCCAATACTCCATCTTTGGAGATATGAAATCCTGGTTGCCCCTCATTTCTCACTTTGTATATTAGTCTTTGTACCCAAGGATCGACTAACTGCCCCCCTTTTATAGCTTCCATAATGGTAGGCTCAAAAGAGAGGTTAGCCAATTGACCGACTACTATCTCTAAATCCAAAGTAGCAAGGTCGGCACATAACTGTGGTGAAATCTCTTTCACTTTCCTCATGTAAGCACTTGGCTATTGACTCAATGCATCTGCCACCTTGTTTACTTTTCCCGGGTGGTACAGAATGTCGCAGTCGTAGTTGTTGAACAACTCCAAACATCGACGTTGTCTCATATTCAATTCCTTCTGAGTGAAGAAATACTTCAGGCTTTCGTGATCAGTGTAGATGTCGCAGTGTATTTTGTACAGGTAGTGCCTCCAAATTTTTAGTGCGAAAACCACTGCTGCCAGCTCCAGGTCATGAGTTGGATAGTTCTTCTCATAATTTTTAAGTTGTTGAGAAGCATAAGAAATTACTTTTCCGTGTTGCATCAGCACTACTCCTAACCCTCGGTCTGAGGCATCACTATAAATAGTATATCCCTCTACGCCATTAGGGATTGTCAGCACTAGGGTAGTCGTCAATCTCATTTTCATCTCCTGAAAACTCTTCTCGCACTTGTCAGTCCATTCATACTTGATGTTTTTGCAGGTGAGGGCAATCATTAGTGCGGCTATTTTGGAAAATCCTTCCACAAATTTCTGGTAATATCCCATTAACCCAAGAATACTTCTAAGCTCATGAGCATTTTTTGGAGGTTTCCACTCTTAACAACTTCTATCTTGGCGAGATCTACCGAAATTCCGTCTCCCGACACTATGTGCCATAGAAAACTAACTTTCTCTAGCCAGAATTCGCATTTTGAAAACTTAGCGTAAAGTTTTTCATCTTGCACACACTGAAGGACCAGTCCCAGAAGCGCTGCATGCTCTCCTTGGATTTTCGAGTATATTAGAATATCTCCTATGAACACGGAGATGAACTTATCCCAATACTCACAAAATATGCTATTCATGAGATCCATGAATGTTGCAGGTGCATTGGTTAGTCCAAAGGACATCACTAAGAACTCGTAGTGACCATAGCGCGTTCTGAAGGTCGTCTTTGGTATATCCGTCTCCTTAACCTTGAGCTGATGATAGCTTGATCGAAGATCTATTTTGGAAAATACTGACGCTCCTTGTAGTTGATCGAAAAGATCGTCAATCCCGAGCAATGAATATTTATTCTTGATTGTCACTTTGTTCAGCTCCCAATAGTCAATGCACATTCTCATCGAGCTGTCTTTCTTCTTCATGAATAAGGTCAGGGATCCCCACGGAGAATGGCTTAGCCTTATGAACTTCTTGTCTAGTAACTATTGTAGTTGCGATTGCAACTCCTTGAGTTCAGCTGGCACCATCTTGTAAGGAGTCTTTGAGATCGTCGCAGTTCCCGGAATTAGCTCTAACTCAAACACGATCTCTTGGTCTGGTGGAATCCCTGGGAGATCTTCAGGAAATACATCGGGAAACTTGCACACAACTAGTACATCAGAAGGTTGTTGACCCGTCTCTTTATCCTTATCCACTATGTTTGCTAGAAAACCGATGCATCTGTCACTCAACATTTTTCTCACCTTCATCGCAGAAATCATGGGGCACTTCTTTTCTCTTGACGTACCCATGAACTTGAATGTTTCTTCTCCCGCTGGGGTGAAGACAACTTTTCTGCGCTTGCAATTGATAATGGCTCCATATCTGGTTAACCGATCCATCCCAAATATGACGTCGTATTCATGTAGGTCCAAAACTAATAGATCCATCATTAGCTCACGACCTTCAATCCAAACTGGTATGACTCTAACCCATGTTCGCACAAGCATATCCTACCCCGAAGGCAAGGATACCCCACAAATAACAGGCATAGGCTCAGGCCTTCTATTTAATTTTTCCACAAAGGATGCAGATGCAAAAGAATGTGATGCACCAATATCCATTAATGCATATGTCAAGGTTTGGGTGATAGAAATTTGACCTGACACCATATCAGATGGTCCAGCTCCTTTGTCGATTTGCGTAAGTGCAAAACCTCGAGGTGGAGCTCTAATTTGTTTCTGCTAGTCATTTTTGTTGCCCTTGGCTGGAATTTGAAACTCTTTAGCAAAGTGACCTAGCTTTCCACAGTTATAACATGCCCCACACTCGCCCCGAAGTCATCGGTTACACTTGTTCCACAGTGGTTATTATTCAAACTCACGTCTCGGCTGTTTGTTGGGACTAGCCATTGCCTGATTGAGAGGTCCCCCTTTTCTTTTGTTATTTCCCCCAGCATTCGGCCTTGTGCCTCTTGGATTATTTGTCCTCCCTGAGTTCTGGCAGAACATTAGGTTGAACTTTCCACTTGGGCCAATCTAATTGGCCTGAAATTGTCTGGGTTTTTTGGGAGTGTACCTCCTGTCTTCGTTCTACTGTAGTTCTGGCTTGTTTGACACAGCCCAAGACTCTTGGCGAAGAGGCCATTCCATGGCTTTTACATACGTCTCCGGGCCAGTTCTACCAGTGTCGACACACCTGACAATGCCTTTGCGCAGGCCTTTCATAAAACTCCAGGTCTTACTCTCTTCAGTATCTACACGCTTGACGTTCCCTGCTTCAAATTAGTGAACCCACTTTGTGCTCGATAACTGCCTTACTAAAGTACTTTCCATTGAACAAGGTCAAGAACTTTGGCCATTCCATCTCAGCAACATTATGCCCTTTCTTGGCTACGTCCCACCAGATGCGGGCATCTTTTCTTAGCATATAGGTCGCATAAACTTCATTTTATCTCTCTCGGTAGTTCCAATGAAGTCGAAGATCCTTTCCAAAATACTGATCCATTCTTCTGCCATTGATGGGTTACTGCTCCCTTCGAATATAGGTGGATTCTGGTTGCCAAACCTTTCTGATATAAGTTTTGCTCGGGCAGTTCTTGGGGCTTTTACTGGCGGTACCGGTTGCTCAATTACAACCTACAGGCTAGGGTTCTATTCTTCATTGTTTTCAGGTGGTATTTTGTTGTTCTGAGCATTATTGGGTGGCATAGGGAGTCATCCCAAAAGGGTGTTAAACCTTTCAGCTTGGAGGGCATCAGAGTCCTCCTGTCTCTTTTGTCCTCTTTCAATTTGGGCTCCCTACATCTCCACTAGCCTTTGCAGATTATGCTAGGCTATCTTGCAAACTCTAGCAGCTTGGTTTGGAGCTCTAGCGGCAGGTGCGATCTGAGCTCTAGCAGCAGGCGCCTCAGCCAGAAATACCCATTCCTCTTTGGGCTCTTGTCCATGCCATTTGTGTGATTTATAAGCAAAACGCTCCTAAGCGTATAGGGGCGAGAAGTTAATACCGACACATATTACATTTTCCCTTTTGGTAGCCACCACAAGGTCAAAGTTCCTCTATCTGAGTTGCCAGATTTCGTTCTGGTTGTACTCTATGTCCTTGGCCTTGACCCCTTCCTCATCCTTGACCACGACCTACATCTTGGTGAACGGTTGCTTTCTGGGCTGGGTCTGGTTAATTAATAGCTCGACCTCCCCTGGCTCGAGTGTTAGGCACCATGGCAAGTCTTTATACCACAATGTATAGTAGGGAAGAATACTAACCTAGTAATAAATGAGCATACCGATTTTTCTCATAAACAAGAAAAAAGAACCATAATGATTCGACTCAAAATAGGTAGTCATAATATTCAGTGATATAACCTAGCAATACAAAATTATTATGAAAGATCATGCCATAGGATTTTAGTTATCAGGACAATAAATCCTAAAAGAGAACCCTAACTACACATCGGGTTTCCACATCTGCCTGCTACAACTACACTAATATCCTACAACCTAGTAGGTTTGCAAGGTGTTATCCCAAAATTTGAAAATGATGATGTGGCAATAAAATTGACATGTGGCATGGATTAGTTGGGTGATCTGGCTTAGCAGTAGACCAATGCATTAGTGAAAAGTTTGGACTGATTGAGAGATGTCATAACCAAGCCAAATGCACCTGAGGAGTCCAAATGGTATGCTCGGACCCTAGTCCGAGGAGATGCCCCAAGTGATTCGTTCAGACCCTAGTCCGAGGAGAGGCCACAAGTGATTGGCTCGGACCCTAGTCCGAGGAGAGGCCAAGTGATTGGCTCGGACCCTAGTCCGAGGAGAGGCCAAGTGGTTGGCTCAGACCCTTGTCCGAGGAGAGGCCACAAGAAGTGTGGCTCGGACCTTGGTCCGAGGAGAGCCAAGGTGTGGCTCGGACCTTGGTCCGAGGAGTACCCCTAAGATGTGGCTCGGACCCTAGTCCGAGGAGAGCCAAGGATGGAGTGGCTCGGACCCTAGTCCGAGGAGCCCCAATGCATGTGTTCGGACCATGGTCCGAGGAGGGCCAGAACATGTGTTCGGACCTTAGTCCGAGGAGAACCAAGGAGGGTGTGGTCGGATCATGGTCCGAGGAGAGTAAGGGGTATGGTCTGTATGCAGGTGTCCAGCATGCATATGTCTGACCAGAAGACGATATTCATCAAATAAATGGACCGGACTACGTCAAATTCCCAGAAACGGCTTCAGCAAGAATCAGTGTGGGCACCGCGGGAATCTCTCATTCCTCACTCAAATTGAGGAATCTTTGTATTTTGAATATTTTGTGTAATTTAAATATAATATAAATAATAGAATATCCCGATTCTAGAGGGATATCAGTTTAGGATCCCAAGCCTATAAATAGAGGGTTAATGGGATCAAAAAAGGACTTTTGGCAATTTGAGATTTGGTCTGAGTTCTAGAGAGAGAAAGTGCGTTTTTTCTTGAGAGAGAACCCTTTTTGTATTCCTATTTACACTGAAGAAACTCAGTTGACACTGGTTCATCTGATCTTGAGTGTGGATAAAGTAATAAAATCTCTAAGTGGATTAGGCTATTACCGACTGATCGGGGCTGAACCACTATAAAATCTCTTGTGTTATTTACTTTTCTTGATTAAACTGTCTGTGTCGCTTAAATTCTCTTGAAGGTTCATCATTTTTGACGTTCTCACATCGTTGGCTAAAAACACAGTCAACATTTTGGTGCTTTCATTGAGAGCCTGAAGAGAAGAACAGACAGTCCCTGAAGCAATATGGCTCCTAAGAACAGCAATGCAGCCTCCAAGAAGACGGGTTCCTTTAAGGAGCATGCTAGATCGGAAGGTCCCAGCGTTCAAGATCGTGAAACTGAGCCTAGAGTCGTGCTCGAGGATGTAGCTCCAGAAGTTGAAGAGCTCCAAGAGGCCATGAGCGCATTCCAGGAGGAGATGGCTCAGTTCAATGCCAGGCAGGAGGCGTTTGTTGAGGAAATGGCTAGGCAGAATGCCGCATTCGAGCAGCAGAAACGAGAGATGGACGCTAGGAGTAAGGAGATCCGTCGACAGCAGGAGGAGGCCGATAGGCGACATCGCGAAGCTGCACTCGCTCTGGAGGCAGCTACGCAACTGACCCGAGCCAATGCCCAGGCGGCACCTGGAGTGGCAGCCACCCCAGAGGCAAGGACCACATAAGCTGGTCGTAAGAAAACTGATAGACCAGGCAAGGGTGGTGGTAACCCACCTGGTCATGAGGAGGATGGAGTCTGATCACGCACTGCCTCAACTCAAAGGGGGAACTCCAAAACCCCCTCAAAGAGTCACCGATCAGAGACTTCCAGGTCAGGGAGTCATAAGTTAGGCAGTAAGAAAATACCTTCCGAGCAGGAGCACAATAGAGCTCCTCGTGGCAATGAGACTTCCCACTTCAAAGATGGGCATGGGCGTGATGAAGCTGATAGTCATCACACCAACCGTTTGAAGGAGAAGAATAATAACCAACGAGGAGGAGAGGATCGACCAGCTCAAACAGGAAAGCCACCAGGGCATCCCAACCAGCGCAATGGCAAGGAGCACACTCCACCCAGCAAACCTTCCGAGAAGACTCGTAGTATGGTGTTTGACCGGTTGGGAAAGAACACTGCTTAGAAGGACCTGAGGGACGTCATTGATGATAGAAGGAGGACCGGCCCGGTCGAAGGGCAAGAGCTAATCCGTCCTACCAGTCGAGTAGAAATACTCGATGACGATTTGCCAGATAGGAGTGCCCGACCAGGCGGTCCCGAAAGTGAGTCCTCAGCAGTGGCCCCAGGCATCCAAGCCCAGCTTGATGCTTTGACAGTGGCAGTCCAGAGTTTGTCAAAACAACCAGCTGCGATTGATCCGGTAGACCACAGGAGTGGTAGCCCTTTTTGTGCTCGAATTAGATCAGCTCAACCACCAAAGGTAGACCCGGTAAAACACGTTGGGAAGTTTGAAGACCAGATGGAGCTGGTCGGGGTGAGTGATGACTATCGCTGCAGAGTCTTCCCCACCACGTTGTCAGACACTGCCCAGGAGTGGTACTGGAAGTTCAAACCAGACTCCATCACCTCTTGGGAAAGTTTTAGGAAGGAGTTTTGTAGGCAGTTTAGTACTGTCCGAACCCCTCCTGTTTATGCTAATCACTTGGTGGATATTAGGCAGGGTAAAGATGAGTCCCTCAAGAACTACATTCAAAGGTTCATGAGAGAAGCTAACCGAGCTACCGCGGTTGGAGATGAGGGGAAGATGGTGGCAATCTCTTCCGGTAATATCTATCGAAGTCCTTTGTGGGACAGCATCCATCGCCATCCAATTTCAAATTTACAGCAGTTTTTAGACCGGGCAGATAAGTATATGAAGTTGGACGATGCAATTGAGAAGGGAGAAAATGGATTGAACAATCCAAGTGGGTCGAATGATCCCCCCAAGAATGATGGGAATGATCAGAATGGCGGTAAGAAACGTGGGAATAACGGGTCTGACCGCCACAATGAGAAGAAGGCTAAGTCGAGACCAAATGACAAGCCAACGAAGTATGAACCTCGATTTACCAACTACACCACTCTATCGGCGAGCTGAGCAGAGATCTATTTGGCTAGTCATCAAGAGGTCCCTTACCGGAAACCCCCACCAATCAAAAAGGAGATGAGTAAAAGAGATATGAACAAATTTTGTCGTTTCCATGGAGACTATGGTCATGACACGAATGAATGTAATCATCTCAAAGATGAGATAGAGTTCCTCCTCCGGTCGGGGAAGCTAAAAAAGTACCGAGTAAAGAAGACCCAAGGAGAGGGAAGCAACAATAATCCTGGGTTCAAGCAGCAATGGTCCCCACCTTTGCAACCCGAACCTGTGGACTTCACACTAGATACTATATGTGGAGGTCCACATCTTGCTGGAGACAGCAACAAGGCGAGGGAGAGGTATGCTCGCACCCTTCGTCATGAGTTGAGTGCGGCATCCACCTCCGAAGTTATGACGGTGGTGGAATGACCAAAAAAGAACCCAAGATATGAAAGTGAGTCCCTCACTTTCACTGAAGAAGATGCTAAACACGTGAGGTATCCTCACAATGACCCTCTTGTTGTGACAGTCCAAATTGCTAATATGAAGGTGAAGAGGTGTCTGGTCGATACAGGGAGCTCTGTAAACATTATTTATAAGTCCTCCTTCGAGAAAATGAAGCTATCTGTCAATGACTTGAAGCCGTTCTCTCAAGTCATTTATGGGTTTACTGGAGAAGGATTGTCACCAGCTGGGACAATCAAGTTACCAGTCACGACGGGGAAGCTCCTAAGCATGAAACCTTAATGACTAAGTTTTTGATTGTTGACTGCCCGACCGCCTACAATGTGGTTATTGGTCGACCACTACTCACCAACTTGCATGCGATAATTTCAATCTGGCACCTTTCCATGAAATTCCCGACCAGTGCTGGCATAGGCTGTGTCCAAGGAGACCAAAGGGAGGCTAGGGAGTGCTATAATGCCTCTGTAGCCAAGGCGAAGAAAGGGGCCAAGGAGAACAACATGATTGTATGCGTTGAGAGAGAGGAGGTGGATGAGATAGATGTAGAGCAGAGTCTTGCAGTAGTGAACGATGAAGAGATGTTAGAGGAGTTTGGCCAGGAGAGCACTCTTGGTTTAAAAGAGCAGAAGACCCCATCCGGTGATGAAGTCACCAAATAGGGTGTTGCCCAAAGCGAGGGAAGGGATTTTGATCCTCGCTTTGGGGATTATGAAAGTGATGTGGGACCATCCGAGGAGTTAGAGGAGGTCCCTATAGATGAGAATGACCCGATGAGAGGGGTCAAGATTGGAAAAAAGTTGAAAGCTGAGGTGAGAGCACAGTTGATAGAATTCTTGCGAAGGAATCAAGATGTCTTCGCCTGGTCTCACAAGGATATGGTGGGTATCTCACCAACTATGATCAGCCATGTGCTCAACGTGGATGAAAGCTATCCTGCAGTTCAGCAGAAGTGGAGATTGCTTGACAAGGATCGAGCAAAAGCTCTTAAGGAGGAGGTAGAACGATTGAAGGAGAATGGGTTTATCAGAGAGGCATACTACCCTGCTTGGGTTTCAAACCCAGTGTTGGTGCCCAAACCCAATGGAAAGTGGAGGACTTGTGTAGATTTTACTGATCTAAACAAAGCATGCCCGAAGGATTGCTTTCCTTTACCGAGAATAGAACAGTTGGTAGATGCAACTTCTGGTCATGAAACATTGTCCTTCATGGATGCATATTCAGGGTACAACCAGATCAGCATGCATCCTTCTGATGAAGAGCATACCAGCTTCCGAACAGATATAGGGCTGTACTGCTATAAGGTCATGCCCTTCGGATTGAAGAATGTAGGGGCTACCTATCAGCGCTTGGTGAATGGTATGTTTCGTGACTTAATCAGCAAGAGCATGGAGGTGTACGTGGACGATATGCTGGTGAAGTCAAAGGAAGTTGAAGGGCACGTACGAGACTTAGAGGAGTGCTTCGCAATACTGAGGAAGTATAGCATGAAGTTAAACCCCCTCAAGTGTTCATTTGGAGTGGGTTCTGGAAAATTCCTTGGGTTTATTGTAAACACCCGAGGAATAGAGGCAAACCCAGAGAAGATCACGGCCCTCGTTGAAATGAAGACTCCAGCTAGAATAAAGGATGTGCAAAGCTTGACTGGGTGGATTGCAGCTCTAAGCAGGTTCGTTTCGAAATCAACGGACAAGTGCGTCCCGTTTTTTAACCTGCTTAGGGGAGGCAAGAAGTTTGAGTGGACTGCAGAGTGTGAACAAGCTTTCCAGGCCATAAAGGAGCATTTGGCCCAACCTCCTGTTCTTTCCAAGCCAGTTGATGGAGAAGACCTATTTCTGTACCTAGCAGTCACGGAGCATGCTGTTAGTGCTGCCTTAGTACGAGAGGAAGATAGAGTGCAGCACCCGGTGTATTATGTTAGCAAGCGATTGATAGGAGTGGAGTCCCAGTATCCCGTGATTGAGAAGTTGGCTTACTACTTGGTACTTGCATCATGAAAATTGCGGCCATACTTCCAAGCACACCCCATTAAGGTCCTTACTGACCAGCCTCTACGCCAAGTCTTATAGAAGCTGGAGTCGTCTAGTCGGCTACTTAAATGGGCGGTTGAGCTAGGCTAATTTGAAATCAAGTACTAGCCGAGGACTGCTATTAAAGGTCAAGCTTCGGCAGATTTCATCGCTGAATGTACTGGAATCACTGATGTTCCCGACCAGCAAGAGAGTGTAACTGGGCAGAAAGAAGAAATTCCTACTTGGCAACTTTTTGTTGATAGGTCGTCGAATGAGCATCATTCAGGAGCTGGGATTATATTAGTCACACCAGAGAAGCACCAAATTCATTGTGCACTGAGATTCGGATTTAATGCTTCTAACAATGAGGCGGAATATGAGGCCCTCCTAGCAGGCTTGCGACTGGCTAGAGATGTACGTGCCCGGTCGGTGGAAATAAATAGCGATTCCCAATTGGTGGTCTACCAAGTATTGGGGGAATACCAGGCAAGGGGCCTACGCATGGTGGCATACTTAAACAAGACCAAAGATCTACTAGAACAGTTCGAGGAGTATACCATCAAGCTAGTACCACGGGAGCAGAACTCTAATGCAGATGCTCTAGCAAAGCTTGCTAGTGCAAAAGACGCTGAAACTCTGAATATAGTACCAGTAGAATACTTGGCGGAGCCGAGCATTAATAAACAAGAGGCCATGCCGATCACGATAGTCAACACCTGGATGACTCCCATCATTGCTTACCTTGAGCAAGGGACCCTCCCGGTGGAACGTAATGAAGCAAGGAAGATTATGAGGCAAGCTGCTAGGTACACCATGGTGGATGGGGTATTGTATAGAAGAGGGTATTCCTTACCTCTACTCAGGTGCATAACACCCGACCAGTCAAAGAGTTTATTAGCTGAGGTGCATGAAGAGTTTTGTGGAGATCATGCTGGGGGGCAGAGTCTATCTAAAAAGATCTTGAGGCAAGGATATTTCTGGCCTACCATGAACGAGGAACCTATGGAATACGTGAAGAGGTGTGACAAATGCCAAAGATTTTCTAAAGTACCCAGAGCACCCCCAAATGTCTTGAAGCAAATGCAAAGTCCATGGCCCTTTGCAGTGTGGGGTATTGATCTGATCGGGAAGTTGCCCAAAGGAAAAGGAGGAGTACAGTTTGCAGTGGTGGCAGTAGATTATTTCACTAAGTGGACTGAGGCCGAACCATTAGCCACAATCACATCGAAGAAAGTGTTGGACTTTGTGGTTAAGAACATAATATGTCGCTATGCTCTACCTAAAAAGAAAGTGTCTGACAACGGCACCCAATTTGACAGCGACATATTTACCGATTTTTGCATTCGACATGGCATCACAAAAAGTTTCTCCTCGGTATCCCATCCGCAAGCCAATGGGCAGGTTGGAGCGGTAAACAAGACACTGAAGGACACTCTGAAAAAGCGTCTGGAGCGAGCTAAGGTGCTTGGGTGGAGGAATTACCAGAAGTCCTTTGGTCATATAGGACTACTGCTCGGACAGCAACTGGACATACCCCATTTTCTTTGGCATATGGGTATGAGGCCATGATACCTGTGGAGACAGACCCCCCATCTCATAGAAGGACCATGTACAACCAAGAGGAGAATCATCAGTTACTAGCAGAATACTTGGACTTCCTCGAGGAGAGAAGAGAGGAGGCAAACCTGAGAGTTGCTGCTCACCAACAAAAATTGGCCCGCTACTTCAATTCCAAAGTGCGAGATCGAAAGTTCTAGGTCGGAGATTTGGTCCTAAGAAATGTGTTTGTTAGAGACCCAACACCTGGTGTGCTAGGACCAAACTGGGAAGGACCGTATCAAATTGAGCAAGTCTTGCCACCCGGCACCTACAAGCTTGCTCGGTTGAATGGAGAGCTGATCAGGAACTACTGGAATGGCGAGCACTTGAGGAAATATTATCAATAAATACTACTTGCAGAGTAGTAGCTTTGTATCAAGTGCTTAACTTGCTATTTAAGTTTTTTGTTTGTGAACTGGTTATTTGCTACCCAGTCACATTATTTTGAACAATGTTATTTTGTTTGGAACTCGTTGGTAGACACGTTTTGTCATTTATTATTACGAGTAATAAAAGAGATCACGCGCAGCGTGGTCGAATCTTGCTACAAATTTTGCATAGGTGTTGATTATTCTTGCTTGGCAGTGTTCAACTGTCATTATGATTTGAACAAAACAGGTCTTCTAAAAACTAAGTGTAAATATATACCGCACAGTGTTCAACTGGTCGGTATCATGAGATGAATGACCAACGTTTAAATAATGTTTTTGTAGTGGTCAACTACTAAAATATGTTTGTATATTTTATGTGTTTCACGAGTAGTAATTGCTCGGACAAATTCGGTGAAGTAGCAAGTGATCAAGGATTTTTCAACCCTCAATCACTTGGGGGGCACATAGAGTATACTGGTTTGTACTTCAACACAGGCAATAAGAGCACGAGCAAAGATATCTATTTTTGGGCTGACTTGTAAATTTGGAAGTCTAAAAAGGCCATTAAGCTAACTTGTTTGACAAAGCTTAAGTAACTTAGAATTTTTAAAAAATTTAAGTTAGAAATAGATATTCGTGTAATAATATAAGTTATGCTCATAAAATGTTAGAGCAAGAAGAGCATGAGGAAGCATATTTAGTATGCACTTATGAAATGTGTAGAATTTCTAAGTTAGAAAACTAAATACTCATATGAAATTTAAGGCATATAAGAACTTTACTATTCACAATAAATACTTAAAAGTTTAGAGCTAAGTCAAAAAAAAGAAAGAAAAGTAAAGTGCAAGTGTCAAATTGCTCAATCACACGAGCAAAAGTATACAAAATAAAACAAACTATGATAAAAACTAGTAAGACTACAACTAGTCATGCATGTGTGCTCTAGCAGGATGGGGAGTCACTGGCGTGCTTCTCTGGTGGGTTGATCAATCCCCTCCTCTGCCTCAGCTGCTCCTCTTGCTCGGAATGATAATGTAGAAGAGGCTGGTGTAGGGCCAGGAGGATTGGCAACTTCCTCAGCAGCCCTTGCTTCACATCTAGCAAGCTCCTCTGCCTGAACCTCCTTGGTAAAAAAATCGAGCTTGAGAGGTTTATTCAGTTTCCAGACCTGATAAAAGCAGTCGAAGCTAGCCTCCTCGTAGCGAGTTAAATCAAACTCCTTCTCTTGTTTCAACTCTTCATTCTCGCTGATTAGTCCCTCATTCTCATGAGCTAACTCCTTATTCTCAAGGGTCAGCTTCTCCAGTTGAGCGGTCAAGGACTGGTTGGTTTGAACTTGCTGCGGATTCTCATCAGATAGCCTCCTAAGAGACTCATCCTGTCCAGCCACGGTCTTCTCTGCCTGCTCCAACTTTGACTTGGAGTCTTTTTCTGAGGCAGTTAGAGTCTCTACTTTAGCTTGGGCCTCCACCAGTTGATCATTTAGTACCTTGATCAACTCCTTGTAATCAACTGACCGCTGCTGGGCGTGACAGAAGGTCATGAGCGTCTGCATGAAAAACAAAAAGTTACTACAAAGCATTAACGTAAGTAACAATCTATCTTATGGTGGAGTACTTACGTGTGTCAGCTGAGCAATCCCTCTATCTAGGACAGCATCGACACTAAGCCGAGGAAGAGATTCAAAGCTTTGAATCGTTGATGCATCGCGGAGGGTCTGATCAGCTGACCCCCTGAGCTTGGTATCAGCAGCCCGGAGTGCCTCGCTCGGGCCAGGCGGGCCTGGAGGAGTTAGGCTCGCTGATAGAGGAAGTGACAAAGGATTTAACGGTGGGAGTGTGGTCGGCCCATCAGGTTGTCTCCCTCGGCTGGACGGCACTGCCTTCGGAATCTTCCTCGGGGGCATGGAGCCACTTCCATCGCCAGCTTTCCTCTTTGGAGCAGAAGCAATGCACTGCCTGAACATATCTGGATCTGCTAAAGAGGAAAACACAGAGTTGTTAGAGATATAAACGTAATAAAATGTAGATGAGTATATTACTACTACAATTTTGTTAGTCTCAAATCACCAAGTTATTAAATGTATTCCTATGGTTATTGGACCTGAGTTGAGCATCTGGTCAATGAACTCGCTCTCGTCGTTCGAAGATGAGCTGGGTTCTCTCTCAATCTGGATGGCCTTTCCTTTCCCAGACTGAGAAGGAATAGCAGATCTGTGCTGAGGCTGAGGTTGAGGCTGAGGCTCCCTAATGACAAGGTCACCAGGCCTATGAGAAAGCAGAGAGGGTCCAAAAGAAAACTGGTCAGTCACTATCTCTGTGCCCGCATTGGACTGATCAGTTGTATTGTTCTCCCCGGTGGTACTTTCCACCGCCATATCTTGGTCACACGGTATCAGGCACACCATCTAAAGGTAGTCCACAGTGACCAATTTTTTCACATCTTTCTCCCCAGGACTCATGCTAGCCAACTTCTCTGCTCGATCGGACATCCCTTTAGTAGGCAAGGGTCGCTCGAATGGACCCGCATGTGTAAAGGCCAAGTTTTTGGCCTTAATGTCCGATGTAAGGAAATATTCTTTGTGATACTTCCCGGGGTTCGATTTGTGAGAGATACCACTAAGGTATGTAGTCCCCCTTTGCCTATGGTAGAGGTGGAAGAAGCCTGTGTTGTTATGAGTGGGATTGGTCCTGAAGTCAAATAAGTAATGCACCTCGTGAGGGGTAGGCTCGTCCCAACCATGTAGGAAGTAGAGAATGTATAATGCAAACAATGCCTGGATCCTATTCGGTGCAATATGGAATGGGGAGACATTGAAATAGTCCGCTATAGATCGGAAGTAGGGATGTAATGGAAATGTCGCTCCAGTGTGGACATGATGCCTAGACCAGGCGCAGTATGCTCCACCATGCCTATTGGATCTCTGGTGAGAGCCCGGGCATATCACGTTCGCCTCGCTCAAACCCAAAGCCTCGATGTGTTTGTGGAACGACACGGGATTAAGCTTTGAAGCTTCGGCAATGAACCAGGAAGGTTCTTCTCCTCCCCCCTTCCGTGGCTTTTGAACGGCCAAGTTCTGGATCACGGTGGCAAATTTTTTAGAAGGTGATGCTGAAGGAGTTGCAGTGCGGGTGTGACTACACTCCACCACCTTCTGCACCGCTCTGCGTGCAACTTGTGGGTCTTGGTCCTGGGGAAGTCTGTTAGATTTCTTCACCCTCATCGTGGACTGTGAAGCATGTTGAAGAAATTGTTCCTCGTGGAGAAGGTACAAGGCTGAGCAGGGAAAGATCCGCTTGAAGCGACGAAGCTGATCCTCGGGAGTGCAACTGGTGGAAGAGTGTGATGAGGAATCGCAGTTTTGAGGAGTCTCGATTGACTGCGGGATGGAAGTGTCGGAGTCTGTATGGTTCTCACCTCCCCTATAATCAGACCGATTCATCTACAAAAATAAATAAAAAATGAGGAGGTGAGTAACCATACAGAGAAAATTCAACAAGAACAAAATTTATTTTTTACACTTAGAAAATTTTATCTAAGTAGTAAAAATATAGCACACATGGGAAAAAATAATCTTAGTGCCTAAGAGTGCCTAAGGGTGCCTAAAAAATATTTGAAGTATCTAAGGTCACTAAAATCAACATGAATGGAAAATTTTGGGGTTGTCTGAAGAGGATAGAACCCATGTGTGCGTGTGTGCATGCCAAGGAGCTGTGTGTGTCCAAGTGGACACTTGGGTCCGAGGAGCAAGGTTCGTCTGAGGAGATGAAGAAGGCCGGGGGGTGTAAATGTGATCCGATTGGAATACATGCTTGATCCGAGGAGGGGCTACGCCTGGTGCATTCGCTCGGATGCCTAAACACCCAAGAAGATGCGTCCGAGGGGTCCATCTGAGCAGCTGCCACTTGGGTCCGAAGAGCCTAGCCCCGTGCGAGTCTGAGCCATGCACCTCCGAGGAGCCCAGCACCTAGCAGCCCATGATGTCCGATCGGACATGGGCATCCGAGGAGTATAAATGTGGTCCGATCGGACCACATGTTTGCCCAGAATTTTAAGTGGCCGATCGGCCACTTCCTTACCTTACCTATTTTTCATACCCTAACTCTAACCATAAAATCCAAACCATAAGATCAAGGCCCTAGATTTCCCATCATAAACACATTTCTTCATCCATACATACAAAAACAAGATCAAAACATGGAAGTGGGAAAGTTTTTTCATGTTCTTGAAAACCCACTATACTATCAAAAATCCCAAAACCCATACTCATGATTAATATCAAATTAACCCATTTTTCTTGAAATTCCTATGAAATTAAAGGTAATGTTGGGTTACCCATAGCACAAACATCCTCAAAACCCAACAAACCAACACATTATACAAGCATTCATATGAGATTCATGAACAAACTCAACAAAAAAGCTATCAATGGGTTTCGGCCATGGCATGGGTTTTCATGAATTTTTTTGAAAAATAACCATAATGTAAAGACATGGAAGAGAAGACTTATTCAAGGTTGGAGAGCCTTTGACTTGCTTGGAGATGGCTTGAAAAAGTGAAGAGCTTCCCTTGAAGATCCTTGGAAATTCGGCCAAAGGAAGAAGATGACAAGGTTTCGGCCAAGAGATAAGAAAGAAGAAGAGAGGGTTTTAAAAAATGTGATTTGCTTGTGTGAAGAAAAATGTGTAAAAGTGGGGTTATTTAAAGGGAAAAAAGTGGGGCTTATTGTTTATTTTTGGACCCTTGGCATTCCGGGACTATTTTTTCTCCCCACAATCATGGGCAGTTTTTTTGCAGTGATCGTGGCCTATAAGTTGTGGTCTGCTGCATGGAGATGAAAAGTTATTTTTTATAAATGCCGTCAACTGGAGAGAAAGTTTATTATGTGAATGTATCATATAATAAACTTGGGGGGAAAATGTTATCCCCAAATTTGAAAATGATGATGTGGCAACAAAATTGACATGTGGCATGGATTAGTTGGGTGATCTGGCTTAGCAGTAGACCAATGCATCAGTGAAAAGTTTGGACTGATTGAGAGATGTCATAACCAAGCCAAATGCACCTGAGGAGTCCAAATGGTATGCTCGGACCCTAGTCCGAGGAGATGCCCCAAGTGATCGGTTCGGACCCTAGTCCGAGGAGAGGCCACAAGTGATTGGCTCGGACCCTAGTCCGAGGAGAGGCCAAGTGGTCGGCTCGGACCCTAGTCTGAGGAGAGGCCAAGTGGTTGGCTCGGACCCTAGTTCGAGGAGAGGCCAAGTGGTTGGCTCGGACCCTCGTCCGAGGAGAGGCCACAAGAAGTGTGGCTCAGACCTTGGTCCGAGGAGAGCCAAGGTGTGGCTCGGTCCTTGGTCCGAGGAGTACCCCTAAGATGTGGCTCGGACCCTAGTCTGAGGAGAGCCAAGGAAGGAGTGGCTCGGACCATAGTCCGAGGAGCCCCAATGCATGTGTTCGGACCATGGTCCGAGGAGGGCGAGAACATGTGTTCGGACCTTAGTCCAAGGAGAACCAAGGAGGGTGTGGTCGGATCTTGGTCCGAGGAGAGTAAGCGGTATGGTCCGTATGCAGGTGTCCAGCATGCATATGTCCTACCAAAAGACGATATTCATCAAATAAATGGACCAGACTACGTCAAATTCCCAGAAACGACTTCAGCAAGAATCGGTCTGGGCACCGCGGGAATCTCTCATTCCTCACTCAAATTGAGGAATCTTTGTATTTTGAATATTTTGTGTAATTTAAATATAATATAAATAATAGAATATCCCGATTCTAGAGGGATATCAGTTTAGGATCCCAAGCCTATAAATAGAGGGTTAATGGGATCAAAAAAGGACTTTTGGCAATTTGAGATTTGGTCTAAGTTCTAGAGAGAGAAAGTGCGTTTTTCTTGAGAGAGAACCCTTTTTGTATTCCTATTTACACTGAAGAAACTCAGTTGACACTGGTTCATCTGATCTTGGGTGTGGATAAAGTAATAAAATCTCTAAGTGGATTAGGATATTACCGACTGATCGGGGCTGAACCACTATAAAATATCTTGTGTTATTTACTTTTCTTGATTAAACTGTCTGTGTCGCTTAAATTCTCTTGAAGGTTCATCGTTTTTTTGACGTTCTCACGTCGTTGGCTAAAAACACAGTCAACACATGGTCTTTACAAAAAGTATCAACAAGACTATCTCAGCATAACCTAATCTAGGCTATCCATCAGGATATCAAGCTTTATGTCAGTATCCTCATCTGACTTCTCGGGATCCTCCTCTGCCTCGAGGTATGCTATCAACCACGGAGATAGGCTAATCCATGGCCTAAATGGTATCTCAATCTGCATATAGAAGTCATCCCATGTGTCGCGAATCAGTCGCCAACGTTTGTGACGAAACCATATTTGTGTCGAGCCTCTCAGAAAAGTGTTGGCATATCGCACTCTCTGTTGCTTGGGTGTGTTGGCCCTATCCAGGACTTTCATCATGTAATTAGTCCATTGACAAATGACACTCGGATGTTTTTGATGGTACACAAAGCGTCACAGATTCTCATCATTAAAGATTCTATAGTAGTTGATGCTAGGCATAGGGATCATGGGTAGGTTTCCTATCACAAGGTCACCTATCTCAAGTATATTGACCATAACCTACAATTTAATGAATTGAGGTAAATATAAGAAAGCAATGGAAACATATATGAAAAGACAGTACTTACAGTGAGTGCCGGTCTATCTATGAGAAATGTACATGTGGGTTGTCTACAGAACCGGCTCAACTTGAGCTCTGATACCACCTGTAACGACCCGAATTTTAAAGAATCGATAATACGGAAATATAAAATTTTTCATTTAACAAAATTTCTCAAAAACCCGTATAAAAAAACTTTTTAAAAGTCGTGTGGCCATAATTAACATTTAATACAAACATAATTTATGAAGAGTAAAGTGAGCCCAGTTTATGAAAGTAACATAACATTTCCAAAAACAAAACGGCTTCCCAAAAAGGTAGGTCCATATGTACATTCACAAGGTAGACTCCAACGCTCACTGCTTTGCCTTGCCCTTGTTCTTACCTACAACAAGAAACAACTAGGTAAGCGAAAACGCTTTGTAAGTTCAACTATAAAACAAAAGCATGCAATGAATACAAGTGGTCACTGACAAAGTTACTGTCCACATATAACAATAGCTCATAAAAATTAGGGTTCTGAATCCATCCGGACCTTACGCAATCAATTTCAAGAATGCAAAAGCATCCTGGCAAACTTATGGTTATGCTTGATAACCAATGACAAACTATTTCATATAAACAAATAAATCCCTACACTCAGAAAATCCCAAATCAAGCAGATATAATATATCACAATATAATTCGAGACCAACGCTCAACAATTTCCAGTAATTCGGGCGTATCACGCCCTCAAGCATAAATGATAATCTGTAAGAGAGAACTGAGTCTCAACACTAAGATCTAGCCAATAAATATCCCCATCAAGGGTACCTATCGAGTTACCTAGGGCGTCACTACTTATCCAAGAGTAAATCCCTCACAAGGGTAACCATCAAGTTACCTAGGGCATCACTATTTATCCAAGAGTAAATCCCTCACAAGGGTAACCATCAAGTTACCTAGGGCATTACTACTATTCATGAGTGTAATCGAAGTTACACGGGTTCACAGAGACTTCTATGTTAATCAGTGGTGCTAGTGAGCAGTTGCCCCTAGAGTGTTCAGCCTCACTCAAACTTGGCAACCCCTAGTATATCTAGGCACTCTCACTGAATGGCCAATATTCATGGATACTATTTGGGAATAACTTATCAGAGCACTTTCTTAGGTTCTAACCGTTCACTGATTAAGTAAGCATGAGGGCCCCTAGGTCCCATTCATTTTGGTGCCCCTAGGTTTAAACCAGCAATCCTCACCTCTTGCCACTCGTTGCAGTAATGAACCGAACATAATAAAATCAAGCAGTGTGACGGGGATCAGCCGTCTAGAATATGATGGATATCTACCGGTCATATTTTCTTAATCATCACCCACTAGACTAACGTCTCTATGCAAACTTTCTTCGACAATGTATATGTGTGCATGTGTCTCTATACTAACATATAATACAATAGTCGTTTCATGTTGTAGCCACACAATAGAAGTTGACTTACTTGGAGTCCTTAGCTCTCAGTAGGATTTCACCCTCCAATGTATAGTCGAGTTATGCTCTTAGCCAATACTGTAATTATCGATACAGTATACTCGAAATAATTATGGCACTTCATATTTCATTATTATTATTATTATTTTGGGCAGTTTGGTCATTTTAAAAATCACTTGTAAGGATTAAAGATCCTTTTTTGGATTTAAACCCATTCAAGAAATTCGTACTTAAAAATTTGAGACTAAACCCTAATTATCGGGAAGACCTATTGTAACGCCCTGGTTACCCCAGAACAGTTACGGTGAACTGAAAATTTGACCCGCTAACCGAGTCCTTTGGTTAAAAACGTGCATCTAAGTGTTATTAACAGGCTAAATTGGAAAAACCAATAAAAAAGAAATGATATATTTTATTTAATACATAAAACTGTTCATGGGCCCATCAAAAACATTGGCAAGCTATTTACAATTCAAAATGGTCATTACTGTTTCAAATTTTCAAACCCGCTGACCTAAGCGACAAAAATAGGGTAAACCCCCTGGTTCCTCTGAGAACTCCTTGGCCGTGGTGGTCAAGCGGCTGCATATGTACACATCACCACCTAAGCTCTCCACTCAAGGCTGGGTGAGCTTTTCTTTCCCTTTACCTGCACCACATAGCACCCATGAGCCAAGGCCCAGCAAGAAAACACAATATAGCATGATATAATATCAAAAATGGTCATAATAATCATTCAGGACTTTCAGTCCAAATAGACGAGTGACAATTGGAAAAGTCACTAAGGTGGGTACAACTCCTTTTAGCCATGGGACGATAGGGTCACCGTGGCTTAACAGATAAGTGAACCTTTCACTAGCTTAAACAGGTTAGGTGCATGATGACTAGTCATCAACATATCCTACCTCATGACCATAGATTCATAACCATGGAACACCGTTCCCTAGCCATTCAACGCTGATATCGATAACAAACAGTCACCTAGGCCCTGGCTCTGAGTAACTAGGTTAGACAAGTCAAGCGCTTATAAGTTTCATCGACCTTAGGGTCGATCCAGCATTAATGCCTTAGAGTCATTCAACGCTGATATCGATTAGATCTAATCTTCATTCGGCCCTGCGTTCAAGAAGCTTATGCCGTTTCTGACTCCTAGGTCAGTGATACGCGACCAATGCCGTCCCTGACTAATCAGTGCCATACACAAGTAAACAATATCCACTAGCATTTAATATGCAATCAATTTCCACGTTTATCAACCAACATTCCTCAACAACAATCATGCATGTCATTTACACAGGGTGCAGTTTTCTTACCTCCAGTACGAGCGAGAAATATAATAAGAACGACTCTTGAGAACGATCAACCTTTTGGTTTCTTAGCGGTTACCTAATCATAAAAATTTATAACCTCCATTTATGAAAATCAACAATGAAAGGGTCTTGACCTAAACCCCACTCTCGGGACCTCGAAACACGCCCACGCGGTGAGTAGATTCGATCCCGAGCCTTAAGAATTGAAATCGCTGAGCCAAAAACCCTTAGAAACACTCAAAACGGGATTTTGGAGGAACAGAGTAGCGCTACAGCACTGCTCACTAGCGCCCCAACACTATACTCAGAACCCCCAAACTGCCCAAAAGCATCCTGTGTGGCGCTATAGCGCCCTATGATGGGTGTTGTAGCGCTACCCCCAGACCAGCTTTCCCCTGAAACTTTCTTCTTTGACTACTTCAATTCTAACCTGATTCCAATACTTCCCAATCCCATTTTTGATATCAAATGAACCCAAAAACCATCCTCACATACCCCAAGCATCATAACCATAAGAACCCTAGCCAAAACTCCCAACAAAACCAAGCATCCATCCTAGGAACCCCAGCTGAAAATCAGAACAAAAACATAGTAAAGCAGGGATTTTAATGGCTAGATATTTACCTCAAGCTCAGATTATGATGCTCTTTAATGGTGGAACACTCTCCCAAACTCCCAAGGTTTACTTCCCAAGCTTGAATCCTCAAGAATGGCTCAAAAATCACAAAGAGAGCTGAAGGAAAGTAGGTACGGGAAAGCTCTTGAACTGACTCTGTTTTTTTTCTCCACCTTTCTACAGCCATAAATGGTTTATATCTATCCTAGGGGTGAAAAGACCAAAATACCCCTAGGTCTAATAAGGGTTTCTAAAGGCTTCCAAAGGAAGAATTGGTATTTCCCACTTATCTTGTTAATCATAATTAACGCTCTCCAATTCTCGCTATTCTCAATATTATCAAACATCAACAATTCGCATCCTGTTACCCTTTAATTTTTGGCAACGCTCTAATCATTAAAATCACCTAGAGACTCATCCCGAGCCACGAACTTAAACCTGTTATGACTAGACTGCTAACTAATATTCCAAGATCATCTCATGCCGAATAGCTCGAACAAACCCACATTACAAATATACAATTATGCCCTCAACGGGCCAAAACTCCCCTGTAATTAAATGTGGACCCACATGCATGCATTTAACATCATATTATAATATAATTCACATAAACATGCATATTATCATTTAATCGCATAATTAAACAGTTATGCCCCTCACGGCCTACTAATCCAGCCATTAAACTGCATTAGGGATTCCGGGGCATTATAACTATCCCCTCCTTACAGAAATTTCGTCCTCAAAATTTACCTGAACTGCTCGGGATACTGACTCTGCATATTTGACTCCAGCTCCCAGGTCGCTTCCTCGACCTTGCTGTTCCTCCCCAATACCTTAACCAAAGGTATCGTCTTATTCCTGAGGACCTTATCCTTTCTATCAAGTATTTGAACTGGCTGCTCCTCAAAGGAGTGATCTGGCTCAAGCTCCAGATCTTCATAATTCAAAATATGATTCACATCAGATACATACATTCGAAGAGCTGAAGCATGAAATACATTATGCACGGTCGACAACGCTGGAGGCAAAGCCAATCTGTAAGCCACTTGACCAACCCACTCCAGGAGCTCAAATGGACCTACAAACCTAGGGCTCAGCTTGCCTTTCTTCCCAAACCTTCTCACCCCTTTCCATGGCGAGACTCTAAGGAAGACATAGTCTCCCACTTGGAAGTCCATGTTCCTGCGCTTGGGATCTGCATAACTTTTCTGCCTACTTTGAGAAGCAAGCATTCGAGCTCTAATCTTGTCAATGGTCTCACTGGTCCTTTGAACTACCTCAGGACCCAAGTATCTCCTTTCACCTGTCTCATCCCAATGAATGGGAGACCTACACTTCCTACCATACAACATCTCATAAGGTGCAACTCCAATGGTAGACTGATAACTGTTGTTGTAGGAGAACTCTATCAAAGGTAGATACTTACTCCAAGATCCACCAAAGTCCAGCACACATGCCTGCAACATGTCTTCCAATATCTGGATCTTCCTCTCAGATTGCCCATCTGTCTGAGGATGATAAGTACTACTGGACTTTAATTGTGTCCCCATGGCCTTTTGAAAAATCCTCCAGAACTTGGAAGTAAAAGTAGAGTCCCGATCTGACACGATCGACCTAGGCGCTCCATGGAGGTGCATGATCTCTCTCAGATAGAGATCTGCATACTGATCAACTGTATAAGTAGTACTCACTGGCAAGAAGTAAGCTGACTTGGTGTAGCGATCCACTATCACCCAAATAGAATCATGCTGACCAACGATCCTGGGTAAGCCCACCACGAAATCCAGAGGTTGCAATAACTCTGCTGGCCTCTGATGCTCAGCCTTGACCAACTGACATGTCAAGCACTTAGCCACATACCCTACTACATCCCTCTTCATCCCCGGCCACCAATACAACGATCTCACATCCTGATACATCTTTGTGGTGCCTGGATGCAAAGAGTAAGGTGTAGTATGAGATTCATCCAGAATCTCTCGTCTCAAAGCAGTGTCTAACGAAACACATATCCATCCCTTGTATCTCAACAAGCCTAACTCAGACACTGTATAATCTCTGGATGCTCCAGTCAGAACATCCTCTCTGATCTTGATCAACTGTGGATCACTCAACTGACCCTTTTTAATTTTCTCCAACAGTGTAGACTGTAGCGTAATATTAGCCAACTGGCCCACCCGTAACTCTATACCAGCTCTGGTCATATCATCTGCTAACTCTCTGGCTATCAGCCTCATACCATAAATCTATCCCGGACCCTTCTAGCTTAAAGCATCAGCTAACATGTTGACTTTTCCTGGATGATACAGAATCTCATAGTCATAATCTTTTACTAACTCCAACCAATGCCTTTGTCTCATATTCAGATCTTTCTGGGTGAAGAAGTACTTCAGGCTCTTGTGGTCTGTATAGATCTCACACTTCTCTCCATAAAGATAGTGCCTCCATATTTTTAAAGCAAAGACCACAGCCACCAACTCTAAATCATGAGTGGGATATCTCTTTTCATACTCCTTCAACTGACGAGAAGCATAAGCAATTACCTTCTCTGATTGCATCAGAACACAGCCCAAACCATGATGAGAAGCATCACAGTAAATCACAAATTTCTCTTGATCTGTCGGAAGACTTAGAATCAGAGCTGTAATCAATCTTTACTTCAGTTCCTGGAAGCTGTTCTCACATTTATCTGACCACACAAATTTCTGACTCTTGTGTGTTAGCTCAGTCAATGCAGTAGCAATCTTTGAGAACCCTTCCACGAAACGCCTATAATAACCTGCCAATCCAAGGAAACTTCTAACCTTAGAAGCATTCTTTGGCCTTGACCAATCTTGGACCACTTCAATCTTTGATGGATCTGCCTTAATCCCCTCCTTACTGACAATGTTTCCAAGAATAGAAAGCGGTCAAAGTCAGGTCAGGCCGAGCTGGTTGAGTAGTAGGAGTAGGCGTGCAAAACAACAAAGCCACTGCTCTTCGGGGCGGTGAGGTGGACAATCCCTTACTCTAGCTTTAGAGAAGGATACCTGAGACAACCAGAACTCACATTTCTTGAACTTTGAAAATAGTCACTGATCCCTCAGTCTCTGTAGAACCAACCTCAGATACTGCTCATGCTCTGTCTCAGACTGGGAATACACCAGAATATCATCAATGAAGACAATCACAAACTGGTCTAGATAATCCTTGAACACTCTATTCATCAGATCCATAAAAGCAGTAGGGGGATTAGTCAATCCAAAAGACATGAATAAGAACTCATAATGCCCATACCTGGTACAAAAAGGGGTCTTTGGTATATCTCCCTCCTTGACCCTTAACTGATGATAACCAAAACGAAGGTCAATCTTTGAGAATACCTTCTTACCTTGCAATTGATCAAACAGATCATCTATCCTTGGCAAAGGATACTTGTTCTTAATTGTCAATTTATTCAGTTGTTTGTAATCAATACACATTCTCAGAGAACCATCCTTCTTCTTTACAAATAGAACTGGCGCACCACAAGGTGAGAAACTAGGTCTGATAAAACCCAAATCTAACAGTTCTTGCAACTGTACTTTTAATGCTTTTAACTCAGCTGGGGCCATTCTGTAAGGTGCTCTAGACACTGGCTCCATCCCTGGTGCCAGTTCTATAACGAACTCAATCTCTTTGTGTGGTGGCAACTCTGGAAAATCTTCTGGAAACACATCCAGGAATTGACAAACAAGTCTGGTATCTTCTGGTCTCACTAGCATGACCTGAGTGGTATCAACCACACTGGCTAAGAATCCAATACAACCTCCTTGCAATAGATCCCTAGCCCTCAATACAGAAATCATAGGTATGTGAGGTCCATGCACAATACCAATAAACATAAATGGATCCTCACCTTCAGGCTCAAAGGTGACCATCTTCCTTCTGCAATCAATGGTTGCCCCATACTTTTCCAACCAATCTATACCCAATATCATGTCGAAGTTAGTCATAACCAACTCTATCAAATCCACTGATAACTCTCTGCCATCCACTGTCATTGGAAAATATCTAACCCATCTCTTGGATACCACCAACTCTCCAGTGGGTAACAAAGTTCCAAACCCTACAACATAAAAATCACAGGGTCTACACAGTCTATCACCAGAATCAATCAATATATTATAAGGGGATCCAGCACTAAGAAGCTGACCTATAACAACTGAGGGAGAAGCCTCAGCTTCTTCTTGAGTTAATGTGAACACTCGAGCTGGGGCCGAGCTGTCCGCTTTCCTGGGTTCTTCTTTTTTGATCTTAGGGCAATCCTTTTTAAGATGATCCACTGCTCCACATGAGAAACAGGCCCTTGCCCTACACTCTCCCAAATGATGCCTCTTGCATCTAGGGCATTCAAGATAAGACTTCTAGGCTTCATTACCACCTGGATGACCCATTGAGATACCACGGGGCCACCTATCAGGACCTGGAACTAGGAAGGTGTCAGGAGCCTTCGTCTTCTGCTCACTAGGGCCTATACCCCTACCAGAACCCACAAATGGAGGACCTGTCCTCCTGAAATCCTTTCTGGCTGCATTGTCTATCCAGATCTTGTTCTCTGCACTTTCAGCTGTGAGTGCCTTCTCAACCACTTGTGCATAGGTAGTAACCCCAGCCACAGTGGTAATACATACATCACGGCCTAATCTGGGCTGAAGCCCCTGCAAAAATCTCTCTCTTCTGGTCTCGTCAGTGGGCACCAGCTCCATGGAAAACTTTGCCAAACGATCTAATTTCAAGGCATACTCAGTGACCGACAAATTTCCCTAAAGTAGCCTTATGAATTGCTCAGATTTAGCTGCCCTGATGGCATCATTATAATATTTCTCGTTGAACAGAGTATGAAACTCTTCCCAACTCAGGGCATTTATATTCTTGGTCTGGGTAATCACTTCCCACCAAATCCAGGCATCCTCCTGAAACATATAAGTGGCTCAAGCCACCCTCTCATTACCAATTACCCTCATGAAATCAAGGATAGTGGTAATCATACTCATCCATTGTTCTGCCTTGGCAGGATCTGCACTGCCCTCAAATACTGGAGGTTGCTGCTTCCTGAACCTTTCATAAAGAGGCTCCCATTTATTTCCAACCTCAGGCAACTGCTCAACTGATGGCACCGACATAAGAGGTGCCTCTGATACACTGGCCACTGCAGGCACTTGCTGTTGTTTCAGGAGACAAAGCTCTTCTCCCTGTCTTAACACTGTTGCCTGCAGATCACTAACTATCTGCTGGCAGTTTACAGGAGCTAGCTGTGGAATCTGTGACTGGTCATTCTCCTGACCCTAACTATTATTATTCTGGCCTTGATCACTCTGGCCAGCTGAAGTATCTGTTATACCTTGCTGAGACAACGATCAATACGGCCAGTTAGGTAGTAATAACTAAACCTCTTGCTGCCTTATGGTCCAAGAACAAGCAAACAATTATCATATTCCACAGTCATACACATATACAAGCAGATACATGTTTATAGCATTTAGCACAAAGCATGTATCACATAATAATTCACAAACAACAATACTAATAAGTATGTTCCAGCAATCTCAGTATTATTTTGCACACATTTGCTGAGGATATAATATTCCAGGGCATAGGTTTAACATGGTGTCTCATGCATATAGGTAAAAGCATATATACCATATTTAGCAATTATACATATAACTACATAATTAGTTACTAAACCATGAGTCGAGCTTAACTTCAGTGATGTGTGTACATGCCCAGCCAGTCTACAGGAACCGTAACCGTGGCACACTCTAACCTCTCCACTCAAGGCTGGGTGAGTTTATCTTTCCCTTTACTTGCACCACATAGCACCCATGACCCAAGGCCCAGTAAGAAAACACAATATAACATGATATAATATCAACAATGATCATAATAATCATTCAGGACTTTCAGTCCAAATAGACGAGTGACAATTGGAAAAGTCACTAAGGTGGGTATAGCTCCCTTTAGCCTTGTGACGATAGGGTCACTGTGGCTTAAAAGATAAGTGAACCTTTCACTAGCTTAAACAGGTTAGGTGCATGATGACTAGTCATCAACATAACCTACCTCATGACCATAGAGTCATAACCATGGAACATTGTTCCCTAGCCATGTGACAAACAGTCACCTAGGCCTTAGGCCGTGGCTCTGAGTAACTAGCTTAGACTAGTCAAGCGCTTATAAGTTTCATCGACCTTACGGTCAGTCCAGCATTAATGCCTTAGAGTCATTCAACGTTGATATCGATTAGGTCTAATCTTCATTCGGCCCTGCATTCAAGATGCTTATGCCGATTCTGACTCCTAGGTCAGTGATACGCGACCAGTGACGTCCCTGACTAATCAGTCCCATACACAAGTAAACAATATCCACGAGCATTTAATATGCAATCAATGTGCACATTTATCAACCAACATGCCTCAACAACAATCATGCATGTCATATACACAGGGTGCAGTTTTCTTACCTCCGGTTCGAGCGAGAAATATAATAAGAACGACTCCTAAGAACGATCAACCGTTTGGTTCCTTAGTGGTTAACTAATCATAACCAATTGTAATTTCCATTAATGAAAATCAACAATGAAAGGGTCTTGACCTAAACCCCGCTCTCGGGGCCTCGAAACATGCCCACACGGTGAGTAGATACTATCCCGGGCCTTAAGGATTGAAATCCCCGAGCCAAAAACCCTTAGAAACACTCAATACGCGATTCTGGAGGAACAGAGTAGCGCTGCTCACTAGCGCCCCAGCGCTATACTCAGAACCCCCAAATTGCCCAAAAGCATCCTGTGTGGTGCTATAGCGCCCTATGATGGGCGCTGTTGCGCTACCCCCAGACCAGCTTTCCCTTGAAACTTCCTTCTTCGACTCCTTCAATTCTAACCTGATTCCAATGTTTCCAAATCCCATTTTTGATACGATATGAACCCAAAAACCATCCTCACATACCCCAAGGATCACAACCATAAGAACCCTAGCCAAAACTTCCAACAAAACCAAGCATCCATCCTAGGAACCCCAGCTGAAAATCAGAACAAAAACAGAGTAAAGCAGGGATTTTAATGGCTAGATACTTACCTCAAGCTCAGATTATGATGCTCTTCAATGGTGGAACACTCTCCCAAACGCCCAAGGTTTGTTTCCAAAGCTTGAATCCTCAAGAATGGCTCAAAAATCACAAAGGAAGCTGAAGGAAAGTAGGTACGGGAATGCTCTTGAACTTACTCTATTTTTTTTCCACCTTTCTACAGCCATAAATGGTTTATATCTATCCTAGGGGTGAAAAGACCAAAATTCCCCTAGGTATAATAAGGGTTTCTAAAGGCTCCCAGGGGTAGAATTGTTATTTCCCACTTATCTCGTTAATCATAATTAATACTCTCCAATTCCTGCTATTCTCGATAATCTCAAACACCAATAATTCATATCCCGTTACCCTTTAATTCCCGGTAACACTCTAATCATTAAAATCACCCCTAGACTCATCCCGAGCCCCGAACTTAAACTTGTTATGACTAGACCGCTAACTAATATTCCAAGATCAAATCGCTCGAACAAACCCACATTATAATGTGGTCTCAACAATTGGTCACCGACATGCATACAAATATACAATTATGCCCTCAACGGGCCAAAACTCCCCTGTAATTAAATGTGGACCCACATGCATGCATTTAATATCATATTATAATATAATTCACATAAACATGCATATTATCATCTAATGGTGTAATTAAACAGTTATGGCCCTCCCGGTCTACTAATCCAGCCATTAAACCGCATTAGGAATTCTGGGGCATTACACCTATCCTATGGTCTCAATATTTAGGCTCAGGTATCGTACTAGTATTTTCCCACAATCCCCTAAAAATCTTATTCTTTAAAAGTTTCGCTATAAACCGTACTTTCAACAGGCGGTTAATTTTATAAAATATTTAAGCCGGTATTATATCAAGAAAATACTAATTAAATTCCTTAATTAGTTTTCAAGAAAATAATATCTTAATTTTCCTTTTATTTTTCCTAAGGTTTTAATCTCTAAAAACTGTTCTAAGAAAATCGCCTAATTTTAACTTAATTAGGAGAAACCGTTAATAATTTCTTATCTTGACTAGTTAATTCTCTTATGTAAATTAATCAAGTTTACTACTAGAAAAGTAATTTATTTAATTATTTTCTCAAAATATAGGGCTTTTAAACCCTCTTTTAATATATCAACTTAATAATAAATTAAATCTTTTATTTTTAGAAAGAATAAAAATTCTTTAATAAAAATAATTCGCACTAATCTCAAAGTGGTATTTTAGGTCAAAATGTTTTTAAGACTTACAAAGTTTTTATCTTACAATATGCAAAAATGTACTTTTATCTTAAGTTCCAAAATCCTATTTTTGCACTGAGTGTGAAATGCCGTTTTTGCACTAAGTGTGAAAACCTCATTTTTCACATTTTTAACTACATACTTTGTTAGATCATAACTTGAAATTTACTTACCCAATTGCTACCAAAATTTCTCAATTCCATATTTTGTATGCCATTTAGGTCTTTGTGAAATCTTAGGACAAAAGGAGCAATTTTTATTCATGAAAATATTTTCCAAACATTGAGGTAAAAATGAACTTATTTTCAACTCCTTATTTGGTTTTTCAAATTTGGTACTTAATAACTCTCAAACCGTTCATTATTTTGTTACTAAATTTTACAGTGGAATACAAGGTTATGTCAAGAATATTACCACCAAATTTTAGAAAAAAGTGGGTTCATTTGACCTATACTATGGATGTCCAAACTTGGTCCCAAACTTTGAAATGGCCTAACTCACTCATTTCTAAACGTTTTTTAGTGTTTCAAAAGCTCAAATTTATGTACTACATCTCAAAAACATCACAGTAGAATTTATTTTAAAAATATCAGTACACAGTGGATGCTTGACCCATTGGAAGTCACAGCTCAAAAATTGTATTTTTTTTGTTTTAGGGTTTTCAATAGAACTCTTAGGGATTTTGGTCCCTATTTTCAAAAATCAACACACAAGCATCATAAAAGTTATAAATAAACTACCATAGCCTTATTACATCAGCAATAAGAAACTTTAAGCATTAAATGTACAAAATAATGCTTAAAAATAAAAACCATACAATAACAACCATAAAAAGTAAACTTTTTACCTCTTGTTGTTCTTGCTTTAGTTTTTGATGTTTCTACTAGTTTGGAATCATTCAATACTCTTTCAAAACCTTAACCAACTCCCCCAACAACATAGATAGTTATCTATTAAAAGACCTATGGTTAAAACTTTACAAAAGTCAAGTTTTTTTTTTTTGAAACTTTACCTTAGGGTACTCTTCCTAGAACAAAGCTTAAACTTCCAAACTTTCTTAGTGTTCTTGATGTTTGAAAAGGGAGAGAAAACTTGAGAGAGAATTTTTTAACAAGGTGAGAGTGATTTGTGAGAGGGGGGTCGGTTTTGGGTGGTTGATAGAGTTTAAACTATTCTAAAATATCTAAAACACTTGAGTGTTTTTACTATGACCACTTGATGCCATTAACCCTAATTTAAATGGGGATTAATACTAAAACAATTTGGTCCACCCAATTTATTTCTTTCACATGGCCGACTACTATTTCTTTTATTTATGTTAAGATTTTTTTTTATATAATAGTTAATAGATATTTCCTAAGAAGAAAAATCTAAAATGACTTTCTATAACCTTTTTCACTCATTCAAAGTTTTTAAAAAAAATAAAACTTAACACATAATAATTAAATTAAATGTCTCTCACATTTAATTTAATTAATCACACAATAAAATTTAACCTAAGGTCCATTCATGGAAAAAAATTCCCCAATTCGGTAAAATTAAGCATTTTAACACAAATTGCCCTAAAATTTCCATTTCCTCTTCCATTTATTATTTTTGACCAAACTTATTTTTATGAATGTATTTTATGCCCAAAATATATTTGCCATATTTTTTGATTTTATTTTCTGAGATTTTTACCGATTAGGGTTTTTGTGTCGGTCCAAGACCGAAAGTCTTATCTTGACTTTTAATCACAAAATTCATAATTTGGCTAACAATAACTCGTGGAAAAAAATTCCAAAAAAATATAATATTATTTAAAATAATATTCTTAACTCGGGGAAAAAAATCACGACCCGAGCCATTTAAAGGTACCAAAAATGCAGGGCGTTACAATGACCATAACAAAGTATGCTCTGAAGTATGATCGGTTAGCTAAATTCGCGCTAGATTTGGTGCCAACTAATATGGCAAGGAGCGATCATTTTGTACGACGGTTGAATGTAATGATAGCCCGGGATGTCAAGATAACATTGGATCCAAGGATTACTGCTTATGCTTAGGTAGTGGAAAAATATGCTAGTGCTGAGGGTGCTGAAGACTTGATATGGAAGGAAGGCACCACTAGGTGTGATGCTAAGAGGATAGTGCCTCCTTTCACTAGTTTTGGCCAAGGTAGTGTCCCCACTGAGCGAAGAGAAAGACCCCAGATTCTTTTATTCCTTCTGGTCCAGATAGGAGGGCATGGGGTTCCTTTGGTGGCCGTCAGGGTGGGGGAGAGAACTGGAGAAGCTTCCCAGAGTGTGCACAGTGTAGGGGATGTCGTCTGGAAGACTGTAGAGTCAGAGCATGTTTCGTTTGTGGGAGTGTCAATCATTTGAGGAAAGATTCTCCACACGTAAAGAAAGAGGAACCAAAGAAGAGCGACAACCTCAATTGAGCCAGAGTGTATGCCTTGACCCAGACCGAAGCTGAGGCTAGTCCCTGAGTTGTGATAGGTCAATCTTGTAGTGTTGGTTATTCATTTACTACATTGATTGATTAAGGAGCTACTCATTCATTTGTATATGCTAGAGTGATACACCATTTATATAGACCTTGTTATTTGTATGCTAGGGGATTTAGAACTTTTTTGCCAACTAGGGAACTGGTAGTCTCTATGAGGTGGGTTAGAGTGTTATCAATGGAGATAGAAAGTAGGGAGTTGTCTGTGGATATGATTGAACAAGTAATGGAAGATTTTGATATGATTTTGGGAATGGATTGGTTGCCAGAGTATGGAGCGATGATAGGCTGCAAGTGAAGGATGGTAACTTTTGAGCCTGAAGGAGAGGAACCCTTTGTGTTTGTGGGAACGGTGAGTAGACCACGAGTACCTATGATTTATGCATTGAGAGCTAGAGACCTATTGCACGAAGGTTGCATAGGATTCCTAGTAAACATAGTAGATACCTCTAGGGCTATGTCAGTTGGACTAGGTGAGACCAGGTTTGTGTGTTAGTTTCCTAATGTGTTTCCAAAAGACCTGCCAGAGTTGCCACCATACAGAGAGATTGAATTTTTCATAGAATTGGCATGAGGAGCAGAACCAGTATCGAGGGTACCTTATAAAATGGCTCCAGCAATGTTAAAATAATTAAAGATTCAGTTGAAGGAATGACTGGATCTAGGATTCATTAGACCCAGCTTTTCACCGTGGGGTGCTCCAGTGTTGTTTGTGAAGAAGTAGGATGGGTCATTAAGAATGTGCATCGATTATGGGGAGCTAAATAAGTTGACTATTAAGAATAAGTACCCACTACCCAGGATTGACAATTTGTTTGATCAGTTACAAGGGAAGACAATATTTTCTAAGATTGACCTTCGGTCTGGCTACCATCAATTGAGGATTAAGGAAGAGGATATACCAAAGACCGCGTTTCGTACGAGGTATGGACAATATGAATTCTTGGTCATGTCTTTTGGATTAACCAATGCCCTAGTAGCCTTCATGGATTTGATGAATATGGTATTCAGCGATTATTTGGATAAGTTTGTAATTGTGTTCATTGATGATATAATGGTGTACTCCCAATCAGAAATAGAACACGACCAACATCTTCGTTTGGTATTACAGAGGCTGAGGGAGCATAAGTTGTATGCTATGTTTAGTAAGTGTGAATTTTGGTTACCCCAAGTAACATTTCTGGGCCATGTTGTGAGTAAGAAGGGGATTCTAGCGAATCCAACCAAGATAGGGGCAGTGAGAGATTGGTCGAGACCAAGCAGTGTACCAGAGGTTAGAAGCTTCCTGGGGTTAGCAGTGTATTATCGGTGATTCGTTGAGAGATTCTCCAGAATAGCAACACCATTGACTGAGTTGACGCATAAGAAGACAAAGTTTATCTAGACAGATAGATGTGAGAAAAGTTTCAAGGAATTGAAGCGTCGACTGATTACTGCTCCGGTACTGAGTCTTCCATAAGACAAGGAAATGTTTGTTGTCTACTATAATGCTTCAAGGCAGGGGTTGGGTTGTGTACTGATGCAAGCTGGAAAGGTGATAGCCTATGCTTCTAGACAGCTGAAGGAATATGAACAGAGGTATCCCACTCATGACTTGGAATTGGCAGAGGTGGTATTCGCACTGAAGGTATGAAGGCACTACCTGTATGGAGAAAAGTGTGAAATATACATTGACCATAAAAGTTTGAAGTACTTCTTCACTAAAAAATATTTGAATATGCACCAATGGAATTTTGGCTGGAGTTGGTAAAGGACTATGATTGTTAGGACTATGATTGTTAGATTTTGTACCATCCAGGGAAGGCCAATGTGGTGGCCGAAACATTGAGTTGGAATGGTTCGAGACAATTGCTCAGTTCAAAACAGATATCAGAAAAGTAAGCTGAAGAAATAACGAGAGCGGGGATTGAACTGGTAGTTGGTTAGCTAGCCAACATTACCCTCCAGTCTACACTTCTTGAGAGAATCACAGAAGTGCAGAAGGAGGATCCTCAGTTGAAGAAGCACAAAGAGAATGTCTTAGCTGGATTGGAAACACTTAAACATAAAGTAGGCTTTCTAATTCAGTTTATACATATAAACAAAAGTGGAAACACTTCAATATGGAGGCACCACCTCAAGACGAAGACCTTCCACTTCGGTTTTTCACCACTTTTTACTTCACCACGAACTACTTCAGTTGTTAATTTATGTGAAAACCGAATTAGTTCCACCTAAAAAACTGAAGTAGTAGCCCATTTTTCTTGTAGTGTTTCTTTGTGTTGATATGACCGGAATGCATGTATTCTGTATGTTGTATGAAAAGCAAATGGTTGTTAGTGTGTTAAACGCGACATGACAAAGGGGTCACTAAGGATATAAAGACGAAACCTGAGTTACTAAGGATATAAAGACGTAACTCATAGGGCGGACGCGCCGAGGTTATTCAAGGACCAGAGCCTCGTGTTTACCTCAAGATGTAACATGGACAAGAGAGGGGGCCATGTTCACAAAGATATGATGATGATGTTTGAATATGTTAATGATATATGATGCATGGTAATGATGTGTGATGATGACGTTAAGTACGATGTATGACGATGTGTGTATATGATGTTGTAGGAGTCTTACGATATGATTATGTTTTGTTGTGTTTTTCTTTGTTTGTTGTTTGTACTTCCTTACTGGGCTTTTAGCTCACCCCCCTACTTTCCCCTTTCAGGTAATAAATAGGGTTTCTCTTTTACTGTGTTTGCTGCCTATTTTGTAAATTTAATGTTTGGTTTTAGATTTGAGAGATATAAATGATTTTTTTTGTTGTTTGGCTATTATTATTTGTAAAAAAAACCCTAGACTAATACTTTTTAAAACATTTCCATGCTCATGAACTTATAGAAGAAAACCTCTTATTATATGAAAATTTCAGTGGGGCCTTCCTAAAACATGCAAGTTTGGCCCAATAGTTTAAAATAAAATAAAAGTTCTTATCGAACTTTTTTATAAAAAATAAATATATTTCAAGTCTCACTGATAAGTTCTGAAACCAAAATAAAACATAACATCATTCTTTGAAATTGGCTTTAAGTTGATCGTTTACTCGCCCATAGGATATCTCATGCCATACACACTCTGACGTCATAACTCCCTACATCACCACACGTGCCAAAGAGAAACCCTATTTATTACCTAAAAGGGGAAAGTAAAGGGGTGAGCTAAAAGCCCAACAAGGAAGTTCAAACAACAAACAAACAAAAACACAACAAAACATAATCATATCGTAAGACTCCTACAACATCATATACACACATTGTCATACATCGTACTTAATGTCATCATCACACATTGTACATAAATGTTATCATCACACATCATACATCATTACCATGCATCATATATCATTAACATATTCAAACATCATCATCATAAACATTATCATCATATCTTTGTGAACATGGCCCCCTCTATTGTCCATATCACATCTTGAGGTAAACAGGAGGCTCTGGTCCTTGATTATCCTCGGCTAGTCCACCCTATGAGTTACATCTTTATATCCTTAGTATCTCGGGTTACGTCTTTATATCCTTAGTAACCATTTTGTCGTGTCGCGTTCAACACGCTAACAACCATTTGCTTTTCATACAACATACAAAATACATGCATTCCAGTCATATAAACACAAAGAAACACTACAAGAAAAATGAGCTACTACTTCAATTTTTTAAGGTGGAACTACTTCGGTTTTCACATAAATTCGCAACTGAAGTAGTTTGGGGCGAAGTAAAAAGTGGTGAAAAACCGAAGTGGAAAATGGACTTTCTACTTCGGTTTTTATGTATAAACCAAAGTAGAAAGTAGGCTTTCTACTTTAGTTTATACATATAAACCGAAGTGGAAGGTCTTCATATTGAGGTGGCGCCTCCATATTGAGGTGTTTCCACTTTGGTTTTTATGTATAAACCGAAGTAGAGAGTCACTTTCTACTTCGGTTTATACATAAAAACTGAAGTGGAATGTCTATTTTTTTTCTAAATCCACCAAATTTTGATAAAATTGAATTTATAGTTGAATTATATATATAATTTCTTTTTTTGTTTACAAATTTCTATTTTTAATTGCTTTCAATTTTATTTATTTATTTTCATTTACTTTATAACATAAATAAAAATCACAACATTTATTCACTTAGAATTAAAATTCTTATAACATTAAATATTTATACATTCACATAACTGTAAGGTAGAATAACCTAATCATTCATATATACATTCACATAATTGTAATTAAGTAAAATAGCCTAAACATTCATGTATACATTCACATCAAACTAAAGGTATATATAAACAAAATAGTCTTACTAATAAATTTAAGTCATCAATCGACTTAACTATTCTTGTTGGATTGGCAAGATGTCCTCCCGACCCTTTGCGACAATCTTTTGGCTACTAGTAACTTTGTCATTTAGTTCATTCTGTGAAACAAACCAATGATAGATTAAATTTGTAACTTATAAGAACACTTAAAAAACTTGCCTACTTTACTTTAAAACACTTACAACTCTTTCTTCAATTTTTTTGTCCAAATTATCTTCGACAAGAGTCTTCTTCGTTTCTCGTGCTCTTGTCAAAATTTCATATCCCTCTACATCTTCAACTCCTAGTTCTTTTTTCTAAGACGTCCACCATAATTGAAGTTTAATTATTAAATTTTCCTAAGTCTAACAAAATTTCAACAATATAACAACTGCATTTTAACATCTCCCAACATTTTAAAACCTATAAATAACACCGAGAATATATTGACATAGAGTGCAAATTGAAAAAGGAAAACAATTAATAAAATCAATAAAAAAAATTGGCAGAGTTTCATTTGTTTTTGTAGCATATCCCAATTTTATAATTATCTATAAATTCAATACATACAAACACAAAATCAACACACGTAATTCCATCCTTATATCATGCATGATTTAACTCTAATTTTATAAATAAATATTGCAATAGTAATAAATAAAATTTAAAGATTACTCACCTCCAATATTACACTTGAAGTCACCTAAAATCAATACTAAATTGGCAACTAAATCAACAACCCTTCTAAAAAGCTTAAACAAATACAAATAAAAATCAGTTACATAATTAATTAAACTAGTTACATAATCATCAAACAACATATCAAGCTAGTTAGTTATAGAAAATAAAAAATAAATGCCACTAATAATCCAAACATTTCAAGTTCTAACATTGGCAACAACATTACCTATTGAAGCTATGTTTAAAGATTTAAATTGCAAGTCACAACAATTTGTAAATTTTACTAATATATATTTATATATACAATTAATAACATTATATAAAATAATGAAATAAATAAAAAAATATTACACAAATATACTAAAAAATAAGTATTAAATTTGGAATAATATAAAAAAAAATAACAGAAACAAAGTTTTATGGTAACAAACCTTCTTTGATGCATATTAGCAACTCTAAAACCTCTAAATCATACTTATTAGCAACTCTAAAACCTATATATAATAACCACATTATATCTACAAGAAAAAAATCTAAAAATAATATAGAAAATAAAAAAGTATCATACAAACAAAGATTTAGTAATTCATACATTTTTTGAAGCTCGAGAACACGTTTTAATGTAAGAAAACCAGTCAAAGTCCAATAACAATACCAATTTTCGAACCCTAAAAATACCCACACCCAAAGTCTTTATTTTGTCCCTCAAAAATAAAAATGGAACTAATATTTCCATTTTATAATAACCACATTATATCTACTTCGTTTTGGACTTTTGCTTCAGAGAGATGAATGAGGTGGGAGCTAGATATTAAGGGTATTAAAACCATTTGCCCTTTCTACTTCGGTTTTTATCTAAGAACTGAAGTAAAAGGGTTTTAATACCCTTCAGGGTAGCATTTTCTTTTCTCCACTTTTCACTTCAATTTTTTTCATAAAAACCGAAGTGGAAAGTCCCAATATAATGTGCAAACCAAACATGGCCCTTATCTATTTTCTATTTTAACTTTGTTTATTTTAAGAAACCGAAGTAGTAGCCTATTTTTATGTACTACCATTCCCAAAAGTGAAGTAAAAACTCATTGAAAGGCTTTTACTTCAGTTTTTTAATATTCTATGTGTAAAAAACGAAGTAAAACCCTATATTTCTAGTAGTGAAAATACATGATTCATCAAATTCATCATATCATCTCAAAATAGCACTTCATACTTCATATCACATGGTGCATCATCATACATAACATTTAACCTCAAACAAACCCATCTTACCGTTCATAGCACAAATAAATAGAATTATATCTAACTTCCTTACCTCAGATCCGAGCAAATAAAAAATTGAATAAACTTCCCAACGAGCCTATAACCATAATCAAATAGCACTCTTTAGCATCACATATCATTTTCTTGTTCCCAACTCACATATCCCATGTTTTCATGGGCCATGACACATGTTGCAATTTACACATAATTTTCAAGCATGCATATTTTTCACATAGAATCACAAAAGAATAATGCTAATTCTACCTATTATCCATGCATGGTTTTTAAGTCAAAATTATATGGTTAAATATTAGACATATTTTTTAATGTAAAAGTGTATTTGCATGTGACATGCATACGTGGGAGCGTTGTTAAAAAGTGATGTTAACAACGATAATTTCTATATATGCTTATTTCTATCCTTTTTTAAAATAAAGATTTAGTAACAAAATTTCCTCACAATTATTTATTTTCTTTAAATTCCTAAGTTGATTAACCTCTTAAGCCATTATTCTTATTTCATAATAGTAATTTATTTAGCCATTTTAAAAATAATAATTCCATTCATTATTTTTAAATTGCATAGAAAATAACAAAAGCTTGAAATTATCTAAAAGTATTTATAAATATCATGTTTCCTTTAGAAAATAACATTTTATTTAAATTAATAAAATTACAAGATTTGATGTGAGAAAAATATAATTTTAAGTGTGGGAAAAATATATTTTTGTTTGTATTATTTAAGTCTTAATTTACGCAGTGTAAACCCATATATGTTAAACAAAATAATTATTTTTAATTTATTAATTTAAACATTCAGCAACTATTTATTTTGTTTAAAAATCACAAGTGAATTTAAACTCAACCTTCACCTTTTCTTGATTTAAAATAAAGAAAACCATACTTATTAAAAATGTGAAAATCCATGGTTACAATTAAAAATATCATTTTTAATGTATACATAGTTTAGGGTATTAATTTATTTCAACAAACATACAAAATTCCTTTCATTTAAAAGACATTTCTCATTTTTACCCAAAACTTCCAGCAACATATTAAACACTCAAAAATCATAAACTTGGAATTAAAACTTATATTTTCTTTTTATAATATAAAAAAACTATAGGTGTTTATTTGAGTAAAATATCATTTTAATGTGAATTAAAATACCCTTTTAATTTCATAAAATCATCATAGCACTTGGAACATCACTTATGCATGTCAATCATTATTTCACCAAATTTTCACACCAATTATTCAAAAAATCAGCAAGCAATATTCATCATAAAATTCATTTCAAGCCCATGCTTTTCAAAACTCAAATATGAATATTCATGTACCACCAATACATCAATTTATAAAAGATTTAAGACAATCCTTTCATTTAACCAATTAACCTAGCATGTTCTTAATATGCATGGGTGACACGAAAATAAAACAATCTCATCATGCATCACACCTATGGCCGAAACCTCATCATCCATATTTCATGTTTTCTCTTACATGTTGACAAAATATTGGGGAGAATTACCTTAGCTTGAAATAGATCAAGACAATACTTAAGCCCTAGCAAGCATCTATTAACATTTTGTAATGACCCAACTTATTCTAGACTTTGGACCATTAATAACTACTATATATTGACACTAATCTTAAAAAAACATACATATGAAATAACCATAACTTTATTATAAACTGTAAAGCAAAGGTTAAATACATAAAAATGCGGTTAGGATATTGGATCCCATTGTTTGAAAATAAAAATAGAACATAACTTAAATCTTAAAATTTGTTACAAAACAAAATGCGGAAAATACATATAAAGCAAAATTTTAAAAGACTTAAACAACTTCTTCCTCGAATCGTTCGCGCAGTCCACCGATTTCCATTCTCCCTCAATACACATTCCCAAGCTGCCAAGAACCTTCCCACCGCCATAACTATTTTCTTGTACATATAAAACATAAAGGAATGAGCCTAATCCCAGCAAGGAAAATCTACTACAAGCATGAAACATAATCATACACATAAACTATGAACATATATCATATACTATAACACATATCATAATTTTAACCCATGTACATGGTGACTATTGGGGTTTGCTAACTAAGCAACTATAAGCCTCAGACTACAATGAGGTTTGCTAGTTGAGCAACTATAAGCCCCAAAAACATAAAAGTGTTGGGGTTTGCTATATGGCAACTATAAGCCCCAAAACATAAAAATGATAGGGTTTGCTATATAACAACTATAAGCCCCACACATACATATATCATAACACATAAAGTCATACTATAGCATAATCATAACACTTTTATATAAACATAGCACATATCACATAAGAACTATCCTATTTTCCTTACTAAAAAAAATATCGGGATGATAAGAACAAGGTCAGGATTTTGGAACACTCCTAAAAACTATTAATAGAGAGGGTAGTATTCTAAAAGAAAGTGATGAAAGAAATGAACTAAACCATCGAGAAAAATACTTACCAACGATAACCTCAAGTTCAAAGAACTTAGATGCCTAACCAGAAATAAAGAATACTGAGTTAGGAATTGAGTAGAGAAAAACTATAAGAACTTAATAAAACAATACAGAAAGGAACTAAGAATAGGGATACCTTTGAAATTGCTATACCCGAACTACACCTCGAAACCGAAATATACTATGAACCTTACTTCCCAAGTGTTTGATAAGCTTGTAATGATAAAGCTTATAATCCCAACCCAAGTGTTTAACACTCTCAAGTAATCCTAGCAGCTTGTAGGCTCTGAACTCAGATTGATGAATGAAGAAATGGCTGGGTACTAGGTCCTATTTATAGAGTTCAAGAATTGAAAGATCTTCATTTAGCTTGAATAAAATAATGGCTTTTTAATTGAAAAACATTTGAATAATCGTTTAGCAGAGGTTGAAGACTCAGTCAAAAAGATTCTGGTCTTATCAAGATGTTAAGGATTAAAATGAGCTCGGTTTCAAAATCATTTGAAAATACAACCCTAGAGTCGATATATCTCCTACCATAGGGGATATATTGCCTGGGCTCATATACCCGAGGCTCGTCGAATGGTCATGTGACGTTACGTGTTTTTCGTATCCCTGTGTGGCGATATATCGCCCCCTAGAGCTGCGATATATCGGCATACGCTGAAATATTATACACATAATTGCACTTTTTTAGCCTAATTTGAATTGAGCAAACAGCCTTGACTAAGTCCTTTAACGATTTCAAAGCTGTTGGCAGACTCTAGGATTTTCAAATATTACTCTTAATAAACTTATTCCTCAAAAATACTTAATTTCTCATTAAACATACATATGACAAGTGTTAATATCTTATTGAGTTTATCTAAACCTTGTAGTATAATAATTATCATCTTCATAATCAGTCATATTAATCAAAACTTAGGTTATAATTAATATTCTTAAACTATAGGTTAAACTTATAAAATCTACAAGTGTTGCTACGAGTGCCCAACTAAGTCCCAGCTTGGACCAAAATCCACAGTCAAAAACATACTATAACTACTACTTATTACTGTTACTACTACCACTATCTAACTAGCTAAGTAAAGTTCTACACATTTTTAAAGTAACCCATTTAAAATCTTACAAACCTATCATGTTTCTAAGAGTACATTGGCATTAAAATAAATGGTGAAACTAAACATACTTGGGCATCTCCCCTAGGCCGAAACTCCCTCAGCCAAAACAACCAAATCCCTTCATGCTTTTACATAGAATTTTTAAACCAACAAAACATAGCATCAAGTCTTATCTCATACAAATAAAACAAAACCCTTAAATAGTTCGATCATAACAAGGTTTTTCTCCATGACCAACAGTAGAATATTGCCACAAACCAAAACACAATGAATACCCAAGCCACACGCCTAGGTCAAATCCTTCATGCATCAAAATAAAAAAAAATAATCCATCAATCCATACAACCCAAGAAAACATAATAACATTAGGGCTAAAGATTCATTACCTCTCTTGATTGTAGAATCAAGAACACAAAAGTGACCAACACCCAAAACTATAACCACCCATTGTTCAAGCCTAGGGTTTCAAAACCCACATGAAGAAAAGAAGAAAAGAAGAAAAGAAGAAAACCAACAAAAAAAAAACTTGCCAAAACACACGAATCAAAAGAAGAGAGTCTAGAAACCACAAGTACAAAGAGACATACCCTAGGTTTGAACCTTTTTCCTCTTCTTTTTCTCCTCCTTCTTCTCTTTCTCTCTCTAAGTCGCTCACTCTCTCTCCTTCTCTCACTAGGCCAACGGCACCAAGAGCATGATGCTTTCTATTTCTTTCTTTTTCCTTTTATCTAACCCTAGAGAAAACTAGCCTAATGGGAATGGGTAAGTTTCCTCTTTCTAATTTCCCATTAATTTTGTTTATTCTAATTTATTAAATAAATGGATTTTTCAATTAAACTAAAAGAAGAAAAATACCAATTTATCTATCCATAATCAATTTGCATCATCAAATTTTGACATAAAATAGTAAACAATTCCTCCCCTTTCCCACTATGCTTCACTCGCCCACACTCTTCTTTCCCTTTCTCTTGTTTTTTTTTTAATTCTTTTAATTAAATAAAAATAATTCAAATAAAATGAAACAAAATGTGTGTAGAAAATCCTACTGCATGTGTACCATGCAACCATGCACATGCCCACACTTAATTACTAAGGTGCATCTCTACTTACCATGCACCTTGGTACATTCAACCATAGCTCATTTATTTTTCAAATTAAATTAATAAATAAACAAAACAATTAAATTCACACAATTTCTACCAAACAATTCTAATAAATAAATAAAAAATAAAAATTCATAACACTTAACAATTATATAAAACAAAGCACAAAATTAATAAAATAATAATAAAAAAATTGGTGTGCTACATTATTTAATCTGAATTTGTTCTTTTTATGTTGAATCCCATATGTATTCCTTTGTAGATTTGTTTTTTTTAGGTGTGGCTTTCTTTAGAAAATTAAGGGTTTCAATTCTGGAAACCATTCATAGATTGATTTTTTCTTATAGTTTATAATCAATATTTTCTTTTCTTTCTTTTTATTTCATTTAAAGAAATTGTGGGTTGTATGTACTTTCTTAATCAATAACTTGTATGATTTGAAAATTTGTCCTTTTGCCTATGATGCTATGCTTTCCTCAATCATCCCTTGTATTATTATGTGATGGTTATGCATAAAAAAGATCATGAGAATGGTAAGTTAGTTGTTTTCCAAGGTTTCTAAGTTTGAAACTTATGCTTTTTAAGTTTACTTTTTGGATTAGGTTCTGTGTTTTCAGTTAGTTGTTGGCTTTTAGTTAGTTAGTAGGCATTAATAATTACATTAAGAGCAAAAATAATTTGAATATTGTAAGCATATATCTTTTTCTCTTGTTAACAATACTTAAGAACTTGTTGATTTTGGAAGTTGTATCAATTTTTTCAAGAGTAATTGTAATGCCCTAGTTACTCCAAGACCATTACTGTGGACTTTAAATAGTGCTTAACTCGCTAAATGAGTCATTTGGTTATAAACGTGCATCTAGGTATTATTAATAGACTAAGATGAAAATTTTCGATAAAAAGGAATGGATATATTTTATTCAAAACATAAAACTGTACATAGGCCCATAAAAGTGTTTACGAAGTTATTGACAATACAAAATGGTCATTGCAATGTAAAACTTACAACCCGCCGACCTAAACGGCAAAAATAGGGTTAACCCTTAGTTCCTCTCAGAAACACTTGGCTGTGGTGGTCAAGCGGCCGCATATGCACACATCGCCATTTAAGCTCTCCACTCAAGGCTGGGTGAGCTTTTCTTTCCCTTTACCTCACCACATAGCACCCGTGAGCCAAGGCTCAGTAAGAAAACTTATTACTGCATGTATGTAATATCAATAAATGATTCCGGTAATCATTTTGGGGCTTGCAACCCTAATCAGATAGTGAGTCACACTCTGGGACTCCGCAGCCTAATAAAATGGGTGACTAATGAGTCACACTTTGGGGCTCCGCACCCTAATTAGATAAGTGACTAATGAGTCACACTCTAGATAGATGACTAATGAGTCTATCTCTGGGGATCTGCTCCCTAAGCCATGTGACATTCAGTCACCAGAGCCTTTTGGCCCTGGCTCTACGTAACTAACATTTAGACTAGACAGACGCTTTTAGTTTCCATCGAACCTGGGGTCGGTCAAGCATTTCATGCTCATGTTGATTAGATCTAATCATTTCGGCCTGTGTTGAACACATTAATGTCGTTCTTGACTCTTAATCCAATGCCATACAAACAGTGCTCAGTGTCACCACTGAACTTGACTGATAAGTCACAGCTTCACGATCAATACTAAGCACTATTGTCGTTTCCTGACTCATAGGTCAGTTCCATACACAGATAAGCAAAGCTGCTATGCATTTACTATGCAATCAATGTCAATATAAAGAGCACTCAACATGCTTCATCAATAACCATGCATGTCACATACTGGGTCCATTTTTCTTACCTCAGGCTCGAGCGTAAAATAATTTAAGAATGACCCTTGAGAACGATCGGTCCTTAAGTCCCGTAGCGGTCACCTAGTCATAACCAAATATGAAATCCCAACAAAAAAATAAATGATAAAAGGTTCATGGTCTAAAACCCCACTCCCGGGACCACTCCCGTGCTCTCGGGACTTCCAATCCACCCAACGGGGTGGTGGAATCATCCGCCGAGCCCCCAAAGTCCTCCCAAGCCCTAAAAATTGGTCTTGCTGAAATAGACCTAGGGCTGGGGCACTCATGGGTAGTGCTGGGGCGCTGCCCCAAGTCAGAGAGCACTCGAGCTCTCCTCTGCCTAGCACTGGGGCGCCAAAAGTGGCGCTGGGGTACCAGTTTGATAGACCAGAAAATTCTGGTTTTCTCCCCTACATTTTCCCCTAAATACCAAGCTTCAAAACCAACCCATACACCATCCAAACTTATAATTTTACCCCAAAACTTCATCTATATCTCAACCTCATCGAAACCCAAGCAAACTTTCCCAAAAACCTCATTGATTTCCCAAAACTAGCATCAAACTATAAACTCTATAAAATCTATAAAAACAGAGGAAAACTTAAGATCAAATCTTGGAGAATCATTACCTCAAAAATTCAAGAGCTTCCTAGCAATCCCCCAAGCAATATCCTAGCATAAAATTCTCAAATCCTAGCTTTTCCACCAAAGAAAAGAGAGAAAGAGATGATCGAGTGAGGAAGAGAGAGTTACTCTGCTTTTTGCATGAATCTTTTGCAACCATCTGGCTTAAATATAACCCATGGTCAAAAGACCAAAATTCCCCTAGGCTACTCCCAATATCCTCAAATAATTACCAAATTATTTCCCCCATTACCCGATCTCAGTAATGTACTAAATTACCAAATTACCCCTAGGCTCGCCCCGAGCCCGGTATTTGACACCGTTTTGACCAAACTGCTAATTAGCTTCCTAGGATCGTCTCATACCGAATAATCAAAATATATCCACATAATAATGTGTTCTCACCCATATCTCACATACATTCACATAAATATACAAATATGCAATTATCATCATATATTCCACATAATAATGTATTTAATCACATAATTGCATAATAAATCAATTATGGCCCTCTAATCCAGGCATTAAACTACATTAGGGAATTTGAGACTTTACAGTAATTCTCCTCAGCTTTTAGATTTCCATGCTTCTCCCAATCTTAGGTTTTATATACTATTTGAAAACTAAATATTTTTATCATAAGTTATTGAGTCTTTTTAAAGAGAAGTGTCTTGAGAAGGCTCACTAATTCAACTGCTGTGAATCTTTTTCTATAGTTTATCTGCATTGATAGACATCTATTTTGGACATTGTAATCTTGAGTTTTATATCTATTTTGCTATCAGATAAGCAAATGATGCAATTCCAACTCTCTACTTTGTGAAACTCTTGTTATGACTTGTAAGTGAGATATTTGTTGTGTGTTAAAATTTTTGATGTGCTCTTTATTTCTTATAATGCTAGTTTGTGATTGATTTTTATTATTATTTTATTTATGTTTTGAATCTAATCTATTTTTAGATATGTTATTTGATCTAACATTGTGATTAAATTATATCACTTTCCAAGGATTTCTCCATTCCCCAATTAGTAACTTTGAGATTAGTGACATTACAAATTTTTTTCTTCAATTGTAATTTAATTTTTGTTTTTAGTATGCTCTGCTTTCTGGTTTGTATTCTTTTCATCACTATTTCATTTAGGCTTTGGATATTTCTTGTATTTCTGGATAACAAGCTTGGTTGGATTATATATAGTAATGTTGCTTATTGTTATTTAAACTTAATCTGTCATTTTTTGTGTCTATAATCTGATTCTTAGTTTGTTAGTTAGTTTTGTGATTTATGTCATTGTTACTTTGAATTTTTTTCACCTATGATATTCAAGAATAAGTATACTTATTTTGTGTTGGTGATTATGGGACTTGATGTGCACATATATTTGGTTTTAATATATGCTGGTATATCAAGTATCATAAATGTCCATAATTGTAAGTCATATATTTTTCGAAATCCTTATGATGGTTAAATTAGAGATATTTATTGTGTTGAAATTAATTATAATCCTTCCCACTGTCGCCAACCCGAACACCCCCTCCAGCCATCATCAGTGTCCACCTCCCAATTCCATCATCAACATTCATAAGTTCAGTTAGAGAAATGGAAGCTCTCGTGCAATAATCCCAAAGTGAAGAGTAATAAGAATATTAAGAAAAAGGACATTATTGAGATTTCACTGACTTGAAAAGAGAACTGTGTAGATTTGTTGATATTTTTTTTATGAAATGGTATTACTTAAACAATCATCGTTAATAAGAAATTAATATTTTATAATATATGTTTGTTTATTTTGTTATTAATATTAAATAATTTATTCGAGGAACAATGTTAAATATTTTTAAAATTAATTACTTTCATTTTTATTTATATTAAATTAAATGTAAATATATAATTAAAATTACGTACATAGAAATAGTATCTTTATTCACAAATAAATAAGTGTAGGTAAAATAGGTATACCGTTGCATGCCACGTGGACCAATCATTTAATGCCACATAACTGATAAAAATGTGACATGTAACCTAATCACTAAGTTCCACGTGGTCCAATAAATGTGTACCACGTGTTTCATTAAAAGCTTGCCACAAGGTTGTCATGTTAGTTGCAACATTAGATGCCATGTTAAACAACTCCAAGTCATTTATGTGGGGTCCACATGAGTTTTCCCTACTGATATGTCAATCGTAGGCAATGGTACCTTTCTCGACTAAGTATTACCTACCAATACAACATTGGTCAAAATATGTAGGTAAAGGGATTTACCTACCAATACGCTATCTTTATCCACAATTAATATTGGTTGGTAAATGTTGAATTTCTTGTAGTGAATTTGAATGTTCCTCCTAAAGTTAAAATGTTTCTTTTGTAGGTTAGCAAAAATTGGATTCCAGTTAGGCACAACTTAGCTCAAAGAGGTTTGAAGATTGAGAATTGGTGATGTGGATGTGGTTAAGGTCCTGAGACAGTTATTCATAGCTTGTGGACTTGCCTTTTAGAGCATTTTTCTATTTGTGATTTGATAGACTATTTCTCTCAGGTTCAACAAAGTCTTTCTACTAGTAAGTTTGAGCACTTTGTTGTTCTTTCTTTGGAATTATGGAACATTAGAAATAGATTTCTTTATGGGAAGGCAGCCCCTGAAACAGATCAGATAGTAGAGTGGGTGGCGGATTTTTTGGAGCTCTATCAAAAAAGAGGGCAATGGAATAATCACGATACTAAAAAAATCAGAGTATTTGGCAGAAGCTTACTAATGGTTGAGTGAAAATTAACGTGGATGCGACTGTGGATGTAGGCAGGCTTGGGGGCTATTAGCAGAGATGACAAAGGGGGAAATTATTGGAGTTTAGGTAGAGTGGTTACCTCTCCTTTTGTTGGTGGCAGTAGCAGAAGCCAAGGCTATTCTGTTAGGGGTGCAGCTAGCAGCTAGTTTAGATAATAGCAGTGTAATGACCCAACTAATTCTAAGACTTTGGACCATTAAAACTACTATACATAGACACTATTCTTAAGAAAACATACATACGAAACATTCATAACTTTATTAAAAACTATAATGTTGAAATTCATAAATTCGGGGTATGGGATCCCATTGTTTGAAAAATAAAACATAACTTTAACTTAATTAAAATTGTTTACAAAACCAAGTGCGGGAAAATACATAGAAACATAATTAAAAAGACTAAAAATAACATCGTCCTCGAATCATTCACGCAGTCCACCGAATCCATTCTTTCTCAATACACAACCCCAAGCTGCCAAGAATCCTTCTACCGCCATAACTATTTTCTGGCATACATAAAAATAAAGGAATGAGCCTAATGCCCAGCAAGGAAAATCTACTAAAAACATAAAACATACACATAAACTATATCATAAACATATGTCATATGCTACTACAATGGCCATTATACTACTTGGGGCTTGTAAACTAAACAAGTCATATGCCCAATAGATTGGTGGGGCTTGCTAGCCAAGCAAGTCATATGCCCATAATTTATTTGGGCTTGTTAGCTATACAAGTCATATGCCCAAGGTCTATAAACATACTATACATAATGTAACATAAGATAGCATAACATATCATATAAACATATAAAATTCTATCCTATTTTCCTTACCAATACCGGGATATGAGAACAAGGACGGGATTTGGAACACTCCTAAAACTAATAATAAGAATGTGAGTATTTCTAAACAAAGAGATGATAAAGAAATGAATTGAACCATCAAGATGAAACTTACTGAAAAGAAACCTTAAGTTCAAAGAACTTAAATACCTAACCAAGAATGGAAACAATGAGTTAGGATTTGAGTGAAGAAAACTAAGAGAAACTAAAGAAATGTACAAAAATGAACTTAAGATTAGGAATACCTTTGGATGTACTAGAACCGAACTACACCTCGATATTGAAAAATACACTATTATCTTACTTCCAAAGTGTTTATAAAGCTTAAGATGATAAAGGTTATACCCCAACCCAAGTGTTTAACACTCTATAGTAATCCTTGCAGCTTGAAGGCTCTGAACACAGCTTGAAGAATGAGAGAAATGACTGGGTACTAGGTCCTATTTATAGAGTTCAAGGTGGGGAAAGATCTTCTTTTAGCTTGAATAAAAATAATGAATATTAATTGAAAAATATTTGAATATTCGTTCAACAGAGGCTTAAGACTCAGTCAAAACGTTCAGAGGCTAGTCAAGTGGTTAAGGAATGAATTGAACTCGATTACAAAAACATTTGAAAATATAACCCTAGAGCCGATATATCACCCATTGTAGGCGATATATCGCTTGGGCTTATATCCCGAGGGTTCGTCGATGCGTTTGTGCGAAGTTCACGTATATTTTGTATTCCCCGTGTGGCGATATATTGGCTCCTAGGCTGCGATATATCGGCATACTTGAATAAATTAAACACGTAATTGCACATTATCAGCTTAATTTGAAATGATAAAATAGGTATGACTGAGTAATACGAGATTCCAGCAGGTTCTGGAAGGGTCTAGAGCTTCTAGAAACCTTTATTTCTACATTATCCACTTAAAAATGCTTAATTCCTCAAATAAACAAGATTGTGACAAATGTCATGCTCTTAATGGTCTTGGAAGGTTCTATAGTTTTCTAGAACTTTCTTTTATTTAAACTATAGTTAAATTCTTAAATAAACCTACACACGAGAAGTGTCATGTTCTTATTAACTCTATCTAAACCTTATCGTATAATAAATGACATCTTTATAATCGGCTATATTAATCAAACCTTATGTTATAATTAATATTCTTAAACTATAGGTTAAACTTATAAAATCTATAAGTGTTGCTACGAGTGTTCAACAAAGTCTCGGCCTGGACCAAAATCCACAGTAATAAACATACTATAACTACTACTAGCTATTACTATTACTACTACTACTATCTTACTAGCTAAGTAAACATTCTGGGACTATACAAGAAGGTTTCACATTGAGTCTGATAGTCTTACAGTAATTACTTTGGTTCAGCATCAATACTCATTTTTTGTGTGATTATGGGGCTATTTTGAATGATATTATTAGGCAAGTAGAGGGTTTAGCTATTGAAGTTTTTTTGTTATGTAAATAGGAAAGCTAATACTCATGCTCATTTGTTAGCTAAGTGGGCGCTTAGAAATAGGGTGTCTACTGTGTTGGTTGGTAGTATTCTTGAAGAACTTGAGTCAACTAATGTAGCTGATGTGTTATCTTCTGCATTGTAATCTCTTTTTTGTGAATAAAGCTTTTCTTTTCTTTTTTGAAAAATAGGTTACACATAGTATATATAGGATGGAGTGGCTAGACTTGTATTTTAAAAGTGAATGAGAATGAATGGAGTAATTCATGTCCTTTTAAGTGGGTATGATATTCTCACATCTGTCGCCCTTAATAAAGTGCACCTAATACTGTATATTAGGGGCGACATACCCGTCTCCCCTAAAGTTTTAGATGTCGCTCTGTAAAATGCTCTATTCTACTATCATTTGCGAAATAGTACTATTCGATACTTATTTTAAAAAAATACCACAATTTTTCAAAAGGTTTAGCCGGCCATTATTAAAACATGCATTATGGACCCATTTGTTTAAATCAAAATATAAAGTCTTTAATGAAATTCAAAATAAAAATAGTAAAGCCCCACTAAAATATAATTAACCATAATAAAACACATAAAAATGTTCATTGGTGTTTCTAGATCATTTTTCGTTCATTCGCACCCCACAACATACATACTTTGACTATGGAATGCCCCAGATCACCATGCGTGCCAATCAGAATACAAATTGCCTGGCTAGAAGGGGAAAAGTAAGGAGGTGAGCTAAAAGCCTAGTAAGAAAGTACAAACAACAACAATAATTCACATAAGTACAATACAAAACTATTCTCATCGTACATAAACTTAAAATGGCATAACATAGACATTTCATATTCTCATACACTTTATCTAAAAATTCATCATAACAAATAAAGCAAACAGTTATATGAGGTAACCAACAAAGCATTGCCTAGTACATCCTCCTCTTGCCCTCGTGGGCCTCTTGGTGCGTCCGCCCTATGAGTTACGTCATACCTTAGTAACTCATTTTTTGTGTCGCATTGCAACACGCTAACAACCCTTTGCATTTCATACAATCATACAACACATACATAACAATTTACCTCATAACTTGTTTCTCATACATTTCAACATAATCACATAAATTGACTTCCTTACCTTAAGTCCAAGCTATAAACCACTAGATAGCTTCACAACGAGCCTATAATAGTCAATCAAACACTCATCTTAATATCAAGTAAAACTAAACATATCACACAAACACACCCTATGTGTGTATGGGCCATGCACACGTGGCACAAGTTGCATCGCAACTTTATTCATACAACAACGTCACATAAAATCACAATAGAATAATATTGGTTCTACTAAGTAATTCTCAATGGGCTCAAAACAAGAACCATGGATTTGATTAAATATCATATGTTTGAATGTAAAAGTAAATTTGCATGTAACACTCGTACGTGGGATGGTTCTTAAAAACTCGCTTAAAGTTGGTAATATTTATTCCTTTGTTTTCTTGTCAATTTCACAAAAATTCAGCAAGCATAAAATAATTTACCAACTTGGTTACTACTATTTTACTCATTTAAATCACACAATTGCCATTCATAGATTTTATTACAAAAAATTATTTTTCTAAACTAGTTCTTTAGCTTTAATTGTACAAAATAATAATCTTATTTATTATTTAATAACAATAAAATGTGATCAAATTTATAATTACTTATAAAATAATTAATTTTGAAAATTTAATTAATTTCATAAAAGTGCCATTTTAAAGTTAGCTAAGTTAAGTAAATAATGCCAATAAAATGTGACATATTTAATTTCCATTCAAAAAATTTCTAAATCATAAAAATTCACATTATTTATAATTATTTAAATTTGGTAAAAAGACTAATAATACTTACATTTTCAACAAACAAAATTCTAGGCACCTTTTAAAAAAGAATTTCTAAATCTTTTAAATACTAAAAAATCAACATATATCTTATTAAAGAAAATAGAATATTCATGTATGAAATTACACTTTTTACTTGTCTTAGTTTTAAAATATGAATTTAAGACATAATTTGTTCTCTTTTTAAAAATTGTACAAATTTCCATGAAAATATAAAATAAAATCAACAAGCATAATTTATTTCAAATATACTCAGTCATTTTTAACCATTAATGTAATGCCCCGAATTCTCTGATGTGGTTTAATGGTGAGAATAGTAGGCCAGGAGGGCCATACTTGTTTAATTACGCCATTAATTGATAAAATGCATGTATATGTGGATTATATTATAATATGATGTTAAATGCATGCATGTGAGTCCATATTTCTAATTACAGGGGTGTGATGGTAATTTGGCCCGTTGAGGGTAAATTGTATATTTGTGTGCATGTCGGTGATATATGTTGAGACCACATCATGATGTGGGTTTGTTCGAGCCATTCGGCATGAGACGACCATGGTATGTTAATTAGCGGTCTGGTCACAACAGGTTTAAGTTCGAGGCTCGGGAGGAGTCTCGGGGTGATATTAATGATTAGAGCGTTACTGGGTATTAAAGGGTAACGGGATATGAATTATTGGTGTTTGGGGTTATTGAGAATAGCGGGAATTGGAGAGAGTTAATTATGATTAACGAGATAGGTTGGAAATGACAAATATGCCCTTGGGAGCCTTTAGAAACCTTAAATGACCTAGGGGTATTTAGGTCATTTGGTTTGGAGTTATATGAGACTTTAGTTGGCTGTAGAAAACAGAACAAAACAGAGCAAGGTTCTTCTCCTTCCCGTACATCATTTTCTCTCATTTCACCTTTGGAGTTTTTGAGCTCAAATTGAGGAATCAAGCTAGGAGATCAAGGAGCTGAGTTCATAGGGTTGGTTCAGCCATTGAAGGGGGTTTAATTTCAAGTTTGAGGTGAGTTTCAACCATTAGTTTTCTAGTTTTACTCTGTTTTGGTTTAAGATTTCAGTTTGTGATTTCTTGGTGGTTGGTTGGAATTAATGGAAGCTAGGTTGATGTTTAACTTGGGTTTTGATGAGGGTGAGATGTAGATGAAGTTTAATGGTTGAATTAGGTGTTAGGGTGATGTTTGAGATTGGTTTGAAGGGTTGGTTTCAAGAGGAAACGCAGGGGAAGAATTCTGGTTCTTTGTTGTTTTGCGTAATGAGTCGCGGCCCACGATGCTTGACAGGGAAAGGCTGCCTCTATTTAAGGGGCGAGCCACGGCAGTGCCAAGGAGGGCAGCGACCCTTAGTGGCTTTTTGGCCAGAAATGGCTTTTTAGCCTGGGGATTCAAGCCTTAGGCCTCGGGGTCGATCCTACTACCCGGTTTAGTGGTGTTTGATGTCTCGGAGGCTAGGTGTTGGTTTGGGAACCCTTTGTTATTCATTTTATTGATGGAATCCCATAATTGGTTATGACCAGGTAACCGCTAAAGGACCAAAAGGTTGATCATTCTCAAGGGTCGTTCTTTTATTCATTCTAGCTCAAACCAGAGGTAAGAATACTGCACCCCATATGTGACATGAATGGTTATTCATGAGGCATGGTGGTTGTGTAAATGTGGACATGGATTAAATATTGAATTCTTAGCAAATGTTGCTCACTTGTTCATGGTACTGACTCATTAGTCAGGTTTGGCAAAGGTGCTAGTATCAACTGTGAAGCTGTGACTTATTAGTCAGGTTCGGCAGTGGTACTGGGCACTGGTCACATAGTGCTGACTCATTAGTCAGGACGGCCTTAGCGTGTTGCACGTAAGCCAATAAAGATTAGATCTAATTGACTTTCTACATTGGATGACTCAAAGAGCATTAATGCCGGACCAACCTCAAGTTCGATGAATATTATAAGCGCTTGTGTGACTTACCCATCAGTCACTCATTTGTTAAAGTAGAGACTTACCCATTAGTCTCTCATTTGTTGAAGGCTAGTGGCTTACCCAGCAGCCACTCTTCCATTTGAATTAGTGACCTGCTTGTCAGTCACTCAGTATGGTTTACCAGAACCTCAAGTGATAGTCACTCATCTGTTTGAAAGCTATGAGCTCTGTGTGATTATAATGATAATCATTTGATGATGTTTACATACAATACTGTGTTTTCTTGCTAGGCTTTGGCTCATGGGTGCTATGTGGTGCAGGTAAAGGGAAAGAAAAGCTCACCCAGCCTTGAGTGGAGAGCTTAGGTGGTGATGCGTACATATGCGGCCGCTTGACCACCACGGCCAAGGAGTTCTCTGAGGAACTAGGGGGTTTACCCTATTTTTGCCGCTTAAGTTGGCGAATTTGAAATTTTGGAACTGTAATGACCATTTTGAGTTGTAAATAACTTGTAAATCTTTTATGGGCCCATGAACAGTTTTATGTATCAAATAAAACATATCCTTTCCTTTTTATTGGTTTTCACCTTAACCTCTTAATACCACCTAGAACACGTTTTTAACCAAAGGACTCAGACAATGAGTCAAATTTCCGTTTCACCGTTCACCGTAACTGTTCTGGGGTAACCAGGGCATTACAATTAACCTAACATGTTTCTATACTTTTATGCATTTTAAAATTTATAATTAGCATGCAAACAAATAATTTAACAAAATTAAATTATTTCAAAAACATAAACCCCAAAAATGAGCCTTGGTCGAAACTCAATAACAAAGATTAAAGAAAATGCAAAATAAATTAAGACATCACTAACATGCTTCCTAATCTCCAATATACACCTTAATATATTAAAGACACATAACATTACAATATAATTAACATTAAACTTACATATGTTTTATAATTATATCAAAGGAAATTCTAATATGCTCTTTATTACAATACTATTACAACAACCTTTTCATGCTCAAAATTAAATAAAACAAAGGAACCCTAACCCTAAAATGTGCCATAGCCAAAACCCTAACACCATAACTGTTGTACCCTAAAATTTGCACGAGTTTAATTACTCAGCTCGGGTACAACTTGCAGATGAATATGTTGAAAAATATCCAAGTAGGATATTTGGTGAACGATGATGTGAGCAGCTCGAGACTCAGTCCAGTTCGTACATGATACACAGGTTATTATCACACCACCTCTCAAGAAGAAAATTGAGTTCGAGACTTATAATGATCAAATCCAACTTTGGGCACTCTGAGTTTACTACGAGCTGGGGTTCAGATAGACTTTGAACATGAGCTTAGGTGAGATATTCAACTCGTGGAAACCTGGATAAAGCTCACACTGAAGGATCCCAAAAGATTTGGAGGCTTCGTATACACTCATTAATGCCCAGGTTGTATCGCATATCTATCATTTATTATCTGAGATAGCATGAGTATATTCTATTCTATTATCAAATCATATCCCATTGTAAATGGGAATAATCATTCCTTATTAATTCACGTGGTTACCCAAACTTTTCTAGGAAATTGTTCTATAAATATAAGGAATAATGGACTGCAAAAATGGAGAGAGAAAAGCAATAACATTGTCTCGTGGACTAGGTGTATTTTAACCACTGAACCACGTAAAAGTTGTGTGTCCGAGAGAGTTTTTATTATTTCATTACAGTTTATGATTTAGCACTAATCTACCTATTTGATTTCTTAATCTACTGTTGGCGAAAAACCGCGTCAACAATAACAATTTCATGAATCACAAATTTCACATAAATCACCATCACCCAAACTCTTATCCTAGCATGCTTCCTAATGATTGATATACAATATAAACATCATATTTTCTCATGTTCCAATTTAAACAACATACTCTAATAGATAGGCATGTTAATCAAAATTTAAAAAAAAACATATTAAACCCTACACATACTTTAGGCCGAAACATACATCAAAACATATTCTTTTTTCCATAATTTAATTAAAAACTAACATGTTTCTAATGAAAATATCATAATCACACATGTATTCATCATAGAAATATTGTCAAAATATATACTAGAACATATACCCATCAAGACTACAAAGATCAATACACCATCATACATCATAAACATGCCTTCTCTAAACAACAAACAATATTCCAAAGCCATAAATAAGAACATAACAACATCAAAACAACAAAAATTCTAGGATTCTCCATTTCCTCCTTGGTAGTTTTTAAGAACACAAAAGCTATGATCAAACCTCTTTGATACTCTACGAATTTTGAAACCCACAACAAAGAGAAAACAAAATATTCTTACAAAATATTCAAAGTGCCAATACAAGAACACCTAAATTCGAAACCCTCTTCTTCTTCTCCTTCACCTTCTTTCTCTTTTTTCTTTCTCTCTTTCTCGTGCCCTCTCTCTTTCTTTCTCTATCTAAACTTAGGAGCCACTACACAAATGTGCCAAAGGCTCACTTGTTTCCTTACTTAACCTAGCAAAGCCTAAAGGTAATTACCCAAATTATGGCTTCCATCTTTCCCTTAATTTCCTCTCCCCAAGAATCAAGCCATTGACTTAAAAAAAAAAAGAAAAGGAAACTCCTTGCCCCTTTGATGACCGACCCCCCACTTTCTCTCTACTCGGCCACCAAGGCCAATCAAGCTCTCACTTTCCCAAAATCAAAATCAAGCTCTCACTTTCCCAAAATAATCCTAGACAACAAATATTAAATCTCTTATCTCTTACCCTTATCTTATTTTCTTTAATTTCCTATAAAGAAAATAATAAAATAAATTAGAAAAAATGTTTCCAACTCTGACTCTCTCTCTCTCACGCCACTCTCTCTCTACTCTTACATTGACTTCCAATTCACACTTGTGTGAACACAAGTGCTCTAGCATCTCTATTTCATAATTTATCTAAAAATAGGGAAGTTACTAACATTTCCTCTATATGGTCCAAGTTCAAGATAATCTATTGCATTCCAACCATGCATACCATGTACATGTTCACACACAAGCACACAAGTCTATCACTACTAACCATTCACATGCACATAATCAAAACTCATGCACAACAATTTAATCTAATCAAATAAATAAACACAAATAAAAATCAATTCACACATTTTAACACTTAACAATTGAATAATTAGACTAAAATAACTAAACACTCAAACAAATAATAATAATAAAAAATTTGGTGCGCTACACGCTGCAAAATTTATCACACATGTGGGAATTTTTTTTTTCTTTTGCGTCGACTAGTTGTCCCTGACATGTATCCTGTTGTCCCTAATACTTTTTATTTTTTCAAAAAAATAATAAATTTATTATAATAATTAAATTTTAAATTATTAAAAAGAAATATATTTGAAAATAAAAATATTATATTAAATATTCAAATTAGTTCATTAAGATAAAAAAATATCCAAATTGTTAATATAGTGTAACAATTAACTAATAATTATATAAATTTAATCTCCTAAATCAGTTGTGCCATCCTCCATATCATCTTCCTGTTGTGGTTGTGGTGGCTGCGGCAGCATTGGCCACAGATATTGCAGAAGTAATGTGGACAATCCTACTCCGTACATGTAGGGATACGACCCCTGCGAAGACGGTGGAATCAGGCATGGATAAGCTGATGTTGTGTACATGTAAGGAGATGCTAAAGGTTGTGATGGTGTTGCCTCATACATGGAATGATAGGCTGGAGTTGGACGTTGAGAAGACAAAGCTCTAAAAATTTCGATATCAGGCATAGGCGGTATCTGAACGTTCGGTGGACGAGCTGATGGTGGAAGAAATTGGGACAAGAAATTGACTTGTTTAATCAAATTCTTTACGACATTCACCAAATATAGATATTCTGATGAATGTTGAGGAGGGGTTTGAGAATCGCTAAATTGAGAGCGTTGGGTAGATGATGACCCCGACCCCTTCAATTTGCGGTCCACTCCTCACTCGTGGTTGCGCCTTCGACCTAGTACATTTTGTAGCTCCTACACCTGATCAATTGTTGTCGAACCATCATCATTGGAAGAAGAAGTTGATGGTTGATGAGTTTGTAACTTAAAATTAGCCTTCAGTATTTCCTGTTTTTAGGAAACGTTAGAGACAGCAACAAAAAATATAACTATATGAATGTTTAAAAATATAATTTAAACTTACAAAATCTTGGCGACCATCGTCATTAACAAAATTATTTATTCCTTTCTTCCAGTGGTTATTCTTCCATGAATCAATAAGGTTCAGGTTCGCCTAAAACATATAACCCAAGAGAATATATAATTTAAAAGAAAATAATGTTGATAAAATTTTAACTTTCACTTACTCTTTTTTTGACAGATGGTTGCAAACGATTTTATACCCTGCGTTGTAGGATACTTCTGCTTCTTCCGATTTTCCTTTTTCTTTTGGGAACGCGCAATAAATTTCAGACTTGTAAATAATTGACAAATCTACTTCCACTCCTCCTTATTAACATCCTTAGTTGGGTTGTCTAGAACCTTTTCTAAATCCTTTGTCCTTTGTAGTATTTGTCAAAGTGTTTGTGTCTAGTTGTTTTCCTATTACGGTTTTGATCTTTCATCTCTCGATTGATACCCTCTGTAGACTTTTTGTATTCCTTGCAACCATGTATTTGATAATACCATTACATTGAAAAATAAACATATAATCATATACTATATTAAAGACACATTTTAAAACACTAATTTAATAATTTTTTTACCTTGATCATGTTAAGGACTTGGTCCTTGTAATGTTGAGGCACTAATTGCCATGGATTGTAATGTCCTGGAACCTTTGTTTTGATTTGGGTGCCCACGAGGCAGACAAAAGAAGCAAGCTGGCCCCAACAACCTTGTACGTTCGCTGGTCAAACACTACATCCAATGGTTTTCCATTTTTTTTGTAGTCTTTCATCCATATCTTTTCCAATAACAGCGCCACGACCTTTTCTCTTAGTTGGGGATGCTGTATTTATTTTGAATAACAATATAGAGAATATTAGTATTTTAATTATTATTTAATTATGTATTTTTGAAATGAATTAATGATAATTATTTCCATTCTTAGTTTTCATATTTGTTAAGATTTTTCATAATTAGTTATTTTTTAAATTAACAAACTTATATTTTCTTCTTTCAAATTAATGTTAAAATTATGAATAATCATATTTTTAAAAATTTAAAATTATCAATGGTTTATTTTAAAAAAAATTAATTTATTATTTGATAATAATTAACAATAGTTTTATTTATTTTTAAGTTTATTACTAATTATTTTAGATGTTTTTTTTTAAATTTAATTAAAATAAATGTTTATCTCATTTTTTAATTTAATTATTAAATTTTTTTTGATAAATATTAATTTAATTCAATTTATTTTCAAATATATATTAAATTTATTCATCATTATATATTTTTTAAAGCTTAATTTAATTCTTAATATATTTTCTTAATTTAAATAATTAATAACGATAAACACATAATTAAATAATAATTTATCATCAATTATTTTTATAATAATTTATTCTAACTATACTAAAATTTCTTCTAACTCTATTAAAATTTCGGCAGCATAACAACTATATTCTAACCAATCCCAAAAATTTTAAATCCTCAAATCCCCAAAAATTTTGTTGACGCGGTTCTTCGCCAACAGATAATTAAGAAAATAAGAGGAAGGGATTAGTGCTTATGTTGAACCGAAATAGATGAATGATCTTTTTAGAAATGGGCTGGTGACACAATTACGTTTTTAGGTGGTTCAAAGGTTAAAATCCTTCTACTCCACCAGTCATTATTATTGCTATATGCTTGGTATTCTTTTACAAAGTATTTCTTACACAATAGAATCCAACCCTTTGCAACTCCCAGGGTCTCCATATTTATAGGAGAGGGCACCTGGGAGTTGGTAAGAAGGTCATCCCGTGACCTTCTTACCTATCATGTCAACTCTGGGACATTCATGATTAATTCCTAAAACCTGACACATGAAGTGTGGTCTAATTAATAGGTAAGGGGGATAATGGGCCGCACGGCCCAACCCAGTCGTGGGTGTCTGACTGCGCACGTTCATGCTGCGTGTCCGAGAAGTCAGGGATATATCAGACACGTGATGTTTGATATATGCACGTTTATCTTGTGTGGTTGACTTTATAAAAGGTCACAGCCTCCAACTCTAGCTCGTACCACGAGCTGGATGCTTCCCTCGACCTGTGGCCTTCAAAGTCCAAACTCAGTCTAATCTTGGCGAACCCTTAGGTTACCTCGAGCTGAGGAGGTAGGATCTTTCTATGGCAGCTCTGGTCTTGGGGATGTCCACGTGGTAGACATGATTAGGCCGTATCTCAGCTTGCTAACAGCCCGTGGGAAAACCAGGGCGTACATTTGCCCCCCAAGCCCCTGCTCGTGGTACACGACGTCGCATAGGGCCACAGTAGGGGCTTTCAGGCTTCCCCATGAACTCTTCATATTCCACATTTTACGCAGGCGCCGAATACATGGAACATTGTGGTTGGCGACGGTACGTCTTCCGAGAACCGTATTTAATGGCCTAGCCTATACTCAGCCGTCGTTTCGTCTTTCGAGTGGAGAGCCTTGGATCCCACATCAGGGCAATCCAACGGCCCTCCTTACGTGGCCCTTCACGTATATTAAAGGGGTGGCCACCTTACACATGGGCCACCCGTTCATTTGAAATTTTTCAGAAATTTTCCTCTTCTTCTCTCTTCATTTTCAAAAGAAAAAACCCTCTTCTTTCCGGCTGCCATTCCTAGCACTCAAGAAGTTCAGGTGTAAGGGCCCCTTCGAAGCTTTGGAATTAACTACTCCGAAGAAGCCCCAACCTAGGCGATCCCTTCATCCTCTTCTTAACCAGGACATTCTGTAAGTCTCCTAACTGTGCATGTTTTGAAATTATTTTTCACTGTAGCTTAGGTAAATATTTACTGTAGCCACATGCAAGGTTTTGTTGGTTTTTTGTGGGCATGAAGGGTAAAAGCCTTTTAGGTTAGGGTATCATTTGAAGTAGAAAACCATTTAGGAGCATTGTTTATAGGGTGCGTTTTCTGGGGAAATTTTCTGGGTAGGATTTTAGGTATGTTGGTTTAAGGTGCCCAGTATTTTGAGTGCAAAACTGGGTAGCTTAGGGGACACGCTTCACAGGCAGTTTTGCCTTTCTCGCCTACTGAAACTTTCCTTCCAAGGAAAATTCTATCCTGACCCTCCTGACACATGAATTCTGAGTAATCGAGGATCTGTTGGGAGCACAGGCGCGTGTTCATAGAACCGCGTGGTCTCACTCTCCACGAGTTGGGCTTACCTCAGCTCGTGTCAAGGAAACACATTCAGATTTTTCTCCATTTTTAGGTCGCCTTCTTCTAAAATTTCTTCTTTTTGTTCGCTAGGCGACCAGATGGGACCCAAGAATAACGCTCCCAAGAAGTCATAGGCAGCTCGTCCTCCCAACAAAACAAGGGAAAGGAGGTGATGGCTGAATCCCCGATTCCCAACTTCGGGCCAGCAGTGGAACGGGAGCTCGAGGTGTCCCCCGACGCATTCTTTGAGGCAGAGAGGATCGTCTCGAAGATTACTGACCAGGCGAGGGTAAACAAAATATTCCTCTCCCATAACATCGAGCTGGGGAGAGGAACCGTGATTTCCCGGCCTCCCTTAAAAGGCGTGCGGAGCTGTGCGCCGCTTGATGAGGTGTTCTCGGCCTGGAGCGACGAACATTTCAAGGCGGGAGCCTTCCTCCCGTTGAACCAGTACTTCGCCGATTTCCTCAACTACGTGAGGTTGGCCCCATTTCAGCTCCCCCCCAACTCTTACCATTTGTTGGCGGGGTTAAGATACTTGTTCTTGAAACAGGAGTGGGAGGTCCCCACTCCTGCAGACATTCTGTATTTCTTCTGCCTCAAGGCCACCCCGGAGCAGCGGGGGCGAGGTGACGGGTTCTATTACTTAACCCGGTTCCCCAACACGGCTGCGGTCATCGAGCTGCCCAGCCACCCCAACGACTTCAAAGATCAATTCTTTATGTCGACGTGGTTTCGAAACTGCGAGCTGCACTACTTCAACCGTCCTCGTAAGTGCCTTTCAATCTTAGCTCGTAAGTTAAGTATCGGTTAGCTCTTCCTATATCCATTTCTGACTTAGAATAATTCTGCACCTATCTTCGTGAGGACAGAGAAGTCTGTGATCCTCGAGAGCCAGTACGAGACACTGGCGGGCTTGCCCCCCAGTGAAAAGGACTATCTTCAGCTCATGACAGACGAGACGATGCTGGCCTGTAAGCTGATCTCCCCAGGCCAGACTCTGAATCTGAGGAGGCCCCGGGTGCTTCCCCCAACTCGCGATATGAGGCCTATCATCGTGGAGGAGGTCGCGGGGGATGAGGATGAGGCGGACGAGGAGAGGATCCAGTCCGGAGCAGCTGCAGGTCCTTCCGGCCAAGGTAACCCTTACATGTTTAGGAACTTAGATAGGGCCACTGCAGACCCCCGGCTAGCTAGGTTCAATCCCAGACAGATCGTCCAACGCCATCGAAGTGACCCAGACTTAGATGAAACCTTGCTGCACTACGTCGACCAGCTCGTGTTGGATTACGAAAGTAGCCTCCCTAGGTGTACCATAGTTGTAGAAAACATCCTAGCCTTTAGGTCGGTCCTATTCGAGGAGCATGGGACTAACCTTCGGTCATGGTCATCTCTCCGGGAGGGTGCCGTAGCTCCGGGTCTTAGGTAATACGTAGAAGAGTCTAGTCCTGAGACAGCCTCGGATCCAGAACCTGCGCCAGCTCGAGAAATAATTGCCTTAGATTCCCCCGTGGAAGCTCCAGGGCCGATGGTCATAACAATAGATTCTTCTTCTAGCTCAGGGGGTAGGATTCCCTTTAGTATATATATATATACTTGAATTTCGCTTTTTTTTTCTTTGTTTTTGTTTTTGCATGATTGCTAACTTGTGTACTAACCATATCTTTGTTTTTCCAGAGGAGATGTCTCAGTCTGGGGGAAAAAATCTACGGGCTGTGTTCACCGGGGGGAACTCCTCAGCTGGGGCCTCTGGGCCCAAAATGAAGAAGCTCCGGATGGCAAAGAAAGCCGCTGGGACCCCAACCAAGTCTCCTGCAAAGGAGAAAGAGCAACCCCCAGCCGTCCAGGTCGAGGAAACTGCACCTCCTGCTGTAGGGGGAGCATGCCCCCACCCCCTCCGCGAGCTCCGGCCTTTGTTCGGGACACAGGGGCGGAGCCTGGGGCTTCGGCGATTGCACCTCCCGAGGTGCGCATCCCGGTTGACCCCCAGGACCTGGAGAAGATTCCAGATGTCTTTCGAGGGACTGTGTATGAGACGGCGAACTACGCCGTCAGCCACTTCTACCGCTTCAACGAGAGGGAGCTGTGGGCCATCGAAACAAGGAGCCCGATGGGCGTACTGGAATCTTCATTAGGCATGGACCTAATGGTAAGCTGACCTTACCCTTTTATGGTTTTTGATTATCATGCCTTGCCCTGTTTTTCCTTTCTCCCCTTTTTTTCTTAAGGTAGTAGCCTCTCCGTTTTATTAGAGTGCCTTGGCCCTTCACCGAAGCATAGCCAGGACCAAGGCGCAGCTCGAGGATATGAGGGGCGAGCATCAGGCGGTTATGGCCACCCACCAGACTTCCTTGCAGACGGCTAAGGATGCCCTGGCGGCCGCGCAGGCCGAGCTGGAAGAAGCCCGTCCCAAGCTTCAAGAGGTCGAGGCAACCAAAGCCACCCTCGCCGCTGCGCGGGCAGAGCTAGACACTGTGAAGGCTGGGGCCGAGGAGGCCAAGGCCACCCTGGAAGCCGAGAAGGCAGCCTCCAGCACCGCCATGGAGGAAATGCTCTACCACTGCTGGGTCTACAACTCGGACGGTGATTTCTCCTTCTTGGGAGCGGATGTCTGGAGCCCTTGCTGGAGGGGTTTAAAGCTCGCATCGAGAAAGAAGCACCTTCCGAGACCGGGGAAGTCTCCGGCGCAGCTGAGCAGGAGGGTGAGACGGTGACCTCCATGGGGCCCACTAGTGGAGCCTAGGGCCTTTCCATTTTGCATCCACTCTTTTATTATTCTCATTTTTTTTTGTTGTAACTTTGCATGAGGTTTTTCATCTCGAGACATCTAACTATCAATTTTATTTTTAATCGATTTACTTCCTTTTGCCTTTATTCCTTTTAGTTACTTATTTTGAAAAGAAAAAAAACTTAGTTCGCGTTAATTTTTATCAATACCTCGTGCTTTTTAAGAAAAACAACGATCAATCGATTTAAATTAACTTCTAAGTTTTATGACATGGTTATGTCCAGGAACTTAATTTGAAAACTTAGTTCGTGTTAATTTTTATCAATATCTCGTGCTCTTTAAGAAAAACAACGATCAATCAATTTAAATTAACTTCTAAGTTTTATGACCTGATTGCATCCAGGGTAGAGCTTAGTTCACGTTAATCCTTTATCAATATCTCGCGTTTTTTAAGAAAAACAACGATCAATCGACTTAAATTAACTTCTAAGTCTTTAAGGCGACCTGGTTATATCCTTGTACCATATGCCCCCCAAGTAACTGGGAAAGGGTCTTTCGTGGTTACTTTAGATTACACTTGTAAATATGTACAATCATAAACGAAAAAGTTAATTCTCATTACTTAATACATAAAAAATGGCCCTTAGGCCTTAAAAGCGAGATAATATCTCTTCAAGTGGATGGCGTTCCAAGTCCGTGGGACTGCCCCTCCGTCGAGCCGAGCTAATTTGTAAGTAACTTCTTTAATGACCTTGATGATTTGATATGGCCCTTCCCAGTTTGGTCCCAATACTCCATCTTTGGGATCCTTATCGGCTAAGAAAACCCTCCTAAGGACCAGGTCGCCCATGCTACAGGAGCACTTTTTGACTTTTGAGTTGAAATAACGAGTGATTTTTTGCTGGTAATGTGCAAGCTGGAGTTGCGAATCTTCTCATCTTTCATCAACCAAGTCAAGGGAAGTGCAAAGTAGCTCGTGGTTGTGGTCCTGGTCATATGCCTGGACCCTATGCGAAAGTACCTTAATCTCCACAAGGAGGACTGCCTCACTCCTAAAGGTCAGGGAGAAAGGAGTATGACCCGTAGGAGTCCTATGCGAGGTCCGGTATGCCCATAGAACTTGGGGGAGCTGTTCTAGCCAGACCCCCTTGGCTTCGTCTAGTCTCTTCTTAAGGCTCGCCTTTAACGTCTTGTTGACAGCCTCGACCTGGCCATTCGCCTGAGGATAGGCCACGGAGGAGAAACTTTTCACAATTCCATACCTTTCATGAAATTCGGTGAATAGGTTGCTGTCGAACTGAGTCCCATTGTTGGAAACGATTTTCTTGGGTAGCCCGAATCGGCAGACGATGCTCTTAACCACGAAGTCGAGGACTTTTTTGGAAGTTATCGTTGCCAAAGGTTCTGCCTCAGCCCACTTCGTAAAGTAGTCGATGGCCACCACGGCGTAACGGACCCCGCCTTTTCCAGTAGGGAGGCCGCCAACCAACTCGATCCCCCAAACTGCAAACGGCCATGGGGACGAGATCATCTTTAGCTCGGCCGGGGGAGCTCGGGCAACGATGGCGAATCGCTGGCACTTGTCGCACTTCTTGACATACGAGATCCAATCCTTGGACAGAGTGGGCCAGTAATATCCTTGCCTCAGGACCTTTAGGGCCAAGCATTGCCCCCCAGTGTGATCTCCGCAAGAACCCTCATGCACTTCCTGCAGGATGGCATTTGCTTCGCCTGGAAGAACACATCGTAGGAGTGGTAGGGAGTGCCCACGTCGGTATAGCACCTCGTCCACCATCGTATACCTTGGGGCCTGGTATAGTACTCGCCGCACATCATTACGCCCTTCAGGTAGCCTCCCCTCGGTGAGATACTCAAGGATGGGGGTCATCCAGGTCGGCCTAGCGTCGATCATCTCGACCTCCGCGCAGGCTTCTTCTATACTTGGTTTGGATAATACGGGTGGCTTGGCCAGGTGTGCCTTCAGGTCGAGGAAAGCGCTTTCGCACTCTTCTGTCCATTCAAACTTCTTATTTCCTCGGAGCAGGTTGTAGAATGGCAAGCACTTATCGGTGGATTTTGAAATAAACCGATTGAGGGCTGCCACCCTTCCTATCAGGCCTTGGACATCTTTGCGCGACCTGGGTGAGGGAAGCTCGAGTAATGACCTGATCTTGTCGGGGTTTGCCTCGATTCCTCGGGTATTGACGATGAAACCCAGGAATTTTCCCGATGCGACTCCAAAAGTGTACTTCTGTGGAGTAAGCCTCATGCCATACTCCCGTAGTATCTTGAAGCATTCTTCCAGGTCGAAAACATGGTTATCGGCAGTCTTTGACTTGACTAGCATATCATCAACGTACACTTCCATGTTCTTCCCGATCTGGTTTGCGAACATTCTATTTACTAATCTCTGGTATGTAGCACCGGCGTTCTTCAGCCCGAAAGGCATGACCTTGTAACAATAGACGTTAGTCGGGGTCATGAAGCTGGTGTGTTCCTGGTCCACCGGATTCATGGCGATCTGATTGTAGCCTGAGTATGCGTCCATAAAGGACATGAGCTCGTGTCCCGCCGTGGCATCCACCAATTGGTCAATCCTAGGCAAGGGAAAACAATCTTTGGGGCAGGCTTTATTCAGGTCAGAGAAGTCGATGCAGGTCCGCCACTTCCCGTTGGGCTTCGGAACCAGCACGGGGTTGGCGACCCAAATCGGATACTTGGCTTCATGGATAAAGCCGCATTTCTTGAGTCGGGCTACTTCTTCCTCTACGGTCTCAACCCGGGTTGTTCCAAGGAGCCTTTGCTTCTGGGACTTTGCAGGAACGCTTTTATCCAGATGAAGGGTGTGCATGATGACACTCGTGCTAATTCCCACCATATCCTCGTGGGACCATGCGAACACATCCAGGTTGTCCTGCAGAAACTTAGTCAGCTCCGCCTTCCTCTTGCTACAGAGGTTTTTCTCGAGCTTGACCATCCGTGAAGGGTTCTGCGGAACGATGTTTACTTCCTCGAGCTCCTCAATAGCCTGAAGCTTGGACCTGTCCTCGCCTATTCGGGGGTCAATATCCTCACTTAAGATGATATTTTCCCCCTCGGTACCCTGAGGTTTTTCAATCTCAGGATCAGCTAAGGGTTCCTGAGATTCCTCTCCACCACCTTGGAAGGCCATTGCTAGCTGCCTGGGTTTCGATTTTCCCTTCATGGAAATGCTGTAGCATTCCCTGGCAGCGAGCTGATCGCCATGGACCGTGCATACTCTCGTGGAAGTTGGGAATTTCATCGTGAGGTGGCGAACGGAAGTGACGACCTCAAAAGCTATGAGTGTGGGTTGTCCCAAAATAGCATTGTACGCAGCGGAGCAATTGATGACCACGAACTCGAGGAGTTTGGAGACTGTCCGAGGTCCTTCTCCTAGGGTGATCACCAGCTCGATAGTCCCTATGGCCGCTGACCCTTCTCCCGAAAAACCATACAGCATCATGGAGGTCGCCTTCAACTCGGCGACAGTCAGACCCATCTTCTCCAGTGTGGACCGGAATAGAAGGTTTACCGAGCTCCCATTATCGAACAGCACCCTCCTAACCTTCGGATTAGCGAGCTGAACTTCTACGACCAGAGGGTCGTTATGAGGGAACTGGACATGGCCCGCATCTTCTTCTGTAAAAATGATCGGTTGCCTCTCCAATCGCTGCTGCTTTGGCAGATGCTGCTCTGGGACAAACTCGACTTCGTTTATGTACCTCTTCTGGGCACCCCTGCTCGTGCCAGCTAAATGCGGACCTCCAGAGATTGTGGATATCTCCCCTCCTATCACGGGAGGAGGGACGTCCTGATCTACCCGAGATCTGGGCTGACTGACCGGGACTTCTGGAGCTGGTTGACTTGCTGGAACCCTGTTCCGCGCGTACTGAGCCAAGGGGCCGACTCTGATTAGAGTTTCAATCTTATCTTTCAAATGCCTACAATCATCAGTATTGTGGCCAACATCGTTGTGAAAACGGAAAAACTTGGAGGTGTCTCTCTTCCCCTTCAGGTGTTTTAATGGCTCCGGCCTCTTCCAGGGGAGGCGAGTAGAGTTCGCCAGGAAGATGTTCTCCCTGGAGTGGGTGAGCTCTGTATAAGTCATGTAGACAGGCTTAAACTTGTCTATGGACTTATTCTTCTTTGGGCCGTGCTGGCTGCCCTCGCCGTTCCCCTTTCTTTTGCCTCCACCGAGCTGGTTGTTTTGTGTGATGTTTTGGGTCGTTGTCGCGACCTCCGTCCCCACTCCAGCGGGCTGCTCAGGGACCTGGCTGGTCCCTGCAGCTGAGGCTTCGGCCTCCTCCAAGTTGATCCATTCCTGGGCCCTATTTAGGAACTCGTTCACCGAGCTAACTCCCTTCATTTGTATATCTTTCCAGAGTCCCCCTCCGACGAGGATCCCAGTCCTCAAGGCCATGAGCTTGGAGCTGTCATCCGTGTCTCTGGCCCGAGCAGCGACGCTCGTGAACCTGCCCAGGTAAGCCTTCAGAGGTTCGTCTGGCTGCTGCCTCACGTTAGCCAGAGAATCGGCCTTGACGCGGGCAGCCTGGGAGGCTCGGAATGCCCTTTTGAAGTCAGCAGAGAAAGTCTTCCAGGAGCTGATTGATTGTCTTTTGCTTGCTTGAACCACTGCCTGGCTGGTCCAGTCAGTGTGGAGGGAAATATCAGACATCTCAGCTCGAGGCCAATGTTGTGGGCCATCATTAGGGTGTTGAACATCCCCAGGTGATCTGACGGGTCTCCCTCTCCGTTGAATTTGGATAGGTGCGGCATACGGAAACCGAGTGGGTAAGCCGTTGCTGCTATGCTGGGGGCGAAGAGCTCCATCTCGTCCCCCAAATCATATTCATCTTTCTCTTTCTCCAACAGGAGCTTCCTCATCAGCTCCTCCATCTGAGCCAGGCGCTCGAGGGTTTTGTCCTGATTTCCTTGGTTATTCTGGGGCTGCTCAACAGCTCCGGATCCATTGTACATATTTGGTGGGTTATTGCCCCTCCTATCTTGAGATAGGTTATTTGGGGCATTCCCTCCATTATGTACTTCAGACAGGTCCCCCCCCCCCCCCGAGCGAGCATGGCTGCCACCTCCTACTGGTTCCCCTCTATGAGAGTTAAGGCGATCTTGCAGGTCGCCCCCCTGGGTGGTTTGAGGACTTTGTGCCGAGCTTTTCTAACGGGAACTACTGGACCGGCAGTCGCCGGAGCGACCTCTCTGGCGAAGACCACCCAGGGGAGCTTAAACGCCTTTGGGGATGAGGATCCGGGCTCCCTCTCAGCGCCCCGCTACGTCGGGAAGGTCCCTCGGATGGCGGGTTCCTCTTACTGCTTCCATAAGTTGGGATATCTCGGATGGGCCGAGGTGGAGACGGATATCTTATTGGTGAGGGAGGATGCCTGACCGGAGATGCGATCTTGGTTCCATCAGGAAGGATCAAGTTAGGTGGGGGCCTCGCGGCCCTGCCATCCTGCGGATCCCGCGCCTGGCGATCTGGACGAGGTGCAGGACGGCTGGTGGGGACGGGTTGATGCTGTGAGCCTTCCCCGGATCTCCTTCTGGAATTTCCTCAAGCTCTCCTGGGCGCGCTCGAGGCTGGTTGGGAGCTGGGAGTTGAAGTTCGAACCGAACGGCTGTACTGTTGTTCGGCTCTAGGCATTTCTTCGAAGTTTGCCTCTCGACGGTGCGATGAGGGAATAGAGTTGGCTGTCGGAGGTCTGTCTGAGCGGCTAGGCCTGGACCGATTACCCCGGTGGGACTTATGAGTCTCGCCTTGTCTCTTTCCGACGTTAGCGTCGGTTGTAAGAGGGGGTAGTCGGGCCAACACATCCTTGATCTGCTGATTAGCCTTTTCTAGTTGGCTACTCAGCTGAGCATTCTCCATCTCCACCGCAGTGTAATAATCTGTGTTTGTATTAGGTGGCCGGGGCGCCGAACTTCCAGTGTCATCCTGGCCCGGTGGTTGCTTGCCCGGCCGCTGTTGGACCTCAGGAATTTGTTCACCAGGGATGGTGATATGATGAGCCTCCTGCCCATCATGCTGTTCCGTCTCGTTACCGTGTCTGGATCGAGTGGTCACCATAGTGGATGTTTGCGACAACACCAATCTGACTAGCTCTCAATGAAAGCACCAAACTGTTGACGCGATTATTCGCCAACAGGTAATTAAGAAAATAAGAGGAAGGGATTTGTGCTTATGTTGAACCAAAATAGATGAATGATCTTTTTAGAAATGGGCTGGTGACACAATTACATTTTTAGGTGGTCCAAAGGTTAAAATCCTTCTACTCCACCAGTCAATATTATTGATATATGCTTGGTATTCTTTTACAGGGTATTTCTTACACAATAGAATCCAACCCTTTGTAACTCCCAAGGTCTCCATATTTATAGGAGAGGGCACCTGGGAGTTGGTAAGAAGGTCATCCCATGACCTTCTTACCTATCATGTCAACTCTGGGACATTCATGATTAATTCCTAAAACCTGACACATGAAGTGTGGTCTAATCAATAGGTAAGGGGGATAATGGGCCGCACGGCCCAACCCAGTCGTGGGTGTCTGACTGCGCACGTTCATGCTGCGTGTCCGAGAAGTCAGGGATATATTAGACACGTGATGTCTGATATATGCACGTTTACCTTGCGTGGTTGACTTTATAAAAGGTCACAGCCTCCAACTCTAGCTCGTACCATGAGCTGGATGCTTCCCTCGACCTGTGGCCTTCAAAGTCCAAAATTAGTCTGATCTTGGCGAACCCTTAGGTTACCTCGAGCTGAGGAGGTAGGATCTTTCTATGGCAGCTCCGGTCTTGGGGATGTCCACGTGGTAGACATGGTTAGGCCGTATCTCAGCTTGCTAACAGCCTGTGGGAAAACCAGGGCGTACAACACTCAGAAAATTTCAAGAACATTCACAATATACATATTATGGACTAAATTCAAATACTAGCAGATCATGTATTTTTCTACACACATGTACAATATATTTTTATACAAACATATTAATAACACTAAACATATAGTATTTTCTACACACACTCACTATATATTTTTCTAAATACATAATAATAACATTAATATTTCCTGAACACATATTGACACTAATAATTCTAATATTTCGAACATTTCAAATATAAATATAAACCAACTTAACAAAAAAAAATATTGCTGCCACAAAATTACTCCTTCAATTTCTACACACAAACACAATATATATAGTTATAAAAAAGTATAAATAAATAAAAAGCCTAATATATATAGTGGAGGTGGTGGTGGCATTGTATAACATCCCAAATTTGCTAATAAGGCTTAGTGCCTTGATTAGTGTACCGGGAGATCATAATTGGATTTATATGTGAACTTAATTGAATATATATATAATTATGTGGTATACATGATTTATATGGTAAAATGAATATATATGCATGTTTATGTGTATTTAATATGCATATGGGCGCATTTTTGTTAATAAGGGCATATTTGTAATTTCGACCTGTTGAAGATATAAATGTAATTAAATGTGTTATGTGATTGAGACGACACTAATATCGGGATATATTCGTGATGCTCAACTCGAGACGATCCTAGTGAGCGGGTTAGAGGAAAGGTCACAACGGGGTTAGATACCCGGCTCGAGTTGAGCCTAAGGGTATTTTGGGAAACTTAGTGTGTAGTCGGGATTTACCAGGTAATGGGTACTTATTTGGGTATGTCAGGATTAATTGGGAATTTATAGGACTAATTGAGGATTAGGGGGAAATGTGGCTAATAACTGTTTTGCCCTTGAGGGCATTGAAAGAAAACTTTAGGATAAGGGGTATTTTTGTCCTTTCTAAGCTTTGGTTGGACTTAGTTAGTGTAACGTCCTAAATTCCCTAATATGGCTTAGTACCTGGATTAGGGGGCCAGGAGGACAATAATTGGTTTAATGTGGGCCCGTTTCCTATAAGAAGAGAATTTTCGTAATTTTGGCCCGTTGAGGGCATATTTGTATATTTATGTGTATATATGTGATATATGTGTGAGAACAAATTAATATGTAGATATATTTGGGTTACTTGGCACGAGACGATCATAGGAAGCAAGTTAGCAGTTTAATCATAACAGGGTCAAATACCGGGCTCGGGGTGAGCCTAGGGGTAATTTGGTACTTAGTACATTACCGGGATTGAGAGGGAAATGGGAAATTGTTTGGTAATTATTTGAAGATATTGGGAGTGACGGGAATTTTCAGGTGTTAATTATAATTAACGAGAAAAAGGGTAAAAGACCAAGTTACCCTTAAGGGGCTTTGAGTGAGAGATGTGGCCTTAGGATTATAATGGCCCTTTCCTAGCCTAAGGAAGGATTTATACAGAACCTAGTAGAATGAAACACTCAAAATCTCAGCTCTCTCTTCTCTCCTTCAATCATTCTCTCCCCCTCTCTCTGTCCCCGTTTGATTTAGTGGCAAGGCTAGAGAATTCAAGCTTGGAGTTCTAAAGCTTGGGATTTGAGGTTTAATTGCTGTAGCTAAGAGGCTTCAATTCACAGATGAGGTAAGGGGTTTATGAACTCTGTTTTTGTTAGTTTTTCTCTATGGTTTTGGTTGTTATTAAGTTTGAGAGTTTTAGGTTGTGAATTGGGTTTTCGGTAGTGTTTTGAGTGTGTTAAGCCTAGGTTTTGTTGCTGAGATTGAGGTGTGATGTTTGGGACTATTTTGCTTTGATTTGGTTGAGTTTACGCTAAAGAGAGAATAGAGAGGCTGGGTTCGCAGGGGCGCGTCGTGACCGTGTTCTTGGGCATCGCGGCCCATGTGAACCCCAGAGCCTAGGCGAGGCTCTGTCTTGATGGCGCGTTGCGGCCCTCAAGGGTAAGTGGTAACCCGCCCCTAAACCCAGACATGGGGATTTTCTATCTGGGAGGTGCGCCACGGCCCTTCAGAGCTAGTCGCGGCCCGCCTGGTTCTTTTTGGCCAGCCTAGGTTTTAATGGCAGGTTTTCAAACCTTGAGGCTCACGATCGAATCTTCTATCCGATTTGGTAGAATTTGAGGTCCCGGAGGCTAGAAATTGGTCTGAAAGCCTTTAATTTCTCATTATTGATGGGATTTTATATATGAATATGACTAGGTTACCGGTAAGGGCTCAAGATCAGGATCGTGCTCGAGGGTCATTCTTAATTTATTTTGTACTCGGACCTGAGGTAAGAAAACTACACCCATTATGTGATGTACATGATTAGCGCTTAGACCGAATGCTGAATATGGATTTGTTTGGGCATTGGGCCTGTAAATGCGCATGATTAAGATTATGCCTGTGATTATTGATGAAGCATATTGAATACTCTATATATGGATATTTGTTATATGACGAATGCTTGTTTGCATTATATAGGTGAGAAAAGCATTGACTTACGAGTCAAGGACGACAATAGCGTTGGTCGTAAAGAAATGACTTATGAGTCAAATGTGGCAATAGTGCGTCGATTACTTAAAGATATGATTAGATCTAATGAGAACATTACATGCTCGTTCGAGCCAATGGTCGTAGAAAACTAAAGCGCTTGGCTAGCTCTATGGCTAGCTACTCAGAACTAAGGCAAAGGGCCCAGGATGACTTTATGATCACATAGCTAGGGAAAAGGGCCCCAGGTTGACTCTATGGTCATCTATTTAGGGAAAAAAGGCCCCAGGTTGACCCTATGGTCATCTGATTAGGGCTACGAGCCCCAGAATGATTCCATAATCATTTATTGGTACTTGTATGCATGCACGCATAGGATATTACCACTGGGTATGCCAGATATACATTTGAATCTATATATATTGTTCATGCACTTGTATTTGGCTCACGGGTGCTATGTGGTGCTGGTACAGGAAAATAAAAGCTGGACCAGCCATGAGTTGGAGAGCTAAGGTGGCGACGTGTACATATGTGGCTGCTTGACGACCATGGCCAAGGTTTCTCAGAGGAACTAGGGTTTAACCCTACTTTTGCAGCTTAGGTAGGCGGATTGTAACTTTTAAGTTGTAATGACCATTTTGGAACTGTGACCACTCTATAAACGTTATTATGGGATCCTATATGCAGTTTAATGTTTTTAATGAAACATCCATTCCTTTTAACCATAATTTTTAACCATGGAAGATTAATTACATTTAGATGCACCTTTATGGCCTAAAGACTCGTTTAGCGAGTTATGCACTATTTAAAATACACAGTGTAACGATCTTGGCTAACCAGGACGTTACAACTTGGTATCAGAGAATGCCAAGGTTAAGGGTTCCTAAAGACAGGCTGGGCATGTAAACTCGCCACTAAAGATAAGCTCTACTCAGGGTTTGGTAACTATTTATGTGGTTATGTGCTTAACTGCTTAAATAGGATATAAATGATTTATTTGCATGCCTTATTAGGTAGCATGAGATATACTGATAGGGCCTGGCCCTTGACTGATGCATGATGAACAAGATCGTGCTTATTAGCATTGATATTACTTGTGAATGCAAAGGAACCGCTTATTAGCGCTGTTATATGGACATGTAGGTCAGGAGAAGCTCATTAGCACTGTTATAGATACATGTATGCCAGAAAATGCTTATTAGCATTGTTAATTGTTATGAACATCAGAACGTGCTTATTAGCACCATACCTGAATATGAATATGAATCAACGTGCTTATTAGGATGACTATTGAATGTGAATGGTTATATGCTTGATCTTGGACCGTGAGGCGGCAAGACGTTTATTTATCACTACCTAGCTGGCCGAATTGATTATTGCAACAAGGTACAAGCTTGGAAGTATGCTTCCAAGGCAGATTGAATCTTCAGCTAGCTAGGTAGATCAGGGTCAGAATGATAGACAAGGTCAAATCCCTCAGCCAGCTCCTGAGAGCTGGCAGTAGTTGCTTGTTGATTTTCAAGCCAAGGTATTGAGGCAGGAAGAAGAAATCCGCCTCCTGAGACAAAAACAGATTCCTGCAATGAACATTGTAGCAGAGGCACCACCTATGATGGTTCCAATAGTGGAATATATGCCAGAGGCTGGGAATAAATGGGAACCTCTTTATGAAAGGTTCAAGAAACAACACCCTCCAGTCTTTGAGGGTAGTGCAGATCTGGCTAAGGTCGAAAAATGGATGAGTGTGGTTACCACCATCCTAGACTTCATGAGGGTGGTTGGTAATGAGAAAGTGGCTTGTGCCACATATATGTTTCGGGAGGATGCCCAAATTTTGTGGGAAGTGATATCCCAGACCAGAATTGTTAATGCCCTAGATTAGAAAGAGTTTCAGATGCTGTTTAATAAAAATTTCTACAATGATGCCATCAAGGAAGCAAAGGCTGAAGAGTTTAGCAGGCTAGTTCAGAGCAACTTGCCAATGACTGAATATGCTTTAAAGTTTGATAGATTGGCAAATTTTTGTATGGAACTCGTGCCCACTGAAGGGACTAGAAGGCAGAGGTTTTTAAAGGGGCTACAACCTATGATAGCCCGGGATGTTCGCAGTACCACTGTGCCGAGGGTGACTACCTATGCACAGGTTGTTGAGAAGGCGCTCATAGCTGAGAGTGCAGAGAATAAGATATAGCGCGATACCATGGCTAGGAGAGACACTAGGAGGGTGGGATCTCCATTTATGGGTTCAGGTAGGGGCATAGGCCCCAGTGATCAGAAAAGGAAGGCTCCTATTGCCTTTTCAGTTCCAGACCCTAACAAGAGACCACGTGGTATTACAATAGGCCACCAGGGAGATAGTGAGGGCTGGAGGACTTTTCCTGAGTCTGCCAGATGCAAGAGGCGCCATATTGGAGAGTGTTGGGAAAAGGCCTGGTTTTTATGCGGGATAGTGGGACACTTGAAGAAATATTGCCCAAGGGCAACAAAAGAAGAGCCAAGAAAGGCTGACAGCTCGGCCTCGGCTCGAGTGTTCGCGTTGATACAGGAAGAAGCTGAGGCTCGTCCCCAGTAGTCATATGTCAGCATTTTAGTACTGGAACCCCTTATATTGTTTTGATTGATTCTGGTGCTACACATTCTTTTGTTGCTAGTATAATTATTGATATATTGTGTAGACCATGTGATTTTTATGTTGTGGGGTTCAGGGCCTTATTGCCCACTAGGGAGTTAGTAGTATCTAGGAGATGGGTCAGATCATTGCCAGTGACAGTGGAGGATAGAGAGTTATCAGTTGATTTGATAGAGTTGGTTATGACCGACTTTGACATGATTCTGGGTATGGATTGGTTGGTGAAGTATGGGGCAACCATAGATTTTAGAAGGAAAATGGTAACCCTTGAGCCTGAATGTGGGGATCCTTTTGTATTCGTTGGCACTGTGCATGGACCCCGTGGACTGATGATATCTATATTGAGGACTAGAGATCTATTGCAAGATTCTTGCATAGGATTCTTAGCCAGTGTTGTAGATACCACTCAAGTCGTGCTAGTGGGACCAGAGGAGACTAGGCTAGTCAGTGAATTTCTGGATGTGTTCCCATAATATTTACCAGGGTTGTTGCCACACAGAGAGATTAAATTTGTGATTGAACTGGCACCAGGGACAGATCCAGTGTCTAGGGAACCTTACACGATGGCCCCATCTGAATTAAAAGAACTAAAAGTACAGTTGTAGGAGCTGTTAGACTTGGTTTTTATTAGACTCAGTTTCTCACCATCGGGTGCACCAGTCCTGTTTGTAAAGAAGAAAGATGGTTATCTGAGGATGTGTATTGATTATAGAGAATTGAACAAGTTAACAATTAAGAACAATTATCCTCTGCCAAGGATAGATGATTTGTTCGTTCAGTTGCAGGGTAAAATGATATTCTCAAAGATAGATCTTCATTTTTGTTATCACTAGTTGAGGGTCAAGGAGGGAGATATACCTAAAACTAATTTTCGTACCAGATACTAGCATTATGAGTTCTTAGTCAAGTCCTTTGGGTTGACTAGTGCCCCAGCTGCTTTTATGGATCTGATGAACAGGGTGTTCAAGGATTACTTGGACCAGTTTGTGATCATCTTTATCAACGATATTCTAGTTTATTCTCAGTCAGAGTCAGTTCATGAGCAACATCTGAGGTTGGTTCTACATAGACTGAGGGAACATAGGCTACTTCCAATGTTCAAGAAATGTGGGTGCTGGTTACCTCAGGTAACTTTTCTTGGTCATATTGTTAGTAAGGAGGGATCAAGGTGGACCCAGCCAAGATTGAGGAGGTCAGAGATTGGACAAGGCCAAAGAATGCCTCAGAGATTAGGAGCTTCCTTGGATTGGCCGGTTACTATAGGCGTTTTTTGGAAGGATTCTCAAGAATCGCTACTTCGTTGACTGAACTGACACGCAAGAATTAAAAGTTTGTGTGGTGTGATAAGTGTGAGAACAACTTCCAGGAACTAAAATAGAGATTGATCACAGCTCCATTTTTGAGTTTTCCGATAGATCAGGTGAAGTTTGTGATTTATTGTGATGCCTCACATCAGGGTTTGGATTGTGTTCTTATGCAGTCAGGGAAGGTGATTGCCTATGCATCATGCCAGTTGAAAGAGTATGAACATAGATACCCCACTTATGATTTAGATTTGGCAGTAGTGGTCTTTGCATTTAAGGTATGAAGACATTACCTTTATGGGGAGAAGTGTGAGATATAAATTGACCACAAGAGCCTGAAGTACTTTTTCACATAGGAAGACCTGAACATGAGACAGAGGCATTGGCTGGAGTTGGTAAAGGATTATGATTGTGAAATCCTGTATCACCTGGAAGGCCAACGTGGTGGCATATGCCTTAAACCGGAGGGGACCAGGACAAATATAGAGTGTGAGACAGGTATCCAGAGAGTTGGCAAAGGATATGACCTAAACGGGTATAGAGTTGTTGGTGGGCCAGTTGGCCAATATTACACTACAGTCTACGATGTTAGAAAGAATAAAGGAAGGTTCGTTGGGTGATACACAACTGACCAAGATCAGAGATGACATCCTAGCCAGAGTGTATAGGGATTATACAGTGTCAGATATGGGCTTGTTGAGATACAAGGGTCGGATCTGTGTTCCGATGGACACTGTTATTAGGCGGGAGATTCTGGATGAATCTCATACTACTCCTTACTCCTTGCATTTGGGCATGTAACACCCTGGATAACCAAGGTCGTTACACTGTGTGATTATAAAGGTACAAAACTTTCTAATCAAGTTATATAGTTGAAAATGTGACCCTAAAGTCGTAATTAGGTTAGGGTTAAAATACTTTAGTTATAAACAGGAAATTTTTCATTAAAATAAATGTTTAGCACATGGGATCCCAAAATAGGTTTTAAAGGACAATTTACAAAATTTCAAAGTTTATATACAACCCAAGCCACTTTAATGGAAAAATAGACACTTTAGGTTCTCCTGTCCCTATACCAACCCTCAGCCGTGGCGGCCGATCAGTTGACTATGTACATTCTGCCCCAGAGCTCTACAACTTAGGACTGGTCCACCTTGCCCTTGCCTTTACCTGCACCACGTAGCACCCGTGAGCCAAGGCCCAGCAAGAAAACCATAATGCAGAGCATAAACGATAATCAACAGTCAGATAATTCACAAATCATCAATCGAATACTCAGCAGGTCATATTGTTCACATAATTAATGATATCAATCTGCAAATAAATAATCAATCATCCAAATAATAAACATGCCATAATCATCAGATTAATAACAATAAACATCACACAATATCCAGGGTCGACACCCTTAGGCTGCACCCTCTGATTGTCCCACTGACTCCGGCTCGCTTAGGCCGAGCTCAGTGAATATATACTTAACCTTAGCTACTAGTGGCCGAGCCGCATCCTTGTGCACCAATATTAATTCTGGCACTCATAGGCCGTTTATTTCATGTTCACATGGCATAATACCATCGTACAACATTATATACAAGTATCGGGAACTCTTAGTCCCAATATAACCACATAACCGGGTGTAGTTTTCTTACCTTTAATTCTGAGCGCTTTGGCTAATTGAGATGACCCTCGAGCACGATCCCGTCTGAGCGCTATTCCACCAAACGGGGTGGTGGAATCAACCCTTGAGCCCCCAAGAATAATACCCAAAACCCATTTCTGGAGGCAGGGTAGCGCTACAGTGTTACATGGTGGGCGCTACAGCGCTAGAGTCAGAGACTCAAGCCCCCCTAAAAACGTGGCCTAGCGCTATAGCCAGCACATGCAAACTTTTCTGGGTTTTCCTTTATACTTCCTCGAGCCAAAGCTCCAAAGTTCCATTCCAAACTTCAACTAAACTCCAAATTGAGCCTACCATCCACTATATCTCATCCAACATGACCGAACAACATCAAAACTTGGCCACAAGCATCATCAAACACAAAAAACTAGAATTGAGCTCGAAGCTCAAGAACTTCATCAGAAAAACCAGAAACCCAGATAAACAAAGTAAGAATTTATTACCTTAGCTGAGTTAATTCAACCCTAGGTTTCCTTCAATGCCCTTCCAGACTTTAATTCCTCAAATCCCCAAGCTCAAGTCCTTAAATTTCCATCCAAAATCCAAATTCAGAATTCAACCTCACAAACCCAGAAAATTCAGACAAAACCTTTAAACCTTACCTTAATTGGTAGCTAACTCCGACTGAATCCCTTAGCTTCTCCAAGGATCAAAACCCCAAACGAAGCCTAGACTTCCTCTGAGTTCTTAGCTTCAAAAAATTCTCAAGGGAGAGCTAGAGAGGAAGTGATCGTGAAGGAGAGAAAGAGAGGTAAGTGAGTGTTCTGTTTTTCCTTTCTTTTTCTTTCCTTTCCTTTTCAACTTTTACCCATTTCTACAACTTCCACTACAGTATAAAATGAATAGAATACCTCATTTATCCGCTTTTAAAAATCAAAAGACCCTTTTTCCCTCCCAATTAAATCCAAGTCTCTTAATCACTCTAAGGGCAATTTGGTCATTTGCTCCCAATTCCTGCTAATTCCTCAAGTGTCCCTAACGTTTACCACTTAAATCCCATCATCTAATTAATCACCAATTATTTTCCCTAATGTCAAATAGTCTCCAATATATTTCCCAAATTCCCAGAAATACCCCTAGGCTCCCCCGAGCCGGGTATAAATCCCCACCGTGACTATTTTGCTAAACCGCTCACTAGGATTGCCTCGAGCCTTATGCTGCAAATACATCCACATAATAATGTGGTCTTAACAATTTATCACAAATAATCACATTTATGCCCTCAACGGGCTAAAATTACAAGTAAGCCCCTATAAGCTAAACATGCCCTATATGTATACTAATACTCGTAGTCATGCATTTCACATATCCATATAATCATATAATCATGCTTATCATATAATCATGCAATAATTCATTTAAATCACACATAAACCAATTATGCCCTCCCAGCACACTAATTAAGGCCCTTAAGCCTTATTAGTGGTTTTGGGTCATTACAGGGCACAACAAAGATGTATCAAGATGTGAGATCGCTGTATTGGTGGCCTGGGATTAAGAAGGATGTGATAGAATATGTGGCTAAGTACTTGACATGTCAACAGGTCAAGGATGAGCATTAGAGACCAGCAAGGTTATTACAGCCTCTGGACATCCCAGAGTGGAAATGGGAGGACATCACGATGGATTTTGATGTAGGGTTACCCAGGACTGTGGGTCAACATGATTTGGTGTGGGTTATCGTGGATCAATACACCAAGTAATCTCACTTCTTATAGTGAAGACAACTTATAAAGTTGACCAGTACACAGATTTCTATGTGAGAGAGATAGTGCATCTTCATGGGGCTTTGAGGTCGATCATGTCAGATTGGGACACCACATTCACTTCCAGGTTTTGGGGAAGCTTGCAGAGGGCCATGGGTACACAATTGAAGTTCAGTACTACTTATCATCCTCAGACAGATGGACAATGTGAGAGGAAGATTCAAATATTAGAGGACATGCTGCGAGCATGTGTGCTGGACTTTGATGGGTCCTAGAGTAAGTATTTTCCTTTGATTGAGTTTTCCTACAATAACAGCTATCAGTGGACCATTGGGCGGCTCCTTATGAGATGTTGTATGGTAGGAAATGCAGATCTCCCATTCATTGGGATGAGATAGGAGAAAGGAGATACTTGGGTCCTAAGGCAGTTCAGAGGACCAATGAGGCTATTGAGAAGATCAGAGCTTGGATGCTCCCTTCTCAAAGCAGACAAAAAAGTTATGTTGATCCCAAACATAGGAATGTGGAGTTCCAAGTGGGAAACTATGTCTTCCTTAAAGCCTCACCATGGACAGGGGTGAGGGGATTTGGGAAGAAGGGCAAGCTGAGCCCTCGATTTGTAGGACCATTTGAGATCCTGGAGAGGATTGGTCAGGTGGCCTATAGGTTCACCTTACCATCAGCACTGTCGGCCGTGCATAATGTATTTCATATTTCGACCCTTCAAAAATATGCGTCAGACGTTCCTTGTGTATTGAGTTACGAGGATCTGGAGCTTGAGGCAGATCTCTCGTATGTAGCCAGTCCAGATACTACACAGGAAGGACATGGTCTAGAGAAATAAAACTATACCTTTGGTTAAGGTATTATAGAGGAACCATAAGGTCAAGGAAGTGACCTGGGAGCTAGATTCAGATATGCAGAGTCAGTATCTCGAGCTGTTCAGGTAAAATTTCAAGGATGAAATTTCTGTAAGAAGGGGATATTGGTAATGACCTAAATTCCCTAATATAGCTTAGTGCCTGGATTAGGGGGCCAGGAGGGCAATAATTGGTTTAATGTGTTATTATGTGATTTTATGCATGATTATGTGGGTTTATTATTATATGGCTGTATATGCGTGCTTGTGGGCCCGTTTCCTATAAGAAGGGAATTTTTGTAATTTTGCCCCGTTGAGGGCATATTTGTATATTTATGTGCATATATGTGATATATGTGTGACACCACATTAATATGTAAATATATTTGGATTACTTGGCACAAGACGATCATAGGAAGCAAGTGAGCAGTTTAGTCATAACGGGGTCAAATACCGGGCTTGGGTGAGTCTAGGGTAATTTGGTACTTAGTACATTATTGGGATTGAGAGGGTAATAGGAAATTATTTGGTAATTATTTGAGGATATTGGGAGTGACGGGAATTATCACACGTTAATTATAATTAGCGAGAAAAAGAGTAAAAGACCAAGCTTCCCTTGAGGGGCTTTGAGTGAGAGATGTGGCCTTAGAGGTATAGTGGTCATTTTCTAGCCTAAGGGAGGATTTATATAGAACCTAGTAGAATGAAACCCTCAAACTCTCAGCTCTCTCTTCTCTCTCCTCTCTCTCTCTCTCTCTCTCTCTCTCTCTCTCTCTCTCTCTCTCTCTCTCGGTTTTATTTTGGGGCAAGGCTAGAGAATTCAAGCTTGGAGTTCTAAAGCTTGGGGGTTGAGGTTTAATTGTTGTAGCTAAGAGGCTTCAATTCATAGCTAAGTTAAGGGATTTATAAACTCTATTTTTGTTAGTTTTCTCTATGGTTTTGGCTATTATTAAGTTTGAGAGCTTTTGGTTGTGAATTGGGTTTTTGGTAGTGTTTTGAGTTTGGGTTTTGTTGTTGGGATTGAGGTGCGATGTTTGGAACTATTTAGCTTTGATTTGGTTGAGCTTGGGCTGAAGAGAGAACAGGGATGCTGGGTTGGCAGGGGCACACTGCAGCCGTGCTCTTGGGTGTCGCAACCCGTGCGAGCCTAGAGCCTAGGTTAAGCTTTGTCTTGATGGCGCGCCGCGGCCCTCAAGGGCAAGTCACAGTCTGCCCCTGTACCCAAACAGGGGGCTTTCTGTGTGGGAGGCGCTCCGCGGCCCTTAAGGGCAGGTTCTGCCTGGTCCTTTTTGGCCAGCCTTGGTTTTAATGGAGGGTTTTCAAACCTTAAGGCTCGGGATCAAATCTACTATCTGGTTTGATAGAATTTGAGGTCCCGGAGGCTAGGACTTGGTCTAAAAGCCTTTAATTGCTCATTATTGACGAGATTTTATATTTGAATATGACTAGGTTAACGCTATGGGCTCAAGATTAGGTTCTTGCTCGAGGGTCTTTCTTAATTTATTTTACACTCAAACTTCAGTTAAGAAAACTTCACCAATTATGTGACGTACATGATTAATGCTTGGTCTGAATGTTGAATATGGTTTTATTTGGGCATTGGACCCTATAAATGCGCATGATTAAGATTATGCCTCTGATTATTGATGAAGCATGTTGAGTGTTCTATTTATGAATATTTGTTATATGGTGAATGCTTGTTTGCATTATATAGTTGAGAAAACATTGACTTATCTATCAAGGATGACAATAGCGATGGTAATAAAGCATTGACTTATGAGTCAAGGGTGGAAATAGCACATCGAGCTTTGGTCGATATGATTAGATCTAACCAAGAGAGCATCTCACGCTCGTTTGACCCAATGGTCGTAGAAAACTAAATCGCTTGGCTAGCTCTATGGCTAGTTACTCAAATCTAGGGAAAAGGCCCAGGGTGACTTTTTGGTCACATAGCTATGGCAAAGGGTCCCAGGTTGACTCTTTGGTCATCTATTCAGTGGAAAAGGACCCCAGGTTGACCCTATGGTCATCTGATTAGGGTTACCTACCCCAGAATGATTCCATAATCATTTATTGGTACTTGTATGCATGCATGAGTAGGATATTACTACTGGGCATGCCAGATATACATCTGAATCTTTATATATTGTTCATGCATTTGTATTAAGTTTTCTTGGTGAGCCTTAGCTCACAAGTGCTATGTGGTGTAGGTAAAGGAAAAGAAAAGTTGGATTAGCCATGAGTTCGAGTGCTTAGGTGGCGACGTGTACATATGCGGCCGCTTGACCACCATGGCCAAGGTTTCTCAGAGGAACTAGGGTTTAACCCTACTTTTGCAGCTTAGGTAGGCGGATTGTAACTTTTAAGTTGTAATGACCATGTTGGAACTGTGACCACTCTATAAACGTTGTTATGGGATCCTATATGCAGTTTAATGTTTTTAATAAAACATCCATTTCTTTTAACCATAATTTTTAACCATGGACCATTAATTACATTTAGATGCACGTTTATGGCCTAAAAACTTATTTAGCAAGTTAAGCACTATTTAAAATATACAGTGTAATGGTCTTGGCTAACAAGGACATTACATTTAGACTAGAGGAACCTAGAAGATAAGGAAGAAAAAAAAGGAAACACTCAGCTGCTCTCTCTCTCTCTCTCTATCGTTAGTTCTCTCTCCCACTCTCTCTCTTAGCTTTAGTTAGGGGCTTTGCAAAATTGATGGGAAACGACTGAGTTTTTTTTAAGGATTAAAGCTGGGATTGGGATCAAGAGATAGTTTGGGGTCGAAATCACTACTGAGGTAAGCTTTACAACCTGATTTTTCTGTGAGTTCTCTTATTTGTTTTAGTTTGGACTGAGTTTTGGTACTAGCTTTGGCTGTTGAGTTGGGGTAAGATTGTGGGTTGTTTCTGGGGTAATTATGATTCCTATGTTGTGTTGTTGTGAGTTCTAGACTTAATTTTCATGATTAGTGATGTTTAGGGTGAATTCTAATTGGTTTGGCTTGGGGAAAATGCAGAAAGAATGTTAAAATTTCTGAGTTCGCGGGGTCGCACTACGACGCTGTTCTTAGAGCGTCGCGCCCTGCTTGAACTTAGAGCCTGGGGTGTTCGTTGAATCGCCTTAAAACCACAACGCTAGGTAGATTGCGTCGCGGCGCGTGTCCAGGAAATAGACTTGGGATGCTCTCTGACTTTCATAGGGTCGTAGCGCTATTGAGGGGTGTCGCGGCTCAAGTAGGGAACTTTGGCCAATTAGGGTTTTTTTGCTCAGGAACTCAAATCTAAAGGCTTGGGAAGGATTCTTCTACCCAGTTTAGTAGAATTCAAGGTCCCAAAGGCTAAAAATATACCTGGAAGCTCTTAAATAGTCTAAATGATTTATGGTTATCCATTATTGCGTTGTGACCAGGTTATACAGTTAGGGCTCCGGAATAGGGATCGTGCTCGGGATCGCCATACCTTATTTGCTCAAGACTCGATGTAAGAAAACTACATCCTGGCTATGGTTGATGCTCGGACCACTTGTAAATGAAAATGACTGTGGATATAAATGTTATTGTTCAATTAGGGTGCTTGTATATGTTGCATCTATTTATGTATTATGTAATCAATATGTTTGATTATATCTAGTTTGAAGGTCTGACCTAAAGGAGCTGAGGCTGGCATCAAGCGTGCGGAACGCAGCTCAGCCTAAGAGAGTCAGGATCGACCATAAGATCTGAAAGCTTGGCCTAAGAGAACCAGGCCTGAATGTCACCTAAATAATCAGATGTGTCGTTTGCACTTGTTTAATTTATTGATTGTTAACTTGGATTATATGTTTCTTTGAGCAGAATATTATTACTAAGTTCATTGTTTGTATTATGTTGCTTATTAAATTTGTTGATTTAAGTTTTCTTGCTGAGCCTTGGCTAACGGGTGCTATGTGATGCACGTAAGGAAAAGGGGAAGCTGGACCAGCCGTGAGGTGCAGAGCTTTAGGGGCAGCGTGTACATTTGTAGCTGCTCGACCACCATGGCCGAACGATCAACATGGACTAGTGCCAAACTTCATTTTTCCGCTTAGGCCGACTTATGTTGTAATTATTTTTAGAGTTTTAAATGCCTTGTAAACACTTATTTTTTGAATCCCATGTACAGACTTAAACTTTTAATGAAAACAACTAGTTCTATGATCAAAATCTTTAAACCATAATCCACTAATTGTCCTTAGTTACACATTTATATCCAAATGACTTGATTAGCAAGTCCATCAATATTTAAAATACAGTGTAATTGTCTTGGCTATCCAGGGCATTACAACTTGGTATTAGAGTGTTCTAGGTTTATGGTTTTACTGAAGACTGGTTGTACATGTACATTCACCGCTGAAGACAAGCTCAATTCAAGGTTTGGTAACTAAACATATGAATATATGTTTAGCTGCTCAAATAAAATATAAATGTCGTATCTGCATGTTTAATAGGAAGCATGAAATATATTGATAGGGCCTGGCCCTTAACTACTATGTGTGCATGATATGGCATGCTTATTAGCATTGCTATTGTATGTTAGTATTATTGGGATTCTTGTTAGCATTTTGATTGCATATATTTTGCCTGATTGTGAGCATTGTACCATGGGGGAGGACTTCTAAAAACTTGTTCTCATTGCCTGATCAGCCGAGTCGTTGATTGCAGATATACTTGGAGAGTTATGCCTCCAAGGAGATTAGTTCAACTAGCCGAGGCTAAAATTGAGGCTAGATATGATAATCAGGGTCAAAAACCTTCGCCATTCCTTGAGAATCGGTAGCAAATGCTTCCTGATATGGAAGCTAGACTTCAGAGTCAAGAGGCAGAGATTCGCCTTGTGAGACAACAGGTTCTGCTTGGGAACGCTGCATAAGACTTGCAACATTTCGTGGCACCAGTTGTACAACAGCCTAAGGTTGAGAATAAGTGGGAGCCACTATAATAGAGATTCAGGAAACAACACCCTCAAATCTTTGAGGGAGGACCAGGTCCACTTAAGGCTGAATAATGGATGAGCCTGACTACCCCCATCCTGGATTTTATGAGGGTGGTAGGTAATGACAGAGTGGCTTGTGCCACCTTTATGTTCTGAGATGATGTCCGTATATGGTGGGAGGTGGCATCCCAGACTCAAGATGTTTCTACCATGAATTGGGATGAGTTTAGAGACCTGTTCAACCAGAAGTACTACATTATTTCTGTTAGGGCAGCGAAAGTGAACGAGTTTACCAGTTTGGTACAGGGTAGTATGATAGTTACTGCGTATGCCCTGCAATATGATAGGATGGCAAAGTTTGCACATGACTTATTGCCTACAAATTCAGCCAGGCAAGACAAGTTTGCTCAGGGGGTGAATGCTATGATTGCTTGGGATGTGCGGATTACATCAGTACCTAGAGAGATTACTTATGCCTAGGTGGTTGAGAAGGCCCTCACAACTAAGGAGGCAGAGAGAAATATATGGAGGGAGAGCGTTGCACGATGGGATGTTCGAAGGGCAGTGCCTCCATTTGTAGGATTTGGTAAGGGTGGAGGCCCTAGTGATCAAAAGAGAAATACCCCTGACACCTCGGCCACTGCTGGTCTGGATAGGAGGGGACAGGGTGTCCAGGGCGGCAGTGGCACATGGAGGAGTTACCTAGAGTGTGCTAGGTGCAGGAAGCGTTATCTGGATGAATGTCGTGCCAAAGCCTATTACTTGTGTGGGGTGGTTGGACTTCTCAAGAAAGACTGTCTGACTTTGAAGAAAAAGGAACCAAGTAAGGCGGACAGCTTGACTCTAGCTCGAGTGTTCGTCCTGACTCAAGCAGAGGTTGAGGCTAGTCCCTCGGCAGTGATGTGTTTGTTTTCTAGGGCTGGCACTCTATATAATATATTGATTGATTCTGGTGCTACACATTCATTTGTTTCTAGCAGAGTGATTGATAGATTGTCTAGGCGCTGTGATTATATACTGTGGGGTTTGGAACTTTATTGCCTACATGGGAGCTGGTAGTGTCTAGGAGAGGGGTTAGGTCATTTCCAGTGATGGTGGACAATAAGGAACTATCAGTGGACTTGATTGAGTTGGGAATGGACGACTTTGACATGATTTTGGGAATGGATTGGTTAGTTAGATATGGGGCAACTATAGACTACAAGAAGAAGATGGTAACTTTTGAACCTGAGGGTGACGACCCCTTCGTTTTTGTTGGCAATGTGCATGGCCCCCCTATTCCCATGATATCAGCCTTGAGAGCTAGAGACCTATTACAAGGAGGTTGTATAGGATTCCTAGCTAGTGTGGTGGAAACCATTAGGGCCATGTCAGTGGGACTAGAGGAGATCAGATTGGTGTGTGAGTTGTTAGATGTGTTCCCTGAGGACTTACCAGGACTGCCACTGTATCAGAAGATTGAATTCATCAATGAGTAAGCAACAGTTACATAACCAATGTCGAGGGAACCATACAGAATGGCTACGGAAGAGCTGAAGGAGTTGAAGGTACAATTAGAGGAGTTATTAGACCTGGGATTTATCAGACCTAGATTTTCACCGTGGGGGTCTCTGGTTTTGTTTGTGAAAAAGAAGGATGGGACCCTAAGGATGTGATAGATTACAGGGAATTAAACAAGCTGACTATCAAGAACAAGTCCCCACTACCGAGGATAGGTGACCTGTTTGATTAGTTGTAGGGTAAGAAAACATTCTCGAAGATTAATCTTCGATCTGGTTATCACCAGCTGAGGGTCAAGGATGTGGATATTCCGAAGATAGCCTTTCGCACGAGGTACGAGCATTACGAGTTTCTAGTCATGTCATTTGGGTTGACCAATGCCCCAGCAGCATTTATGGATCTGATGAATAGGGTGTTCAAGGATTATCTGGATCAATTCGTAATTGTCTTCATAGACGACATCTTGGTTTACTCTTGTTCAGAGGCAAAGCATGAGTAGCATTTCCGACTGGTATTATAGAGATTGAGGGAGCACCGGTTGTATCCTACGTTTAGGAAGTGGGAGTTTTGATTACTGCAGGTGATATTCCTTGGTCACATTGTTAATGGAGTTGGGATTAAAGTAGATCTTGCCAAAGTACAAGCAGTTAGAGATTGGATGAGGCTAAGGAAGGCCTTAGAGGTTAGGAGTTTCCTTGGGTTGGCGGGGTATTATTGGCGATTTGTGGAAGGATTCTCAAAGATTGATATACCATTGACAGAGTTGACACGAAAGAATCTGAAGTTCATGTTGTCAGACAGATGTGACAACAGTTTCCAGGAATTGAAGCAACAGTTGATTACTGCTCCGATACTCAGTCTTTCTTCAGATGGTGATAAGTTTGTGGTGTATTGTGACGCATCGAGACTGGGGTTAGGATGTGTGTTGATGTAGAGTGGGAAGGTCATTGCCTGCACATCGCGGCAGCTGAAGGAATATAAGCAACGATACCCTACTCATCATTTGGTGTTAGCCGCCGTGGTATTTGCACTGAAAGTGTGGCGACACTATTTTTATTTAGAGAATATGAGTTATACACTGATCATAAGAGTTTGAAGTATTTCTTCACGCAGTAGGACTTAAACATGAGACAGAGACGTTGGCTAGAGTTGGTAAATGATAATGACTGTGAGATCATTTATCATCAAGGGAAAGCCAATGTAGTGGTGGATGCTTTAAGTCAGAGGGGCCATGGATAGTTGTTTAGTTCGAAGCAGATATCGAAGGAATTGGTAGAAGACATGACCAGAGCAAAGATAGAGTTGGTAGTGGGTTGGTTGGCCAATATTACTTTGTAGTCCACTCTCTTGGAGGGAATAGAGGATGGCCAGATGTGTGATTCACTGCTGACGAAGCTTAGAGAGGATGTCCTTACTGGAGTAGCTAAGCACTATTCTATTACAGAGACGAGTTTGCTGAGATACAAGGATCGAATTTGTGTTCCAATGGACATGGGTATTGAGTGAGATATCCTTAAAGAATCTCATACCACACCATATTCGTTACTTCAAGGAACCACGAAGATGTATTAGGATCTAAGGTAATTGTATTGGTGGCCTGGGATGAAGAAGGACGTTGTCAACTATGTGCCAAATTGTCTAACCTGTTAGCAGGTGAAGGTTGAACACCAGCGACCAGCGGGGTTGTTGCAGCCTCTTAGTATTCCCGAGTGGAAATGGGAATATATTACTATGGAATTTGTAGGAGTCTTGCCTAGGACAGTGGGGCAACATGACTCGGTATGGGTGATAGTGGACAGATATACCAAGTCAGCTCATTTTCTACCATTGAGAACAAACTATAATGTAGATCAGTATGCAGAGTTGTATGTGAGAGAGATGTTACGTCTCCATGGGGTTCCAAAATCTATAGTGTCAGGTTGGGAACCCATTTTTACCTCCAAGTTTTGGGGCAACTTACAAAAGGCTATGGGGACTCAGTTGAAGTTCAGTATAGCCTATCATCCTCAGACAGACGAGCAGTCTGAGAGGACGATTCAGATATTGGAGGACATGCTTAGAGCATGCGTTGAGGGGTCTTGGAGTAAGTATCTTTCGTTGATTGATTTTTCATACAATAATAGTTATCAATAAACGATTAGAGTAGCTCCATAGGAGATGTTGTATGGAATTAAATGTAGGTCACCCATTCATTGGGATTAGATGGGAAAAAGGAAGTATTTCAGTCTAGAGATGGTTCAGAGGACTAATGAGGCTACTGAGAAGATCCGAGCTCGAATGCTTGCCTCACATAGTAGACAGAAATGCTACGCTGACCCTAAGCGTAGGGACGTGTTTCAGGTAAGGGATCACGTATTTCTGTGAGTTTCGCCATTGCGGGGAGTAAAGAGGTTTGAAAGAATGGGCAAGCTGAGCCCTAGATTCGTAGGACCTTTCGAGATCCTAGATAGGATCGGGCAGGTAGCCTATAGATTGGCTCTGCCCCCGTCATTATCAGGAGTTCATGATGTGTTTTACATCTCAATGCTTTGGAAGTATTTGTTAGATACGACCCATGTATTGAGATTTGGGGATCTGGAGCTACATATGGATTTGTCTTATGAGGAACAACCAGTTCAGATCCTAGATAGAAAAAACAAGGTTCTAAGGAACAAGAGAATCCTTTAATTAAGGTTATATGGAGAAATAGAAAATTTGAGGAAGCGACCTTGGAGTTAGAATCAGTTATGCGGGATCAACATCCCGAGTTATTCATGTAAATATTGAGGATGAAATTTTCAGTAGAAGGGGATAGTTGTAACGTCCCAAATTTGCTAATATGGCTTAGTGCCTTGATTAGTGTATCGTGAGGGCATAATTAGATTTATATGGGAAATTAATTAAATATATGTGTGATTATGTGGTATACATGATTTATATGGTGAAATGAATATATATACATGTTTATGTGTATAAAATACGCATGTGGGCTCGTTTTTGTTAATAAGGGAATATTTGTAATTTTGACCCGTTGAGGGTATAAATGTAATTATACATGTTATGTGATTGAGACAACATTATTATTTGGATATATTCGCGATACTCGACTCGAGGCGTTCCTAGTGCGTAGGTTAGCAGAAAAGTCGTAATGGGGTTAAATACTAGGTTCGGGTTGAGCCTAGGGGTATTTTGGGAAACTTAGTGTGCAGTCGGGATTTACCGGGTAATGGGTAGTTATTCGGTGAAAATTTGGGTATGTTAGGATTAATTGGGAATTTATAGGGCGACTTGAGGATTAGCTGAAAGTGTGGCTAATGAGTGTTTTGCTATTAAGGGCATTGAAGGGAAACTTTAGGATGAGGGACAGTTTGGTCCTTTTCTAAGCTCTGGTAGGACTTAGTTAGACTAGAGGACCCTAGAAGACAAGGAAAAATAGAAGGAAACACTCAGCTACTCTCTCTCTCTCTCTCTCTCTCTCTCTCTCTCTCTCATTAGTTCTCTCTCCCACTCTTTCTCATAGCTTTGGTTAGGGGCTTTGGAAAATTGAAGGGAAAGGGCTGAGTTTTTCTAAAGGATTGAAGCTAGGATTGGGATCAAGAGATAGTTTGGGTCAAAATCACTACTGAGGTAAGCTTTACAACATGATTTTTTTGTGTATTCTTTGATTAGTTTAAGTTTAGACTGAGTTTCTGTGCTATCTTTGGGTGTTGAGTTGGGGTAAGATTGTGGTTGGTTTTGGGGTAATTATGATGCCTATGTTGTGTTGTTGTGAGTTCTAGACTCAATTTTTGGGTTTAGTTATGTTTAGGGTGAATGCTGACGGGTTTGGCTCAGGGCAAATGCAGGAAGAACGATGAAATTTCTGAGTTCGCGGGGTCGCGCCGCAGCACTATTCTTAGAGTGTCGCGGCCTTCATGAACTTAGAGGCCTCGGGGGGTTCGCTGAACAGCCTTAGCGCCACGAAGCTGGGTAGATTACGCCACAGCGCATGTCTAAGAAATAGAGTTAGGATACTCTCTGACTTACAGAAGGTCGCGAAGCTATTGAGGGGCGCCACGACTCAAATAGGGAACTTTGGCCATTTAAATTTTTTAAGCTCAGGAACTCTAATCTAAAGGCTCGAGAAGGATTCTACTACCCAGTTTAGTAGAATTCGAGGTCCTGAAGGCTAGAAATTTACCTTGAATATCTTAAATAGTCTAAGTGATTGATGACTATCCATTATTGCGTTGTGACTAGGTTATACAACTATGGCTCTGGAATAGGGATTGTGCAGGATCGCCATACCTAATTCACTCGGGACTCGAGGTAAGAAAACTTCACCCTTATTGTGTTCGGGGCTCAGACCCCCTATAAATGGATATGAATGTGGTTATAAATGTGATTGTTTTATTGGGTATGCTTGTATATGTTGCATCTGTTTATGTATTATGTAATCGATATGTTTGATTATATCTAGTCTGAAAGTCCAGCCTAAGGGATCCGGGGCCGACATCAAGCATGCAGAACGCAGCTCAGCCTAAGAGAGTCGGGGTCAGCCATAGAATCTGAAAGCTTGGCCTAAGAGAGACAGGTCTAAATGTCACCTAAATAATCAGAAGTGCCATTTGCACTTGTTTAATATATTGATTGTTAATTTGGAATATATGTTTTTTGAGCAGAATATTACTGCTAAGTTCATTGTTTGTATTTTGTTGCTTATTGAATTTGTTGATTTAAGTTTTCTTGCTGAGCCTTTGCTCACAGGTGCTATGTGGTGCAGGTAAGGGAAAGGAGAAGTTGGACAAGTCGTGAGTTGGAGAGCTTTAGGATCGGTGTGTACATTTGCATCTGGTCAACCGCCACGGCTGAGGGATCATCATGGACTAGAGCCAAACTTCATTTTGCTGCTTAGGATGGCTTATGTTGTAATTATTTTTTTAGTGTTGTAAATGCCTTGTAAACACTTATTTTTGGGATCCCATGTACATACTCAAAATTTTAATGAAAACAACTATTTCTACGATAAAATTATTTAAACACTAATCCATTAATTGTCCTTAGTTACACGTTTATATCCAAATAACTTGATTAGCAAGTCCATAACTATTTAAAATATACAGTGTTATGGTCTTTTCTATCCAGGGCGTTACACGTTGGCGGTTTGATATGCTCGTGGTGGTGGCAGCGGTCCGACCTAGTGGAGGTGGATGTGTAATCGGGGAAGGGGAGAGAGATAAAGGAATGGGTTTTGGAGAGTGAGAGAAATGGAGATTTGGATAGAAAGAGAGAGAGAGGAATGGCTCGGTTGGCGCCGAGAGGATGGAAGGGTTTTAACTTTTTTTCTTATGCAGATTGGAATGGCAGAGAGGATGGAGGGGATCTAGGTATATATATGCTTTTCAGGGGCGACAGGTAATGTATCAGGAGAGACCCCCAAAATGAGACCACAAAAATTTTCCCCCTCAGTGCTAGTCAAAATTCCCTGATTATCAGGGGTGACTTTTTAATATATTAGGGATGTGCCACTTGTCGACCCTAATGATGTATATATTAGGGGCAACACACCATAACCACTAATAACATCGTCTCTAGAATCAATTTTTGTTGTAGTGATACTCTAATATGAATAAACTTTGTATAGTAAATAAGCAAAAGTCAACACTTGTAAATGTGGAAATAAAATTGAAACAAAGACATCTTGGAGTAACATTATAACATTCTATTTTGTTTTCAGACATGGAATTTATATTTGTCACATATTGGAGTGTTAAATCCAAAAAAAAAAAAACCTACTTCTTCCATTTTGCTGAAAGAGATTTTTTTTTTATAAAAATACGCTTCATGGCTCATTGTTATGTTAATGATTCTTGGGTTGAAATAAATCCAAAATGTCTTCATTTTCATTTTATTTCCATATTTGTAAAGTGGTGACCTTTATTTTTGACTACCCAAAGCTTCTTCAATGGTAGAAGATAATAATAGGCATGAGTCTATAGTTTGGCATTGATCCAATTTTTTCAATGAATTTATTATAACCTCGTTCACATGCAAAAAATGTGAGGGTTAATATTTTCTTAACAGTAAATAGATGCAATAACCAATATGTAGAAATTAATAGAAAATGAGGATATATGTGCTCTAAAATTTTAACGGGTGACCTAAGTGTTACAACTGAGACAAATATTAGGGATCCCTATTGCTATACACATGGAAGGACATGAGATTTGGGGGGTCTTGCCCCCGTCCTCCTAAAATTTGGGAATTATTTTTACATGGTATTTTTCTATAATAATTTATGATAGTATGTGTTTGGCCTCCTTAAAAATATTTTTTTGATCATTCTTCTTACTTGCCTTCCTAGTTCTGCCCTTGGCTATATACCAATATAATATGTGTGTCAATAGCATTACTTCATGAAAATATATTAAGCTTGATGGTTAATTATTGGTGACTTAAATTATTAAATGACACATTTAGTTTACCTTTAATAAAATATTTTAATTTAAAAACAAATGATTTTAAGAACGAAGGCCTTCTATAAATGTATGCAAGAGAAAGTATGTCATTGTTTGGCTTAGCTTTTTTTAAGCTAATTTTAGCTTCTAGAATTAGCTAAAGTTGTTTGTTTAATTTAAAATTTCTTTTTTGAGAAGTTAGGGTTTGTAGTTTTTTTAAATAGACCTTTTTGAGATGCTATTTTCTAAAGTAGAATCAATTTGTTATTGAGAATTTTACATAGAGTGCCAAAATTGTCACAATTTTTTACATTTTTATTGCCACATGTCAATTTTTACGTTTTTACTGTTTAAGTTTAGCTTTTATACGATATAATACTTTCATACATTACTCATATACTATCTTCTCTATCACATAGCTCTTTCTCTTTCTTCTTCTTCTTCTTCTTCGATTCTTCTTCGATTCTTTCTTCCTTATTTACTTTTTCTCTCTTCTTCTTCTTCCTCCATTACCTCCTTGCCCAAGCTCATCCTCCTCAATTTCGATCACCACATAATTTGATTTTTTTTATTCCCTTAGTTGTTAGTGGATTTTATTGTCTTGCTGTTTTTTATGTTTATGTTACTTTCTTTAGTTTTCTTATTGTATTTTTGTATATATTAGTGTTATTTTTCATTATGCATGCAATGTATTTGAGGTAATGTTTGAATGATTGAGATAGGTTATTTAGTGTTAGATTTTATAATTATTTTGGTATGTATATTTTTTCATTTTATTAAGTGTTATTTTAGGATTTGTGTTGGGCTTTTTCAGTGTTTAGGTTGTGTGGGGGTGTTGTTTTAGGGTTTGTCTAAGTAAGAAGATAAGCAAGTATCTATTAAATTTTGTTTATGTTTCAATTTTTATTAAGTTTTGGTTGTTTTTCATTTTTTTTATTAGTTATATGCTGTTTTTATGTTGTTCTGTTGTGATTGTGGTGTATTTGTACCGTTCTTTGTTGAGTACTTTTGTCGAAGAAGCAAGTGGTAAATGTTGGCATTGATTGCAATGTTTTTATTAATTAGTTGTTTTTATGTTGTACTCAGGTTGCGATGTGTATTGATGTTCCCGAGTTAAATGTTGTCTAATTAATGCCTAAGATTAAAGATACTCATGATATTCAAAAGAGTGGTGTCAAGCCTGGAGTAACTTTGAAGTCTATTTTCAGGAATTGTTGTGGATCTTCAGATGATGAAGTTGTTTTGTAGTTTGTCTGTTATTGTAGTGTAGTTGTTGTTATGATATTTGTTGAGTTTTGTTTTGTTATGTGTGTGTGTGTTTTTTTTTTTAATTTTGTATATCTCTGTTGTGCATCATATGAATGCATTTTTTTTTAATTCTGGATTATGTAAGAATATATATATATATATTTTAATATTTTAGTTAGGTATTGCATGTGTGATTGTAGACATGTTTTATTATCAATGTTAAGTTGTTTTTCAAATTTTTTGAGTTATATTTTTTAATACAAACAACGCCAAAGCACATTAAGAGCAACTGAATAGAACAAACTATAGGTGATGTTTATAAGGCACAGAAACGGTGCGGGAACATGACCTATATTGTATGAAAATTATTTAAACATTTAAAAAATAAATATTTGTCTCAAGGAGTATTTGCAAAAAGTTGTAAAGGATTGTATAATAATAATAATATAAAATTGAGGAAAAGGAAGTGCATGATGCAAATGGAGAGAGAAAGAAAGAGAGTTATTTTTCAAAAAATAAAGAAAGAGGGAGATGTATGGAACAAGTAAACATTATTTTTTATATTATTTTTTAAAAAAAAAAACAAAAGTTGCATAAAACTTTGTCGGACGATTATGAGTATTTGACATCTTGTGGTCTTTTTTTTACTTTATTCCTTCTTATCTTTCCATTTTCTTTTTTGATGCTTAGTACTCATTAACTCGATATTGTAGTTGAATGTGTGTTGTTTTAGGGCTGTAATGTAGTTTATGCAACAATGTTTGTACAAGGTCTTCATACTTGCAATCTATCAGTATCAATTCCCCAATGACTTCAAAATTAATATAATTCTTGTTTTCATTCCATTGATCGTTGCTCTATATCAGGATTGGTATTGACTCATTTCATTGAAAGATAGACAAAATAGTTTTTGGTAATGGTCTTGTATCCCAGTTTCAAAATGTCACAAAAATGCAACATCAATATTATCGCAACGCTAGAGCAACATTTATTATTTTACGGATTGTAAACATTGTTCTTGTTATTATAATACTACCCAGAATATCAATTTAGTGTGTAATATTTTCATCTTTGCAATAATAATAATCAGAAAGCGAGCTACGTTTATATGTAAATATCATTAAAATTTGAAAATCATCGACTCAACAAAATTAATTTGATGAAGAAATTATAGAATATATATAAAAACTACATACCTGATAATTTTGTTTAATTTGGATTAGAAATAGTGGGACAATTCCAAAGTAACAATATTCTTGCTTATTTCGAGTAGTTCTACAACATAAAAACATCGATTACAATATGTTTAGAAGGTTTGTTGATTCAGTTTTCTGAAATTTTATTTTTTGGTTTCAGTTTCTTACCCATTTTTGCACGAACAATTTTTTGGAGATCGAATGTTGTTTTTCAGTTTTTTCCATGCAGATCTTACTGTTGTTGCTGTCAGATCGAGATCATCGTCAGCTATGGTGTTTTCCCATTGTTGTGTGATTGGCGCCATGGGTTTCAGGAGAAAGAAAAGAGTATTCTGCTTGGGAGAGAATGGTGAGGAACTTCAATGAGCAAACTGTATTTTTGTTATTAAAACTTTTGTATCGTATACAAGTTATTTTTTCTGCGTGATAGTAAATTTGTTATTTTTTAATAGCATTTGGTTATACTAGAAAAAATCTCTTCATAATTCATATTTTATAAAAGATCTTTTTTTATTGATATCCAAAATTTAAAAATTACTTTTCATTAAAAAAAGAACTTTATAAAATAGTTATCCAAACATAAAAAAAAATAAGCCAAGACTTTTACATATCTTACGCTTTTAGCTAAAAGTAAAAGCAAAAGTTTTGCCAAACATAGCCTAATATATAGTATTGACCTGGTATTTGGAAAAAAATTTGTTACTTCATAATTACAAAAATATTTGTATTTGAATAAATAGTATAAATAACTTTTTTTGACAAAAAATAAAGGGTTTTTTTGTTATTTTTTTTACATTTTTTACCGTCCTTGATTTTTTTTTAAATACTGCCATAGGTTTTCAAAAATACTATTTGTAAAGTTTTTTATTTATAAAAATATGGTATCAAAAATGAAACTAAAAACAACAATTGAACAACAACTAGACATCAACTCACTGCATACTAATACGTTCCAAAACAACTAAAAAAACAATAATTGAATGATAACTAAACAACTGAACAACTATACATAAACTTAAACAACTAAAAAATAACATGAAAATAACTATACATAATCTAATACAACTAGAAAACAACATAAAAACAACTATACATAAAGTGAAACAACTAAAAAAATAACATAAAATAAGAAAACACAGGCAAAACCGAAAAAATGTAAAAATTTCCTGAAAAACGTAAAATTGGAAAATAAAATTGTTAGTCCGTAAAAATATAATTTTTTTTTAGTAAAATTAAGTGTATTATGTAAAATTTCCAAAAATAAATAACTTATTTGAATATCTATTGAATAAAATCACGTGTATTTGAATCATTATTTTCTAAGGGCATCTCCAATGGAAGCAACACCATTTGTTGCCAAAATTATACAATTTATTTTAAAACAGTACTTTATTATAAAAATAAATAAATAAATGAAGGGCTAGCATTGTTGCACAATAGAGACAACATTAGTAGGCAACCTTCATATGAAATATTATTCATGGGATCCACATAAGTGCAGTGACTCTAGTGCTGCAGATGCTCTAACGGATCGTTGAAATGTGAGGACAAAGAAAATATTTTTCTAATACATGTCAATTTCGTATACCCCAATAATGTTACACCTAAAGAAAAATCATATATAATATTTGAAAATCTACCAAGTAAAAAAATTAAATGAAATTCTTTCTCTATAGGAAGGGCATTTTAATTTAGTGACTGCAATATTTAAAAAAATATATCTCCGTACAAATAGAAGAATAAATTATTATAAACTTGGCCCCAGATAAAGCAAAAAATAAACTGGATCATCCATAGTAATGGTGGTACTAAATTTGTATTATATTAATTGTCTTTAAAAGTGATTAGTAGGTGAACTTGGTTACTTTTCTAAGAAGAAATTGACTGCTACAATTGCCTAATAACTGATGTTATATATATATATATATATATATATATTACTCTCACTAATATTCAAAGCCAATTAAAAATATTAATTAAGAAGGCGTGAAAGATTATGTTCAATTCTTGGAAAGTTTGTTGATCGAAGTGATTTTGAGTAAGCTACAATTTTGAGCTAGAAATATAGTACAAAGGTCTAAAAAAAGTCAATTTTCTGCTACATCAAAAGCTTAACTATATAATGAAAGGACTTTCTTATACTGGGATATGATATATAATTGGTGTTTTTTCAATATTATATAATGTAAGAGATTAATAGTACAACTCTTAATATATTTTTTAAAATACTGATTAATACTTGTCTCAGCTAAATGTTAATTAACTTTTAGCTGATGGAAATTAATTTAAGTGTAAAATAATAATAGTATATAATTTTTTTATGAGGATATATATATATTTATATATGCAGTAGTAAAGCCAAAATATCAATCAAAACACCTCCCTGTTCCGATGCCTGTCTTGTGTCGTTCAATTTCGCAACCAATTGAAAACTTCTCAAGAAGCAAATATAAGAAATTTCCCAAGCTTTTTGAATAACCTCATGACACCCTAGATCTTGGATCTAAAAATCTGAAACTTTGATCGGATCCAGCCTAAATCCCCTAAGACTTAATCAAGGTATTCTCTAACTAGATGAGCAAGGCCATTGCGCACCCCATGTATTCAGCAAAAACTTACGAAAGCAAGCCCTTTTAGAAGACGTAACCACTCTGCCTCCGGCTTTTTTCAAGAGTATCAATGACATAATTAAAGTCTCTCAACAATGCCCAAGGATCAAGACATGCCTAATGTACTAGAGGTCAGGAATTCGAATATGTGTGATTCTATCAGGCAGCGTGGAGACAGTCCAAGGAGTTTTAAATATAAGCACATTTTGCGCCAGCCCAGCCATCCTTGTCCTTTGGCTTAGAATCCCTTTAGCACTAGTTAGTTGATGGGGCTCAGGTGACGCACCCCATCGTAGGTGGGGGTGACCCGTCGAGTAGGGTCTTGACGAACATTCAATGGCAAGATTAGAACTCTCATGGTAACGCCCAGAGAACGGAGCCACACTAGTAACCCCTCCTCCCCTTTTCTGCCATAAAAAAAGGGTCCAGAGTGATATTTACATGAGAGGTAAAATCCTAAAAATATTTTTAGAAGTACTGTCTCTGAGAACATATGCTATATTATTTATAATTATATAATATTAGATTAAATAAATGTGACAAAATGAGTTTGTTACATTTTGTAACATAATTTATGAGTTATAAATAAGTGGGACAAATGTGTGTGTCTAAATTTGTAGATACTTTTGAAGTTGCACATCTTAAAAAATCAGTAACCCTTTGTAACTTCCAAAAGATCATCTATTAATGTGTAAAATAAGAGTTACACATTTCCAATCAGAATTGAGATATTATGTTGAATAGCTATTGGATAGAGTTAGGATGTTTTTGTGGAAAAATGCAAAATTTGGAGGTTACAAAACGCCCTGGGCTACGGCATGGGAGGTAGAGCCTCATGGCCGCAGCCTAGAGAGACTCAGGCTGCAGCCTAGGAGGATGACAACCAAATCTCATTTTGCATTTTCATCAAGGTGAACGTTTGGAACACTTCAAAAAACTCTCAAATCTTCCTTATAGTTCCATGATAACCCAATTTAAAAATTGTAACAACCAAAGGTGTTGGTGAAATTTGAAATTCAAAGAGTGTCTCAAAACTCAATAAATAGAGACCATTTGATCACTTGTGAATACAAGTATTTCATCCATTTTAGCACTTGAGAGTGCCTTAGTGCTAAGAGAACTATGGGGCAATAAGCTTTTGGACAAAGGTTTCGAACCTTGTTCAAGTCTAGTGATCCCCACTAGTCTTCACTTGAGATGGTGTAAGTGTTAGATAGTTCAACATAAAAATTCAACTCGAAAGACATTTTACTTCATGCACTAAAGCAATGGTTTCTGTAAAATCCTAAATTGACTATCTTAAATAGACAATATATTTTATAACTCAAAAGTATTTTTTAACAAGTTTTAAGGAGTTATATTCACTGATAATATATTATTTTATTTATAAGAACATTTTTCTTTAAATAAAATATACTTTTCATTTTTTAGACTTTAAGACTTTTTGTCATCTGATTAAAGAATATTTTGTAATATTTTGAATTGACAAATTTGATGGTAATTGCAAGCTATGAAAAGAAAGATTCAAAAAATGTAGTTTCCTTTTTTGAAAAAGGAAACTTTGTGTAATAAAGAAAATTTTGTAGAGATATCTTTTTATTTAAAATATGATTTTAAATTTCTTTTATTGTGATTTTCGGAATTAATATCTTGAATTAATTTGTAAGATTTGCAAATAATTATTTATTTAGTTTGATATTCTCACAATAGGTTTATAAATGGAATTTTTATCTTTGTTTTATAAAGAAAATATTTTGTGCTTATTCAAATTCATTTATGGAATATTTGTCTTTTGATTTTCGTGCTGCTCAAGATAATAAACTTCAGGAAATACAATCTTTGAAGGAATTAATTGTTATTTCTATCTTGAGAAATTTAATCTGACGCAAGTATTAGCTGTCCCTGCAAAATCCGTGTCTGTCGGATTAGAATCATCTAAAAATGGAAAATCTTCATTAATCAAGAATATCTTCAAATATTCTTGCTTGTATTAAGAGACTCTTTATCAGCCTTTCTGAGTACGAAATAGTCTCTATAAATAGGCTTCAAGGGCCTTGAGAAAAAGTGAACTCTTTGATGCATAGTGTGTGAGCGAATTGCAATATTTGTGAGAGTTCATTGTTTGTATTCAAGATCATTGTATTCACATGATCTCGTAGTAAAATGAGTGTTTAGTTTTGTGGTGAGTCTGAACCACATTCATGAGTGAATACATGTTGTAATTTGAAAACCATTATTATAGTCTCCAGGAGAAGATTTTTGACAAGCCTTGCATCGAGAGGATGCAAGCACTCGCTGGCCATTGAAGGGAGTTCAAGTGGTTGAGCGTTTCAATCAGAATCAAATTAGTAAAGAGAAGTACAACAAAGTAACGCAAATCTCAAGAGGGAGTCTTGTTTTGTTTTAGTCAATATTTTATACTTGTGATTCTTTATTAATTGGTTTTATTCTCTAGGCATGGCCCCCAAGGAGTAGGTTATCCGAAAGGGTTTCTGAACCTTGTAAAAATTTGTTGTGCTCTTTATTGTTTCTGCATTGTCTTTTTATTGTGTTCAGTTTCTATCATCACAAGTTCTTATTCTGTTCCGACAGATCTGAAATCTGTTTCAACATTTAATTACCATTCTGCACCTTAATTAATTCACATGGTTTAACTAATTTCGTAATTATTAAAAATGGAATTTCAATTGGTTTCAGAGCAGGTCAGTAAACTCTTAGTGAGATTTTGTGGTTTTCCGTTTGTTTTGTTTCTTGTGAAATGTCTTTCTTTGAAGAAGGTGGATCTATAACTCGCCCTCCATTAGTGAATGATACAAACTATCGATACTGGAATGTAAGGATGAAAGCTTTATCAAATCCCTTGATGAAAGAGCTTGGAGATCAATATTGACCGGTTGGACATCACCTGTCAAGACAAATTCGAAATCCAGTAAGACACAAGTAAAATCTGAACTTGAATGGTCTAATGAAGAGGATAAATTGTCAATTTATAATAATAATGGTTTACATGCAATTTTTAATGGTGTTGGTGAGAGTTATATAAAATTGATTTCATATTGTGAGTCTTGCAAAGATGCTTGGGAAATCCTTCAAACTCAATTTGAAGGAATCACTGATGTTAAGCAATCTTGGCTTGTAATGTTGACAACAAGATTTGAAAACCTTTGCATGTCTGAAAAAGAAACCCTCAATGAGTTTTATGAAGAATTGTCTAACATTGCTAATGAATATTTTGCTTTAGGAGAAAAGTTGTCTAACTCTGTTTTGGTTAGGAAAATTGTTAGATCTCTTCTTGATAGGTTTCAATACAAGATCACATCAATTGAGGAGATAAAGAACCTTGACACCTTGAAAGTTGAGGAATTTATAGGATCGCTTCGAACTTTTGAACTTAATCAAAAGATCCGCCAACAATAGAAACCAATTGTAGTGAAGGAGAAATCTATTGCCTTGAAATCTTCCAAAGAGAAAATGGAAAGCTCATATGAGGATGATGATAATGAAATGGTCTTGTTATCAAAAAAGTTTAAGAAGTTTATGAAAAAGATTGGTAACAAGAAAAACATGTCTAACTCCTCTAAAGGTAATAATTTTTTAACAACTTTTCAATCTACCAATAAAAAAGGTATTCAATGCAGGGAGTGTGAATGTTTTGGGCATATTCAATCTGATTGTGCCAATACCTTGAAGAAAAATAAGAAGGTCATGGCAGCCACTTAGAGTGACTAGGACTCTGAAAGTAATGATGAGGAAGAAAATTCTAATCTTGCCTTAACTTCTGTTTTTTCTTACTTACATCTTTCTGTGCAGGTGAATGAGAACCTTGTTTGTTGAAATAATACTATTTCAACAGATGAGGGTTCCCATGGTGATTCAGATGAATCCGATTTGGATGAAGATTCCTTGAAAGAATAATACAAAAACACGTATGATCAATGCTTGAAAGTTTTTTTAGATAATCGTTTGATGACAAACAATAAAAAAGTTCTTAAGAAGAAAAATGAAGAACTTGACTCTCTTGTTAAAAAAATATGAAATTCATATGGTTGCTAAAGATTCTAAAATCAATTTTTTGTCAAATGAAGTTGATCAAATTGTGAAAGGTGTCAAAATGCTTAATCATAGATCTATGGTTTTGGATGATGTTCTGCTTGTAGGTCAAAAAGCTTGTGATTTTTCTAGGTTAGGATCAGATGGATTTAAACCTAAACGAAAAATAATTTTTATTTCTTGAAATCTTCCTGTTGTTTTGACGACTGACCTTTCTGCAGGAACAACTCAGACTAATGTGGCATCATCTTCTCAATCTGTCACAACACATGAGAAACAGACTAGAAATTTCGAGAATAAAAACTGGTCATTTCATTCCAATTTTCTATTTCTGTGGAGTGAAAGGTCATATCCGACCTAAATGTTTTACCTTGATGAATTTTCTCCAAAAGAATTATTTTAATCAACGTGGTAATTGGAGACAAATTCCCTTGAAGAAAAGGACACGACCTAAGAATGTTTGGGTGAATAAAAATGAATTTAAATGCCTTGCTACCTTTACTTGTCTTAGAAAATGTGCTTTTAACTCTTGGTATTTTGATAGTGGTTGTTCTAGGCATATGATAGGTAACAAAAGCATTCTCACTGACTTCAAGACTTTGAAAAATGGGGAGGTCACATTTGGAGATGGTATGTAACACCTTGGATAGCCAAGACCGTTACACTGTGTGTTTATTAAAGTGCAAGACTTTCTAATCAAGTCATTTAATTTGAAATGTGTCACTGAAACTACAGTTGAACTAGGGTTAAAAGATTTTGGTGTCAAAAGCTTCATTTTTTTATAAATAAACATTTTCTTTACATGGGGTCCCAAAAGTAGTAAAGTTAAAGGACAGTCTACAAAATTCTAGGATTAAAATACAGTTGTTAGCCACTCTAAGGCAAAAGAGACAATTTAGCTTTTCTCGTCCTATTCCACTCCTCGGCCGTGGTGGCGGCTCAGCTGATTATGTACATTCAGCCCTGAAGCTCTCCCTCTCAGGACATGTCCAACTTTCCCTTGCCTTTACCTGCACCACGTAGCACCCGTGAGCCAAGACCCAGCAAGAAAACACAATAACAGAGCATAAGCGTTAAGCAGACAATCAGACAACTCATACCGCATAAACATGTGCTCAACAGTCTAAGCATTCATGTTATTCAAGTATTCAGCATACCAAGTATATCATTTCATATCAACAATCAATTCACACATGATAACCAGGGTTAACGTCCTTAGGCCGCACCCTCTATTTATCCCACTAACTCCAGCCTACTTAAACTGAGCTCAGTGAATATTAAGCTATCCTTAGCTACTAGTGGTCGAGCCATGCCCTGTGCGCAAGTATTATTTACGACACCCTTAGGTTGTATATCACATGTCCCATGGCATAATACCATCTATGACATCATACAGATATAGGGAGCTCTTAGTCCCATCACAAACACATAACCGGGTGCAGTTTTCTTACCTTTAGATTTCGCTAGCTTTGTTCAATTTGATCCTCAAGCATGATCCCGTCTGAGCCCTAACGTACACCTAGTCACAGCCATAGATCATAATCATCACCAAACCTCAAATCCAAAACCTAGCCTCGGGACCAATCCTGAGCCCTCGGGAAGCCCTAATTCCACCAAACGGGGTGGTGGAATCAAACCCCGAGCCCCCGGGCAAAAACCCTTAGAAACAACCCAAATACCCCTTTCTGGAAACAGGGTAGCGCTACAGCGCCCTAAGGAGAGCACTATAGCGCTACAAGCAGAGCCAAAAGGCTCTGGAACTTCAGGGTCTAGCGCTATAGCGCCCAGTGACTAGCGCTACAGCGCTAGTCACAACACAGCCTAGCACAGATTTTCTCCTTCGAATTTTCCCGAGGAAAATCTTTCCAAAACTCAACCAAACCTCAAACAAACTTCAAAACAAGCCTCCCAACATCCTCAACTCATCCCATAAGTCCCAACCACAAGAAATTCAATCACATGCACCCCAAAACACAAAATTCACCATGGCTGATCCTAGAGCTCAAAACTCAACAGAAATCATAGAATGTGAACCAAAGTTTCTTACCTTTGATGAATGAGCTCAACCAAGGTTTTCCTCCACACTTACATAGCCTTCACCTCCTCAAAGCTTCAGCCTCAATTCGCTAGAATTCCCACCAAAACTCAGCTCAAAACCCATATTAATACTAAGAACCAGA